>NC_066584.1:53554327-54754327 GCF_024323335.1 Lathyrus oleraceus
TCACACCACTCCCCTACTTTTTGGGCGCAAGTAACGCCTCAGAGACTTGAAGAGACGTTGAGGAGTGTTGGGCCCTATATCCACGCCATGAAATTAGCCACGTTGAAGACCTCTTGGCAGGAAGTAGTTACTTAATGGTACCAATATAAATAGCCACAAGAAAACCTAAAGAGGGGGCTTTTCCACATTTTTCCTTTGCCGTTTTCACTTTTGCCTATTTCCTTTTCCAGCAGCTTAGGCATTATTTTCCTACGAGTTCTACATTATTTCCCTTGCAATTTCCTATTTCCTTTTTAGCATTTAGTTAATTCTTTTCGCACAATAGTTTCTACAACGGAAACTATTGTGTACCTTTTTACCGGATCTAACCTTACGTTAGGATCTAGTTTATTTCCTTCGTTTTAATTTGTTTTTTTAGTTGAAGAATCCAAGAACAAATCCTACCGGCTTGTGGTGGAGTGTTCAGGACTACTGTTTAACTTATTCCGAGTAACCCTCAAGGAAACCCTGAAGGAAAAACCGGCGGCACCGCTCAATTCGATCCGATCGGCCAATTCAAGGTTGCAATTCAATTGCAAACAGGTTTGCGTTACTATCGCCGCTTTATGTTCCGAATTCACATGTGATACCATAATTGAATGCATAAATATATTTGAGGTTTTGCATGTGGACTTAAGTATGCCTAGATACCTTGAATTGTTGTAATGAATGCCGTTGTTTTTTCGCTCTGTTTTGATTTTTGCCCATCTGACCTGTTTTATCATAACCATGCTCTGTTTACCTGATACTATTACTGCTTTGGTGCAACTCTTGATTGCATCCTGATTTGGTATGCTAACCCGTTTGCTGAATTTTGCAAAGGTTCATATGTCCCAGAAAAAGATCGTCGTTAGGTCTTCCACTTTATTTGTGGGATACCCTTGTGGAGGCTCACCCTAAATTGCTTAATAAATTTTAATGTGTTAATTTTAATAATTAATTTTAATGTGTTAATTTTAATAATTAATTTTAATGTATTAATTTTAATGTATTATTTTTAATGTATTGATTTTAATGTGGAGATTCATCATAATCACCTAATTAACTTTAAAATGTGGCCCTTAAATATGTGATCTTGGACCTCTCTTGTGCCTTACGATATTACGGTATTACGGTCATGTCCCGCGAATATGGGGATACACTTAGCAACGGCCCTTCGATTAAATCATCATAAAAATAAATCATGGTCCCTCGGATGTTGCCTTCGAATATATGATTTCGTCCCTCGATGACCCTTCGGTGTAGCCTACGGTTAAATGATGATCGTCCCTTCGAATGCTAAGGTATCCTTACAACTGTTGCCTTCAATGACCTATCGATGACCCTACGATGACCCTTTTGCATCCAAAGGATAAAATTACTTACTTCTCAATAGTAAGGACAGTTTTACCCTCATAAGGATAGGAAACGTTCATAAAAACCTTAGGAAGGTATAACTCTCAATTACTGGATCATAACCTAAAACATTTTCCACCCCTCACACTTTGCAAATCCTAGAAAATCACCACTTGGTATACATTCATACTAGAATCATTACCAAGTTATATTTTTCTAAACCATTTTCAAAACTAAACGAGATAACCACTTTGTATACATTCATACGAGAATCATTACAAAGTTAAATTCTCTTTTTCAAAACATTTTCTAAACAATTCACCGACACTTTTTCAGACAAAAATATAAGTGATCCAACAATTAAGAGCCCATGGATAACCATGGATACAAAGGGTGCTAATACCTTCCCTTTGTATAATGTACCTCCCGTACCTAAGAATCTAAATTAAGGTCTTTCCTGTTCTTTTCCACCTTTCCTTATTGGATAAAAGAAAAGTCGGTGGCGACTCTTGCTATCCGCGACATTGCGATAAAAACACAAAAAGTCAGTTCACCGTATGACAGAACTGGCGACTCTGCTGGGGAATGATTACAAGAGAGGTTACCTTAAAAAACAAGATCACTTATTTAAAAGTGTCTGATTTACTTTTAAGGGACTGCTTGGGTATTCTTGAGTGAAAGATCCTACACCCGGATCTAGTGTACCTTAGGTAAGTAGCAATAGATCATCGCGACTATCCGGCGTATACTGGAATGGTTAAAGTGATGGCTACGGTTAATGTGACACTTTGGTTGTCCTGATGTTCCTCATGTTACTTGAGGAAAAATTTGGCTTCCGCGTGGTGTCATTAAAGCATTAACCAGACCTTTAGAACCCTAATTGACTCATCCTGGCCATTAGAAAGTAGTGAGATAACTGACTTCGGTTCCGACTTGGGTTGGTTGAGACTCGATACTACACTCTTTGAGATTGGACTTTAGGGAAGCTTTGGTCAACCACTTGGTGTTGCACTGAAGTGGACTTAAAGAAAGGTCAATGATTTGAGATCCTTCTAGAACCCAGTTACTATTCTAGGACAGGTCGAACCAACCAAACTTCAGTGGGGAGGGTAATTACCTATGGAACTCATGCAAGCCTTAAAACCTAGGAATGATGGTTGTGCGACTTGCTTGTGCTTGTTGTTTACTTAACATCATAACATCTTAACATCATAACATCATGACATCATAACATTGAACTAACCATTTCGAGGACTTAGGGATTTAACTTTGCTCTATTTTGTATAAAAAAAAAATAAAAAAAAAAAAGAAAAAGAAAAGTTTCCTTTTTTGGTGGTTTATGCAAAGTTAAATTCCAAAAGTCCTTGAAAACATTTCATACATTGCATAGCATAACATTGCATAACAGGTGTTCTAAAGGGATCAGTATTCTCACGATTTTCCTCCAAACAGAAAAATGGACCTCGAACAAATTGTCAAAGACCTCCAGGCTCAGAATGCTCAACTCCAGAAGATAATCTTGAACTTATCCAGGGGGCAGGAGGAACTGAAGGCTCTTTTGCTCGAAAAGAAGAAAGACAAGAAAGCTGTGAGTTACATTAACCCAGGAAGAAGGCGTAAAGGACAGGCCGCAGGAGTCAAGTTTGGAATCCCGAATGGTCCAGAAGAGGGGGCGAAGAATGATTCAGAGGAAGAGAATACTGATTTCTCCAACCCTGAGGATGACGATGAAGATTATGAAAATGAACAGTACTCTCCAAGAGATGATAAGTACAAGTTGCTGGAAGAACGTATGCTAGCTATGGAGGGTCAGAAGGCGCCCGGTCTGGATTTCGAAAGTTTGGGTCTGGTCTCCGATGTGACCATTCCTCGCAAATTCAAAATCCCCACTTTCACTAAGTACGATGGTGCGTCTTGTCCTCAGATGCATCTGAGAGCTTATGTGAGAAAGATTCAGCCGCATACCACTGATAGGAAGTTATGGATCCATTTCTTTCAAGAGAGTCTGTCTGGCACCCAGTTAGAGTGGTATTATCAGCTTGAGAGCTCTAACATCCGCACCTGGACTGATTTAGCGACGGCCTTCTACGAGCACTACCAGTATAATTCTGAATTGGCACCTACTCGGCTACAGCTACAAAATATGACCATGGGCTCTAAAGAAAGCTTCAAAGAATATGCTCAAAAATGGAGAGATTTGGCTGGCAGAGTCAAACCTCCTATGACTGATTGAGAGTTAGTGGACATGTTCATGAGCACACTGACTGGCCCGTTCTACAGCCATCTATTGGGAAGTTCTTCATCAGGTTTCACTGAACTTATCTTGACCGGTGAACGGGTTGAAAGCGGCATTCGAAGTGGAAAGATACAGGCAGCTACCTCTGCAAGCACCAAAAAGTCCTATCAGGGAAAGAATGAATCCAATGCTGTGTACGGTCAAAAGGGTCGTGACAGGAAAAACCGTGACCACGATATTGGAGCAGTTACGATTGCAGCACCACCATCTCAAAACTTCCAACACAGACAAGACAGGCCGAGAAGGCAGTTTACCAAGATCAATATGACTTTAGCACAGGCACTGCAGGCTATGCTAAGGGCCAATTTAATTACCCTCAGAGATCCTCCTATGAAGCCCAACACTACTTCTCATCGTTATAATCCCAACGCCAGGTGTGCGTACCACTCCGACAGCCCTGGGCACGATACAAACGATTGTTGGCCGCTGAAGAATAAGATTCAGGATATGATCGACGATGGGGCAATTGAATTTGATTCTCCGGTTACTCCTAACGTCATCATTGCCCCTCTGCCTAACCATAACGAGACGGTCAATGCTGTGGAAGACACTGATAACGATTATGACTTGGATAGCCGGATTTTCCCAACAATGGGTGACAGACTCGACAATTGGAAGGCTGAAGACACTATCCCGATTTCCTTTAGTCAGGAGTAATTGTTATTGCTATTTTAGCATTTCAAAGCATTGTGTCTATGCCCGGGGCACAATAGCTAATTTTTCAAGGGTTTTGTCATTTTCATAAGCATATTCATATTCAATAAATCAATGGACCTTTTGCATTCAAATATTGCGCTCTTTATCTTTCCTGTCATTTTTCAAACAAGCTATGTTTTCTTGCACACACTCACGTAACAATTTGTCGATCCATATCCACTCTGGATCCTGTTGATAATAGTTCTGCTACTGTTCATTATGACTTTGAAAATCCGATCTACCAAGCCGAGGATGGAAGTGAGGAAGATTGTGAAGTCCCTGGAGAACCTGCCAGACTGGTACTACAAGAAGAAAAGACCATACAGCCGCATGAGGAATCAATTGAAACTATAGATCTGAGTACTGAATTAGACAAGAAAGAAGTCAGAGGTTTCTTGGGACACTTGAATTACATTGCCCGATTCATTCCACACTTGACTGCTACCTGCAAACCCATCTTCAAATTACTAAAAAAAGAAAAATCAAGAGAGGGTATGGAATGATGAATGACAAAATCAAGAAGTATCTCCAAGAACCTCCAATTTTGATACCACCAGTTGAAGAAAAACCTTTCATCATGTATTTGACTGTGTTAGAAAATTCAATAGGGTGTGCTGGGGCAACATGACGAGTCTGGTCGAAAAGAGCATGTCATACACTGCCTTAGCAAAAGGTACCGACTGTGAAACAAGATACTCACAGCTCGAGAAAGCTTGCTGCGCTTTGGCTTGGGCTGCTCGCCGACTAAGACAGTCTATGTTGAATCATACCGCTTTATTGATTTCTAAGATGGATCTTATCAAATATACATTCGAGAAACCTGCTGTCTCCTGAAAGAGTTATCACTGATAATGGTACTAAACTGAACGCTGCATGCAGTTCAAAATAAAACACCATGACTCTTCCCCATATCGGCCAAAGATGAATGGCGCTGTAGAAGCTGCTAATAAGAATATCAAGAAGATCATACAAAGGATGACAGTAACGTACAAAGACTGGCATGAGATGTTACCATTTGCTCTTCATGGTTATCGCACTTCAGTGCGCACTTCGACAGGGGCAACCCCTTTCTCTTTAGTCTACGGAATGGAAGCCGTCCCACCGATGGAAGTTCAGATTCCCTCTCTAAGGATCATGAAAGAGGCGGGTTTAGACGAGGATGAATGGATTCAGACTCGACTCGATCAGATAAATTTGATTGATGAAAAGAGACTTGCGGCTGTTTGTCATGGGCAGATATATCAGAAGCGCATGACCCAGGCATTTAACAAAAAGGTCAAGAGACGAGTGTACCAAATCGGCGACTTAGTTATCAAGCGTATCATTCTACCACAAGGTGATCCCAGGGGCAAATGGACTCCCACATACGAAGGGCCATTTGTAGGTATTCTCTGGTGGAGCCATGATACTTGCTACAATGGATGGCGAAGAGTTCCCGCATCCTGTGAACGCTGACATAGTTAAAAAATACTACGCGTAAAAGAGACCCGCTAGGTCGACGTACCTAGGCAAAAGTAAGGGCATCCCGGCGAACCAAAAGGGTTCGGGCAAAAATTAGGGATAAACATATAAAGACGTACACCCGGCAAGTCGAAAACCTGAAAAGGCGGCTTGAGCAAAAAAGGGTATCCCGGTGGACTGAAAACCTGAAAAGGCGGTCCAGGCAAAAATTAGGGATTAAAGCGTATGACTATGCCTCATTCTCTGTCTGCTTCAACCAAGTTCAAGGGACTGAACAAGCCGATCACTTCTATCCGACAGCAGGAGATGAGATGCTTGAAGACATAATGACAGTAGTGGAGTTAAAATCAACAGGATTTTTCCTCATAGCTTCTCTTGGTTTGCCTGACAATTTCCTCTTACTAGGATTTCTGTCTCCTTGTACTCAAATTGCCTATTTATAGTCCCTCTTGCAAAATCAATACAATTTTACTTCCAAAAAGATGCTTTTGTTTTACTTTCTCTGTTTTGTTTGCGTAAACGTGCGTTGATTTAACTTGAATTGATATATGCATTCGAATATGATCAATGTTTATCAAAATACATGCATAAAATAACAATGACAATTACTAAAGGACTTCAGGATCGAGGAGAAGGTCTAACCAGGCTTTCCAATGAATCTGTTGCCAATTCTATTCCCCGGCTAAGCCAGTTATTCCCCAGAAGAAATGGGCATCACTAGACGAATTGGTCATCTCTTCTATCCCCAGCCAGGCTCTGTCGAGTGTTTTCACCATCAGACAGAAATCAAATACCCCCAGCTGAGAAAGGGTCATCAATACAAATATCTCCGACCAGAAGACTGAGATTTATTTCCCCAGTAGCGTCCCCTGACGCATAATTCATTCATTTCATAACATATACATGCATACAATGTTCGCATTTATTTCAGACGCATAATTCATTCATTACATCATTTCACAGCACACGCATGCATACAACATTTGCATCTCATGCATCATGACATAGCATGAAGCTAACTTTATTTTTCAGGTCAATTATCCTCCTGACACAGTCAAAACAAAGGTCCATTCAGACGGACATCTTTATCAATTACTTTCAAGATTCAACTATATCCCTCAGATACTGCCTAGCGTATGGTATATTCTGAGGTGTAGTCTAGTGTACGACTACTTTCTTCTTCAGATACATCTTTCAGATATACTCCATGTCAACATTCAGTCAGACATCCTCCTAACGATGGCCTCTATAAGTTCATCCCAAATATGCATTGCAAATACAGCATACACAAATACTATCAGATATAGCCTAGCGTACGGTTCATCCTGATTCATCTCAACATATGACTCCTTCAACTCAGATACGATCTAGCGTACGATCCATTCTGACCTTCAACAACTCAGATACGATCTAGCGTACGATCCATTCTGACCTTCAACCACTCAAAGACAGTCTAATGTACGACCAAGTTAGACCTTCAAGTCAGATTCTGCAAATACAGTCTAATGTACGACCAAGTTAGACCTTCAAGTCAGATTCTGCAAATACAGTCTAATGTACGACCAAGTTAGACCTTCCAGTCATCAAATACAGTCTAATGTACGACCAAGTTAGACCTTCCAGTCATCAAATACAGTCTAATGTACGACCAAGTTAGACCAGATTCTGCTCAGTGACAGTCTAATGTACGACCAAGTTAGACCGTCAAGTCCTCGGATTCTGCCCAGATACAGTCTAATGTACGATCAAGTTAGACCAGATTCTGCTCAGTGACAGTCTAATGTGCGACCAAGTTAGACCGTCAAGTCCTCGGATTCTGCCCAGATATAGGCTAATGTACGACCAAGTTAGACCTTCAAATCCTCAGATGCTACCTTCGGACAGGTACATTTCTGAATGGTAGTCTAATAGACGGCTACTCCCTTACTCAGATGCTACCTTCGGACAGGTACATTTCTGAATGGTGGTCTAGTATACGGCTACTCCCTTACTTAGATGCTACCTTCGGACAGGTACATTTCTGAATGGTAGTCTAGTATACGGCTACTCCCTTACTCAGATGCTACCTTCGGACAGGTACATTTCTGAATGGTGGTCTAGTGTACGACTACCCCCTTTTTATCATCAGATTCAGCCTAATGGACGGCTCATTCTGCTCGGATACGGTCTAATGTACGACCCAATTAGACCTTCGTCTCCTCAGATGCTACCTAGTGTACGGTACATTTCTGAAGTGTAGTCTAGTGTACGACTACCCCCTTTTATCATCAGATTCAGCCTAATGGACGGCTCATTCTGCTCGGATACGGTCTAATGTACGACCCAATTAGACCTTCGTCTCCTCAGATGCTACCTAGTGTAAGGTACATTTCTGAAGTGTAGTCTAGTGTACAACTACCCCCTTTCATCATTAGACACAGCCTAACGTACGGCCCTCTCTTCAACTCAGATACGATATAGCGCATGATCCATTCTGATCCTTTATCCCCAGCAGCATATGACACACTCTGACTCCCCAACGAAGTCGACAGCATAATGGATAACTCACTATATGGTCTAACATACGACCCGGTATGACACCCACGTCTTCAGATATCGTCTAATGAACGACGCACCCTGAAGTTCTCATCATCAAATTCCCTGGATGGCATCTTTAAGCCCATCTCCATCAAGACTAGCTCCTGATTGACAAGCGCAAATTTTTGGGCATTTTAGTGTTCAATAATCTTCCACCTCCAGACCACGAATGGCGTACATACCATTCTGACTCTCTCGGTTCAAGAATATTGAACAGGGGCAGCTGTCATACCCCAAAATTTGCCCATTAATATTTCAAGACATTTTTTCAGGGCACTCCGACTCATTTTTATGACACTGATCTTAAAGGAACGAAGGCCCAGCTCACGAATGACCCAAACTGGCCTGTTCGCTACACGCTCGCCTAGTGATAACATGAAATTATATCATATTTTAGGACTTAATTCAATTAAATTTTATCATTACTTATTTCAGTTCACTTTATGTTGTTAGATATTACGCGGTATTTTCTTCCTATTTGTCTCAGGTGGCTTATTTGGAAGCACAAGTAAAAATGGAGGAAAAGAGGTGCAAAAAGGAGAGAAAGCGAACCAAATAGCAAAGCCCAACCCAAAGCGCAAGACACAAATGTTGTGCTTGTGACGGACGTCACAGAGGGCGTGACGAGCGTCACGCAAAACAGCCTTGTGACGGACGTCACACGTGGTGTGACGAGCGTCACACCACTCCCCTACTTTTTGGGCGCAAGTAACGCCTCAGAGACTTGAAGAGACGTTGAGGAGTGTTGGGCCCTATATCCACGCCATGAAATTAGCCACGTTGAAGACCTCTTGGCAGCAAGTAGTTACTTAATGGTACCAATATAAATAGCCACAAGAAAACCTAAAGAGGGGGCTTTTCCACATTTTTCCTTTGCCGTTTTCACTTTTGCCTATTTCCTTTTCCAGCAGCTTAGGCATTGTTTTCCTACGAGTTCTACACTATTTCCCTTGCAATTTCCTATTTCCTTTTTAGCATTTAGTTAATTCTTTTCGCACAATAGTTTCTACAACGGAAACTATTGTGTACCTTTTTACCGGATCTAACCTTACGTTAGGATCTAGTTTATTTCCTTCGTTTTAATTTGTTTTTTTAGTTGAAGAATCCAAGAACAAATCCTACCGGCTTGTGGTGGAGTGTTCAGGACTACTGTTTAACTTATTCCGAGTAACCCTCAAGGAAACCCTGAAGGAAAAGCCGGCGGCACCGCTCAATTCGATCCGATCGGCCAATTCAAGGTTGCAATTCAATTGCAAACAGGTTTGCGTTACTATCGCCGCTTTATGTTCCGAATTCACATGTGATACCATAATTGAATGCATAAATATATTTGAGGTTTTGCATGTGGACTTAAGTATGCCTAGATACCTTGAATTGTTGTAATGAATGCCGTTGTTTTTTCGCTCTGTTTTGATTTTTGCCCATCTGACCTGTTTTATCATAACCATGCTCTGTTTACCTGATACTATTACTGCTTTGGTGCAACTCTTGATTGCATCCTGATTTGGTATGCTAACCCGTTTGCTGAATTTTGCAAAGGTTCATATGTCCCAGAAAAAGATCGTCGTTAGGTCTTCCACTTTATTTGTGGGATACCCTTGTGGAGGCTCACCCTAAATTGCTTAATAAATTTTAATGTGTTAATTTTAATAATTAATTTTAATGTGTTAATTTTAATGTATTAATTTTAATGTATTATTTTTAATGTATTGATTTTAATGTGGAGATTCATCATAATCACCTAATTAACTTTAAAATGTGGCCCTTAAATATGTGATCTTGGACCTCTCTTGTGCCTTACGATATTACGGTATTACGGTCATGTCCCGCGAATATGGGGATACACTTAGCAACGGCCCTTCGATTAAATCATCATAAAAATAAATCATGGTCCCTCGGATGTTGCCTTCGAATATATGATTTCGTCCCTCGATGACCCTTCGGTGTAGCCTACGGTTAAATGATGATCGTCCCTTCGAATGCTAAGGTATCCTTACAACTGTTGCCTTCAATGACCTATCCATGACCCTACGATGACCCTTTTGCATCCAAAGGATAAAATTACTTACTTCTCAATAGTAAGGACAGTTTTACCCTCATAAGGATAGGAAACGTTCATAAAAACCTTAGGAAGGTATAACTCTCAATTACTGGATCATAACCTAAAACATTTTCCACCCCTCACACTTTGCAAATCCTAGAAAATCACCACTTGGTATACATTCATACTAGAATCATTACCAAGTTATATTTTTCTAAACCATTTTCAAAACTAAACGAGATAACCACTTTGTATACATTCATACGAGAATCATTACAAAGTTAAATTCTCTTTTTCAAAACATTTTCTAAACAATTCACCGACACTTTTTCAGACAAAAATATAAGTGATCCAACAATTAAGAGCCCATGGATAACCATGGATACAAAGGGTGCTAATACCTTCCCTTTGTATAATGTACCTCCCGTACCTAAGAATCTAAATTAAGGTCTTTCCTGTTCTTTTCCACCTTTCCTTATTGGATAAAAGAAAAGTCGGTGGCGACTCTTGCTATCCGCGACATTGCGATAAAAACACAAAAAGTCAGTTCACCGTATGACAGGGTGATATCGGCTAAGTATGTGTTTGGATCGCTTGTGAGATCTATGCTCCTTACCTTGTACGATAGCACCATTGTTATCACAATATAGATCAATGGGATCCATAATGCTATGGACTATGCCAAATTCACTAATAAACTTATTGATCCAAACAACTTCCTCTGCTGCATTTGAGACAACAATATACTCGGCCTTAGTTGTAGAATCAACAACTATATCTTGCTTTGAACTTTTCCATCTTACAACACCATCATTTAAGCATAACTCCTAACCATATTGAAATCTAAAGTCATCTTTGTCTATCTAAAAGCTAGCATCGGTGTATATAATTACAACGAGCTCTTATTGACCTCCATATATCAATAATGAGTTCTTAGTCCTTCTCAAGTACTTAAGGATAATCTTGACAACTACTTAATAAGCATCATCGAGATCAGATTGGTACCTACTTGTTGCATTTAAAGCATACGAGACATCTGGTTGAGTACATAACATGCTCCACATGATAGATCATATTGCAGATGCATATGGAATCTTATTCATGTGATCCCTTTCTTCCTTAGTTAAAGGGGATTGTGTTTTTTATAGACACAAACCATGTTGCATATGTATAAATCTTTTCTTGGAATCATGCATATTAAAGTGTCTTGACACTTTTTCTACGTATATACTTTGACTTAGGCCAAACAGTTTTTATGATCTATCTCTATAGATCCTAATTCCTAATATATAGGTTGTTTCACTCAGGTCTTTCATAGAAAAGCATTTCCTTAGCCAAGTTTTCACTTGTTGCAATGTAGCTATATTATTTCCAATGAGTAATATGCCATCTACATATAATGTCAAGAAGAGGATCAAGCTCCTACTAACTTTCTTATAGACACAAGGATCGTCTTCATTTTTCATGAATCCACATTGTTTTATTGTTTCATCAAAACTAAGATTCCAACATCTTGAAGCTTGCTTCAATTCATATATTGATCAATGTAACTTACATATCTTTTGGTCTTATTTGGTATGTTAAATCCTTCAGGTTGTGTCATGTACACATCCTTAAGAAAATTCTCATTAGGGAAAGCAATCTTGACATCCATCTGCCATGTTTCGCAATCATGATATACATCGATAGTAAGTAAAATCTGAACATATTTAAGCATTGACCATGGTGAAAATATTTCATCATAGTCTACACCATCAATCTACTTATAACTCTTAGTAACCCATCTTTCCTTATAGGATGTACCTTACCATCCATGCTAATCTTCTTTTTGAAGACCCATTTGCATCCTATAGGATTAACTCCAACAAGAAGCTCTACCATGGTCCAAACCCGGTTTATGTACATGGAATCCATTTCATATTTTATGGCTTCTAGCCACTTCTCAGACTCATGACCAATGGTGGCCTCTTTATAGGTCGCATGCTCGTCTTAATCTACGAGTAATACATCACCTTGATCAGTTACGAGACAACCATATCTCTCAGGTTAATAGCATGTTCTGTTTGACCTACGCTGGCAGGGCCGGTTCTTTTCCTGTGCAAGTTGTGCAGTAGCACAGGGCCTCACTTTTTGTGGGGCCTCAAATTAACTATTATTAGTGAATATAAAAAAATTAATAAATAAAAATATTTTTGTATCACATATAATAAATAAAATATTAAATGCTGAAAAATAGGATATTTGGAAACCAAACGTTTTTTTTCTCCTTTCTCACACGTTCTCACTTCTCTCTCTTCTCAAACGTTATTCTCTTCTCTCTTTCTCTGTTAGAGCTGTTTGAAACCAGGAAAAAAAATCTTATTTTTCCTTTTCAATCCTCTCTTTTATCAGGTTAGTTTATTCAATTAGTTACTTTCCATTTTTTTTATTGTGATTATTTGATTTTGAAGGTAGAAAAAATAGTAATTTTAGATTTATTTTAAATTTTAGAGTGAAATCCTATTTTAGTTCCTGTATCAATATTGATTTTAGATTTTAGATTTTAGGGTGGAAATGAGGGTAACTTGTGTTCTTTATAAAATTATAATATATAAATAAATAAAATTTTATGGTGAAATGGGATACTAGTATACTGTATATACTACTCAGTAGTATCAAAATTCAAAACAAGAATACTGTTGGTATTAGTGACGATTTTTATACCTACTTTTTCTCATAAGATCAAATTGCAATTTGGAATCTTTCAAAGCAAAATTAGTATGTATTAGTATTGATATTTTTTATGATTAATTTATAATTTATTAAATGTAATTTATTTTCTTACTATTAATTTATAATTTTCTTTTAATTTATAATTATTAATTTTTTATGGTACTATATTAGAGAAGAATACAACATAATAAAATATAATTGAATATTAATTAAAGTCTTTTCTCCATGATTTAATTATTAATATTTTTTGATGATTAATTTATAATTTCTTTTATTTAATGTAATTGATTTTTTTTTTGTTATTGATGTAGGAACACAATTTCATAACAGGATAATTAGTAGATCATCGACGGACACAAAAGACATTGTGAGAAATTTCAGGTTTTTCTTATTATGTCTCCTAAGATGCCTCATAAGAATAGAAAATTTGAATGTGGAAATGATAAACGTAAGAAAAAGAAAAAAATTGAAGAGTTAATTCAATCTCAAGTAGGAGCTCTTGATAAATTTTTAATCAAAGAACCACAAGTTTCAAATGAAAGTCGTTATGTTGATAATATTGATAGTTTGCCTATTAAAAATGATAATCTTGATAGTGTGCCCATTGAAAATGATAATCTTGATAATGTGCCCATTGAAAATGATAATCTTAATAGTGTGCCCATTGAAAATGATAATCTTGATAATGTGTCAATTGTTGATGAAGTTAATAATGATGATGATGTCGATGATGATGATGATGATGATAATGTTGATTATGATATATTTGATCCAAGAAATTGGGATCGTCTTCAACCTAAACTGATTGATTTATTAGTTGTGAAAGGTCCTAAAAGAGATAATTCTATTGTGAAGGGTCCTAGAGATAGTTTGAATAGACGTTTTACGGTTAATTTATATACTAGAGCTTTAGCAAATGGAGAGGTGTGTGATAGAGATTGACTTATTTATTCGAAAGAGCTTGATAGAGTATTTTGTTTTTGTTGTAAAGTTTTTAAAAATGGGATTGTTAGGGGATAATTAGCAAATGAGGGTTATAATGATTGGGTACATGTTGATGAAAGAATTAAAGAGCACGAGTTGGGCATGGAACATGTTAAAAGTATGACTACTTGGTATGAGTATCGCAAAAGGCTGCAAAAATTTCAAACTATTGATAAAACAACTCAAAGATTAATTGAGAAAGAAAAGGATCACTGGAAAAATATTTTAAAAAGAGTTATTTCAATAGTGAAATTTCTTGCTAAACATAATTTATCCTTTCGTGGTTCTAAGGAGAAATCATACGAAGATAGCAATGAAAACTTTTTGGGTTTGATTGAAATGTTAGCTGAATTTGACCCAATCATCCAAGAACATGTTAGACGTGTTACAACTCAAAAAGTTCATATTCATTATCTTGGGCATAACATACAGAATGAGTTGATTTCATTGCATGGTTCTGCGATTAAAATTGAAATCATTAGAAAAATCAAACAGGCAAAGTATTTTTCAGTGATACTTGATTGTACTCCTGATGTTAGTCACCAAGAGCAGATGTCTTTGATAATAAGATATGTGGATATTTATTTAGCTTCTGTTAGTATTGATGAATCATTTTTAGGATTTTTGAATGTGAATGATACAAGTGGTCAAGGGCTTTTTGATGTTTTACAAAATGAATTGAAAGAACTTGGTCTCGACCTATTTGACGTGAGAGGGCAAGGTTATGATAATGGGTCCAATATGAAAGGAAAACACCAAGGTGTGCAAAAGAGATTTTTAGACATAAATCCGAGAGCCTTTTATACTCCTTGTGGTTGTCATAGTCTTAATTTGGCATTGTGTGATATGGCTAACTCTTGTATTGAAGCTAGGAATTTCTTTGGAGTTGTTCAACGCATTTATACAATTTTTGCCAATTCTACTAAAAGATGGCAAATTTTAAAAGATAATGTAAAAGGGTTGACTCCAAAATCATTGTCATTCACTCGTTGGGAGAGTCGTGTATAAAGTGCCAAAGCTATAAGAACTCAAATGTTAGAATTTACAAAAGCTTTGGTTGAAGTGTCAGAAAATGATCTTGATCCTAAAATACAAAATGAAGCTAAATTCTTAGCAACAAATGAATTTGGTGATTTTGAGTTTTTGATGGCTATAATCATTTGGTTTGAAATATTATTTGCAATTAATTCTGTTAGCAAACTTTTATAGGAAAAAGATATTCTTATTGATGTTGCTATGAAAAAAATTAAGGGGTTGATTTCGTATTTTGAGGGATATAGAGAAACAGATTTTTATAAGGTATTAATTAATGCTAAGGAAATTACGGTGGAATTGAATATTGCCCTAATATTTCCTCAAAGGCGTATAATTAAAAGAAAAAGGCAAATTGATGAGAATTTGAATATCCCATCAGTCGAGCTATCAGAAGAAGAATCATTCAGAGTTAATTATTTTCTTTACCTTGTTGATCAAGTTGTTGTTTCTCTTAATAAGAGGTTTGAGCAATACCAAGAGTATGAAAGTATTTTTTGTTTCTTGTTTACTTCTCACAAGTTACAATCATTAGATGATGCAACTTTGAAGTCTTGTTGTACTAACTTTGAGCAGACATTGAAACATAATGAGCAATCTGATATTGATGGGAATGAATTTTTTGCAGAGTTGAAGTTACTAAAAGAAATGTTGCCTGAAGAAACCATAAGACCTACTGATATATTACTATTTTTAAAAGGCTTGGATTGTTTTCTTAATACAATTATTGCATATATAATCTTATTGACTATTCCTCTGACAGTTGCTTCTGCAGAAAGAAGTTTTTCAAAATTGAAGTTGTTAAAGACTTACTTGCGGTCTACCATGTCACAAGAAAAGCTTAATGGATTGGCATTAATAGCTATTGAAAATAATATTTTGGAAACAATAAAATATGAAGACTTAGTTGACGATTTTGCTTCAAAAAGTGTTCATAGGAAGGCTCTTTTTATGTAATTAGATAATTTAAGTTGTAAGAAATGGTGTTAGTAGTTTAAACAATACCTTTGAACTTTTTGATACTTCATATGGTTAATATATAATTTTATCTTTTGTTTGTCATTTTTAATCATTAAAATTATATATATATATATATATATATATATATATATATATATATATATATATATATATATATATATATATATATATATATATATATATATATGTGTGTATATATATATATATATATATATATATATATATATATATATATATATATTATATATATATATATATATATATATATATATAAATATATATATATATATATATATATATATATATATATATAAATATATATATATATATATATAATATATATATATATATATATATATATATATATATATATATATATATATATATATATATATTATATATATATATATATATATATATATATATATATATATATATATATATATATATGCCCATTTTTAAAATTAGAACAGAGCCTCTGAATTGATTGGGCCGTTCTACTTGAGCAATTTCCTCTTCACAAATTACTTGTGTTTCCTGCTCTAATTCCTTCATAGGAGTATCAATGTTTTGTGATTCTTTAATTTATTCAAGCTCTACTTCCCTTCTACTGATCCCTTTGGAAGTAAATCTCTTTTCCAGGAATACTCTAGTTTGGACGACAAACACTTTGCCCTTAGAAGGATTGTAGAAGTAAAACCATTTTGTTTCTTTAGGATACCTCACAAATAAGCATTTGTCAATTTTGGCTCAAGCTTAGTTGAAATTTGTTGTTTCACATAAACTTCACAACAAAAAATATTCATGTAAGAAAATGTGGTTTCTTACCAATCCATATATCATATGATGTCTTCACAACCTTTTTGGATGGAACACGGTTAAGTGTGCAAGCTGTTGTCAATAGAGTATGTCCCCAAAAGGAGTTTGGAGTATCGACGTGACTAATCATGGATCGGATCATGTTTAACAATGTTTGATTTCTTGTCTCAGATACACTATTCTAATGTGGTGTTCCATAAAGAGTAAGTTGGGATATAAGCCCACACTCTTTTAGATGGTCATCAAAATCTAGGCTTAAATATTCACCGCCTCGACTGCTATAAGAGTTTTAATATTCTTACCTAGTTGGTATTGTACTTCATTCTTGAATTCCTTGAACTTTTTAAAGGATTCAGATCTGTGTATCACATGATTCGTAATCAAAAGAGTCCAAGAGTCCATCTTTATGGAGTTTGGGAATGAGTTTCTCATTTATGTGGCCTAAGCGACAATGACAACTTTAACTTGGATTTAACTCGTTAGATTTCATCCTTTTAGTATTAATGTTATAAATTGGCATTTCAACATCAAGGACATACAATTCATTTTTAATTTGTGTAGTAACATAGAATACATCATTCAAATAAATTGAGCAACAATTGTTCTTTATTATGAATGAAAAATCAAATGTGTCCAAACAAGAAAAAAAACAATATTCTTGTTAATTGCAGGTACATAATAACATTTCTCTAACTGAATTATTAAACCACTAGGTAAAGTCAATACATAAGTTCTTACGCCTAAAGCAGCAACCTTTGCTCCATTAGCAACTCATAGATCAACTTCACCTTTTGTCAATTCCTACTCCTTTTCATCCCTTGCACATTAGTAAAAATGTGAGAACCACATCCAATATCCAATACCAATGATGTAAAAGTAGAAAAAAAAATCTATAACAAAAATACATGAATTTGAAGTCTCTACTCCATCATTCTTATCTTTCAGGTACTTTGGGCAGTTTCTCTTCTAGTGTCTTGTCTTACCGCAATAGAAGCTCATTACGATAGCATCACTAGATATCACATGACCAAGGAAACTCACTTCTTTCAACCATAAGTCATACTTAGATAATTTTGCATACAGCTTATTTTCTTTCAAGGTATGCAATACAACTTTCAGATGTTCTTCATCATACTTAGAATATATCAAAATATCATTGATGAACACAACCACAATTTGATATTAGTATGGATGGAACATTCTATGCATGTACTCCACAGACACTCCAGGCGCATTAGACATACCAAAAGACATCATCGAATACTCATAATGACCATATCTCGTTCTGAACACATCTTCGTAATATCTTATATTTTCACACGAATATGATGATAACCCAACCACAAATCAATCTTACCGAATATGCAAGCACCAACCAATTGATCCATCAAATCGTCAATTCTCAAAAGAGGATACTCATTCTTAATAATAACTTTGTTCAATTGTCGATATTAAACACAAAACCTTATGATGTAGCACCTTAAACCCTAAAACACGAAATAATGCGAATATAAGACAACAACACATATAAAGTGTCACTCAAACACAACATAAACCTGCTATATAACACGAATTATATAAAAATGTCACAATTTAAACACCTGACATCACTTGCTCGCCTTTACACGTGCTCATCGAAGCGGAAATAAATCAATTAAAGCAACTTAACAACCAAATAAGTCTCATAACATAAAACATTGTTATGGAAACATGCCTTCAACATCAATAACTTCAAAACATATAACAAATAATGAGACCAAAATGTTTGTCCACCCAGTGTTACACACCAGAGCAAAGAAATCTAAATATCACATAAAACGGGAAAAAGAAGAACAACTTCAACGCCTTCCTTCAGCTTCTAAGCATCTACTCGTTTATCTGCTCGTTTCTACCCCAAGAAGGAGCACATAACCACACCAAAAACAAAGGTGTGAGAATACGCTCATAATATATAATGGTGCAAAAGTATGCCAGGGTAGCCTAAGCAACATCAACAATTATTCAACACAATTCCTTCGCATACACCACATAGGTATTCTCAATCGCTAATATCAACATAATCATTCAATTACATATCAAACACTGGATGCAATGTACTTAACACCAAGACTCTACAATGAATTTGGTACCATTATGCACAACACATGTCCATCTCGCTCCTAGATCCCTACCATATAACTAGAGCACACCAATTCGCTATTATCGCCATAAGTAACGCTTCACCGGTTCCCATCTAGAACCATCTTGTCACTCCTAAATCCACACCATTGGACTAGGGCACACCAAAATTATACCGAAGTTCGTACACCATGATGCATGATCTCAACAACATGCAGGATCACCAAATTATCACCATTATGCACAACATCATTCTCCATACAAAACAAGTGAATTAATCCAACATAACATGATAAACAACATAAAAAACCTTCAAACAGTGACCACACATTAGCCTAATCACAACATAATATCAAAAATTAGAATCGACATTCAATTCCAAGCAACAAAGCGAACAACGCTCATTATGGAAGTATGACGGGTTACCCGTCACCTTGCATGTCATCATTATGAGTACCATCCCATAAAATTATGCATGCGGACCATGACAGTATACCCGTCATAA
The DNA here is from genome assembly GCF_024323335.1 of Lathyrus oleraceus. Classification (NCBI taxonomy): domain Eukaryota; kingdom Viridiplantae; phylum Streptophyta; class Magnoliopsida; order Fabales; family Fabaceae; genus Lathyrus; species Lathyrus oleraceus. The sequence continues at coordinate 53,573,924 of NC_066584.1, forward strand.
ATTTGATGCATGTTAGCGCCTCTAAGGTCATAACAACCTGGTCATCATTGGGGTGACACCCATCACCCTGAAGTAGAATAGAATATGCATTTTTTCCATTGGAGTTTAATTCAGAACTCCAATTTTCCCTTCCCTGGCCCCAAATCGAACAACAACGATCGGGAAAACATACTCTAACATCAATACAACATTTATCCATCAATTAACATGAATCTTATTAGAGTAAATCATGGATTTTATATGCTTTATTCATCAATTCCACAACACACATATGAACACACTTTCATACCAATTTCTTCAACAAGAACACATAGTTCTCATGGCAAAATAGTGCATGAAAGGAACATAACACAACAAATAATCATACTATTTCAAAATTCAATCTATGTTCATCATTCATATCAAGAGAGAAAAGTTATAAAGAAAACTAATGAGATTAAGGATTTCCCTCTGCATAATCATGCAAGTTACACTATATTATGAGTAATTCTCCTTTACCTTGGATTTTCCAGCAAAACAACTTCAAGCTCTAACGATGGAGGTTCTCCTAGCCCTAACCTCTTACGTAGAATAATCTCAAACCTCTCTGCTAACATTTTTATTAGTTATATAATTCTCCTAAAAATTATGCTTCTCACTATGCTCTCACTTACTCCCCTATTCACCACAATAGCATCCTTAACTTTTATTTTATTTTAATATTACTAATAATATATCCCTCGTTATTCTCTACTTTTTTATTTTCCACCAAAAATCTCCTTTCTATTTTATTTTAATTATTAAATCAAAATTATTACAATTCTAATTATTTATTTATTCTAGTCCTTCTACCACCCTACCAACACTCTCACTACACCCTCCTATGCCTCACATGCACATATAAATCACCATACATATTTAATTAAAAAAACACGCCAAGCACTAATTAATTAAATAAAATATGAAATAATCTGATTAAATAATTTAATCAAATTCTGGAGTGTTACAACTCTCCACCACTTAGAGAACTTTTTCCCTCGAAAATCACTTGAAGGAAACATAGTCGGATACGACTCTCTCATCTGACTCTCCAGCTCCCACGTCATGCTTCCACCAGCGAGTCTGCCCCACACTACCTTCACCAAGGCATCTCCTTACCACACAACTGTTTCACTTCCCGGTCCTCTATCCATATGGGTGATGCCTTCATATTTAGATTCTCTCTCACTTGTACATCATCCACTGGGATCACGTGAGACGAATCCAAAATGTATCTCCTTAATTGAGACACGTTAACTACACCATGAATATTAGCAAGCGGCAGTAACAAGGCAATCTGATAGGCCATTTCTACTATCCTTTACAAGATCTGATATGGACCAATAAAAGATGGAGCGAGCTTTAGAGACTTCAAAGCTTGACCAACACCAATTACCTGCGTAACTTACAAAAAGACATGACCTTCCTCTTGGAACTCAAGTGCTTTCCTCCTCTTATCATGGTAACTTTTATGGTGACTCTGTGACACTTTCATATTCTCTTGGATCATCTTGATCTTCTCAGAGGTTTGATGGATGATCTCAGGTACAAGCACAACACTCTCACCTGATTCATACCAACATAAAGGCGTCATACACCTCCTACCATACAAATCCTTGTGCGATGCCACCAATACTAGAATGAAAATTGTTGTTGTATGCAAAGTCAATCAATGACAAGTAGTTATCCCAAACACCTCATTATTCCATCACACAAGCCCTCAACAGATCCTCCAAGGATTGGATGGTTCTCTCTGTTTGACCGTCCACATGCGGATGATAAACAAAACTCAAATTTAGCTTAGTACCCATTGCTTCCTACAAACTGTGTCATAACCTCAATGTAAATCTCATATCTCTATCTGCAAAAATACTTGATGGAATACCATGCAAGCTAACAACCTTCTCAGTATACAACTCGACCAACTTCTATAAGGGATAATTAACCTTAATCAGAATGAAATGAGCCGATTTAGTCAGTCTATCAACAATAACCCATATGGAATCATATCCCTTCGTTGTCTTCAGCAAACTTGTCACAAAATCCATGGAAATATTGTCCCATTTCTACTCAGGGATGTTCAATGGTTGCACCAGAACCAACGACCTCTGATGTTCAAAGTTAAACTTCTGACAAGTCAAACAAGCATTAACAAATCCAACTACTTCCTTCTTCATTTCTAACCACCAAAACATTTTTTCAAGTTTTGATACATATTAATGGCACTGGGATGAATACTCATACCAATTCCATGTCCTTCATAAATAATACTCTTCTTGGCACATTTAGTACACAAACCTTGTCTCTGAACCTCGTCACATAATTCTCGTCGATTATGAAATCACCTTATTTTCCTTGATTGATTAACACTAAACGGTCAACCAATCCTAAGTCGATCTTATGACCCTCTCTGATCTCCTCAATAACACCATTGGTCAGCTTCAACATGCCTAACTTTGCACTGTTAAAAGTCTCTTCACACACCAAACTCGTGTATCTAAATTGCTCGATCAATTCAAACTCTCGAACCATCAACATTGACATATGCAACGACTTATTACTCAACACATCAGACATAACATTGGCTTTAACAAGATGGTAACTCAAGTCAAAATCATAATCCTTCAGAAACTCGAGTTATCTCCTCTATCTCATGTTTAACTCCTTCTGATCAAACAAGTACTTCAAACTCTTGTGGTCAATGACCACTTCAAATTTGGAGCCAAATAGACAATGTCTCCAAATCTTTAATACGAACACCATGACTTCCAACTCCAGATCATACGTACGCTAATTCCTCTCATGATCTTTCAATTGTCTATAAGCGTAAGCTATAACTTGAATATTCTTCATAAACACGCTGCCTAGACCCATCTTTGAAGCATTATAGCACATAACAAAAGATTCACTCAAATTCAGCATAATCAAAATTGGCGCAGACGTCAACTTCTCATTGAGTTCTTGAAAACTCTATTCACAATGCACATACCAAACATAAGCTTGACCCTTTCGAGTCAATTGAGTTAAAGACAATGCTTACTTCGATAAGCCTTCAATAAACCTCTTGTGATAACCAGCCAAACCAACAAAACTTATGATCTTTGTAACAGACTTCAGAGTCTCCCGTTGTGACATTGCATATATCTTCGACGGATCAACAAAAATACCCCACTAGAAATTACATGACCAAGAAAAATCACCTTCTTCAACCATAATTCACCCTTAGACAACTTTCGGTACAACTTATTCACCTTCAAGGTCTATAACACAACTTTCAGATGCTCCACATGTTCTTCCTCAGACTTGGAATATATCAAGATGTCATCGACGAACATAACCACAAATTGATCTAAGTACGAATGGAATATTCTATTCATGTACTCCATGACCACTCCAGGCGCATTAGACATACAAAACGACATCACTAAATTCTTATAGTTACCATACCTTGTTATGAACCCAATCTTCAGAACATCTTCCGATTTCACACGAATATGGTGATAACCTGAACGTAAATCCATCTTACTGAACACACATACACACACACACACACACACACACACACCAATCCATGAAATCGTCAATCCCGAAAGAGGATGCTTATTCTTGATTATAACTTTATTCTGTTGTCAATAGTCAACATACAATTTAGTGCTACCATATTTCTTCTTTACCAACAACATCGACACTCCCCGCGGTGAAACACTTGGTCAGACAAACTTCTTTTCAAGCAACTCTTCCAATTGCTTCTTCAGCTCACTCAACTCTGAAGCAAACATTCTATAAGTAGTTATCGACACATGACTAGTAACAGGTACTAAGTCTATAGCAAATTCAACTTCGTGCTCAGATGGCAAGTCACTGATATCATTTGGAAACACTCCCGAAAAATCACACACCACATGCAACTCACCAATCACAACTTTAATTTCAGCCTCCATATAAGCTAATATCATAAATACCTCAACATCATCCCTCATGAAGTCATTTAGTTAATTTGTAGACATAAAAAACTCATCACTTGTATCAAACTTTGGAAATGATATCGTCTTGTCGGAATAGTTGATATGAACATGGTTGATATCCAACCAATTCATTCCAAGGATAACATTGATTTGATTCAACGGTAGACAAACCAGGTATGTCCCAAATCTCTTACCATAAATAGTCAGCGGATAATTCAAACACACCCATTGTCACACCCCAATTTTGACCCTGAATCGCTGATTCAATACATTCATCATAGCTATTGCATGTCTACATAGCATACCATGCATTCCATACCGCATAGTGCCTAAAATATCAGTCGAAACAATTTTTTCGGATCTACAGACAAACCGGTTGAATTAATCAACGGATGTGCGTGAAATCAGTGGACGAAATTTTTTAAAATCAAGCTTCTAAACATCAATTTTATTAATCTACGTTTCGTGTAGTTTAATCTGGTATGCTCGATTAATTTTTCAGCTAATTTTTCGACCACTTTTTGATCAACTATAGCCTGTTTAACCGGTCAAAATTTATTTCAAAATTAAAAGAAATATTGTATTTTTTCCAATAAGTTTATTTCGCAGTGATCATTTTGGTGCATTCATGTTAATTTTTCAAACATTTTTGTGTCCGACTTTTATTTATTTTGAGTCCTTTTATATTTATTTCTTTGACTAAATTTTCAAAATAATTATTTAGAATTAGTTGTAATGTCATTTCGGTTTTGTTTAGATTATTTTAATATGTTTGATTTTATTGACTTTAATTATTTATTTTATTTTATTCTACGCTAAAATTATAATAGATGGTCCTTTTCGTCATTTATAAAATTTAGAAACCCTAGTTTAAGTAGTATATATAGTTTAGGATGTTGAAGTTAGGAGGAGGCCAGTCCAAGAACCTAACAACCGCCCCCATTTAGTTCTCTCCTCACTCAAATTTTCCAATCAGAATAATAAGAGGAGAGAGAGTGACCACAAAAAGACAGGCATTACATGACCGTTGAGGGAGATTTTCTTCTTTCTTCTTCTTCGGTAACCAAAAACCCACATCCGTCTCTCTTACTCCCACACGCCAAAATAAAAAAAATAAAGAAAGACGTTTTCTTCTTCTCCTTCACGCCTCACTTCCACTACTCACTACACAACTCCAACAGCCGCAACCTTCCGAAACACCACGCTTCTGTTCACCTTCACCATCAATCGCCCTCATCACCATATCCGCCGCCAAAACCTTAACCCATCGTCGCACCTCCACCCAACGACACCAACAATCCTGCGAGCAAACCCTCAAGCCGCCGCAAACCCACCATCTACCGTCAAAATCATTCGTCTTCACCACCCCAAACGCACCAACCACAAACCTTCGCCCTCACCATTTCTCTTCACCTTCAAAAAGAACCCTTTCTTCACTCTACACATCACACCGGTAAACCTTAACCCTTTCTCCATTACTATGATTCAATCGCTTCTCTAATCCTAAACCATGGCAAACCCTAAGGTTTTCTTCGACATGACCGTCGACGGCCAACCCGCTAGACGCATCGTCTTCGAGCTTTATGCCGATGTCACCCCCAGAACCGCTGAGAATTTCCGTGCTCTCTGCACTGGCTAGAAAGGAGTCGGTTGCAGTGGCAAGCCTCTCCACTTCAAGGGATCCTCCTTTCATCGTGTGATCCCTAACTTCATGTGTCAGTAAGGTGACTTCACCGCCGGGAACGGCACCGGAGGAGAATCGATCTATGGTTCCAAGTTCGCTGACAAGAACTTCATAAAGAAGCACACCGGACCAGGAATCTTGTCCATGGCGAACGCCGGTCCCGGAACCAACGGATCTCAGTTCCTCATCTGCACTGCCAAGACTGAGTGGCTCGACGGGAAGCACGTTGTGTTCGGTCAAGTTATTGAGGGATTGAACGTTGTGAAGGACATAGAGAAGGTTGGATCTGGCTCCGGCAAGACCTCGAAGCCTGTTGTGATAATTCTGGTCAACTCTCTTAGATGTTGATTGTTCTGGCGTTTTCTATCTGGTGGCTCTGAATTTTAATTTGATCTAAATTCTCAGTAGTGTTTTTGTTATTTGGTGTCGTTTTATTTTTGTTGTGTTAGGGTTTATGGTGATGCTACTCTTTTGATCCATGAAGGTGTTAAAGCTGAAGAGCTTTTTGAGAAAACCGGAGAGATTTGTTGGGGTTTCGGAAGAGACTACAACTGGTGTTAAGAGGCTTTATCAGATGCAAGCCAATGGAACTCTTTTGTTCCCTGCTATTAATGTCAATGACTCTGTCATCAAGAGCAAGTTTGACAACTTGTATGGATGTCGTCACTCTCTTCCAGATGGTTTGATGAGGGCTACTGATGTTATGATTGCTGGGAAAATGGGTGTTGTCTGTGGACACAAAGATGTTTTTTGTTTTATTTTTTATTATCTTCTATGTACTTTTCTTTTCCTAAAGGGTATGGTGGACCCGGTAAGTGTTTTGATTCTGGTCAAAATTTATGGTTGAAATCTGTTTCTGATTACTGTGTTCGTTCTTTCTTGGATAAATCTGTTGGAATTTAAACAGTTGTTTTACTACCTACTCATTTTGGTGTTCTTGAATTGGGTTCCGTTAGAATCTTACCTCAGAGCTTTGAATTGTTGAACAATGTTAAGTCATTGATTTCACTTTCAAATTCTATCACACAATCGTCGCCATCATCATTGTTGTTGTATCCTAGTCCTAGTATGATCAACGAGGTAAGAGATGATGAAAGTGGAATTTCAAATGGTGTTCATGTTCCACCAAAGGTTGCTTTGAATTTGAACAATGGTCGTTCACATTTTAGAGAGAAACTTGCTGTTAGGAAAATGGATAGTAGCATTAACTTTCCTAGTTCTAGAAATGGTGTTTCTAGAAACTTGCTTTAAATTATTTCTAGTCTTTTAATTTTAATTTTCTTTTATTTATGTTTTTTAATTATTTCTCTTGACTAATTTGGTTATTTAAAATATTAGTTAGCTGATTTATAAATTTTATTTGTTTGGTTGATTAGATCATAATTAATTAATTGTTTATGTTTAATTGCTAAATATTTTTATTTGTTTAACCGTGCTTAATCATTTAATGAAGTAATACATGTCTATACCTTTGCACATGTAAATAATCATACTCACAAACTTCACTAATATTTATAGTGATTCAAAATATGTTTCATCACGACTTCACTTCAAATCCTTTTCTCAATAAAATCCGAAGAAAAAGATTATCCTGGACGGAATATCCAGTCATAATCCCGAATATTAGGCCCAAGTTGTAAGAGCTTGCAAGCCCTACGTATTCGTCTTCTCTTCCAAATATTTGTAAATATTCAACCGTATTTTTCTCAATAAAATCCGAAGAAAAAAGATTATCCTGGATAGAATATCCAGTTATAATCCCGAATATTAGGCTCAAGTTGTAAGAGCTTGCAAGCCATAAATATTCGTCTTCTCTTCCCAACACTCCATTATTCAAATCATTTTCTTAACAAAGTTAGAAGAAAAAGGTTACCTGGATGGAATATCCAGTCGTAATCCTGAATATTAGGCTCAAGTCGTAAGAGCTTGTAAGCCCCATGTATTCGTCTTCTCTTCCAAATATTTGTAAGTATTCAAACGTCTTTTCTCAATAAAATTGGAAGAAACAGATTGCCTGGGTGGAATATCCAGACGTAGTCCCGAGTATTAGACACAAGTTGTAAGAGCTTGCCGGTCATAAGTACTCGTCTTTAAAACTCAGAAAATACTTAATTCATACCTTAACACTTTTTCAATAAAGATGGAAATGGAACATGGTGTATACCATGCGCTCCTGAGATTAAGATTCGAGGTGGATGCCTCGCCTATCTTAGCTCTCGCCATCGTTTAAAATTGTCAATGCGGCTTCTTCAAACCCTTTCTCAATCAAATTTAAAACACTTAATCCTTATCAAACACTTTTGCAAATAAGATGGAAATGGAACGTGGTGGATACCGCGCACTCCTGAGACTGGGATTCGAGATGGATATCTCGCTCATCCAAGTTCTCGCATTACTCAAAAATACATCCAACAAATCAAACTCTTTCTCGCCGCCATGCGATTAATTAGAAAAACCTTTTCGTAAACGAAAGATATCTTGTCTTAAGGTGACGTAAAGCAATGCTTCGGCCACAATTGTTGAGTTGAGATAAGTGACGTCTTTCCGAATGTGGATTTGTAAATCCCTTCGATGTGTGGTATACGTCTGCTCCTCATCTGTTCTGGGTAAAACAATGTTTTCGTCGATTAATACAATATAGCTTTCGCTAAAATCGACCAACAAACAAACATTTTTCTACCCAGAACTACGTAAGCCTTGATTTCTCCATCTGAGATACGTAGGAGCAGGATTTGTAAATCTTGTCAGGCCCACTAATAAAAAACTTAGGTTTAGTCCTTTGTCAAAAACCCAAAAAATATTCTCCTCTCTTTTATTCTTTCTTTCCCACTTAATAACTTGAAAAGCCTAACATTTCAACTAACACTAATGCACACAACTAACCTAATGGTTCCCGTTGAGTACAACGGACGTGAGGGGTGCTAATATCTTCCCCTTGCGTAATCGACTCCTGAACCCTGATTTGGTTGCGACGACCATAATCATTGTCGTTCTTTCTTGGGTTTTATCGATATTTCCCCTTTCCTTTTTAGGAATAAATAAAGTTCGGTGGCGACTCTGTTTAATCTATCATGCGAGCGTGTGATCGCGCCTCGCTAGGTCGTATTCCCATATTTTTCATTGAGGTACGACAAATGGCGACTCTGCTGGGGAATATTAAGATCCCTAAGTGAGTCAAGCCTAATTAGGTCATTTGTGTGCTTTTGTTTGTTTACTTGTGTGGATTTTCTTTCTTACTTTTGCTATCTTTATTGTCATATTGATATAAATCTGTTGTTTTGGTTCGATTATGCTCTGGCACTTGGATTGCAAACCTTGAGGGAAAGACTTTTTACCCCAGTCTCGAGTAAAAACATAAGATATGACAAGGTTGAGTAGTGCGGGTCCGCGAGATGAATTTCTCGTTGGATCGGTGCGAGAACCTTACTTAGAGTAGATTCTTGAGAGGATGTTGTCGCTCGGCAAGTAGGTTGCCGTAAGCTTCGATATTTTCATAAGGATCCATGACTCTAAGGACCATTTGTAGAACCTTAATCATGTGTCCAACTAGGAAAGATGGTTGTGTAGTATGGGTCTACGAGATGAATTTCTCGTTAGATCGATGCGAGAACCTCACTTAGAGTAGATTCTTTGGATGGAGTTGACGCCCGGCAAGTAAGTTGCCGCAGGTAGCAAACAGTCTAATGGATCCATGACTCTGGGAACCTTTGTAACCCTAGATCATACCCGGTGAGAACCTATTCTTGGAAAGTAATCAGATTCATCACTATCTCAGACTTTTGAACCCGTGTATTGAGAAAAAACAAATATGCATGGCTTGCATTGCATTCATTCACATTCCATTGCATCTGCATCTCATCATAATGCATGTCATTTTCCAGACAAAATACAAAAAAAAACTCATCCATCCTTTGTCCCTGATCAGCAAAGTGATTCCTGACACGCGTTTAGAACAAAGAACCATTCAAGAAGCATTGAAGGAGGAAGGCGCAGGTACATATATCTTGATTTCTGGGCCAAGTAATGTGAAAGAGAAAGGGCCCCTGAAACCCCTCAAGGTTTTGTACCACAAGGAAGAGGTCAAGGATGTGGCTAATGAGATATCATCGTTTCCTGGTAAGAGCATTGAGATATCGCCTTAGATTTCCAATGTCACGACCCATACCAACGAAAGAAAAGGAGAAGTGAGTAGTGGATCCAAGAGGGTTGCATACAACGATGAGATTGAAGGAAAAGAATTTGAAGATCATCGTGCCAATGTCAAAAAGCTCGTTGATCCCAACCTTCAAGTGGCTAAAAATGTGCAGTTAGCAATGCCCAAAGTGCCATACCAGCAAACACTACCTTTTGGTCTTCATTAGAAACAATCCTGGTTTGCTCCTCATCCAAATCAACAAGCCCAAGGCCCAAGATATCGAAATCAACGTCAAAATCAGCTTAGGCCTCAAAATAACTTGGAAAGAAGAAATGCTCATCGTCATCCAATCGTCATGACATATAGCCAACTTCTGCAGCCTCTGATTCAAAACTTGTTGGTGGTTCCCAAGTCTCTTAAGTTGGTTCCACAACCTTACCCACCCGGGTATGACCCAAATGTGCAATGTGGATATCATGCTAGATCAGAAGGGCATTCAACCGAAGACTGCAACGCTTATAAAGCCAAAGTACAATAGTTGATTGACAACAGGTACATAGCCTTTCAAGAAGGAAGCTTGGTGGTAAACGTTAACCCATCGGCCGGATAAGTGTTGTTGATTCTAAGTGTTGGCAACAATTTTGGTAAAACAAAGAGTGTTCACAAGATGTCATGTGTGATGTCTTAACATGAGATATCCTATGTACCTGCTGGAGTTGAAGAACATATGCAAGCAGGATTGTTTCAGAATGCCACATACATTGACAAGGCTTCTGATATTGGTTGTACCTGCTGGAGCTTATATGGAAGACATATGCTGCAGGATTGTTTCAGATGACATACATAATGTCATGGTATCTGATATGGTTGTACCTGCTATAAAAGGAAACTGGATTATGCAGGATTTTTCCAGATGTCAGACCCGATGTCATGACATCCTGAACACAGAACATTCAGTATGAATGTCTAGTGTTTTGTGATTGCACAATTAATGGCAATCTTTGGATGATTGAAGATATGGCTAGCTGGCGCATTCAATCATGGATTACAACCAGATTTACTTATTTTCCAAGGAGATCTTGAAGACTCAATCAGAATATTTGGTGAATATACAGTTTCCAAATATGGAGATCTTTTAGGAAATAAAAGATTGAAGACCATGATTGTAGCAGAAGGATTCTGCCAGCTCTGTAACAGCAAAGGAAAGATTTGCTGCGATTTCTGAAGGCCCAAATCCAGTTGGGTGATTAGGTTATAAATAGGAGATTGTAACCTAGGTTTTGTAAGCCTCAAACAATGTAAAAATTAGGGGTATGTGTGAGGTAAACCTCCCAATCTGTGGGAAGGTTACCAGGTGTTTCTCAATGCTTGAAAGCATGAGATTATTTGTAACTCAAAGCCTGTAGGCAAGAGTGGTTATGTTCTTGAACGAAGCTGTGAAGCATGTTCAAGTTGTCTAAGCATTACATGGTAATTGTAGTGATAGGAAAGGAAACTGGAGGTTTCTATCTAGGAGTGCCTAGGTATAAATTGCACTGGGTAGGGATTAAGTGAGGAGTTGTAAACGGTGGAGTTTAACTCTGAATTAATACTGCTAATGATGGATCTTCTTCCTGGCTTGGTGTGCCCCCAGAGTAGGTAATGTTGTACCGAACTGGGTTAACAATTACTGGTGTTTTTACCTTCTGCACACTATATTCTGTATGTTATAACTCAGTCTGATTTTAGTCTGTTTATGAAGGGAATAACAGACCTAACACATAGCCTGAAGTCTGATTGCAAAACAGAATGTTATGACATTCATTATTGACTGCTGTTACTGATAGACTGGTTGGTCTGCTACAGTTCATCCTTCTGTAATGTTGGAACATGTGATGTTCATATCAATGTTGAGACATCATGCTGAAAACTGGGCAGGATCAATAAACAAAAGGGTTATGTTTGATCTCTACTGTGTCTTTGTACTAGATGGACAAAACTGGATGTTCTTCTGTCCATGGTGGTAGATTAGCAGATGTCGTGACATCTGGGACTGTGTGCATATGAGTACTGGGTTTTATTTTTCCTAACTGTCTTGCTGTATTAGGAATAATGTTGGATCAGATGTCATGACTTCGTGTAAAACATCTGAACTCTGACTATACCAGAATTTCAAGTGTGAAGATCTCAAGGGGTGTCCCCATAAGTTAATGGATCAAGTTTGAAGAAGTCAATTCCCTAAAGCTGGCAACCATTTGGCTGTTTCAGCATTTCTTTTGAAGTTTCTTTGCATGTTGATTGTTAATTGCTTTTAAGCATTGTTGTTTTCTTTGAATTTGTAAGATTAATGAAATGTTTATGCATCTTTTGAATTGATCCATTCGTATTCACTCGTTTTTCATTCATGTTAAAAACTAAAATACTCCTCGCCATTCACTTTTGTTTATCAAACCGTTGTGTTAACAAAGATTGGAAGGAGGATGATGAAAACAAAACACCTGAAATTGTTGTGGTATGCTTTTGAGTAAAACCTTGTCGATGATGTAAGGCATTATTTCAAATCCCCAAACACTGAAGAGATAAGGAGTTAATCCCTAGTCAACCACTTTGAGCCTAGAAGTTGGTGTTTATTTCGGATCTGAAACCCTTAATCTTAACCTGGGGAAGGGTAGTTGTGTTCAGATAGTTTGATCATGCATTTGATCTTTCAAAAAAAATCGTCCATATGTACACCCTCCAATTAGGTTCCACCACATGTTATCCTTCGCGCACATGTTAAGGTGTCGAAGAAGTTGAGAAAAGCTAAAATTAGTGTTGGTTGATCCTCATCCACCAATAACCTGGCAGTCAACACGTAAAAAAAAACAGAAAAAGTCAGCTAAGTCAAACACCACAAAATGACTTAGGCAAAAGTCAGGGCATCCCGATGGACCGAAAGCTTCAAAGAAGCGGTCCAGGCAAAATCAGGGATAAAGGAAATCAATCAAAAGAGGTCATTAAATCCTCAACAAAAACAAAATAAGGTGACTGCCATTTCAAGAAAATCTCACCTTGAATCCTCATTTTCGCTTTCGCACCTTCGAAGTCGAATGCATGTATTGAATTAACTGAACATAGGAACTGGAGATCATCAAGAAGAAGGGGTGGGTAAAAAATAAATTTTGAGCCTTATATTTTTTTGTTTCAAAAAACCGTGAACCAGACCATGCTACAATCCTTAAAAGACCTAATTGAGGCAAAGTTTATTTTGAAAGCATACTATAACAAGGTTGTGTTAACCTGACTCCAAACGATTTTTGTTAATCACTTGATGGCGCTGTCGCAACGCGAAAAACAACCGGCGGGAAAAAAACAGATTACAGAGTCGTCACCGACGCTATTCATCCTATGAGGGAAAGGAAGCGCATGACTAACCTAAGAAAAGGGAAAGGAACGGTCTTACGACCAGAGATTACAAGGCACGAGAGTCGGTTACACAAGGGGAAAGTGTTAGCACCCCTCACGTCCAACATACTCGACGGGATCCACGCTCAAAAGAATAGGAAAAGGTTGCTAATAAAACTGCTCAAAGAAATCTGCACAAACTCGAACAATAAAACAGGTGAAAGAAAATGGAGGAAGCGGACTCGGCTGGATGTCGCATCCTGGGCCTACGTAGTTTGTCAGAAACAAACATCAGAGTCGACGTAGTTCGGGGAAAAGGGGAACATGCTCGCTAGGACATCGCATCCTATGCCTACGTATCTTCTCTATCCAGAGGAAGAATCAGAGCACTCGTAGCTCGGCTAACGCACGCCGAAACAAAACACCGAAGAGAGACGCTGAGACGTCAAAAGAAAAACTCAACAACGAAACAGAATGCCAATAGATGGACTTATATCTAACTCCTCAAAACAAACAGGAAACAGAATGCCAATAGATGGACTTATATCCGACTCCAAACAAAACACACGCTAACCAGCGAGCATCAAAGAAAAAGGAAACGGAATGCCAATACCTGGACTTACATCCGACTCCAAACAAGTAACAATCGCTAACTAACGAACAACAAAGAAAAAGGTTCTCCGTACGAACCCCAACAAGGTAACCGAATATCCAAAGATGAACCAATAGGGAGACTAGAGCTCGAGCCTAATAGTTGCCATGCAAACACACACAAGAAGAAAAGGGCGCCCGGAGACATCTCGCTCGATCTCCTGCCTACGTATCTCATCTGGTATGAGAATCAGGGCGACGTAGTTCCCCTTAACAGGGGAAAGGGGTGAATAAACAAACTAATAGGGAGACTAGAGCTCGAGCCTAATAGTTGTCATGCAAACAAATAAAAAGAAAAAAGGGAGCCTGGAGAGATCTCGCTCGATCTCCTGCCTACGTATCTCATCTGGTATGAGAATCAAGGCGACGTAGTTCCCTTTAACAGGGGAAAGGATGAACAAACAAACTAATAGGGAGACTAGAGCTCGAGCCTACTAGTTGCTAAACAAACAAAAAGAGACGCTGAGACGTCAAAAGAAACAAAAAGGTTGAAAAAAGGTTGCCCGGAGAGATCTCGCTTGATCTCCTACCTACGTATCTCATCTGGTATGAGAATCAGGGCGACGTAGTTCCCCTTAACTGGGGAGAAACACACTCCTAACCAGAGACCAGGGAAACAACAAACTAATAGGGAGACTGACTCAAGCCTAATAGTTGTCATGCAAACAATATCCCTAGGTTGAGGTCTCTAACAAGAGTTTGACTCACACAGGAAGCGAGTCAACTCAAGTCTATCTCTACATACGTTCAACTTCCTTGGAAGTTAATCGTACGACTCCTACAGAAAAGGAGGTGAGAAGTGGAAATCAGATAAACATACTAGCATAAATGAACAAGCATCACACTCTATATCCACGCAAGAGGCTCAGACAAATGGTTGGGCTTTAGTCAAGAGGGGTCATATCAACCTCGACAAACAAGCCAAAACTGTAGGGGTATGCTGAAGCTCTTAACCGCTAACATTGAGAGTTAGGGTGAAGCTGATCAAATATGGTAATGAGGATTATACCTCATGCTCTTAACCCTGGCCTGGGTGAGCTCAAATCAAAGAAAGCGTGGGGATCCAGAAAGAGGGACCCTATTCCACTTGACTGACTCTATACAAAGATCTTGGGTACATTGTTCAAGAGCATCAGCACGTAGTGCGAGCATAATGAACGACTCACTGAATAACAGGGGTTTGATTGCTAATCCCTTCTATCTGTCAATTGCCTCTTCACTTAGGAGGACTTATCAAGTAACATGCCTCATTTAGAGGTCTTTGGCACAAATGTAAACAAACACAATCAGAGCCTCATAAGGAGGACTTCAGCCAAATGCCTGCCAAAAAGGTGACAGGACTTCCAGACTACATGGAGTAAGAAGGCTAGACTATCTCAGTGGTGTATCAACCACAATCCAAAGCTTAAGCAAAAGCTAGCAAGCAACTAATGTACCTGTACAAAAGCTAACCAGTTAGTATCTCAGACAACCAATCAGAAAACAAACAGACAAACAGTCCAACTGTTACACAATTCAATAAGCAATGGTCAAGCAATCAAATGAAGCAATAAGCTCAACTCATCAACTTAAATCCCTACAAAACACAAATAAGTCAGAACACAATCCAATTTGCATCTCAAAAGGTGAGCAACTCAACCATTAATGCTAAGTGTCCAAACCTGAAACACAAGTCAAGGTTAGTTCATGTCCAAAATACTAGTACAAAGACTAGGTTCAAAAGCAAATCAAATGATCAAAACAGAAGTCAATATTTTGCATAATGCACATTTAAACATGTCACAAGATGTCCTCAAAAGGACCAACATCAATTCACAAGGTAAATGTTTCAAACAATTCATGTCATGCAAAGGCAAACAATGTGCACAAAGTTGGACAATCAAATTAGAAAATCCAAATCAAAACAGAAAAGCATCCAATGGCTATGAAATTTATTATGCAAGCTACTCATGTTATGAACATACACCATGCAAAAAATTAGATCCAGAAGAGCTCAAATGATAGGTAAACAAAAATGCACAAATGCAATACCAAAAATGTGACACAAATTGTCACACTACATGTTCATGTGTCCAAAACAGTGATAGCATATGATAAAAATTCCAAACCAATTCCAAAAAATCATATCACATGTGAGGATCAAGCATGCCAAATTTCAGATCAATTGGATTAAAGCATAACATTTCACAAAACATTTATCATGACATATCAATTTGGCACATGGTTCAAACAAAAATTCACAATTAAAAAAAACAGAATCAAACAATTCATGAAATAAATCCTATAAAAAACTAGAGATCAAAACAAGAATGTGAAAAAAATTGGGATCAATTTGAATCATTCTACTATTTTTTATGAATTTTCTAAGATGAAGAAAATATATGGAAATGAAATGAAATAATGGAGGGAAAATAGAAATTCAAATGAAATAAGCATATGAACACAACCAGGCTCGAACACACGCACGCCAGGTAAATGAGAATTCACATTAATATTCAGAAAATGCATTAGCCAATTATCGAACGCGCGCTCAAAGGCTCCAAAAGCGTTCATGAAACGTTGCGTTCCATTAAAACGCGTGGCAGCCACATCACCGCTCAATGCACGCGTGGAACGGTCAAGCAAATCCAAGCCAATAGAACAGCCATGACAGCGCTCACGTGGAAGCGTACGTGGCCAAAACCCTAGGCAATATAACCAGACGCCGAAATAGTAGTTCCGGTCGTCTTCTCCGACCGTGTCCCTGGCGGAGCTTCAAATATTTTTCCAAAATTTCATGAAATTGGTACCGTTCAAAAGATCTTTCAATGTACATCTCAGATATGTTATCAAATTCATCTAAATCATCCTATATTTTCCAGATCGAATGAAAACTTTTTCATGATCAAAACTTTAAATCATCACCACATGCTCATATCTTAACCAAATTCAAAACTAATCATATC
The DNA here is from genome assembly GCF_024323335.1 of Lathyrus oleraceus. NCBI lineage: Eukaryota > Viridiplantae > Streptophyta > Magnoliopsida > Fabales > Fabaceae > Lathyrus > Lathyrus oleraceus. The sequence continues at coordinate 53,590,685 of NC_066584.1, forward strand.
AGCGTGCTCAGCAATGCAAGATCTACATAATCATGTACATAAAACATCAAAAGGTGATGATCGAATTTCAACTTACTTGAGATGGCAGCGGATGAATTCGCGTGTTCAAGCTTCCAAACTCTCCAGATCAACTTCCTGAACCTTGCTTTGAAGCTTTGTGCACAAAGAAACGCTTGAATACTCCTAGATCTGATTCAATTCCAAGCTTCCATTAACATGTGATGCACTTGAATCTGCTTGAAAACCAGCTCAATTGTCCAATCCAATGGTTGAATCTTGCTTAATAGTGCATGATAATCAAGAATATGCAAAGAAATTGAAGATTTATGTGAAGAAAAATGAAAATTAAAGTGAGAGAAAAATGGAGGAAAAATGGAAAATTCTAGATCTGAAATTATGTTATGAGCAAAATCAGTTAGGGTTTGGCTTTTATATGATGTGTTAATGATGCTGCTAATCCAATTAAGCTTTGGTTAATTAAGATTAGTGAGTTATAAAGTAAAATGCCAAAATGCAAAAATGAGCTTGCATGGTCATGTAGCACGTGAACAGTACCATGTTATGCTTCAAATTCACTTAAAACCAACTAATAAACATGATGGAAGAGGTATTTTGCTTGCATGATCATCCAAATTTGAATTATCAAAATTCCCTCCAAAATGCACATGTATGAACAAATGAGCCTATGAGCTTCTTCCATGCATGTCAAGGCTTGATTTGAAAAATATTGGTCATGAGGAGTATTTTGCAAAACGGATGGACCAATTTGGAGTCTTGTATCAAAAGTTATGCCACTTTGAAATTCCATGTATACTTTGTGATCATTTGGCCATAACTTCTCAACCATTCATCAGATGATCATGAAATAGGACTTTTTGAAAATGGGAGAGAAAGATCTTCAACTTTAATGTTCACCAAAAATCCATTTGAAACTCCTTTGATGTTGAAAGTTCAAGTTGAATATGGACCAAAAACTTGCCATTTTTGGAAACTTTCAATTACAGGTCACTTTCCATTTTTGGAAACTTTTGCCATGACCTCAAAATCTTCAAGATAGATGTTTAGAATGACAAATGGACCTCTTTTGAACATGATTGAAGTGTTGAAACTCATTTCCCCACCTCATAGCCCTCAGTTGACTGCACAATTGACTTTTTGGTCCTCAAATGACTTTGAAATGCCCTGATCAGCTTGAGCCTCTACCACTTGAAGAAATTGCTCAATAATGAAACCCTAACTCATGTAAGCTTCTCAATATGATCCTGTGATCCTCATCCCAATAAAATACTTCATCTCCTTGAGAAACCCTGGTTGAAAGAATGTCATTGATTAGGGTTGACCGGAGGTCAGAACCCTAATCCAAAGGAACTCGAGGATGCACTCTGAAACCCTTGATGATGATAGAACCATGATGATGGTAATATATCCTTGCAACCAAGATGATGCTCAATACCTGTGAAGGATCAGGAAACGCTAATTGAAATGTAAACCCTCAGATGGTTGATCAATTCACAGAAACCCTCAGGCTTGAATCATGTAACCTCTCATCTTTTGAAAAGACCTTGGAGGATGACCTTCTCATTTCCGTATGATATGCAAAATGCAATTCCTAATGTCCTAAGATATGAAATGCAATGTGTCAAACTAGTCCCAAGAAGAGGAGGGCAACTTTTGAGGTGTTACAGCTGCCCCTATTCAATCCACTGTGAACCTGTCGATATGAACAACCTCGACTTTCAGATGATCAGGGTGAAGAGTGGTTGAATACCAAGAACAGACGAACAATTTGCGCTCCGCTAGGAATTATTATTATTTTATTTTTTTGCTTTTCTTGAACCCCAAAACTTTTTCGATTTTTCGCGCGAGTGATCCCCGATCACCGCATTTGGACCCCGACAACTTCATGTCACTCTTGCTGCCAAACAATGAACCTCGTTCTCCATTTGAACCCCAGTCGCTTGACGATAACTCGTGATCGTCGTTGTGAACCCCATTCTCCAGAAAACACCCCGTGTATCCTTTTCTCCATTTGAACCCCGTTCTCCAGAAAATGCTTAGCACTTCCTTTTCTCCATTTGAACCCCGTTCTCCATTTTCCCATGCTAATTCCGTTGGCAACGCCGGAAATAACACCAACCACCACTCTGATGGCGACATATCAAAGGGTACACCTTCCCAACAGGAAGGTAATCATGTGTATTTCTTCCCTCGAAGACACCCATAACGACTTCTCTGGGCCTCGCCAAAGTCTAACGTGACACATGATCAGAAGACAATCCTGAGGACCTCATCCCGGATACCATCTTCAACTCCAATCTCCAGTTGAACCCCGTTCTCCAGAAAATGCCCAGCACTTCCTTTTCTCCATTTGAACCCCGTTCTCCAGAAAATGCCCAACACTTCCTTTTCTCCATTTGAACCTCGTTCTCCAGAAAATGCCTAGCACTTCCTTTTCTCCATTTGAACCCTAATTTTCCCGCTGATCGCGTAACGTTCTCCGATCTTCATTTCCATCTCCGCCCGACAAAATTTCTTCCCTCCAATATCGTGCTACTAGGGAATACTATCGATTCAGAATCACGATGCCGAACTCCTCATAGTAACATCTTCCAACTTCCATCTCCACACGACGGAATTTTCCTCCAAAATCGCACTACTGGGGAATACTGTTGATCCAGAATCACGATGCCGAACTCCTCAGAGTAACATCTTCCAACTTCCATCTCTGCCCGACGGAATTTTCCTCCAATATCGCACTACTGGGGAATACTGTTGATTCAGAATTATGATGCCAAACTCCTCAGAGTAACATCTTCCAACCAGCTAAACCAATTCTCAAACGGTAACCACGACTTCAGTCTAGTTTATCCTTGCAATGTTGATGCATGATTTTTTTTTACAGCGTAATGCTCCATAACCATGGAAATGCTACGCAATTTATTATGCAATATACTATGCTTTTCTAAATGATGAATGTATAAGAAATATCCCCCTCAGGGGACGTCACGAGCAACTCTACTGAGGAGCCTGATATCTCTCTAATCTCCAACTCTGCTGGGAATAGCACTGCTGCTGGGGAAAGAGCAACCCTTACTAGGGATGACCTCCACTGAACCCGATCCGCTTGGGGACTTCGCTGGGGAAACTAACAACACACCTCCGCTGGGGAAACAGCAACCTTCAGACTTGCTGGGGAAATAACAATCTTTAGACTTGCTGGGGAAATAACAATCTCCACCATGCTAGGGGAAATAGCACACTTTAGGCCTGGCTGCCGAGTAAACAACGATCTCGAATCCGCTGGGGGATACAGAATATTTGACACGGAACACTTGTCGACTCGTCGAACACGGGCATTCTCCATCTAATCATACTGTCGACTTTCCACTTCCTCAGACTTTGAAGAGTCTTCTTGATTAACCCTCTAGGATCGTCGCAATTCTTTCGCCGTCTTTTCACCATTCGTCAATTTCTCAGCCCTGATCGGACTCGAAGGATCTTTTGTCAAAAAGCTTCACGTCACAACCTGCAAGTGAGTGAAAATAACCAATAGCTCCTGCAAAAAAGATCGTTAGATAAAAACGTGCCCCAGGCGTGCCAAAATTTCAACACCTAGGTCACTCAACCTTTCGAATAAGATTTCAAGTTTTCAATCCTATAAACATGCATTGGAAGGGACCCCTATGTCTCAAAATGCAAAGATTCTTATCAAAATAAACAGATGTTTTTGCAATCAAAGCGGTAATGAAAAACAAAAACAAAATTATTTGACTGAATATGCATTTTATTGATTGAAAAAGGTGGCTCGAAACTGAGCAATACACAGGAAGCAATCCCTGAAAAGAGGTAATTGCGCACAAAAGGAAAATCTATCCTAATGGCAATGAGAACCCGTGATCTCATCAAGTTCCAATCCGGTTACACCTCATATGTCCTTGAGACTCTCCACACTTTCTGCCTTCTGAACAAGACGCTTCCGACCGATCTCTGCCGGGGATTATCCAGGTGTCTTAACCAAAGTACAAACGATCAAGCTAGGCGCAGTTGTTCGTTTCATTCCCTCTTTTGCCTGGACCGCCCTTTCGGGTTTTCAGTCCATCGGGATACCCTTTTTTGCCCAAGTCGCCCTTGTGGGGTTTTCGACTTGCCGGGTGTACAGTTTTTTCCTTTTTATCCCTAATTTTTGCCCGAACCTTTTTTCATTTTTTTTTGGTTCGCCGGGATGCCCCTTTTTGCCTGGACTATTTTATTCTTTTCGTCCAGCGGGTCTCTTTTATACGAAGTATTTTTTAACTGCGTCTGCATTCATAGGGGATGGAAAATTCTCGCCATCCATGGTCGTCAACAACAAGGCTCCGCCAGAGAAAACCTTCTTGACCACGAATGGGCCTCATAATTAGGTGTCCAGTTGCCCCGACGACCGTTCTGAGGAGGAAGGATCCTTTTCAACCTCATATCTCCCACATGATACACACGAGGTCGCACCTTTCGGTCAAAAGCACGCTTCATACGCTGCTGGTACAACTGCCCATGACAAATGGCCGCCTGTCTCTTTTCCTCAATCAGGCTCAACTATTCATACCGAGTCCTTACTCATTCAGCCTCTTCCAATTTCACATCCCTCAGGACTCTCAATGACGGAATCTGGACCTCAACTGGTAGCGCAACTTCCATCCTATACACAAGCGAGAAGGGCGTTGCCCCAGTAGACGTACGCACCGAGGTTCGATACCCGTGCAAGCTTCGTATTCAGCCACATTGTTGGTGCACTCAAATGTCAGCCGGGAGGCAAAAGGAATGTGGGATCCCTTCGGCGTAACCAAAACAACACCAACTCCACTACCATTCACGTTAACAGCCCCATCAAACATCAGAATCCATTCGGATTCAGGGTCAGGCCCCTCCTCCGGGATCGATTCCTCACAATCTTTCGATTTGAGAAACATGATGTCCTCATCAGGGAACTCAAACTCATCGGTTGATAATCCTCAATGGGTTCCTGGGCGAGGTAATCAGACAATACACTCCCCTTTATTGCTTTTTGAGAGGTGTACTAAATATCGTATTCAGTCAAAATCATTTGCCATCTCGCAACCCGTCCGGTCAATGTTGGCTTCTCAAATATATACTTGATCGTATCCATCTTGGAAATCAACAAAGTGGTATGAACCAGCATATACTGTCTCAGTCGGCGAGCAGCCCATACCAAAGCGCAACAAGTTTTCTCAAGCAGTGAATATCTTGTTTCACAGTCGGTAAACTTTTTGCTAAGGTAGTAAATTGCACGCTCTTTTCGACCAGACTCGTCATGTTGCCCCAGTACACACCCCATAGACCCCTCGAGGACTGTGAAGTACAGAATTAACGATCGTCCCTCCACAAGAGGCATCAGAATCGGAGGATCCTGCAAATATTCTTTTATTTTTTCAAATTCCGCTTGGCAATCATCATTCCATCTGACCGTTTGATCTTTTCTTAACAACTTGAATATGGGTTCACACGTGGCTGTTAGATGAGATATGAACCGTGAAATATTGTTCAATCTACCTAAGAAACCACGAACCTCTTTTTCTGTTCTCGGTTCAGGCATTTCTTTTATCGCTTTTACTTTAGCAGGATCAACCTCGATTCCTCTTTCACTCATAATAAACCCCAGCAACTTACCGGATCGCACTCCGAAAGTGCACTTATTCGGATTCAACCTCAATCTGAATTGTCTCAACCGGTCAAACAACTTGGCCAGGTCTACCAAATGCCCCTCTTCTGTTTGGGACTTTGCTATTATGTCATCAACATAGCATTTGATCTCATGATGAATCATATCACGAAACAAAGTCACCATAGCTCTTTGATACGTGACACCGGCATTCTTGAGACCGAATGGCATCACCTTATAACAAAAAGTTCCCCATGGTGTGATGAACGTTGTCTTCTCCATATCATCTGGCGACATTTTAATTTGATTATAGCCAGAAAAGCCATCCATGAAGGAAAACACCGAGAATTGAGCTGTATTATCTACCAACACATCAATGTGAGGTAATGGGAAATCATCTTTCGGGCTGGCTCTGTTCAAATCCCGGTAGTCCACATACATCCTCACCTTTCCATCCTTCTTTGGCACCGACACAATGTTCGCGACCCAAGGCGGATAATTAGTGACAACTAAGAAACCAACATCCAACTGCTTCTGCACTTCCTCTTTGATTTTCATGGCCATCTCGGGTTGAGTTCTGCGCAACTTCTGCTTCACTGGAGGACAGTCTTCTCTCAATGGCAACCTGTGCACCACAATATCGGTATCCAACCCTGGCATATCTTGATAAGACCAGGCGAAGATATCAACATACTCTTTCAACGGTGCTACCATTCTACTCTTGACATTCACCTCCAAAGCGGCCCTAACTTTTACTTCCTTTCTAACCTCCTCGGTACCCAGATTGACAACCTCAACTTGCTCCTCATGCGGTTGAATCACCTTCTCCTCTTGTTTCAACAACCTGGCTAATTCTTCCGGCAATTCACAATCTTCTTCGCCTTCTTCTTCGGCATGATAGATTGGATTGCCGAAGTCATATATGGGTGTAACAGGATTGTTATCAATGAGATCCGGAGGATGATTGCATCTGCATGAATGTTGATTCATGCATTGCTTTAGAGTTGGGACGAGACAAATTAAAAGGAAAAAAATGAAAAACGTTGCCATTTTTATTGTTTTTTTTTTATTAAACTGCAAAAATAAATGAAAAACAGGGAACACCGCCTTTAATGCGAAAAACATCCTTTTATTAATGATGCAAACAATGCAAAATGAAACACATGAGGTGGCCCTTACAATGAACCATTACGTTTCGGGCAAAACGTATGGCTTTCATGCAAAAAGAATTGAAAAACAGAAATATTACTCTTCACGCAAAGTGACGGTGATGATCTTTTCGGCCTTCCAGTTCTGGATCTCCATCCCTGGTACACACGGTTTTATCCACGAGTTAAGCTCGCAGTCACTGTCGATCTCTTCGCCCACCGCACAGATGCGATCTGGATCTAGCATTCTAGCACTGGTGAACGTGAGCGGCCGCCGACGCCCTTTGCTCTGTCCAAACGAGCCTTGGCCCGGCTGATAGCCAACCCCAAACCTATCCTCTTTCACCGCAATGTCTATCATTCTTCCCCAGCCTGAGGCTTCTCCACTCTCTCGGCGAGTATTTTCTGCCCCAGGGCGAACCCTTGCATGACGTTGATCAATTCACTCATCTTCTCTTTCAGCTCGAGAATGTCAATGTTGGATGGATCCATCAGTCTGGGTTTGTTGCATCTGGTAAAGTATATGTGTGGACGAGTTATGTGCAGAGGATGATTCGGTGTGCGCGAGCAATGATTCCTAAGTCAATCAAACATGTTAGAAACTGACACCTACAAAACAGAAGACGGGTTATTATGACTCACGCATGAATGCAATGTCTATCCGTATGAGGAACATTTTGTCCTTTGATTCTGGCTTCATCGAGACGGATATAATTTGACAATAACATTCTGACATCAGGATGTCTCTCAACCAGAATCTCAATCGAGAATGTACCCTGAGTATGGATAGACATGAGTTAGATGCGGATGAATGCAAAATGGGAGTGATACAGATGCATGAATGCAAGTCACTATGCCATCCTCCAAGTCATCTGAACACCAACAGTACGGAAGTTCCGGTCTCTGAACTTATCACAACCATCTGAAGAACCGAATAACCACAAATCCAATTCGGGGGTTCCGAAATAAACGGAACCGGAGGATACATCACCATCATCACAGGAAAGTCACTGAATGGAGCAACAAGATCCTCTGAACAAGTACCCTCAAATCCAACTCAGGGGATCCGAAATAAACGGAACCCGCTCATAAATACCGCAGACAGCATTTCGGCGTGCCAGAAATAAATATCCATAAATCCAACTGTACCAAAGTCACCATCACAAAATCACTGACAGAACCTGTACTGTAGGAATCAAACCCTCCCCTCACAGGTGAATTCTAATAAGGTCATCCTAAGGCGGATAATGGTCTCGACAATCGGACAAGATACTCAACGGGTTTACCCTTTCGGGTGTGCCGTTGCAGCTCTCATAAGATCATCTAGACCAAAGATCCGGGAAAGAACGGTCGCCGAAGTCAACATCTCAAAAGAGATAACCCAACCATAGTGGATACTCCACAAGGAAGGGCTCTCTCAGAAGAACCTCGTCCGGCTGTGGTGTGTCACGTCGCAACAACATGCTGATCCAAGATGTGAGGAAACGTGAGACCACGCTAATCCTAGGTGTATACTCGGGCCTGGGTTTTAGCCCCACTCAGAACACCCACCCCAAATCATAGGAACCACACCTGTCCAGAATCAGCACTGTGATAATATGATGCATGCAAATATATATGCAAATATATACAATCACGGTATAATAATCACAAATGCAGTAAATAAGGCAGTAAAAGCAACCAAAACTACTCTAAGGAGCGCTAGGATTGACTCGCTTAGGGAAGATGGACCAACAAGAGGTCAACTTCAGTCCCCAGCAGAGCCGCCAGCTGTCGCAACGCGAAAAACAACCGGCGGAAAAAATACAGATTACAGAGCCGCCACCGATGCTATTCATCCTATGACGGAAAGAAAGCGCAGGATTAACCTAAGAAAGGGGAAAGGAACGGTCTTACGACCACAGATTACAAGGCACGGGAGTCAGTTACGCAAGGGGAAGGTGTTAGCACCCCTCACGTCCGTCGTACTTGACGGGATCGACGCTCAAAAGAATAGGAAAAGGTTGCTAATAAAACTGCTCAAAGAAATCTGCACAAACTCGAACAATAAAACAGGTGAAAGAAAATGGAGGAAGCGGACTCGGCAGGATGTCGCATCCTGGGCCTACGTAGTTTGTCAGAAACAAACATCAGAGTCGACGTAGTTCGGGGGAAAGGGGAACATGCTCGCTAGGACATCACATCCTATGCCTACGTATCTTCTCTATCCAGAGGAAGAATCAGAGCACTCGTAGCTCGGCTAACGCACGCCGAAACAAAACACCGAAGAGAGACGCTGAGACGTCAAAAGAAAAACTTAACAAGGAAACATAATGCCAATAGATGGACTTATATCTAACTCCTCAAAACAAACAGGAAACAGAATGCCAATAGATGGACTTATATCCGACTCCAAACAAAACACACGCTAACCAGCGAGCATCAAAGAAAAAGGAAACAGAATGCCAATACCTGGACTTACATCCGACGTCAAACAAGTAACAATCGCTAACCAACGAACAACAAAGAAAAAGGTTCTCCGTACGAACCCCAACAAGGTAACCAAATATCCAAAGATGAACCAATAGGGATTGCCATGCAAACACACACAAGAAGAAAAGGGCGCCCGGAGAGATCTCGCTCGATCTCCTGCCTACGTATCTCATTTGGTATGAGAATCAGGGCGACGTAGTTCCCCTTAACAGGGGAAAGGGGTGAACAAACAAACTAATAGGGAGACTGGAGCTCGAGCCTAATAGTTGTCATGCAAACAAACAAAAAGAGAAAAGGGCGCCCGAAGAGATCTCGCTCGATCTCTTGCCTATGTATCTCATCTGGTATGAGAATCAGGGCGACGTAGTTCCCCTTAACAGGGGAAAGGATGAACAAACAAACTAATAAGGAGACTAGAGCTCGAGCCTACTAGTTGCCAAACAAACAAAAAGAGACGCTGAGACGTCAAAAGAAACAAAAAGGTTGAAAAAAGGTTGCCCAGAGAGATCTCGCTTGATCTCCTGCCTATGTATCTCATATGGAATGAGAATCAGGGCGACGTAGTTCCCCTTAACAGGGGAGAAACACTCTCCTAACCAGAGACCAGGGAAACAACAAACTAATAGGGAGACTGACTCGAGCCTAATAGTTGTCATGCAAACAATATCCCTAGGTTGAGGTCTTTAACAAGAGTTTGACTCACACAGGAAGCGAGTCAACTCAAGTCTATCTCTACATACGTTCAACTTCCTTGAAAGTTAATCGTACGACTCCTACAGAAAAAGAGGTGAGAAGTGGAAAGCAGATAAACATACTAGCATAAATGAACAAGCATCACACTCTATATCCATGCAAGAGGCTTAGACAAATGTTTGGGCTTTAGTCAAGAGGGGTCATATCAACCTCGACAAACAAGCCAAAACTGTAGGGGTATGCTGAAGCTCTTAACCGCTAACATTGAGAGTTAGGGTGAAGCTGATCAAATATGGTAATGAGGGTTAGACCTTATGCTCTTAACCCTGGCCTGGGTGAGCTCAAACCAAAGAAAGCGTAGGGATCCAGAAAGAGGGACCCTATTCCACTTGACTGACTCTATACAAAGATCTTGGGTACATTGTTCAAGAGCATCAGCACGTAGTGCGAGCATAATGAACGACTCACTGAATAACAGGGGATTGATTGCTAATCCCTTCTATTTGTCAATTGCCTCTTCACTTAGGAGGACTTATCAAGTAACATGCCTCATTTAGAGGTTTTTGGCACAAATGTAAACAAACACAATCAGAGCCTCATAAGGAGGACTTCAGCCAAATGCCTGCCAAAAAGGTGACAGGACTTCCAGACTATATGGAGTAAGAAGGCTAGACTACCTCAGTGGTGTATCAACCACAATCCAAAGCTTAAGCAAAAGCTAGCAAGCAACTAATGTACCTGTACAAAAGCTAACTAGTTAGTATCTCAGACAACCAATCAGAAAACAAACAGACAAACAGTCCAACTGTTACACAATTCAATAAGCAATGGTCAAGCAATCAAATGAAGCAATGATCTAAACACATCAACTTAAATCCCTACAAAACACAAAGAAGTCAGAACACAATCCAATTTGCATCTCAAAAGGTGAGCAACTCAACCATTAATGCTAAGTGTCCAAACCTGAAACACAAGTCAAGGTTAGTTCATGTCCAAAATACTAGTACAAAGACTAGGTTCAAAAGCAAATCAAATGATCAAAACAGAAGACAACATTTTGCATAATGCACATTTAAACATGTCACAAGATGTCCTCAAAAGGACCAACATCCATTCACAAGGTAAATGCTTCAAACAATTCATGTCAAGCAAAGGCAAACAATGTGCACAAAGTTGGACAATCAAATTAGAAAATCCAAATCAAAACAGAAAAGCATCCAATGGCTATGAAATTTTTTATGCAAGCTTCTCATGTTATGAACATACACCATGCAAAAAATTAGATCCAGAAGATCTCAAATGATAGGTAAACAAAAATGAACAAATGCAATACCAAAAATGTGACACATATTGTCACACTACATGTTCATGTGTCAAAAACAGTGATAGCATATCATAAATATTCCAAACCAATTCCAAAAAATCATATCACATGTGAGGATCAAGCATGCCAAAATTCAGATCAATTGGATTAAAGCATAGCATTTCACAAAGCATTCATCATGACATATCAATTTGGCACATGGTTCAAACAAAAATTCACAATTAAAAAAAACAGAATCAAACAATTCATGAAATAAATCCTATAAAAAACTAGAGATCAAAAGAAGAATGTGAAAAAAAATTGGGATCAATTTGAATCATTCTACTATTTATTATGAATTTTCTAAGATGAAGAAAATATATGGAAATGAAATGAAATAATGGAGGGAAAATAGAAATTGTTGATTCTAAGAGTTGGCAGCAATTTTGGTAAAACAAAGAGTGTTCACAAGATGTCATGTGTGATGTCTTAACATGAGATATCCTATGTACCTGCTGAAGATGAAGAACATATGCAAGCAGGATTGTTTCAGAATGCCATATACATTGACAAGGCTTCTGATATTGGATGTACCTGCTGGAGCTTAAATGGAAGACATATGTTGCAGGATTGTTTCAGTTGACATACTCAGTGTCATGGTAACTGATATGGCTGTACCTGCTATAAAAGGAAACTGGATTATGCAGGATTTTTCCAGATGTCAAACCTGATGTCATGACATCTTGTACACAGAACATTCAGTATGAATGTCTGGTGTTTTATGATTGCACAATTGGTGGCAATCATTGGTTGATTGAAGATATGGCTAGATGGCGCATTCTATCAGGGATATCAACCAGATTTGTTTATTTTCCAAGGAGATCTTTACAGCTGATATGAAAAGATTTTATTGGAAAATATATCTAGGGTTTTCAAGGTGTCCAATACTTCTATAAAAAGGAACTTAGAAAACCTGATTGAATACACAACCAAGACTGAGCGAAATTTAGAGAGAGAGCTAGGGTTTGTGTCTGTAGGTCATTCGAGTCATCCATTGATGATTGAATTGGACTGATTTGTCTTCTTGATCAAAGCTTTGAAGCAAGATCAAGAGTGTGTCTTCTTGATTGAAACTGTGAAGTAAAATCAAGAATATTGTAATTGAAAAGTATTTTCTTTTCACAAGGGATTGTTGTTTAAAATCACGGGTGTGTGATTGTAAGGGAAGTGAGTGGGTTCTCATATTTAAGAGTGCTTAGGTAGAAATTGCACGGGTAGAGATTAGGTGAGAAAGACTGTAACTTGGTGAAGTGTACGGATAGTCTTTGAACTAATTCTATTATAGTGAATTTCCTTCCTGGCTTGGTAGCTCCCAGACGTAGGTGAGTTGCACCGAACTGGGTTAACAATTGCTTGTGTGATTTGTTTTTCAATTCTGTTTATTTATCCATTATGTATTAACAGATATTAGTGTCGTGACATTTCCTTCGACATCTTATATCTGATACCAGAATTTCAATTGGTATCAGAGTAGGCACCCTGCTCTGGTTCTGGGTGAGATTTAGGGGCAATACTTTCTGGTACAATAGAGAGAGATGGAGGATCTGTTCATAGGCCACCAATTTTGGATGGTTCTAATTATGACTATTGGAAACCTAGAATGGTAGCGTTTCTAAAATCCCTTGATAACAAGGCTTGGAAAGTTGTGCTAACAGGTTCGGTGCATCTTGTAATTACTAAAGAAGGAGTAGCCACCACTGAGAAGAAGCCTGAAGAACAATGGTCCAAGGAGGAGGATGATCTTGCTCTTGGAAACTTTAAAGCCTCGAATGCAATATTCAATGGGGTAGACAAGAATATTTGCAGGCTGATAAATAACTGTGAAATAGCCAAAGAGGCTTGGGACATTCTCAAGACCACTCGTGAAGGCACATCTAGGGTAAAGATGTCTAGACTTCAGTTGCTCACCTCCAAGTTTGAAAACTTAAGAATGAAAGAAGATGAAAATATTCATGAATTTTACATGAGCATTCTTGAAATTGCCAATGCCTCTGGAGCTTTGGGCGAGAAGATGTCAGATGAAAAGCTGGTAAGAAAAATATTAAGATCACTCCCCAAGAGATTTGCTATGAAAGTCACAGCCATAGAAGAATCTCAAGACATCTCAAATATGAGAGTGGATGAGTTGATTGGGTCCCTCCAGACATTTGAGATGGGAATATGTGATGGAGTTGAAAAGAAGGCCAAGAGCATAGCATTTGTGTCAAACACCGAAAAGGAAGATGAGGTAGGTGGTCACGACATTGATGAAGACCTGGCAAATGAGATAGCAATGCTGGGAAGACAGTTCAACAGACTAATGAAAAAGGTAGATGTCAGAGCTAAGGGAAATGTCAAAAACATCACATCTGACATCAATAAATCCAACAGCTTTGGTAAGACCACAAAGTCTGAAGAAAAGCCCAAAGAAGTTCAGTGCTATGAGTGTAATGGATATGGTCATATTAAACAGGAATGTGGGACCTACCTCAGGAAACAAAAGAGGAGCCTTGTAGCCTCTTGGTCTGATGGTAGTGAAACTGAAGAAGCTACAAATCATGTGAATGCTTTGACACGAAGATGGAGGTATGAGGAAGAGTCAATTGATGATGAAAGGTCCTTTGAAGAGCGGGACACTACCTACAAAGAATGGTGCCACAAAAGAGCAGGAGTGTGCAGACAAGTTGAAAGACAGAAGGAAGAAATAGCTCAACTGAAAAATGAGAAGAAAGAATATTTGGAATCCATTTCAAAATTGGAAACTGAGGTTGTTTTCTTGAATTCCAAACTAGACGAAATGACTAAGTATATAAAAATGCTTAACAATGGATCTGCCACCCTAGACAAGATTCTCCAGACTGGGCAAATAACTGGAAACAAATCTGGCATTGGATTCAAGGCTAAGAGCAGCCATGGTAAAAGCAAACCTGAGATGTCATATCAGATGTCACAACAGCAGAAAAGGAACCATCAAAGATGGAAATGCCAATACTGTGGAAAATTTGGCCACCTGAAGCCCTTCTGTTATAAGCTATATGGCTCTCCTGGTTCTTTTCAGTCTCAACACCAATCTAGGTCCAAACATCACAAAACTGTTAGCAAAAAGCAATGGGCTCTTAAGACAAAGGTCACAAGTCTAATAGCCCACACTTCCCTCAGAGTCTCAGCCAAAGAAGATTGGTATTTTGACAGTGGTTGCTCCAGACATATGACTGGGAACAAAAACCTGTTGACTGAACTTCATCCCCATGCCATGAGTTATGTTACATTTGGTGATGGTGCAAAAGGTGAAATCAAGGGAATGGGTAGGCTGGATTGCCCTGGAGTTCCTGACCTTGATGATGTTCTACTTGTTAAGGGATTAACTGCTAATCTTATAAGCATCAGTCAACTGTGGGATCAAGGTATGAATGTAAACTTCACAAAAACTGAATGTCTGATTACTAACAAAGAAAATAAAGTAATCATGAAGGGAGTTAGGTCCAAAGACAACTGCTACATGTGGAGCTCTCAAGAAACTGGATACTCCTCAATGTGTACCTTAGCCAAAGAAGAAGAAGTGAAGATATGGCATCAAAGATTGGGCCATCTACACATGAAAGGTATGAAGAGAATCATATCAGTAGAAGCAGTTAGAGGCATTCCCAACTTAAAGATTGATGAGGGAAAAATCTGTGGGGAATGTCAGATTGGAAAACAGACAAGGATGTCACACCAGAAGCTCAGACATGACACAACTACCAAAGTTCTGGAACTACTTCATATGGAGTTAATGGGACCCATGCAGGTAGAAAGCCTTGGTGGTAAGAAATATGCATATGTGGTGGTGGATGATTTCTCCAGATACACCTGGATCAATTTTATAAGATAAAAATCTGATGTGTTTGAAGTCTTTAAAGAGCTGTGTTTGAAACTTCAAAGGGAAAAAGAAAGTCCTGTTATCAAAATTAGAAGTGATCATGGAAAGGAGTTTGATAACAGTAAATTTGCTGAATTTTGCTCTTCAAAAGGAATTCATCATGAGTTCTCATCCCCCATCACTCCCCAGCAAAATGGTGTGGTGGAAAGGAAAAACAGGACTCTGCAAGAATCAGCCAGAGCTATGATTCATGCTAAGAAGTTACCCTATCATTTTTGGGCTGAAGCCATGAACACAACCTGCTATATCCACAACAAAGTGACATTAAAGAAAGGGACTCCCACAACTCTCTATGAAGTCTGGAAAGGAAGAAAACCTACAGTAAAATACTTTCATGTATTTGGTAGCAAATGCTATATCTTAACTGATCGTGAGCAAAGAAGGAAGATGGATCCCAAAAGTGATGAAGGAATATTTTTGGGCTATTCAACAAACAACAAAGCCTACAGGGTCTTCAATTCCAGAACTAATGTGTTGATGGAATCCATTAATGTAGTGGTTGATGATCAACAGACTGATGTCACAGACGATGTCGAGACATCTCTGAATGATTCTCCAGCTGACTCCTCATACAAGACTAAGGAAGAAGAACCACCTCAAGCTGAACCTGAAGATGACAAGATCAACAAAGGACCCTCTATCAGAATTCAGAAGGATCATCCTAAAGATTTTATCATAGGAGACCCAGATAAAGGAGTCACTACTCGATCAAGAGAAGTAATCTCACATGGCTGCTTTGTGTCGAAGATTGAACCTAGAAATATCAAGGAAGCCTTGACTGATGAGTTCTAGATCAATGCCATGCAAGAAGAGTTAGGTCAATTCAAAAGGAATGAAGTATGGGAATTGGTTCCTAGACCTGAAGGAGTAAATGTCATAGGTACAAAGTGGGTATACGAGAATAAATCTGATGAACAAGGGGTTGTTACTAAACACAAAGCTAGATTAGTCGCTCAAGGATATACTCAAGTTGAAGGAGTTGACTTTGATGAAACTTTTGCTCCTGTAGCTCGCCTTGAGTCCATTAGATTACTGCTTGGAGTGGCATGTATTCTGAAATTCAAACTGTTTCAGATGGATGTAAAAAGTGCCTTTCTAAATGGCTACCTAAATGAAGAAGTATATGTTGAACAGCCTAAAGGATTCACAGATCCAAACCTTCCAAAACATGTGTACAGATTGAAGAAAGCCCTCTATGGGTTAAAACAAGTTCCCAGGGCTTGGTATGAGAGGCTCACAGTGTTCCTCACTGACAATGGATACAGGAAAGGAGGTATAGACAAAACTCTGTTTGTGAAGAATGAAGGAGGGAAGCTCATGGTGGCACAAATATATGTAGATGACATAGTATTTGGTGGAATGTCAGAACAGATGGTGGAACACTTTGTGAGACAAATGCAATCTGAGTTTGAAATGAGCCTTGTTGGAGAACTAACTTACTTTCTTGGGCTACAAGTCAAACAGATGGAAGACTCTATCTTTTTATCTCAAAGCAAGTATGCCAAGAACATTGTGAAGAAGTTTGGCATGGAGAATGCAAGCCATAAAAGAACTCCTGCTCCTACACATGTAAAAATCTCCAAAGATGAAAATGGTGTCAGTGTAGATCAAAGTCTATACAGAAGCATGATAGGAAGTCTGCTATATCTCACAGCAAGCAGACCTGACATTGCATTTGTCATTGGTGTGTGTGCTAGATATCAAGTTGAACCAAAAGTCAGTCACATAAACCAAGTGAAGAGAATTCTGAAATATGTCAATGGCACCAGTGACTATGGGATGTTATATACTCATGGATCTGGATCTATGTTGACTGGATACTGTGATGCAGATTGGGCTGGAAGTGCTGATGATAGAAAGAGCACATCAGGAGGATGCTTCTTCTTAGGGAACAATCTGATTTCGTGGTTCAGTAAGAAACAGAACTGTGTATCTCTATCCACTGCTGAAGCTGAGTACATAGCAGCGGGAAGTAGTTGTTCTCAACTGGTCTGGATGAAACAAATATTGTCTGAATACAATGTCACACAAGAAGTCATGACATTATACTGTGATAACCTGAGTGCTATAAATATTTCCAAGAATCTTATTCAGCACAGCAGGACAAAGCATATTGACATCACGCATGACTTCATCAGAGAACTAGTAGAAGAGAAGATCATAGCACTGAAGCATGTTCCTACAGAAGGGCAATTAGCTGACATATTCACAAAAGCTTTGGATGCCAATCAATTTGAATGTTTAAGAGGAAAATTGGGGATTTGTGTGTATGAGAATTTATAGCAATCAAAGGGGTGTGTGGTTAGTTCTCACAAAAAGAGTATGAAGATTTGTGAGGAATGGTATGGTGAAAGAGGTAAGGAGTGTAAAGATGCTATGAAATTTGCTCACCTTTGGTCAATTTTGACTAAAAAGGGGGAGAAGAGCTTGATAGGGTGCACAGGAGCTGATGTTGAAGCAGATGTCAGTATGACGTTCTAGCTGGTACAGGTACTGAAGTTCAGTAGCTGCTTTGAATGCACAGATTGAGGGGGAGAAGAAGTACCCTGGTGCATTGTGCATTTGTGTGTCTTACTAGTTGCATCCATAACTAGTAATTCTATTGATTGTTGCACAGATTTAGGGGGAGGAGAAGTACCCTTGTGCATGTGTGTATTACTAGTAGCCATAACTAGTAATTGTTTTGCTTCTGCTGCTGATTAAACTACTGTGATGTGGTTTAACTGCTGATAGTTTACCTTGTGAACAAAAAGGACAGATATATGTTTTAGCCAAAATTTGCCAAAGGGGGAGTTTGTTGATTCTAAGAGTTGGCAGCAATTTTGGTAAAACAAAGAGTGTTCACAAGATGTCATGTGTAATGTCTTAACATGAGATATCCTATGTACCTGCTGAAGATGAAGAACATATGCAAGCACGATTGTTTCAGAATGCCACATACATTGACAAGGCTTCTGATATTGGATGTACCTGCTGGAGCTTAAATGGAAGACATATGTTGCAGGATTGTTTCAGTTGACATACTCAGTGTCATGGTAACTGATATGGTTGTCCCTGCTATAAAAGGAAACTGGATTATGCAGGATTTTTCCAGATGTCAAACCCGATGTCATGACATCTTGTACACAAAACATTCAGTATGAATGTCTGGTGTTTTGTGATTGCACAATTGGTGGCAATCATTGGTTGATTGAATATATGGCTAGCTGGCGCATTCTATCAGGGATATCAACCAGATTTGTTTATTTTCCAAGGAGATCTTTACAGCTGATATGAAAAGATTTTATTGGAAAATATATCTAGGGTTTTCAAGGTGTCCAATACTTCTATAAAAAGGGACTTAGAAAACCTGATTGAATACACAACCAAGACTGAGCAAAATTTAGAGAGAGAGCTAGGGTTTGTGTCTGTAGGTCATTCAAGTCATCCATTGATGTTTGAATTGGACTGATTTGTCTTCTTGATCAAAGCTTTGAAGCAAGATCAAGAGTGTGTCTTCTTGATTGAAACTGTGAAGTAAAATCAAGAATATTGTAATTGAAAAGTATTTTCTTTTCACAAGGGATTGTTGTTTAAAATCACGGGTCTGTGATTGTAAGGGAAGTGAGTGGGTTCTCATATCTAAGAGTGCTTAGGTAGAAATTGCGCGGGTAGAGATTAGGTGAGAAAGACTGTAACTTGGTGAAGTGTACGGATAGTCTTTGAACTAATTCTATTATAGTGAATTTCCTTCCTGGCTTGGTAGCCCCCAGACGTAGGTGAGTTGCACCGAACTGGGTTAACAATTGCTTGTGTGATTTGCTTTTCAATTCTGTTTATTTATCCATTGTGTATTAACAGATATTAGTGTCGTGACATTTCCTTCTACATCTTATATCTGATACCAGAATTTCAGAAATTCAAATGAAATCAGCATATGCACATAACTAGGCTCGAACACAGGCACGCCAGGTAAATGAGAATTCACATTAATATTCAAAAAATGCATTAGCCAAGTATCGAATGCGCGCTCAAAGGCTCCAAAAGCGTTCATGAAACGCTGCGTTCCATTAAAACGTGTGGCAACCACATCACTGGTCAATGCACACGTGGAACAGTCAAGCAAATTCAAGCCAATATAACAGCCATGCCAACGCTCACGTGGAAGCGTACGTGGCCAAAACCCTAGGTAATATAACCAGATGCCGGAACAGTAGTTCCGGTCGTCTTCTCCGACCGTGTCCACGACGGAGCTTCAAATATTTTTCCAGAATTTCATGAAATTGGTACTGTTCGAAAGATCTTTCAATGTACATCTCAGATATGCTATCAAATTCATCTAAATCATCCTATATTTTCCAGATCGAACAAAAACTTTTTCATGATCAAAACATTAAATCATATCTTAACCAAATTCAAAACTAATCATATCAGCGTGCTCAACAATGCAAGATCTACATAATCATGTACATAAAACATCAAAAGGTGATGATCGAATTTCAACTTACTTGAGATGGCAGTGGATGAATTCGCGTGTTCAAGCTTCCAAACTCTCCAGATCAACTTCCTGAACCTTGCTTTGAAGCTTTGTGCACAAAGAAACGCTTGAATACTCCTAGATCTGATTCAATTCCAAGCTTCCATTAACATGTGATGCACTTGAATCTGCTTGAAAACCAGCTCAATTGTCCAATCCAATGGTTGAATCTTGCTTAATAGTGCATGATAATCAAGAATATGCAAAGAAATTGAAGATTTATGTGAAGAAAAATGAAAATTAAAGTGAGAGAAAAATGGAGGAAAAATGGAAAATTCTAGATCTGAAATTATGTTATGAGCAAAATCAGTTAGGGTTTGGCTTTTATATGATGTGTTAATGATGCTGCTAATCCAATTAAGCTTTGGTTAATTAAGATTAGTGAGTTATAAAGTAAAATGCCAAAATGCAAAAATGAGCTTGCATGGTCATGTAGCACGTGAACAGTACCATGTTATGCTTCAAATTCACTTAAAACCAACTAATAAACATGATGGAAGAGGTATTTTGCTTGCATGATCATCCAAATTTGAATTATCAAAATTCCCTCCAAAATGCACATGTATGAACAAATGAGCCTATGAGCTTCTTCCATGCCTGGCAAGGCTTGATTTGAAAAATATTGGTCATGAGGAGTATTTTTCAAAAAGGATGGACCAATTTGGAGTCTTGTATCAAAAGTTATGCCACTTTGAAATTCCATGTATACTTTGTGATCATTTGGCCATAACTTCTCAACCATTCAGATGATCATGAAATAGGACTTTTTGAAAAGAGGAGAGAAAGATCTTCAACTTTCATGTTCACCAAAAATCCATTTGAAACTCCTTTGATGTTGAAAAGTCAAGTTGAATGTGGACCAAAAACTTGCCATTTTTGGAAACTTTCAATTACAGGTCACTTTCCATTTTTGGAAACTTTTGCCATGACCTCAAAATATTCAAGATAGATGTTTAGAGTGACAAATGGACCTCTTTTGAACATGATTGAAGTGTTGAAACTCATTTCCCCACCTCATATCCCTCAGTTGACTGCACAGTTGACTTTTTGGTCCTCAAATGACCTTGAAATGCCCTGATCAGCTTGAGCCTCTACCACTTGAAGAAATTGCTCAATAATGAAACCCTAACTCATGTAAGCTTTTCAATATGATCCTGTGATCCTCATCCCAATAAAATACTGCATCTCCTTGAGAAACCCTGGTTGAAAGAATGTCATTGATCAGGGTTGACCGGAGGTCAGAACCCTAATCCAAAGGAACTTGAGGATGCACTCTGAAACCCTTGATGATGATAGAACCATGCTGATGGTAATATATCCTTGCAACCAAAATGATGCTCAAGACCTGTGAAGGATCAGGAAACCCTAATTGAAATGCAAACCCTCAGATGGTTGATCAATTCACAGAAACCCTCAGGCTTGAATCATGTAACCTCTCATTTCTGAAAAGACCTTGGAGGATGAACTTCTCATTTCCGTATGATATGCAAAATGCAATGCCTAATGTCCTAAGATATGAAATGCAATGTGTCAAACTAGTCCCAAGAAGAGGAGGGCAAATTTTGAGGTGTTACAGGCGCCAACTTGCATACTGTGAATGACTTGATCACTATTGTGTTCTTATCAATGACGCATTCACTGTATTTCACCCATTCATATCAATAAACTTTGATTTCAAATTTTTGCATAAGCATTGGATTAAAATTACCAATTTTGAAAGAACAATCTTATTTGCGAGTCAAGACTTAGCATCAAAGAAATTCCAACAATATATAGTTGAAGAACTTGATAAAGTGAAAGAAGTCTTGTCAGGGGAAAATCACTTTGAGTATCGGTCAATCTAAGCCAATCACCCTAAAGGGTCATCTAGCCAAGAGTAATTTGCTTCAAGACTCAGACAGGGGCAAGCCACCTCAGAAGCTCATTGAGTCCAACAAGCCAAGGACAGTCAATCAAAAGTCTATCCTTCCAAGATTTGGTTAATCAGGGGTAGACCACTGCAAGTCTCAAACACTTGGGGCAAGCCATCTCGAGGTAATCTCATGTCGAGCTGTTTCAAACTCACTTTCAAGGTGAACATTTTCAAAGACCCAACAGACTGGGGCAAGATGAGCCACAGAGGGGCAAAACCTCTTTCTTCATGCTTTCAAACTGCTCAAACAAATTCTGCCATACGTCAAGAACTTTTGAGTTCAAGACGAGTGCCCGGAAATTATGCTAGCACGATTCATTAATCCTACAAAAGGATCCCATTTACTAAAGTTGTGGCTGCCAAGCTGGATAGA
This sequence comes from Lathyrus oleraceus, assembly GCF_024323335.1. Classification (NCBI taxonomy): domain Eukaryota; kingdom Viridiplantae; phylum Streptophyta; class Magnoliopsida; order Fabales; family Fabaceae; genus Lathyrus; species Lathyrus oleraceus. The sequence goes on from NC_066584.1 coordinate 53,612,716, forward strand.
ATTCTCCTTTGATAACATCTATCATAAAATATTTGGTTGAGTTCTCGGTGTTAAGGAATCATGAGCTTCCATAAAAAGCCTTTACAAAATCCCAGTCCACTCAGGTGTCAGCATTTTCATATCACGATCATTCATATATCATGCATAAAAAGAAATTCAAATCATGCATAGCCGAAATGTACTTCGTGCTCATTTTGCATTGACCTAGGTCTTGTTGTTGATCCCATATCCTTTGACCTTTAATTCCAGTTTGTCTTTGGTGCCCTTAAACCATCATCCGGTTTTCGCAGTCATTTTCAAGTCCAACCCAATTGGCACCTATCAGAAAATTTTCCATTAGGTTCATTTCCTTTTTGGATTATCCGATGAATTTCCGGATTACTCCTTTGTTTATTGATAACTTGTCTGATGTGTTTCCAGATGTTTCCCCACCTATTTGATGTATTCTCGAATATGTTTGTCTTGAATTTTGATGTATTTCCAAAATTTCCTTGATGTATTATCGGATGTGTCTGTATTCTACTGTATTTCCAGAATATCACTTATAATTCTGATGCATTTCCAGAATTTGTTTCTTTTACTCTCTGATGAATTCCCAGACATGTCATTTTTGTTTTGACGCACTTCCAGAACCCCTATGCCACTCCCTGGAATTATTTCAAGACTCATTGGTGTCTCCTAAAATTCAGGTGTTACTAGGCATTGTTCCAAACTTAATTGTTACTAGAACTCATTTTAAACCCAATTGTCATTGGCATCACTGTCACTCTGTTTGTAAAATCCAATCGTAATTGGTACTTGAAGTTTGGTTGTTGCCAACATCATTTAAAGGTCAATTGTTGTTGGCACCTATCTGTTAAAAGCTGGTTGTAATCCATTTGCTTGTGGTCAAAGTCCAATTGTTGTTGGCACCTACCTGTTAAAAGCTGGTTGTAATCCATTGCTTACAGTCAAAGTCCAATTGTTGTTGGCAAACTCCGTTAAGAGCTGGTTGTAATCCATTGCTTACGGTCAAAGTCCAATTGTTGTTGGCACCTATCTCTTAAAAGCTGGTTGTAATCCATTGCTTATGGACAAAGTCCAATTGTTGTTGGCACCTACCTGTTAAAAGCTGGTTGTAATCCATTGCTTATAGTCAAAGTCCAAATTGTTATTGGCAAAATCCGTTAAAAGTTGGTTGTAATCCATTACTTACGGTTAAAAGTCCAATTGTTGTTGGCACATACAGAGAGTTTGAATACCCTGTCTTTCCTGATGGTTCCGTGAAAGTCATGCATGACTCATCATCTTGAGGAATTCCCAAAAGCTTGGAGGATTTTCGTGTTAGAAGACTCCAATGATGTTGGTTTTGTTTGATTTCTTTGTAAAGAATCATCGTAGCCTTTTGCGTGGATGATCTACTTATAAGAAGACTCCCGTTTATCTTTATTTTGCATAAATTCCTTATTAGGAATCTCCAAAATCTTTGATTGGATGAATTTCTTGTGAGAAATCTCCAGAATTGTCAAAAGTATTCTAAAGTGTCAGGTCAGGTATGAACCTATTGATGAAACTTGATATGTATGTTTGTCAGTATTTTCAGGTCATGCATGAACCTATGGTTGAAGTTTTCTTTGTGTTTTCTAGTTTGTCAGGTCACGTCTGAACCTGTTATTAAATTCTTTGACTTTCTCCAGAATCGTCAAGTCATGTTTGAACCTGTGAGTGAAACTTTCTTTGAATATCCAAATGTTGAGGTCACATATGAACCCGTTGATTAAAAATTCTTTGGTTTTCTAATATTCTTAGGTCATGTTTGAACCCGTTGTTGAAATGTTTTGTATATTCCAACGATGTCAGGTCATGTATGAGCCTCCTGATGAAATTTTCTTTGTATGTTTTCCAGTATTGTCAGGTCATGTTTGAACTTGTTGATGGAACCTTTTGATATCCCGCAACATTATTAGGTCATGTTTGAACCATTTATTGAAACTCTTTGAATATTCCAAATGGTCAGGTCATGTTTGAACCAGTTGTTAAAAATTCTTTGAATATTCAAGTGTTGTTAGGTCATGTTTGAACCATTTGTTAAAAATTCTTTGAATATTCAAGTGTTGTTAGGTCATGTTTGAACCTGTTGTTAAAAACTCTTTGAATAGTCAAGTGTTGTCAGGTCATGTATGAACCTGCTGTTGAAAGTTCTTTGAATAGTCAAGTATTGTCAGGTCATGTATGAACCCGTTGTTGAAAATTCTTTGAATGTTCCTATTTTGTCAGGTCATGTATGAACCTGTTGTTCAACCTTTATTCCAGTATTACCAGGTCATGTCTGAACCTGTTTTGAAGAATCTTTTTCTATGATTATTTCAGTGTCGTCAAGTCATGTATGAACTTGTTGATACACTCTTTTTGAATTTTTCTGAGTTTGTTAGGTCATGTCTGAACATGTTGTTAAAACTTCTTGATATCCCCCAGCATTGTCAGGTCATGTATGAACCTGCTGTCGAGCTTTCATTCAAGTATTACCAGGTCATGTATGAACCTATTTTGAAGAATCTTTCTCTATGATTGTTTCAGTGTTATCAGGTCATGTATGAACCCGTTGTAGAAATTTTTCTTATTCGGGTTTAGTAAGTCATGTGTGAACTTACTGCCGAAATCTCTTGTATTCTAAGTGTCGTTTATCAACTTTCACTTCGATTACTCCTCAGTGTGTGTCTGATTCTCCAGCAGGATTGTTTTCCCCAGCGAGTTGGTTTTTGCCATTTGTCTGCCTCCCTGTGGACCATCAGCATTCCCACAGATTGGTATGTCTGGTAGCATCTCCTGTTAAGGGTTCACCATATCCCTAACAGATAAAAATTACAAAAAAGAGAATCTTGCATCAGCGCATATCATATGATATCATGTCATAGGGATTCAGGATCAAAATCCGGGTCTTCTTAGTATTTAACTATCTCCCACTATGATCATATGAAGAGTGTCTTGCTTTCATATTCTCTAGTTGAAGATACTTAAATTGGGGCAACTGTCACACCCCAATTTTGACCCTGAATCGCTTATTCAATACATTCATCATAGCTATTGCATGTCTACATAGCATACCATGCATTCCATACCGCATAGTGCCTAAAATATCAGTCGAAACAATTTTTTCGGACCTACAGACAAACCAGTTGAATTAATCAACGGATGTGCATCAAATCAGTGGACGAAATTTTTTAAAATCAAGCTTCTAGATATCAATTTTATTAATCTACGTTTCACGTAGTTTAATCTGGTATGCTCGATTTATTTTTCAGCTAATTTTTCGACCATTTTTTGATCAGCTCTAGCCTGTTTAACCGGTCAAAATTTATTTCAAAATTAAAAGAAATGTTGTATTTTTCCAATAAGTTTATTTCGCACTGATCATTTTTGTGCATTCATGTTAATTTTTCAAACATTTTTGTGTCTGACTTTTATTTATTTTGAGTCCATTTATATTTATTTCTTTGACTAAATTTTCAAAATAATTATTTAGAATTAGTTGTAATGTCATTTCGGTTTTGTTTAGATTATTTTAATATGTTTGATTTTATTGACTTTAATTATTTATTTTATTTTATTCTACGCTAAAATTATAATAGATGGTCCTTTTCGTCATTTATAAAATTCAGAAACCCTAGTTTAAGTAGTATATATAGTTTAGGATGTTGAAGTTAGGAGGAGGCCAGTCCAAGGACCTAACAGCCGCCCCCATTTAGTTCTCTCCTCACTCAAATTTTCCAATCAGAATAATAAGAGGAGAGAGAGTGATCACAAAAAGACAGGCATCACATGACTGTTGAGGGAGATTTTCTTCTTTCTTCTTCTTCAGTAACCAAAAACCCACATCCGTCTCTCTTACTCCCACACGCCAAAACCAAAAAAAATAAAGAAAGGCGTTTTCTTCTTCTCCTTCACGACTCACTTCCACTGCTCACTACACAACTCCAACAGCCGCAACCTTCCGAAACACCGCGCTTCTGTTCACCTTCACCATCAATCACCCTCATCACCATATCCGCCGCCACAGCCTTAACCCACCGTCGCACCTCCACCCAACGACACCAACAATCCTGTGAGCAAACCCTCAAGCCGCCGCAAACCCACCATCTACCGTCAAAATCATTCGTCTTCACCACCCCAAACACACCAACCACAAACCTTCCCCCTCACCATTTCTCTTCACCTTCAAAAAGAACCCTTTCTTCACTCTACATATCACACCGGTAACCCCTAACCCTTTCCCCATTATTGTGATTCAATCGCTTCTCTAATCCTAAACCATGGCAAACCCTAAGGTTTCCTTCGACATGACCGTCGACGGCCAACCCGCTGGACGCATCGTCTTCGAGCTTTATGCCGATGTCACCCCCAGAACCGCTGAGAATTTTCGTGCTCTCTGCACTGGCGAGAAAGGAGTCGGTCGTAGTGGCAAGCCTCTCCACTTCAAGGGATCCTCCTTTCACCGTGTGATCCCTAACTTCATGTGTCAGTAAGGTGACTTCACCGTCGGGAACGGCACCAGAGGAGAATCGATCTATGGTTCCAAGTTCGCTGACGAGAACTTCATCAAGAAGCACGCTAGACCAGGAATCTTGTCTATGGCGAACGCCGGTCCCGGAACCAACGGATCTCAGTTCTTCATCTGCACTGCCAAGACTGAGTGGCTCGACGGGAAGCACGTTGTGTTCGGTCAAGTTATTGAGGGATTGAACGTTGTGAAGGACATAGAGAAGGTTGGATCTGGCTCCGGCAAGACCTCGAAGCCTGTTGTGATAATTCTGGTCAACTCTCTTAGATGTTGACTGTTCTGGCATTTTCTATCTGGTGGCTCTGAATTTTAATTTGATCTAAATTCTCAGTAGTGTTTTTGTAATTTGGTGTCGTTTTATTTTTGTTGTGTTAGGGTTTATGGTGATGCTACTCTTTTGATCCATGAAGGTGTTAAAGCTGAAGAGCTTTTTGAGAAAACCGGAGAGACTTGTTAGTGTTTCGGAAGAGACTACAACTGGTGTTAAGAGGCTTTATCAGATGCAAGCCAGTGGAACTCTTTTGTTCCCTGCTATTAATGTCAATGACTCTGTCATCAAGAGCAAGTTTGACAACTTGTATGGATGCCGTCACTCTCTTCCAGATGGTTTAATGAGGGCTACTGATGTTATGATTGCTGGGAAAATGGGTGTTGTCTGTGGACACAAAGATGTTTTTTGTTTTATTTTTTATTATCTTCTATGTACTTTTCTTTTCCTAAAGGGTATGGTGGACCCGATAAGTGTTTTGATTCTGGTCAAAATTTATGGTTGAAATCTGTTTCTGATTACTGTGTTCGTTCTCAATAAAATCCGAAGAAAAAAGATTATCCTGGATAGAATATCCAATTATAATTCTGAATATTAGGCTCAAGCTGTAAGAGCTTGTAAGCCATAAATATTCATCTTCTCTTCCCAAAACTCCATTATTCAAATCATTTTCTTAACAAAGTTAGAAGAAAAAGGTTACCTGGATGGAATATCCAGTCGTAATCCCGAATATTAGGCTCAAGTCGTAAGAGCTTGTAAGCCCCATGTATTCGTCTTCTCTTCCAAATATTTGTAAGTATTCAAACGTCTTTTATCAATAAAATTGGAAGAAACAGACTGCCTGGGTGGAATATCCAAACGTAGTCCCGAGTATTAGACACAAGTTGTAAGAGCTTGCCGGTCATAAGTACTCGTCTTTCAAACTCAAAAAAATACTTAATAACTACCTTAACACTTTTTCAATAAAGATGGAAATGGAACATGGTGTGTACCATGCACTCCTGAGATTAAGATTCGAGGTGGATGCCTCGCCTATCTTAGCTCTCGCCATTGTTTAAAATTGTCAATGCGGCTTCTTCAAACCCTTTCTCAATCAAATTTAAAACACTTAATCCTTATCAAACACTTTTTCAAATAAGATGGAAATGGAACGTGGTGGATACCGCGCACTCCTGAAACTGGGATTTGAGATGGATATCTCGCTCATCCAAGTTCTCGCCATTACTCAAAAATACATTCAACCAATCAAACTTTTTCTTGCCGCCGTGCGATTAATTAGAAAAACCTTTTCGTAAACGAAAGATATCTTGTCTTAAGGTGACGTAAAGCAATGCTTCGCCCATAATTGTTGAGTTGAGATAAGTGACGTCTTTCCGAATGTGGATTTGTAAATCCCTTCGATGTGTGGTATACGTCCGCTCCTCATCTGTTTTGGGTAAAACAATGTTTTCGTCGATTAATACAATATAACTTTCGCTAAAATCGACCAACAAACAAATATTTTTCTACCCAGAACTACGTAATCCTTGATTTCTCTATCTGAGATACGTAGGAGCAGGATTTGTAAATCTTGTCAGGCCCACTAATAAAAAACTTAGGTTTAGTCCTTCGTCATAAATCCAAAAAATACTCTCCTCTCTTTTATTCTTTCTTTCCCACTTAATAACTTGAAAAGCCTAACATTTCAACTAACCTAATGGTTCCCGTTGAGTACAACGGACGTGAGGGGTGTTAATACCTTCCCCTTGCATAATCGACTCCCGAACCCTGATTTGGTTGCGACGACCATAATCATTGTCGTTCTTTCTTGGGTTTTATCGATATTTCCCCTTTCCTTTTTAGGAATAAATAAATTTCGGTGGCGACTCTGTTTAGTCTATCATGCGAGCGTGCGATCGTGCCTCGCTAGGTCGTATTCCCACATTTTTCATTGAGGTACGACACCCATGAAGTCATCACCGAATTATTACCTAAGGTATCAATAATCATACTCCCAACCATAACAGACAATTTCAAACCCAACATCTCAACTCAATCAATCGAACTAAGAGAATGCGTAGCACCCGTGTCAATAATAACAATTAACATACTATTAATAAAACACGTGCCTCAAATCAATCTATCTGAGCTCGTGGTCTCTGACCCAGTCAAAGAAAAACTTCCCCTACGGACTAAACCTTATTGTGCTTCTGATAGTTAGTACTAATGTGACCTTGTTCGCCACATTTATAACAAGTCGGCCCAACACTCTTGCAATCTATAATACAATGACCTGTCTTCCTACATTTGAAGCACCTCAGAACGTTATTCTTGCATTCATTAGCACGGTGACCCAACTCGCCACACTTGAAACACTTGACAGAAACATGAGTCTCTCCCCCGTTGGCTTTTCTCATCTAAAGCTCCATGCTTCCATTTGTCAACTAGAGCATTATACGATTTCCCGCGATATTGATTATTCCATTTCCTATCATTAAGACTCTTATAGTGAGTAAAACTTGCTTCAATGTCCTCATCATATATCCTACACTTATTCACCGTCATAGAAAATCGACAAATATCCTAATAACCAATACCTTGCTTAATCTCACGATGCAATCCGCTTTCAAACTTGATGAATTTCGACCCCTTAACAGCCGCACCAATATAGTATGGATAAAACTTCACCAACTTTTCGAACTTGGCAACATACTCAACAACTGTCATATTTCCCTATTTTATTTTGAGGAACGCAATTTCCTTCTTTCAGCGCACATCCTCAGGAAAGTACTTCTCCAAGAAATGAACTCTGAACATAACCTAAGTAATCTCAGTACCAACAACCCCCAGTCTCTGGCGCGTATTATCCCGCAAGTATTCGGCCTTTTCAAATAATATATGAGTATCGAATTACACCTTATGAACTTTAGTGCAAGCCATCATTCTAAAGATCTTTTCAATCTCCCAGAGACATGCTCGTGCACCCTTCAGGTCATATCTACCATTGAATGTTATCGGATTATTCCTCTGAAATTTTCCCAATCCACGTAACTCACCACCAGCCTGATTCTGCTGACCTTGCAGCGTCTGAGCCACTAACTCCAAAGCATCCGCAATTGTCCGATAGTTTCTTCCAGCCATTACTCTGCACACCAACAAACAAACATTAGAAGGAATAATGCATCGATAGTATACTCACACATGTCACATACAAAGGAATCAATTGGCATCTAAAAAACTGGTTGGATGGACTGTTAGATGCCCAAAAGTGCTTATTAGAGCTATCATATGTGGGCATCTTTCACTCTTTTTCCTTGCTAAAACTGTCAAAACCACATTTGTTTTACATGGAATGCATTACATTGATAAACAAGCTTGGTGCCTTTGATTTGTGTGTTATTGTGCAGGAAAAACATGAACTAATTGAAAATGAAGACACAAAGAAATTGGCAAAGGAACCAAAGAATACAAGCATTTCATCTGCCTGCTCGCTAGGCGAGGCTGTGGCGAAGCTTTGGTTCGCTAGGCGAGTTCCAGGCGAAAAGCTCCAGTAAATTAGCAAATTAATTCGCTAGGCGAGCTCAAGGCGAAGGTGGTAGCGAATTCATTCTGTTTTGGTGAAAAAACGCAGCCAGCACTCACTCGCTAGGCGAAGCTCTAGCGAGTCCCCAGCGAGCATTCCAGTAGCAAAACCTCTCAACCTCGCTGGGGCGAAGGTTGAAGCGTGTCCTTCGCTAGGCGAAGGTATGTTCGCTAGGCGAACATCACAGTTCAGCAGGCCCTGTTCTCTCTGGGCGCAGGGGCCTTTTGTGCCCATTTTAGACCCTCGCTAGGCGAGCCATTCTGCTCGCCTAGCGAACATGACAGACCAGCTGAGGTTTATAAGTAGCAGGTGCCACTTTTGAGCACCAGACCTCATTTTTACCAACTTTTTCCACTTTTGTACTTTCTTCTAGATATTTTTGCAGCATTTGTTCTTGGGATTTTTATGCCCTAGTTTTCATTTTCTCTTCATCTTAGAACCATCTTCTACAAAAAGAAGGTGGATTCCCATCCAACTTCGATTATCCGACTTGGATGTTGATCAACCTTCTTTCCTTACTTGCCGACCAAGCTACCATGAAAATGAGTAGCTAAGTCATCCATTTGTCAAGGTTAGATGTAGGTGATTACTAGCTTTGTGTGTAAATGTAAGGATCCTCATATGTAAACTCTTTAACGGTAAATATATGATGAAAACCTTGTTTCTATTTAAAACTCTTTGTGTTGGTTTATGATCGAGAGATGTTTACCGACTCTTGACCTAGGTTTTCATCCAAACTTGTTTGTTAGCTAGAGATAGTAACGAATGATTTTGTTCACCATAAGGTTGAACCAAAAAGTTGTCATTTTGATAGATTGTGTTCGAGAGAAACAATGGATCAAAATGGCAAAACTCACAATATGTGTTCGAGAGAAACATATTGAGAGGACTTTGTGAAATGATTTATCATCTAAAGGAGTTTATAAGATTGTTGACCGAGCAAATACATGCAAAGTGATCATTGAAACCTAACTTTGACAATATTTCTCATTTAATCAAACCATAACTTTTACCGAAACTTATTACTTTTTATGCAAGATAACTTGATTAAAACCAAAACCCTATTGTTACATTGAGCTAAGATTAATACAACCATCGAACGGCGGTGATATCTTACAATCCCTGTGGATACGATAACAAAAACCCGACACGAAATATACATTTCAACAAAATGGCGCCGTTGCCGGGGATTGTAAATTGATATTGCGAGCATCGCAATGGTTGTTTAAGTTTTAGCTTGTGAATTTTTGACTTGTGCTTGTAATTTGTTTGGTTTAGTGTGCAGCTTACGTTTTATGCGAGGGCAAATCCCTGTGGACGAACTTCTTTTTGATCCTGAGATCGAGAGAACCGCAAGGAGGCTCAATAGCAAAACGAGACGTAGGAGGCAACAGGCTAGACAACGCCAAGAGCAAGGAGAAAGTTCTTCAACCACAAATCCACACCCATTCATACCAAACATGGAGCCACAACCACCACCACCTATTTCTACTCCATGTATCAATAGTCCAAGGAACACCGCTCAGTTTGCCAACCAAACAGGAAGGCAAGCTGAGATGAAGACGGGAACTCTGAATTTATTATATGGGAGTCCATTCACCGGAATGGACCATGAAGACCCATTTGCTTTTCTCACAAAATTTTATGAGATAGCATTGGCTGCCGGAGTGGATCAGGCTCAGGAGCTTCCGTTGTTCAGACGATTATTTCCCCACGCTTTGCTCGGTAAAGCAAAGGATTGGTATCTTGATCAAACACCAGCCGTAATGACAGACTGGAACGTGTTAGAAGAGAAATTCATTGAAAGATTTTTCTCCCATAACCGATTCATGGAATCAAAGACGGCCATCTCGGTGTTTTCTCAAGGAACCAGTGAATCTTTGAATGAAGCGTGGGAGAGATTCAAGTCCATGCTTAGGAAATGTAAAGGGCATGGATTTGATGAATTAACTCAAATCCATATCTTCAGAAATGGACTTCAACCAAACTGCAAGACGTTGTTGGATGCCACCTCGGGTGGCTCGTTGATGTCAAAAAGTGCCGAAGAAGCCACCAACATTATCAATCGAATGGCTTTGAATGATCTTCAGAGTCAAAGTCGTGGAAATTCTTTGAAGAAGGCGGGAGTGCTTGAGTTAGGGACGAATGATGCCATCCTTGCCCAAAACAAGCTCATCTCACAACAAGTGGAACTCTTAACGCAACAAATCAAAGAGTTAAGGGAACCGTCAAAAGCTAAACAAATAGCTTGTTGTGAACTGTGTAAAGGTGAACATGACACCGGATTTTGTCCACCTCCCGGTTTTGACGAAGTAAACTACATGGCCAATCAACGGGACTATCAACCGAGACAACAACAACCTTATCAACCGCACCCTCAACAACAACAAAGACAACAACAACAACAATTCCAAGGGAACCAAGGGTTCCAACCTAGAAGCAACTATTATCATAACCAAGGTTATGGAGGTGGTTCTTCTAGCCGTTAAAACCCTCCCCAAAATCCGTATCAATCTCAACAACCGCCGGTCGTCAATTCTAAATTGGAAGAGACATTGACGCAATTCATGCAAATGTCAATGGCCAATCAAAAGAGTAATGACGCGGCCATAAAAAATCTTGAAACTCAAGTTGGGCAACTTGCCAAGCAACTCGCGGAACAACAAACTGGTCCTTCTTTTTCGGCTAATACGCAAACAAATCCTAAGGAGCATTGTAAGGCGATTATGACGAGAAGTGGGAGGGAGTTGGGTAGTGAGAATGAAAAAAGAGTTGAGAGTGAACAAAGAGAGAAAGAGAAAGAAATTGAGGAGGAAATAGTGGAGGAAAATGTTGATGGTGAAATAGGAGTGTGGAGTGATGAGGAAGTAGTTGAAAAGAATAAAAATAATGGTGAAGTTGAAAAAGAAAAAGGTGTGGAGATTGAGGAAAATAAAAGTGATGAGGTAATAAGGGAGGTAGTGAAGAAGCCTAGATGGAAAAGTGCTAGAATTTCAAAGGGAAAGGAGGTAGTGAGCGCTACTCCTGTCCAAAACCTTCCTTATCCTCATGCTCCTTCCAAAAGGGAGAATGAACGGCATTACGCCCGGTTCATGGATATTTTTAAACAGTTGCAAATCAACATTCCGTTTGCTGAAGCCTTGGAACAAATGCCAAAGTATGCCAAATTCATGAAGGACATACTAACCAAAAAGCGGAGGTATACGGAACCGGAGACCATCGTCCTTGATGCGAGCTGTAGTGCCATTATTCAAAGGACGCTTCCTAAGAAAGAGGTTGATCCGGGAAGAGTTACATTGCCGGTTAAAATTGGTGACGTGTATGTCGGAAAGGGACTTATTGACTTGGGGTCGAGTATTAATCTTATACCTTTGTCAATTATCAAGAGGCTTGGCAACATCGAGATTAAGTCCATCCGAATGACATTGCAATTGGCGGATAAGTCGACGACCCATCCTCATGGCGTAGCCCAAGATGTGTTGGTGAAGGTCGACAAATTCTTTTTCCCGGTGGATTTTATTGTAATTGATATGGAGGAAGATGATGATGCTCCGCTCATATTGGGCCGACCATTCATGAAGACCGCAAGAATGATGATAGATGTTGATGACGGTTTAATGAAGGTGCGGGTTCAAAATGAGGAAGTCTCATTTGATCTATTCGAGGCGATGAAGCATTCCAAGGATAGAAATGATAGCTTTCGCATCGATGTGATCGAAGACGCTATTATAGAGGTTTCAAAGCATATTCATGAGATATCTCCTATGGAGTTAGCTCTTGACGACTCATTGGAGGTTTTCACTGTTGAAGAGGAGCTAGCTCTTGAGGAATGCTTAAAGGAACTAGATAGTTTGGAAGACCTACAACCGTGGGAAGTAGAGGAAGAAAACTTGAAGAAGGAGGTCATTGACGAGAAAGCGCCAATTGAATTAAAAGAGTTACCTTCGACTTTGAAATATGTGTTTCTAGATGAGACCGAGGCAAAGCCGGTCATCATAAGCAACCTCTTGACAAAAGAAGAAGAAGCCCGTCTAATCATTGTGCTAAAAACCAATCAAGAAGCTATGGGTTGGACTCTTTCCGATCTAAAAGGAATTAGTCCATCCTATTGTATGCTCAAGATTTTGATGGAGGAAGATTTTAAGCCGGTGGCTCAACAACAACGCCGCTTAAACCCTACGATGAAGGAGGTTGTAAGAAAGGAAGTGGTGAAGCTATTGGATGCGGGAATGATTTACCCGATCTCGGATAGTCCGTGGGTTAGTCCCGTGCACGTGGTTCCGAAGAAGGGTGGAATGACCGTAATTCGAAATGACAAAGACGAATTGATCCCGACTAAAGTTGCCACGGGGTGGAGAATGTGTATAGATTATAGACGGTTGAATACCGCGACTCGTAAGGACCATTTCCCACTCCCATTTATGGATCAAATGCTTGAAAGACTATCGGGCCAACAATACTATTGTTTTTTGGACGGCTACTCCGGGTACAACCAAATTGCGGTTGACCCGGTTGATCATGAGAAGACGGCTTTCACGTGTCCGTTTGGAGTGTTCGCATACAGAAAAATGCCCTTTGGGCTGTGCAATGCACCGACGACCTTCCAACGATGTGTCCAAGCCATTTTTGCCGACTTAATAGAGAAAACAATGGAAGTCTTCATGGATGACTTCTCGGTATTTGGTGGGACGTTTAGCCTATGCTTGGCAAATTTGAAGACGGTGTTGGAAAGGTGTGTGAAGACCAATTTGGTGTTAAATTGGGAAAAGTGTCACTTCATGGTGACCGAGGGGATCGTGCTAGGCCACAAAGTCTCTAAAAGGGGGCTTGAAGTGGATAGAGCTAAGGTTGAAGTAATTGAAAAATTACCCCCTCCGGTGAATGTGAAGGGCATCCGTAGCTTTTTGGGGCACGCGGGGGTTCTACCGGCGCTTCATCAAGGACTTCTCAAAGGTGGCTAAACCTTTGAGCAATTTGCTCGCCAAAGACCAGGTATTTCTCTTCACCGAAGATTGTTTGCAAGCTTTTGAGGTTTTAAAAGAAAAATTGGTTACCGCTCCAATAATAGTCGCTCCCGATTGGAATGAAAATTTTGAACTAATGTGTGACGCGAGTGACTATGCTGTTGGAGCGGTACTTGGCCAAAGAAAAGACAAAACTTTTCATGCGATACATTATGCGAGTAAGGTTCTTAACGAGACTCAAATAAATTATGCCACAACGGAAAAAGAACTACTCGCAATAGTGTATGCGCTAGAAAAGTTTAGGTCCTATCTTATAGGGTCTAAAGTCGTTGTGTACACCGACCACGCGACGATTAAATATCTGCTAACCAAGCCGGATTCGAAGCAAAGGCTCATCCGTTGGATCCTCTTGTTACAAGAATTCGATGTCGAAATCAAAGACAAGAAGGGGTCGGAAAACTTGGTAGCGGATCATTTATCCCGCTTAGTGAATGTCGAGGTTACCGCATCTGAAAAGGAAATCCGGGAAGAATTTCCTGATGAAAAACTGTTTAAGGTTCAAGTTAGGCCGTGGTTTGCAGACTTTGCAAACCACAAGGCTAGTGGTTTTGTGCCTGCCGACCTAACTTCGAACCAAAAGAGGAAGTTCCTTTCGGATGCGAAGTATTATGTTTGGGATGACCCATACTTATTTAAGTTGGGTAGCGATAACCTGTTAAGAAGATGCGTAACTGGTGATGAAGCCCAGAGCATCCTTTGGCATTGTCACAACTCGCCTTATGGCGGACATTATAATGGGGTTAGAACGGCCACTAAAATTCTTCAATCGGGATTTTATTGGCCAACTATTTTCAAAGACGCACATATCCATGCGCAAAGTTGTGACAGCTGCCAAAGAAGCGGTGGGATAGGTAAGAGAGATGAGATGCCTCTCCAAAATATCCAAGAAGTGGAAGTGTTCGATTGTTGGGGCATAGATTTCGTAGGACCTTTCCCACCCTCTTATGGGAATGAGTACATGCTTGTTGCTGTTGATTATGTCTCTAAGTGGGTTGAGGCGATTGCCTCACCTCGGGCGGATGCCAAAATGGTGATAAATTTTTTAAAGAAAAACATATTTTCCCGTTTTGGAACCCCCGAGTGTTGATAAGTGACGGAGGGTCACACTTTTGCAATGCACCTTTGGAAACAATTCTAAAGCATTATGGTGTATCGCATAGGGTGACAACTCCGTACCACCCTCAGGCTAACGGGCAAGCGGAGGTCTCTAATCGAGAGATTAAGAGAATCCTAGAAAAAACCGTGTCTAATTCTAAAAAAGAGTGGTCCCAAAAATTGGACGAAGCATTATGGGCCTACCGTACGGCCTTTAAAGCTCCAATTGGCCTAACTCCCTTTCAATTGGTATTTGGTAAAACTTGCCATTTGCCGGTTGAATTGGAGCACAAGGCCTTGTGGGCCTTAAAGTTTTTAAATTTTGAAAATGAGTCGGCCGGTGAAAAAAGGAAAGTACAACTACTTGAGTTGGAGGAGATGCGCAATGCCGCATACCACTCAAGTTGGTTGTACAAGGAAAAAGCAAAGAAGTATCATGACAAGAAGATCCGTAACAAAGAATTTGTGCTCGGACAATTGGTCCTATTGTTCAACTCCCGGTTGAAGTTGTTTCCCGGGAAGTTGAAATCAAAATGGTCCGGGCCATTTCGGGTGAAAGAAGTAAAAGAGTACGGGGCCATTGTCATTGAAGACATGGACGAGAAAGATAGTTGGACCGTGAATGGCCAACGATTGAAAGTGTATCTCGGCGGTCATGTGGATCGCGAGAGTTGTGCTCAGCCGCTCGATGCTCCTCTGTGAGCATCGCACCGTCGAGCTTAGCCGACGTTAAACAAGCGCTAGTTGGGAGGCACCCCAACATTGTAAGTATTTACTGTTTTATGTTTTATGTTGTATTGAGTACACTGTGCTAAACCCATGCTGGATGACTTGCAAGTGCTGCATTTGTCAATGCACTTGCTGTCATGCTCGCTTGCAGCTCGCTAGGCGAGGCAGCAGCGAGCGCTGCAGTACTGTTTACTATTTAAATCTCAGCAGGGCCATTTTGCCCCAAACCTGCAAAAAAAATTCTGAACGGCTCTGCTGAGGAATTTGTGTTACACTTCTCAAACTCTCTCATTTGCATCTTTATCACCAACACTTGTTCGTTTCGGTCGATTGCAAACTCTTCTCACTTCACATTTCCGAATCCGTGTAACTAAGGTTTGCCCTACTACATTTGTCTTTTTGTTTTAACTCTTAATTTCCAAATGTGAATGGCAAATAGGATGAGTGTGGTATGGGAACATTGAGGTTGCATGTGGTATTTTCGAGTTTGCAAGTCTTGAAGATTTAGGTTTTCAAATTGGGGATTTAGTGTTACTTTAGGTTTTGCATGCAAGTAGGCAATCCCCAATAGCTTAGAACGATTAATTTTCATGAGAAATCATTAGGTTCTGATGTGGGAACCATTAGAGTACGGGTATTGGGGGAAACATCTTTGAAAATGCAGAAAACCCCAAAACCCGTAAGGTTCGCTAGCACTCGCTAGGCGAACCTGGGGCGAGCGTTCGCTGCCACTTCGCTAGGCGAAGCAGCAGCGAGCAAGGCAGTATTTTAAATTATGCTTTGTTGGCTAATCTGTTGTTTGGTGTGTGTTGTTTCTTTATATCTTTTGCAGATGGAGTCTAGATCTGGAGCTGGTAAGAAAAGAAAGGGAGCATCTGCATCTCGAACGGTTCCTATTCAATTCGACCAAGACAAATTTGTCGGCCCGAAGCAGGCCGCCAGATACATCGCTCTGGAGAAGCGAAAAATACTTCCAGAGAAGCGATTTCTGATCAACCCACAGGGCACTTACAGAACTTTCGCCGGGTTGATAGACGCCAAGAAGTGGGATACGTTGATAAGTCCCTTAGAGCATTACGACATTGCAACAGTGCGGGAGTTTTATGCTAACGTACTGCCCGACGACGACGAGCCCTTTACTTGGGTTTCTAGAGTTGCCGGGCGTGCAATTCCATTTGACCGGGATGCTATCAACCGAATCCTAGGGGAACCGCTCCAGCTGGGAGCTGACCAGAGAGACCAATACCACACCGACCTCAGGCTTCACCGAGATGTCCCTGCCATTACCGTCGACCTGCTTTTACCTGGGAAATCGGTTGAGCCGAACCCATCTGGGGTTCCAGTGAGGTATCACCGGGAGGACATGACTCCCATGGCTCAGCTGATTCTGCTCTTGGTTTTGACCAACATCCAGCCCAAATCACACACCTCTACTGTGCCGATCCCAGTGGCACATTTGGTCCATTCCATCCTCACAAATGTTGAGATTGATGTGGCGAGGATAATCGCCAATGAGCTGAAGACGGTGGTCGAGAGCGGGCTTAAGTCGGGTTCGTGTTAATTGTCCCCTGGCCTTCCCGTGTTTGATTATGAGCTTATGTGTTCAGGCAAGGGTGAGACTTCCGTCTTGTGGGCAGGTTAGGATCCCGGCACCTATCGATGATAGGTATGTGGCTAAGTATTGTAGACCTAAGACTACCGGTGGCAGTGCAGCCTCGGGAAGTACTCGGGCTGCTGATGGTCCTAGTGCTTCTACTCCCGGGCTTGATCCCTACCTACGAGCGGTGTGTGACTACAGTTTTGAGTGGATGGCGGCATCCCAGAGAGCTATGATTGATATGCACAACAGTATGCAGAGGTTGGAACTGCAAGGTAATGACCCCTCCGGTGCTCGAGCATTGTTGGCGCGTGAGCAGTTTATGCTTAACGCTAATTGGCCTGTGGACAGGCCAGTCTATGGTGAGGGGGTGAGTGCTGATGCTGATGCTGATGATGATGATGTTGATGATGAGGCTACCGGTTCTGAGGCCGGTAGCGAAGAGGAGTCCTGAGCCCTTAGTGGGTTAAGTTTTTGTATTTTTTTCAGTTTTTATGTTATTTTTATTTGTATCTTCGGATTTTGTATTCTGACCATGGTGTTGTACTATTGGGGTGTTTTGTCCCCCATGAACAAATTTATATTTTATGTTAACGTTATTTATTTATGTTTTTAATTTTGTGTGTTTAATAAATTTTTGGTTGATTGAGTGACAAACCCTTCTAGATTGGTTGCTCCTCAAGAAGTACCCAATGAAGGTGCATCCGAGCTTGGATGGCAATGATAAGAATAAACAAGTGAATGAAGCTAAGGTACATGGTTACCGTCGGCTAGAATTTTAGAATGCATTAGGAACTTTACTCTTTTTGGTAAATTGAATATTGTCTTTTTGCAACATAATTGAATGAATGCTTCATCTAGAACTTAAAACCACAAATTGTGAGGAAACCTCCATTGTTCACTTAAATGCTGGATTCTAATAAGTTTTGTTGATTCATTATTTGTCTTTTATTATTGTGAAATTGTGGAAGCAATTAGAAATGATCAAGGCACTTGTTTTCTTTCGAGCACAACTACATCCAAAAACAACTTACCTGTGAGCAGAGAGAGTATTTGTTAACCCCTTTGAGCCTAAACAGTTGAATCTCGGCTTGAAATAAAGCGAGATCTCAAAAATCTTTTCTTTACAACCCGGAAAATCTTGTTTATTGTTCTTTTGCCGTAAAAAGTTAAGAGCATTCACTTAGGGTGTGGAAGAAATAAGTTGGGGAGAACGAAAAAGAATTGGTAAGTACCACAACTCTTGAAAAAGAAAAGAAAAACCGAGCAAGCATAGAAAAATATATGTATAGAAAAGATAGAAAAGAACAAATAAAAGAATGAAAATGAATGTTTGCTTGGAAGAAAAAAATAAAAATGGAGTTGTGGAATATGTGTTGTGAAGGTTTCAAATAAGAAACAAATGAAACAAAAGTCGAGTAGTGTGAATAATACTGTGAATGTCTTTTTTGCATCGGCATTTTCGTTTCAATGGCCTTAGAAATGACCCTTGTTTGTTAACCTAACCAAGCTTCAACCGAAAAGCCCTTAGTGATCTTTATGCTTCCACAGTACCATTTTTAATTGTTAGACATTGTATGAATCTATTTGATATCTTCATTATTTGTTAGTGAGTGAGATTAGTCCCGCGGTTGCAAACACGCAAAATCTTCATTCCTTATTCGAAGAGGAGAGATAGGATGATTCATTCAGAATAGTATTGTTGTAGATAGATAAATATTTTGCATTGCTATTTAAGTTTTAGTTCTTATGTATTATTTTATTCGAACCGTTGGGAACTTGTATTTGCTGATTTCGCTTGTGTTTGAGCCGTTTATCCAACTTCGGAGAAACCAGTTTCTTAAAGCAAATCCTCTTGTCCTTCAAGAGGCATACTTTGCTTGAGGACAAGCAAGAATCTAGTTGGGGAGAGTTGTTAGATGCCCAAAAGTGCTTATTAGAGCTATCATATGTGGGCATCTTTCACTCTTTTTCCTTGCTAAAACTGTCAAAACCACATTTGTTTTACATGAAATGCATTACATTGATAAACAAGCTTGGTGCCTTTGATTTGTGTGTTATTGTGCAGGAAAGACATGAACTAATTGAAAATGAAGACACAAAGAAATTGGCAAAGGAACCAAAGAATACAAGCATTTCATCTGCCTGCTCGCTAGGCGAGGCTGTGGCGAAGCTTTGGTTCGCTAGGCGAGTTCCAGGCGAAAAGCTCCAGTAAATTAGCAAATTAATTCGCTAGGCGAGCTCAAGGCGAAGGTGGTAGCGAATTCATTCTGTTTTGGTGAAAAAACGCAGCCAGCACTCACTCGCTAGGCGAAGCTCTAGCGAGTCCCCAGCGAGCATTCCAGTAGCAAAACCTCTCAACCTCGCTGGGGCGAAGGTTGAAGCGTGTCCTTCGCTAGGCGAAGGTATGTTCGCTAGGCGAACATCACAGTTCAGCAGGCCCTGTTCTCTCTGGGCGCAAGGGCCTTTTGTGCCCATTTTAGACCCTCGCTAGGCGAGCCATTCTGCTCGCCTAACGAACATGACAGACCAGCTGAGGTCTATAAGTAGCAGGTGCCACTTTTGAGCACCGGACCTCATTTTTACCAACTTTTTCCACTTTTGTACTTTCTTTTAGATATTTTTGCAGTATTTGTTCTTGGGATTTTTATGCCCTAGTTTTCATTTTCTCTTCATCTTATAACCATCTTCTACAAAAAGAAGGTGGATTCCCATCCAACTTCGATTATCCGACTTGGATGTTGATCAACCTTCTTTCCTTACTTGCCGACCAAGCTACCATGAAAATGAGTAGCTAAGTCATCCATTTGTCAAGGTTAGATGTAGGTGATTACTAGCTTTGTGTGTAAATGTAAGGATCCTCATATGTAAACTCTTTAACGGTAAATATATGATGAAAACCTTGTTTCTATTTAAAACTCTTTGTGTTGGTTTATGATCGAGAGATGTTTACCGACTCTTGACCTATGTTTTCATCCAAACTTGTTTGTTAGCTAGAGATAGTAACGAATGATTTTGTTCACCATAAGGTTGAACCAAAAAGTTGTCATTTTGATAGATTGTGTTCGAGAGAAACAATGGATCAAAATGGCAAAACTCAAAATATGTGTTCGAGAGAAACATATTGAGAGGAATTTGTGAAATGATTTATCATCTAAAGAAGTTTATAAGATTGTTGACCGAGCAAATACATGCAAAGTGATCATTGAAACCTAACTTTGACAATATTTCTCATTTAATCAAACCATAACTTTTACCGAAACTTATTACTTTTTATGCAAGATAACTTGATTAAAACCAAAACCCTATTGTTACATTGAGCTAAGATTAATACAACCATCGAACGGCGGTGATATCTTACAATCCCTGTGGATACGATAACAAAAACCCGACACGAAATATACATTTCAACATGGACCTACTTTCTCGGATACCACTGTATAACACCCTAAACTTCAAAATGCGAAATAATGTGAATATAAGACAACAACACACACATGGTGTCACTCAAATACAACACAAACCTGCTCCATAACACAGGTTATATAAAACATGCCATAACTTAAACACTTGACATTACATGCTCGCCTTTACATAGGCTCATCGCAACAGAAATAAGTAAATCAAAGTAACTTAACAACCAAATAAGTCTCATAAAATAAAACATGTTTATGGCAAAATGCCTTTAATGTCAATAACTTCAAAACATATAACAAATAATGAGACCAAAATGTTCGCCCGCTTAGTGTTACAGATCAGAGAACCGAAATCAAAATATCGCTTAAAATAGGAAAAAAAAGAATAAACTCAACACCATCTTTCATCTTCTAAGCAACTACTCATTTACATGCTCATATGTACCCCAAGAAGGAACACATAACAACACAAAAAACAAAGGGGTGAGAATACGCTCATAATATATAATGGTGCAAAAGTGTTCCCGGGTAGCCTAAGCAACATCAATAATTATTCAACATAATTCATTCATATACACCATAAAAGTATTCTCAATCACCAATATCAATAGAACCATTCAATTACATATGTAAACACTGGATGCAATGTACTTAACATCACGACAGTACAATGTATATGATACCATTATGGACAACACATGTCCATATCACTCCTAAATCCCAATCATAGGACCATAGCACACCAACTCGCTACTATCATCATAAGTAACACTTCATCGATTCCCATATGGAACCAGCTACTGGCTCCTGAATCCACACCATTGGATTATAGAACACCAAAATTGGATCGAAGTCCGTACACCATGATGCATGATCTCATCAACATGCAATATCACTAATTTATCACCATTATGTACAACATCATTCTCCATACAAAACAAGTGAATTAATCCAACATAATGTGATAAACAACATAAAATACCTCAAAATAGTCACAACACAACATAAAAAATCGGAACCTATATTCAATTCCAAGCAACCGAGCAAACAACGCTCATTTCTGGATGTATGACGGTTTATCTGTCACCCAGGCGAAACTCGTCACCTTGCACGTCATCACTATGACGACCGTCCCATAAAATTATGCATGAGAACCATGATGGTATACCCGTCAGACATGTGAAATAGATGAAATATTTTTATTATCCATTGCATGTGAAATTATTAATGAAAATGATGATCCTGAACCCATAACTATAAATGAATGTCAAAATAGATATGATTGGAAAATTTGGAATGATGCAACAGATACTAAGTGGAATTCTCTTAAAGATTGAAAAGTATTGACCCTATTGTGGCTATACCTAAAGGTGTAAAACCTGTTGGGCGTTTGTAAGAAGAAAAAAAAGAGAGAAAAGAGATTGTCAAATACAATGCTCATTTTGTTGCACAAGGTTTTCACCAACGACCATGAATTGATTATGAGGTAACATATTCCTCTATTACGAATGCCATTACTTATGGTTATTCAATTGGTTTGTCAGTATTTAACAATATTGATATGTATCTTATGGATGTTGTTACTACATATTTGTATGGATAACTTGATAATGATATATGCATGAAAAACTCAAAAGGATTTAAGATGCATGAGACACTAAAACCTAGAGAAATGTATGAAATTAAGTTGCAAAGATCATTGTATGAGTTAAAACAATCCATGCACATGTTGTATAATAAGCTAAGTGAATATTTGCTTAAATGAGAATATGAGAGCAATCCTATTTGCCCTTGTGTTTTTATAAGAAAAATAATATTCGAAATTGTAATAATTGTTGTCTATATTGATGATTTAAATATCATTGGAACTAATAGAGGAATTAGGGAAGCACATAATTACTTAAAGAAAGAATTTGAAATGAAATATTTGAAAAAAAACAGGTTCGACCTTGATTTACAAATTGAGTATACTAAAAATAGTATATTGGTACTTCAATCAAACTATACATAAAGGGTATTGAAAATGTTTATCATGGACAATGCAAATATTTTGAGCACTCCAATGATGTGTAAAACACTCAATATTGAAAATGATCCATTTAGACATACAGAAGATAATGAAGAGGATCTTGGCTCTGAAGTATCATACCTCAGTGCCATTGGGACATTAGTGTACCTTACTAATTGTATAAGACTTGATATAACTTTTGCAGTGAATTTACTAGCAAGATTCGATTCATGTCATACAAAGAGACATTGAAAAGGAATAAAACATATATTTCGATATTTCCGATGTACGTTTGATCTTGGTTTGTTTTATTCTAACAATACAAAACCAATTTTGATGGGTTATGCAAATGCATGATATTTGCCAGGTTCACAAAACGCTAAATCACATACTGGATATGTGTTTACATATGGTGACACTACAATATACTAGAGATCTCAAAAGCAAACACTTGTAGCAACTTCTTCCAACCATGCTGAAGTAATTGTCCTTCACGAAGTAAGGAAATAATATAGAAGGTTAAGATCGATGACTCGGCATATCCAAGGAGCGCCTGGTTTACCAACTGATAAGAATCCAACAATTTTGTACGAAGACAATGCTACATGTGTTACCTAGATAAAATAACGTTTTATCAAAAGTGATATAACCAAGCATATTCCTAAAAAAATATTCTCATTCACACAAGAACTCGAAAGAAACAAAGATGTTGAAATTAAATATATTCGTTCGAATGATAATATGACGAATCTCTTCACAAAGGTATTCCCTACATAAGTTTTTAAGAAGCATGTACAAAATATTGAAATGCATCACCTTCAAAATCTTTGAAGAAGAAATATATGTGTTTGGTTGAAAGGGAGCATAAAGTTCTACTCCCTTTCTTTTATTAAGGTTTTTATCCCAAGGAACTTTTTCTAATAAATTTTTTAACAAAACAACATATGTTTCCATAAGATTTTTCTCAACAAGACTTAAATAGAGCACAATCACATATTTCAAAGGGGGTGTGTTAAAAGAAATTAGAAAATCCTAATTATTCTAGAGTTATATGAAACACAAGTCTTATTATTATTTAAAAATATTTATCTAAAATGTCAATTTAAAATAATAATATGAATCATTTATCATAATGTTAATTTAGAATAATAATATTTTATCTACAATGTCAAATTATAATAGTAATATAAAATATAAATTACATCTATGTAATAATTATAATTCTATTAATATAAATACATCATGATTCATGTAAAGATTCACATTTTTTTCTTTAAAAAATCTAAAATATATCATCATACTTTATTCTTTCTTTATTTTATTAATTTAATATATTATAAAATAATAATTTATATCATCATATTAACTCATAAATATCATAAAAATTATATTTAAATATTCAATTTTATTCACAAATATGATTATTTTTCATTTTCTCTCTTCTTCTTAGTAGTATTATTTTGCATTTTACTATTACTATTTTATTTATTTATATTATTTCTATTATAACAATAAAAATTATTGACCATGACCACGAGTGTCCCTTTATTTGTTTCCCGCCAAAAATTGCCAGTTTTTTCCCTCCTTCTTACCAGCCTCGTCTCAGTTCCCTTTCTGCCCGCATCGAACATTTTTGAAGCTAACCATCTCACTCACCGCCATCAATCAATCCTCTACAATGGACGACATGGACATGATGGACATGGAAGAACTCGAATTGCTCGAATCAAGCTATCGTATCTACGAACAAGAAGACGATAACCACTACCTCTACAACCCTCCCGAAGATGAACCCGAACTCCAACCCGAACAATCACCACCAGACCTCGCTTCTCCTTCCGAACCCCAATCCAACAGCCACAAGCGTTCTCGCTCGGATCCGAATTCCGATTTGGATTCGGATTCTGCCGATGTTGAAAAGAGAGAGAAAGTTAGGGTTAGAGCTGAAGATCCTCCCGCGGACGAGGATTGGCTTCGGTACTCTCCTCCTCCTTCTCCAGTTAGAGCTGAAGAAGTGAGATTATCCAAGGAAAAGACATTGTCGCGATTTGCATCGGAGATTGATGGTGAAGTTATGCCGGTGACTGCACCTAATGGAGACAGGGTTTATACTAAGCTAGATAGGTACTATGGTGAAGATCGAGCTACGAAGCTGAATAGCGGAGAGTTTTCTTCTGGTACTAATTCATTTTCTGAGTTAATTAGCTGTGTTCAATTTTTTCATAACTTTACTAGTTACAATCTCATTTAGCTTACTAGAAAGTAAGATTTGTATTGTTGTTTTTTAAGTTCATTTTGATTTGATGAGTTACTTTATTTTAAGTTCATTTTGATTTGTATTGTTATTGTATTGCCAATCTCTATGAATAGATTGAAAGAAAAGGATATTACATATTTCAGATTGGTATGCTGTGGATAATTGGATTTTTTTGTATTTGCTTGTAGATCTTGCTTTAGAACCGATCAGTGTTCTGTTTGAAAGGTTGGAGGAAGAGACTTTTGCTAAGGTTTGGACTTAAGATTCTCTGCTGTGAACTTCAAGTGGCTTAAAGTTGATCAATAATTTGTTATGTTTTTTGGCTGCAGTTGTAGGATGCTTGAAAAATGTTTAGAGTTGGTTATATAATATGTGTTTTGATGTTCTTTTTATGGTTTTTATGATGCTGTAGACCTTGGAAGCTAGTTCTGAAAGCCAAAGTGTTGTAGATGTTCCTGAAACGCTAACGCTCCATGAAAAACTTTGGGTAGATAAATATGCTCCAAAATCGTTCACTGATCTTCTTAGTGACGAACAGACAAATCGCGAGGTACATATTTATTGCAGCATTTAACTAGGGGAACTGTTTTGTCAAAATGAAGCTGTAGAATCTGTTTATTTAAGCTACTATAATTGAAGATACATTCTTTGGTTATCACGGGTGACTTGGCTGTTGTTCCCATAGCTGATTAGAATTTTTGTCTAAGACAGGTACTATTATGGTTAAAACAATGGGATTCTACTGTCTTTGGATCTGAAATTCGAAGTACATCAGAGGATGTTTTGTCTGCTTTGAAACGGCATTCTTCTATTTCCCATAGTCAGAAACCTCTGGGTTCAGGTTTTCCAAGGACAAAGGGAGGACACGTATGGAGTAATAATAGGTATACAAATTCTAGAAGTATGGAAGGGAGTAATAATAGGTATACAAATTCTAGAAGTATGGAAGGGAGTGATAATTCAATGAGTAGTCAGGATACACACAATACTATGACACGGCATATCGGCGCACCAGAGCAGAAGGTACTTTTAAATTCTTGTTTTTTCCTCTTGAGAGTTTTCGGGATTAATAAGCATTGTATTTTCTGATTGTATTTAGACCAGTATTAATTTTCTTACACTTACTTTCACCTCACCTCTTTCACACTACCCATCTTTCCTGCCATATATCCCTTCATCACATCTCCCTCTCTTCCTTAGGTGGACTAAAAAATTATTTATCCCCTCCTGACACAGCTTCATCACATCTCTTGCTTTCCCTCTCTCTCAATCTCCTTTCTATATCTCTTTATTCCTTACTCCTCTTACATCCCATAGGGGGTGCAAAATGATATGTTGTTCTTACATATCCATTATTGTACTTGTCATTTTGGGGAAGCAAATATGAAATAGTGAAATATTGGTATTGTGTCTGTTTTAGATTTCTTTTGTAATATGTCAGGTATAACATACACTAGGATTAACTATGTATTTTATTCTGAAAATATGACTTTTTTTGTTGTAATTAGTCCCTTTTTAAAATTTCTACTTTTTATACATTTTAGTAATTATGCACTTGCAGTGTACTTTTTAATAGTTACTAAACATGAGGAAATATAAGTACATTAATTTTATCAAAAATAAGGGTTGAAAATAAATAGAATCTTAACAGCAACTTAAATAACAAGAATGGTATATTTATAGAGACTAGAAATATACCTATCCCTTAACAAACATTATACTCCAGCTGGTGTCAGCAATGGTGTTATAGTATGCGTAAATTAGAATTTGGTATTATCTGATCGAGTTATGTTTAGTGTATAAATTACTGCACATCACTTTTACTCTACTTGGCCAGCCTTATGCATACTCACAGATACTGATGCACACACTGGTCTGGTGAATAACAATAAAAGTATTAGTTAATCTTTTATGTTTTGGTCCATTTTCCGTTACAAACATTCATAGGGGCTCAATTTGGATACGAATGCACGATAGCAGTTTATCAACTACTAAGCAAATATAACTTAATGTTTTTCTCTGAATGTAAATGTTTTGGTTGAAATATGAAACTGTTGCCGATATTTTATATGTTTGAAACTTAGCTCTTCAGCATCTAACCCGAGTATTTTTTTTTTAAGCTGTGATCATTTACTTCTTTGAGAGAAATACTTATATTCTCTCCAATTACATTCTAACACGTGGAATATTAATAATTGGCACATACTGCATCTTTTATCCTTTGCTCTCTAGAACTAGAATATTCATTGGTGTACCAGCACACCAGCTGCAAGTTGACCAACTTCCTATCTCTAATGTTTTTGGCGGGCTGTACAAACAATTCTGTTAGTTTTTGAGCTTTTGGGACTTCCCAATTCTTTGCCATTATCATTAATATTGAAGCACTTTCAGTATAGGACATACTAGAACTATAAAGTTTCTGCCATGACAGCATGGTCTATAAATTTTCATTATGCAATACAGGTCTATTTTAGGCATTGCATGAGGCTGATTCAATAACTAAAACCTGTTACCTCACATAATGTGTTAGCAATTGCAACCATTATGCCTAACCTAGGCTCCCCTTATTTGAAACAGTTTTTAAAACACAAACATGTTAGTAATAATGTTATCCCTCTAGTCCTTTTAATCATGCAGTTGCACAGTGGTTATGGTTTTGTGAGCACATGGCTTGAGATGCGTTTATTTGTCTTGTTTAAATGTTTTCTCAATCCCGTTGTTAGATGTTGAGAGGGGAATTGCATTAGTAATTGGGTTTTATGATGATTACAGATTCTTCTGCTATGTGGACCACCAGGTCTTGGAAAAACAACGCTTGCACATGTAGCTGCTAGGCATTGTGGATATCACGTGGTGGAGGTATTTTTCTATATGCTACTTTTCATGTATAATTACCTGTCTTCAAGCTGTAGACTCTTTTATATGCTGGGTTTTCTATGCATAGTTTCACTTACTATAATTTATGTATTAATTTGATGAAGGGATTCATTTGTATGTATCCTTGTTAGTGCATATGGCCGAGTCTAACTGAATTTTAAATGTTATTGACACCTTCAATATAGTGTAGTGCCTGTTCAGAAAGTAACAGTAACACACAGAAGCTAAAGGAACTAACACTACTTCTTGAAAGCCATAGACTCTAGTAGAACACAAAGCACACCAATAGATAGGAAAACACACAATATTGCACATAATATAATACTCCAATAGTTTCCACGATTATTTTTCCTTCTGATTAGCCATTATTAGGCTCCTTGTGGAAAAAAGGAGTTGTGTATTTTGAAAGAATGAGAATATAGAATTGGCTTCAGAAGCAAGACATGCAGATGCGTAAGAGTATAAAAAAATACATGTCATGAAATGGAGAGGGGAGAGAAATAAGGAAGGAAGAAGTAACCAAAAGGACAACTGGCAACAAGGAAATGGAGGAGGGAGGTGATGAATTGTTAAAGGAGGGAGAGAGAGAGGGGGGGAATATATAAAAAGAGGTGATCAGATGAAAGGGGTTGAACTGAGGATCGAGGGAATTTCTTGTCTTAGGTGGGGATGGTCTCATCACTAAGAGTATAATTTTATTTTCATCATTTTGCTATCTCTTGCCATTGTATTTATTTACTATTTCATTCATCAAATTGAAAAGGACTCTGCCTTTGAATCTTTTTTTACATATTTATTTATCAAGATCAACAGTTGATATTAAATTCTCTTCATAATTCTGTTGAGTCCTATCAGCTATCTTTGTTGTCACTTTCTCCTTCAAGAATTCTCTCTGCTATCTCTAGTATGGTTTTGTTTCAACTACAATATGACTGGCTCTTTTCTAGTGTTATCATAGCATTGTGGGCGAGAAAGCTTGAAGGTCTTTTTTATGTCATCCTTCAACACTAATGAATCATAATAGTTGTGGTTTCATCAACTTAGGATCATTCTAGTGATGGTTCTTTTATCCACAATAAGTTATACTAGTGATGGCCTATGTTGACGATGACTCACACTAGCCTTGTCTTTGTCCCAGGTGCAATATTTCTTGTCTCTGGTCTTGCATGTTCTTGTTGTTTTGTCTCTAGTCCCAGCCATTTTCTATTTTGACTGTGTTGAATTTTTAGTTTATTTCTTTTAGTCACTCCCTCAGTTCCTAATCTTTGGTCTTTTAAGATTTTTACTTTTGTCCCTTTGTGACCCTTACAAAAACCAAAATACAATTAATCATGTTTTTCCTTTTGACCCTTGCATAAACTAAAAACATGAATTAAATGAATTTTACTTTTACTAAATGAATTATTGCTAAATGGTCTTAACTTATCTAAATTTATTATTTCTTGACAGAGATAATTTTTCTTATTATTGATTAGAGCAGCCTGTGCTCTTAAATAGAATACAATATATTTAGGAAAGGAAATTCCTAATAAATACTTATCATTTCCCTCAATCAATTCTATAAGTAAGGACCAATAATTTCTATAAATACATACACAGCTAATCAAATCCTATTTATGGGATTTTAATCCTATTTAACTATAGAATATATCACTAATTAACACATGTACAGCTCGTTCTGACACTCCCCCTCAAGTTGGAGAGTGGATGTTACTCATTCCCAACTTGCCGATAATAGATTGCAATGTAGAACCACTTAATCCTTTTGTAAGAACATCTGCCAGCTGATTTCCAGTTGATACAAATGGTATACATATTGTCCCACTATCCAATTTTTCCTTGATGAAATGTCTGTCTACTTCGACATGCTTCGTTCTATCATGTTGCACTGGATTATGTGCAATGTTTATTGCTGACTTGTTGTCACAATATAGTTTCATGGGTCCATTCCATTCAATCTTTAGGTCTTGTAGAATTATTTTCAGCCATAGGAGTTCACAAATACCTAAAGCCATAGCCCGAAATTCTGCTTCTGCACTTGACCTCGCAACAACGTTTTGTTTTTTGCTCCTCCAAGTCACCAAGTTTCCTCCAAGAAAAGTACAATATCCGGATGTGGATCTTCTGTCATCTACTGATCCAGCATAATCAGCATCTGTATAGGCTTCCAAAGTAATTCCTTGACCCTTTGTAAATAGAATTCCTTTTCCAGGAGTGCCCTTCAAGTATTGCAAAATTCGGTAAACAGCTCTAAGATGATTTTCTTTGGGATTATGCATGAATTGACTCACCACTCCCACTGCATAAGCTATGTCTGGCCTAGTGTGAGATAAATAGATTAACTTTCCAACCAACTTTTGATAGGATTCTCTGTCCACAGTTGCATCTTCAACAAATTCACTAAGTCTGTGATTTTGTTCAATTGGAGTTTCTACTGGTTTGCATCCCAATTTACCAGTTTCAGATAATAAATCCAGCACATACTTCTGTTGAGAGATGAAAATACCGTGACGAGAGTGTGCCACTTCAAGGCCCAAAAAATATTTTAATCTGCCCAACTCTTTTACTTCAAACTCTTTTAGCAAACACACTTTTAGGCTATCCATTTCTGCTTGATGATTTCCTGTTACAATTATATCATCCACATAAACAATTAGTGCAGTAACTCCCCCTAAGGCTGAATGCTTAGTAAACAAAGTGTGATCTCCCTGACTTTGTTTATATCCCATATCTTTCATCACAGTGGTAAACCTGCCAAACCAGGCCCTAGGGGACTGTTTCAGTCCATAAAGGGCCTTCCTTAGCTTACAAACTTTGTCTTTCTCAAAGTTAAACCCAGGTGGGACCTCCATGTAAATTTCCTCTTCAAGGTTGCCATGTAGGAAAGCATTCTTGACATCGAATTGCTGCAAATTCCATCCATAGTTAGCTGCTAGAGATAACAAAATTCTGACAGTGCTCATTTTTGCGACAGGAGAGAAAGTCTCATGATAGTCAATCCCATATGTTTGTGTGTACCCCTTAGCTACTAGTCTTGCTTTATACCTTTCTAGTGTTCCATCGGACTTGTATTTAAGGGTGAATACCCATTTACAGCCAACAAGTTTTTTGTCATTAGGAAGCTCTACTAACTTCCAAGTTCCATTTTTCTCAAGTGCATCCATTTCAACTTTCATAGCTTCTCTCCACTCTTTGCTATCTAGTGCTTCGGTAACATTTTTTGGGATAGCGGTAGTGTTTAAATGAGCAAGAAAACTTCTATGATTGTTGGACAAATTATCATAGGATATAAAGTGAGACATTGGATACCTTGGCCTTTTTGTACATGCTCTAACATCCTTCCTTATTGCAATTGGAAGATCTCTAGCATCCATGGATATATTCTGCTCCTCTAAATCAGTCCCAACAACTTCAGTTTCAGGGGGCACAATTTGCTCCTCTAAAACAGTCTCATTGATTACAGTTTCAAGAATTGGGTCAGATTCTGGGACTTGCACAGGTTGGATAATAGGTGCTGCCCTTCTTGTGTAAACTTGTAGTGGACGAGTAGCATTAGAAGTCTGTAATGAAGTGGTTATAGGACTTGACTCGGGAGTCTTGGGCATAAAAGAAAGGTCTTTGAACAAATCATCCTTATCTTCGATGCATTCCTTCTCCCCCTGAAGATAAGGTTTGGAAAAAAAGGATTCGGTTTCGACAAAAGTGACATCAATAGACACAAAATTCTTTTTTGTTGTAGGTTGATAACACTTGTAACCTTTTTGGGTAGGCGAGTAACCAAGAAATATGCATTTAATAGCTCGGGGATCAAGTTTTCCTCGATGTGGAGAATGAACATGGACAAATGACACACACCCAAAGATCCTAGGAACTAGGTGGTTTGAAGTTTTGAAATTTGGGTAGAATTTGGAGAGGAGCTGAATGGGGCTGTTATTCTGAAGAGTTTGAGAGGGTAAGCGATTAATCAAGTAGGCTGCAGTAAGAGCAGCCTCCCCCCAATATTGTTTTGGAACATTTGTGTGGAATAAAGATGCTCGGGTAACATTGAGAATATGCCCAATTTTTCTTTCAGCCATCCCATTTTGTTGTGGGGTGTGGACACATGATGATTCATGAATAATACCATGTTCAGTGAAAAAGGAAGACAATGTTTGATTAAAATAATCTTTGGCATTGTCAGAACGAAACCGTTTAATGGTAGTCTCAAATTGGGTTTTTATCATTTGGAAAAACAATTTAAATATTTGAGTGACTTCACTTTTTTGTTTTAAGAGATACATCCATGACACTCTAGTACAATCATCAATAAAAATGATAAACCAACGGGCCCCCGATATATTTGGGATATTGGATGGCCCCCAAACATCACTATGGATTAAGGAAAAAGGAGTAGACATTCTTTTATTATTATTAGGAAAGCTGACACGTTTGTGTTTAGCAAGTTCACAATCATCACAGTGAAAATTTTCTAAGTTTATACCTTGAAACAAGGTGGGAAACATATTTTTGAGAGTGCTAAATGAAGGATGACCCAACCGGAAGTGACGCAACCAGATTTCTTTATTGAGGGAAGGAATAGATTCTGACAACAAAGACAGTGGAAGTTGACTCTTAATGCTACTTGTCTCACGCGCTTCCATAAGAAGGTAGAGCCCATTGTCCTCTCTAGCAAGTCCAATCATCTTCCCCGTTTCCTGATCCTGAAATTTGCAAAGTGTAGGAGTGAATGTTACCAAGCATTGTAAATCTGTTGTAAGTTTGTGAATAGATAACAGTTTGGCAGATAATTTGGGCACATGCAAGACATCTCTCAACATTAAATTTTGACTTAGTGGAATATCTCCCTTTCCTGCAACAGTAATAAAAGTGCCATTTGCAGTGACAATCTTTTTATTACTTGGACACGGTGTGTAAGAGATAAACTCTGTAGAGGAATGGGTCATGTGATTCGTAGCCCCAGAATCAACAATCCATGTCCCTTTTCCTGTAGATTGTAAAACACTAAGAGCATAGGGATGAGAACTACCTGATAATGCCATGGAAGAACTACCTGTGTTTGTGGGTTTGACTAAAGAGTCTAGTAGTTCCCTTAGTCTTGTAATTTCTTCTGAATTGAAATCAGCAGTAGGTTTGGAATGACTTTCCTTGACAACACTTGATTGGACCAAGTGGACATGTGCTGGTCCTCCTCGTTGAATGCCTTTGGTGTTCCAATTTCGGTTCTGATTTGGCGGTTTTCCATGAAGTTTCCAGCATCTGTCTTCGGTGTGCCTTGGCTTCTTGCAGAAGGTACACCATAGAGAATCCTTGTTATCCCCTCTTTCAATCTCCATTTTGGGAGCTCCTCCGGTTTGCCCGTTCTTCCATTGGTCAATGTTCTTCTCTCGACTTTGTGCTACTAAGGCTGAACTTTCAGTTGATTGAGGCTCCATCATCACTCCTCTTCGTGATTCTTCTGTTCGAAAGGCAGCCATGGTTTCATTTAGTGAGGGTAACTCTTTTCCGAGTACTTGAATCCTTATTGGATCAAACTCATTGTTCAGACCGGTTAAGAACTTATAGATTCTATCCTTCTCCTTATAATTTTTTAGTAAAGTAGCATCTGCAGTGCATTTTGCTTCAAAATGTTCATAGTGATCCAGCTCCAACCATAGATTTTGTAGAGTTTGGGCATACTCACTAATGGACTGATCTCCTTGCTTGGTAGTTGCAATCTTCATCTTAATTTCGTAAATTTGTGCAGCATCACCAACCTTGGAATAGTTTTCTTTACAGCTGTCCCACACCTCTTTGGCAGTCTTCATGAATATGCATGCGTCACTAATCTCAGGCACCATGGAATTCCATAGCCATGATATTACAACAGCATCTTCTTCATCCCATGCAGCAAATTTCCCGTCTGTAGCTTCTGGAGTATCCTTTCCAGTAAGATGATTCAATTTGCCCTTCCCCTTTAAAAAGGTTTGGACAAAATGAGACCATTTGAGGTAGTTTTTACCATTGAGACGAAGGCTAGGTTGAACATTTTTTAGCTCAACAGAGCCGGTGTTTGGGGCAGGGGTATTAACTGGTTCAGACATTCTGAATTTTGTTGGGAAAAACGGCAAGATAGACCGTAAAATAAAATCGGCAATGCAGGCCGCACAGCGGAAACAATGACAATGCAGGCCACAATTTTTAACAGGCTCCTATGGATTTTGGAGCTCTGATGCCATGACAGAGATAATTTTTCTTATTATTGATTAGAGCAGCCTGTGCTCTTAAATAGAATACAATATATTTAGGAAAGGAAATTCCTAATAAATACTTATCATTTCCCTCAATCAATTCTATAAGTAAGGACCAATAATTTCTATAAATACATACACAGCTAATCAAATCCTATTTATGGGATTTTAATCCTATTTAACTATAGAATATATCACTAATTAACACATGTACGGCTCGTTCTGACATTTCTTAATACTCATGCCCAAGTTTAAAGGACCAAAGATTAAGGACGGAAAGAATACTTAAATTTAACATGTTTAAGCCAAGTCAGTTTTATTTATAGAAATGCTTGAGTAGTTAAGAAATATATCATAATTTCATTGTTGTATATTACAATCTTTTAAATTATTTTAGGAAATTTCTTGGAGTGGTGTTCAGAATTGCCATTTTAATGATTTGTCTCTTAAAAGTACTTTATCTTTTATTTTGCATTAAACAAATATCAATTTGAGATTGGTCATTTGCTTATTCTCTTTTTCTCTTATTCTTTAAGTAAATCCCTATAGTTTCAATGCATATCAATCATGAGTTTGCAATTTTGCAGGTTAATGCTAGTGATGATCGTTCTTCATCAACAATTGAAGCAAAAATCCTTGACGTGGTTCAGATGAACTCTGTCTTGTCTGATTCAAAGCCAAAGTGTCTGGTATTTTTATTATCATTATATTCATTCTGTATCTTACTATCAATGCCTGGGGTGAAAATAGTTGTCTTTTACCTTTTTTTTTTCTCAGGTGGTGGATGAAATTGATGGAGCCCTTGGTGACGGAAAGGGTGCTGTGGAGGCTCTTTTAAAGATGGTTAGTTATAAATGCTATATTGGTCTCTTTTTAAGTGAGTTGTCTAACCGGGCTTTCTTAGTCATAGTAGTTTGAAGGTTCTTTTAACACTGTCTAAGGTCTATGTCTCATGAAACAAGTTTCAATATTTTTTTTTGTAGTTTCACTAAATAATTATCTGCTTGTTCACTGTTAACTATTTCTACATTCATCATTGCAAATAAAATGCAAAATCACTATTAGAGTGAAAGAAAGGAAGAAGAGAAAAGTAGATCTAAATTCTGTTATTGTATTGATTCTGTTTGTTATATATTTCTGTTACAGTGAATAGGATATATATAAGTATCCTAACCTGTGCCACTACTAGACTAACCTACACCACACACACTAACTAACTACACGTTAGTTATGATGACATGGCACTCTAGAATATACACTAATAATCACAAGTTATCTTACCATGCACATTATATAGGTTTGATATGATTTGTATGTAGTTCTCTGGTTCAATTTTTGTTTTTTGTAGTTCAGATTTTCTGCACTTAACTTCCCTGTTGCCACAACAATTATAAGGGATAGTTGATGCACTTTAAGAGGCTGAAGCTTGATTTTTAAGCTCCAATAACAGGATATCTGAAATATTTGAATACTTTTAATCATACATGCGTTTTCCTTTGTTTTGAAAGCAATGATATGGCTTTTCTAATGGGTCACATGCCATTAGTCTCAAAGCACCATACAGTTTTCTAACCAAAAAATATATTATAGTTATACCGACCAAAAACTGGGAAATTGGGGTTAAGGCTTCATTTCTTGAAGGAAATATCAGCGTTGCTTACATGGAAAAGAACTGCTATGCTTGTTTGTCATTGGGAATTGATAAAACTCATTTCTATCTAAATCATGCAGATTTCTGCTGAAAGGAAGCCCGGTGCAGGGAAGCAGAGTTTGGATAAGGAACAAACAGAAAAGAAATCATCAAAGAAGGGGCGGAAAATTGCATCCCTGTCAAGACCTGTGAGTTTCAGATTTTCATATTGTCATACATCATTCACTAGACTATTCATTTGCAATGATGATCTTGGTTCTGAAATAATGTAGGTGATTTGCATATGTAATGACTTGTACGCACCTGCCTTAAGATCATTACGTCAAGTGGCCAAGTAAGTTACTAATCTGGATAATCAATGTATGACAATGACATTAATCTAGTTCCTGAAAATTCTATATATTTGGCATGCTTATTTTCCATTGTGAAAATTTTGCTTGACCAGTACCTTAGAAGATTGTTTATTAAGTTTCCCCCATTTCACCCAACAATATCAACCAGATCTATCCCCAATTTGGGAAAGTGTTGAAGGAAAACTTTTTTATTTTTCTACAGCTCTTGATGTCAAATCTCTTATACGTTCTACTTCTTCCATAGTCCATAACCTTTATATATACTCTATTTAGATGAAAAATTTAATAGTTACACCAAACATGTTTTTATAGACTCAAGGCAATAAATACAAAACAACACGATTCATTGTGATACTATATGCCGATACTATATGCCTACACAATAACCCTATGCAATAAATACACTGCTTTTAATATATTAACATCCCCTCAAGTTAGAGCATATAAATTATCTACACCGAGCTTGTTAAAAAGATAAGATATTGGAGGACCTATTAGGGATTTGTTGAAGGCATCTTGTAGTTGATATTTGGAGTTGGCAAATCTCACGGTATTGTCTCTTGATGCAATTTTCTCCAGAATGAAGTGACATTCTCTAAATGTTTGATCCTCTCATGAAAAATAGGATTAGAGGCAACATGCAATATTGATTGATTATTACATACAAGTCCTTCCTCCTTTGACTACCTAGTTGTTGGGATAATATACTGGTTATGAAAGTGTTTATTACTTGCTAATCAAGTTATTATTTTTCATATTATTGCGCTTTTATGTGTAGATCGAGTCCTGATCTCTTCCATTTACTAAAGTGAGAGATGAACAGTTAGAAGCTTCCAATAGACGTTTCTCCTAGCTCCCATTGCCACCTCCGCACAACTAACTTATAATTAGTTATGGTTAGGTGCATAGTTAGAAGCTCTACAGGAAGCTTCTCCTGGCTTTCTTTGCTATCCCAACATTACAAACTTAGAGTTAGTTATGACTAGGTGTAGGTCAGGACACCAAGTGGCGCATGATTAGGAATGCTATATAAATCCTAATCATTCTTGTAACCAACTCACTTTTATAATAACAGAATTTTCAAAGCAATGAAACAATTTTCTCTTTCTTTTCTCTAATCTTACAACTAATGAGTCCAGTTTTCAGCTTATTCCACAGATGTCTGACACGTGTCACATTATATTTTCAACAACCAAGATTAAAATGTTAAGATTCAGTAATTTTTAATTTAATAAAAAATGAAAATTGGTGTAATTCATTATAAAGGTGAATTTTGTATGTGGGACGTTTGTTTCTGTTGTTGCAATTGCAATTTTGATCTCCCATCCTTTATTACTTATTTTATATCAGTCTACTGTTCCCTCCTTTTTTCTGCACCAATTTATGTATTATTTGTAAATATCAATTTGTATGTAGTTTAATTTCTTGACAGCACACATTTTTTTTTGACAGGGTTCATGTATTTGTTCAACCAACAGTTAGTCGGGTGGTAAACAGGTGATAATTAACATGAAATAGTTCACATATCAAAAATGGATTTAGGTTTAGTTATAATTACTATCTATTTTATTTATTTTTTAACAGTGGACGAAGTTGATTACATTTTGGTTCCGATAATTATGTTGATATACATAGATATTGAACCTTACCTTTTAGCACCGAACACCAAGCTTGGAAAAAAGAAGTCAACACACAACTTTAGAAATATTACCAATAGGCAATAGCTGCCCATTGTTGTAGGCTAGTGTTGTCAATAGCACACTATAGCAGTGTAGTGGAGCAAATGTGCATGTGGTTGTTACAATGCAGCATTGGAGTGGTTTGTCATAGTGGTCGAAATAGGGAGTGGTTTATTGTAGTGGGCAAAATAGGGAATTTCGCTGCTGCTATAGCGCTACACCAATGAGTTCAAATGTTTCAAAAAGGCTTTTAAAGTTTAAAGGTTACTGCTTTTTTGCTTTGAGTTTTTTTAACAATTTTGCAATTAAACTAGAATAGGTTTTGTGTGTGTGTTTCTTTCATTCTGTGTTGGTCCACCATCTTGCTGAAGTGTTTTTGAGGTGTGCTGTTATGCTGCGCTATGCGCAATTAATAATGGTCGCATACTAGTAAGATATGAATAAAGTGAGCTAGTATTTTATTTGAATGAATTGTAACTCTGTTGGTCAATGCACATTCTTGCTTGACCGCATATTTTGGTAACTAAATCATTGTTTAGCATTACCCTATGTATTGATTCAGCTTCACGAGTTTCTTCGTAAATGACTTTTGTAGACTAAAATATATATGTAACAAGGAGGGGGTGAAAGCCAATGCCATTGCACTCACCGCTTTAGCGGAATATACAGGTATTTTTCTTTCCAAGGTTTGCAAATTGTGCAAAGAAAAGTGTCAAGAGAGTTTAATATCATGCAGGTGTACTGGTATATTAGAATTATGCACATGCATTTGCATTCAAACCTTAAAC
This sequence comes from Lathyrus oleraceus, assembly GCF_024323335.1. Lineage (NCBI taxonomy): Eukaryota > Viridiplantae > Streptophyta > Magnoliopsida > Fabales > Fabaceae > Lathyrus > Lathyrus oleraceus. The sequence goes on from NC_066584.1 coordinate 53,650,784, forward strand.
AATCTAAGCTAATTGCAGAAATATGTGGTATATTTCATTGTATTGGAACTGATTGAATTTGAACACTAATCTGGGCTAATAATCAGGGAAATAATTCCCCATAAACTACCTAAATGTGAGAATAATTCTATTTACTTTAATATTTGTAACTGTTGCACAATCAGAATTATGTAACAGTTTCATAATAATCATAAGCATAAGATTCTGATACTCTCCAACACTAACAATAGCCAGGGAAACACTTTCAGTGCACCACTTAATGCTTATTATCTGCCATTTTTGATATATGTAATGTAAGTGGTGCACTGATGTACCCATAGTTCTAACAGTTTATTTAAGTGTTACTATCCAATAATTGAAACTACACTCACATTGCCCAGAGACGTGGTCAAAGTATAGCTTATAAAGCTTGTGAAATCTCACCTTACAAGCTAGTTTTGAGGGTTGAGTTATGTTGGAATTTTCGCCTTAATTGCGGTCTGCCCCTAATTGCCTAAATTGTGGCATTTGACTTGCCTTCATTGCAGCCTCCAAAACTTTCATCGTGTTGGGTTTGAAGGGTGGATTTAGTCCCACATCGCTTAGAGATATAACCTTTGTTGTATTTATAATTGGAGCAATCCTCACCTTACAAGCCGGTTTTGTAGGACAATTTAACCTGGCGCCTCCTCTTTTATACCTGACAACCCCACTTTATTAGTGTATTCATAATTTTTAGTTAATTAATACTAGGATTTTTAAATATTTCCGGTATGCTTAAAATTTTACCGGTATTTTCAAAAAATACCATGGTATTTCTAGTAGTGTAGTTCAATATTATAAGAGTTTCAATGTTTATGATTTTGCCAATAGTTTTGTATGACTGTGATTGCATCGACCGTTTTTCTGTGGTCCAAACAAAAATGTATAAATAGGCATATCCTTTGGGGAGAAAAACATCTCAAAATGCCTCTTCCTCAATTTCTATTAAAGGCAAAATTGTATAAATAGGGGTCATATTTGTTGTCGAGATGTGGTGCCATCCGGAAGCCGGAACTCTACCGGAGGTGCAACTCCGTTGAAGTACACTTCTGCCTTAATAAAAAATTAAGGAATGTATTTTGAGATGTTTTTCTCAACAATAGATGACCTTTATTTATACAACTTTAAATACATTATGAACCACACAAAACGGTCGGTGCAATCACAGCCATACAAAACTGTCGACAAAATTCTAACCGTTGAAAATCTTATAAAATTGAACTATCGGGAATTTCACATTGGTTGAAATTCCAGTATTACATGGTATTTTTTGAAAATACCAGTAAAATTTCAAGCGTACTAGAAATATTTGATAATTCCGGTATTAGTTCATACTAGAAATTATGAATATACTACTAGAAATTTTGATTGTACTGGAAATTTTGAATTACCTACCAGAAATTTTGTACGCACATTTGAATTCAATTTTTAGCAGGGACACTTTTGGAATTATCAAATAAAGTGGGGGTGATAGGTTAAATCCTCTCTATCTTAGATTTGTTATTGGGCCACCCATTTTATCCAAGACACAAAATCCAATAGCCTATGTGAGAGAGAGAGAGAGAGGTTGTATTGGAGAAAAGTTTAAGACACACATCTTCTACGGCTATGGTCTAATAAAGGTTATGAAACTTTGACATTCTTTACTTTGTAAACAAATTTTATGGGGTTGAGTTAGTTTCAAAACCTAAAAGATGCATTGGTTAGTATCACAAACAATCAACCAGTTTAATTTCTTCTGATGTTCTGAAACATTGATCTTTCCATGTTATTTATACTAAAAGAATACTCTTCTCTTGCCATTGAATATATACATGTATTGTATCTGAAATGGGAAAGACAATGAGAGCGAGATTTGAAACAATATGCACAGACTTAATTTAGGCTACCAACTATTATATCCATGTATTCAGATTTGGATATGTACATACATAGTGTAAGATTCATGTTAAAGTTGAAGTATATAAACTGTTGCTGATATACTAATTCTAACTCAAACAAATTTTACCTACAGTAATGCATAACGTTGAAGTATATAAACTATGGCAGCTCTCAGCTCTCGCACGAATACAGTCAACTTGACTACTAGCGTTAAGTTTGGTGTAGGTAGAGAATAAATCTTGTCATATTGAAATTTCATATCGCAAAACATCTTGTCATATTGAAATTTCATATGGCAAAACGTCTTGTCATATTGAAATTTCATGTGGCAAAATAGACGGGACCTAGATACAACTTATAAAATTTGAACAATTTTTCTCTTTACAAGCCGATCTTGTGGAGTTGCGTTAGTTCCAAAGCTATAAGATGGTACCATGGCCTATTCTCGATCCGTTATTGGGCCACTCTTATTACCATAAACTAGGCCAATAACCACGTGCAGGACTAAAGGGTGTTTCAGAGAAAATCCAAGTCCCATATTGGCTAGCGATGTGGCCTAAATCAACCTTATAAAGCTTTGACAATCATTACCTTTCAAGCTGATTTTGTAGAGTTTTGTTGGCCCAAAATCTAAGATAATATTAGAGCATATCGTAAAACAATGATCAGAATACCTTGCAGATGTCCAGTATTAAGTGTGATGGGGTGTGTTGAATGTCCCACACTGACTAGTGATATGACCGAGATAGTGATTATGAGTATGGGAGCTGTTGGGAATGTCCCACACTGGGCTTAAATAAGCTAATATCAATTCATTCAGTTTTTTTTTCAGATATACATTTTCTCCCAAACTCCCCTCTAACTTAGAAACATAATAACCATCATTCTTAATATAATATTTGATTTTACGGTGTGTCTATATGTTGCAAAGCATTCTTTCTTTCAAATCATTTTTGAAACATTTTATCCTTCTTTTGTTATGAATATTCTTACTGACTTTTTTACCCATCAATACAGCATGTGATATACGCTCATGCTTGAACACACTCCAGTTTGTCTCCAAGAAGAAAGAAACCCTCAATGCGGTAAGGCTTAAATGTCAGTAGCTTTCTATAACTTAATATGAATTCATAAGTTGATTGTGCTGTAGCCATTTCTTATCCAAGCACGGTCACTCATAACATCCTATTGTGAAAAAAATAAGAAACTGTTAAAAGAAATGTGTTGATTCTTTATTTTAATTAATTAATAATTATCTTGTTTTTCCGTTATTATAAGCAAAATTTATAGCACTGTGAAATTGATTGTGTTAAATCTTAATTTTCCACAATTGTCTCGGAATTTCTTCCCAATCACTTTCTTGCATGATAACTTGTTTAATTTGATCTGGACTTTTATTAGTTCCGAATTTGACCTTTATATTCCAATCAAAGACGTCTCTGGGTAGCAGGTTTAATCTTATTCTTTGAGTAAAAGAGATGAAGAGAGAAAGAGAAAGATTTTCATAGGGGATGTCTAACTCAATACTGTTAAGCTCCCAACCTAGTGTGTGTGGGTGGATGTTTAGTTCTCTTGTACTCATAAGCCAGTCCCTATAACAATTCACGGACTTGAAAAAGAAGAAAAAAAGAGAGATGAAGTGCTTGCATGGTTCTATTCTTGTTGTTTCTTTTTGGACATTATTCTTGTTTTGTTTTTAAAAAGACTTAATTTCTCTTTTGATTCCTTAGGAAATATAATTGTGCAATTTAGTCCATAGATTTTAGTTATGTTAGCCTAGGCATCCCAATTGTTACAATTAGGTTCCTTCATCGCTTAACCATCTAATTTTAAAGCCTATGTTCCAAAGAAGGACCCTCAGGTATGAATGATATTTGCTTTGGGTGCTTCCTAAAATTCCTCTTGATCCAGTCACTGAGATACTTTTTTTGGCTATATCGGCTTGTCAGCCTGACTTAATTCAGTATTTGCTCTAACCTTTTTTGGCTTTGCAAGCTCCTAATATTAAAAACTATACCATTTATGGATATACTGGATTCTAACAATTGGAATACTTGGGGATCCAGCTCCCAGAATGGAAACAGTGGATCTAAATTGTATAGTCATGATACAAAATAGTGTAATTTTGCCCTTACCAGAAATGTTAAAAATCTTGTTTGATGAACTTTGTTGAGAAAAAGTTCTGAAAGCTTGAGGATATTCAGGCGGCAGTGGCTATGATGACAGATGAGGTGGTGATAGTAGAGGACTAAATTGAGAGTAGAGAATATATGAATACATGTTAAAGAAAACAAAACTGAATTAACCATGTTATCAGTTTCTACTCTAAAAATAGATTATGGAGAACGAGTTTTAAAAATAGTCAGATAAAATATGATGCCTAAGCATACCTTTTTATGTTATAGTATTTAGAAACAATAAGTTGTTTATGGAAAAGAATGAATACAACGAATAACCTTACCATAATAAAGTGTTAATGGAAAAGTAATCAGACAGGCTTGGACTTTTCTTAGATATCACTCTTATCCCTAATTTCAAGTCAAGGTCATTGCAGCCCTAGCTTGGAATATACCGAGAGTCTTTGGTCTCGCTCCCAATCTCTATTCTCCAAAAACAATTCTTACTTTTTATATCCTGTTATGTCTCTCTCACTAATTAGCTAACCGTTAGTTATTGCGGCGCTGTTAACAGTTTGCTTGCTTTTTCTTGTCATTAAGTTCCTGGCATTATTTAATGTTAAAGGAGGGATATGATGTATCTAATACATGTCTTTTCTTGCCTCTATAGTTGATAATAAGAAAACATGTTTACTGTGATTTTCTTTTAAATTGTGATGTTTATGTATGTTTTTTTTTGGTGTGGCTTCATGGCTCCTGGTTTTATAATTTATATGAAGAGCATGTGTTTTGTTTATTAGATACTGAATTAATATTCACATGCTTTACTGGTGCTCAGTTTGATATTGGATCGCAAGTTGTTGGTCAAAAGGACATGTCAAAAAATGTTCTAGACATTTGGAAGGAGGTAATAAGCACTACTATAATGAATTTGTATATTCTTGGATATAATTTCTAAGATTACTTCTTTATATAAAACATCTTGTGCACTGAATGCTATTCTTTGTAGTTGTTCCAAAGAAAAAGAACAAAAAAGATGGAAAGAAAATCCCATGATAGAAAGGTCTCTGAATTTGACACCTTGTACTCCCTTGTATCATTCCGGTAGGCCATGAATTATTATTTTGCTCATTTCTCTTGTGCTGAAATGCGTGCATGATCCAAGGTAAAATTGGGTAATTAATATGCAGTGGCGATAGTGACCTGATTCTGGATGGAATTCATGAAAATATTCTGCAGCTCAATTATCATGATCCAGTTATGCAGAAAACTGTAAGCACTCGTCGCACACAACAGATTCACTCTAACCAAATTTCATTTACTGGTTTCCTTGAATAACAGATTTTTAAATATGTTTGAAGGTCAAGTGCCTCAACAGTCTTGAAGTTTATGATCTGTTGCATCAATATATAATGCGCACACAACAAATGCCTCTCCTTGGTAGGAAGATAATATACCTTCTTTATTGCCGTTGTTATTAAAAACATAGTTCAATCTCACTCTTGTTTTTTCATTTTTCCTTTCCTCAGTTCATTTGCCTCCCATAGCAATTATTGTACATCGCACAGTAGCTCAAGTCCAGAAGCCAATCATTGAGTGGCCAAAGTCATATCACAGGTATATTTTATGTTGTGCTAGTTGGACTTGCATGACCTTTTAAAATGTTATTTTTTAGACAAAAGCAAATTTCCTAATGCCACATTATATAAAAATCTCCAGGTATCGAACAACAATGATGGAAAAGATGGACATTTTGAATAACTGGCACAACAAAATCTCGCCACTTATTGCAAGGCACTTATCAGCTACTTCTTTTGTCGAGGACTTAATTTCTCCATTGTTACATATTCTGTCTCCACCAAGTATAAGACCGGTGATGTGCTAATTCTATTTGTTATGCAGTTAGTTTAGTTACCTAATTCATTTTGTCTCCTTGTTTTCTTCATTTGTCTTTTTAGTACTGTGTAATCTTACACATGAAGACACAATTCTCTTTAGATAAATAAAGAATACACTGAGCTTTTTAGAATTAGGAAACATTATGGTAAGGAATGGCTCTTGTATCATGTTCCTTAGTGGTTTGTTATTGAATTTAGTTTGTGCTCCTCAAATTTTGAATAGTCGTGTTTAAGTCATGTATGCAGCTTTTCCAATAGTTACTTTCAGAGAAACGACCACCCCAAACAGCGTTGGTTCTCTTGGGTGTGATGCCTTAGAATCCTAGTGTTGACGCCTAGACCACTCATGTTAAATTCAGATATATTTTCCTCACAGTTTCTCATCTCTCCGAACTTAGGCATTGCCATTATTAACTTTTAGCTTATGGGAGCTTCCCGATTGAAATTAATTACTGCCTTATAAAATTATAGATGTTTATGAAGTTAAAGAAGAGCTTATGAAGAAATTAAGATGCAAAAGATGATTTCAACTTATTTGAGACTTGAAGCAAATATTTAAGAAACTTGGTCATTTTAAGATGATTCTCTTAATATTTCTCTTTCTCATAAGTGATTCTTGTTAAGTTTATCCAAACTTACTCCTATTGTTCATGGAGGACATCATTAGTAACTGATTTGAATAAAACCCTAGACCAATTTTGATTTCAATTTCTGTAGAACCTATAGACGTCCCACCCTGAAAGTTCACATACCTACAACAGTTCTCTAAACCAGTTTTTAAGTTTTGTTTATTAAGAAGTCATAGCCACAAGTTTCTCTCCTATTTATCTAACGATGCAGGAAAATATGCTGACATTTAGCGTCAATATGAACTGTTTTAACCTGTTGTTGCCTACCAATTACTTGTAGTCTGATGAATATTTTGACATTCGTAAGCTGAGATTTCATTGCTAACATTATCTTGGCTCAGCTCATGTTAAACGCTTTGTCTGTTCTGTATTCTGATTTGCTTTTCCTTTTCTTAGGTGGCACTGCAACTACTATCAGATAAGGAGAAGAATGATCTTGCTCAATTAGTTAGCACAATGGTGTCATATGCTATCACTTATAAGAAAGTGAAGTCAGATATGCTGCCTAATACCCTGAAGTATGGAGTGAAAGATGAATTGACTTTGTCTCTTGTTCCTTCTATCGGTAACTTTTTGAACTTTAAGGTATGGACCAGGGATCATTGTCTGCGCTTCTATCAAAGAAATCTCAGCCAGTTACTAATATAGTAATATCTATTCTGCTGTCTGCATTTATGCAGGATTATACTTCAAACCATTACGTACTTTCTTTAGCTATGAAGCAGGTTCTGGTGCATGAAGTGAGCCTTCGTAAACTTAAATATTTTATTTTAATTATATATTTTTCTTTTGCTTCTTTTTAAGGATGAAATTCAAACATTTCTTCATTTTTCCTTTTAAGGATGAAATTCAAACATTTCTCCTTCATTTTTCCTTTTAAGGGTGAAATTCAAACATTTCTCCTTCATTTTTCCTGTTCGCTTATGATAAAAATTATAATATGTCAAATGTTTGTTGACCAATGATTGTGCCTATCGAGTTATTATCTTTCTGACTGCTGTTGGTGAGATATTTTTTATCAGTGAAGGTTAAACTGTTTCGATATTTGAAAGAATAAAAATGAAATGTGAATGTCAAATACAACTATGTGGCTTTGTAGGCTTAGGTATATTTCTAATTCCATCCTAAAAACGCCTGTGACATTGGTAAAACCCTAGATTTTTTCTGTTTTAGCCAGCTCAATTTGTTTTTATTACGGTAGGAATGCTTGTGGGATAGCTTTTTCCTTCACGGGTTCTTTTAAATTTGCTAGTTATGTTGTGACTTCCACACCTAGTTTTTCACTGTGTTTCTGTTCAACTGTTTTGAGCCTAACAGGTTGAAAAGCATAAGATTTTACAAGCTAATGTCAAAACAGTGAGTTTAGAAAATGGAGGGCATGGAGCTATCCAAGCTGGAAATAACTGTATCCCATTTGCCAATACCAACAATAACACAGCTATAGTTGATAAGAAAACCATTGAAAGTCAAGCTAATGTTTTTGCAAGGAAATCAAATGAAGCCAAGATAGTTTCACCAAACTTGAACCTCACTAACATAGTAAATGCAACAGACAAAGTTAAACTGCTAGACATGGGAAATAGGAAAAAACCATCTAGGACTTCCTCAAGTTTCTTCGACAGGTGATGCCTCCTCAATAATTTGTACATTATTTCTTATTTCAACCATTATCATAACTCAGTAATTCTTACTTCTAAAATTGAAAATTACTTCCTGAATTCATTTCTGTTAAACATAAACTATGTCTTGTATAATGCATATCTTTTACTTTTGAGAACATATAGTGCTAAAAAATAAGGAACATATTTTGACTGTATTTTGAAATTAAACCTTGGAGATTACTAATCATGGGCTTTCCTCAATTGGTCATTAATAAATATGTATGGCCAGTATGAGGCATTTTATGGCCTTCATATTTGGCATGGTATTGGTTTATTTCTCTGTAGGCATTGCCAGCATATCCTAATTCCCCTTTGTTCCATATTGTTGTACATAAAATGCCTCATCCCGGCCATACATATTTATTAATGACCAATTGAGGAAAGCCCGTGATTTGGTCATTAATAAATATGTATGGCCAGTTTGAGGCATTTTATGGCCTTCATATTTGACATGGTATTGATTTATTTCTCTGTAGGCATTCCCAGCATATCCTAATTGCCCTTTGTTCCATATTGTTGTACATAATGAAACCACAATTCATGAAAGAGTTTCACATATGATAATACTATTTTATATTGTAGATGGTTATACTGTACCTCTAAGCTTCTATCATAGTAAACATAGTGATCTTTTTGAGTCACTATCAAAATTGTGGCGTATAACATTTTGATTTTTTCTCCTTAGTTTTTATGTTAGACTTTGATATAGGGTGCAATATAAGCCATACATTTTAGCTACATAACAACTCTTTATTCAGTGTCTTATTTAGTGGTCAATATACAGTACAATCAAAATTATTACAAAAGTTACTGGAATAACCTAGAGATACTTTATAATATTTGTTGAGGAAAACTGTGCACAACAAGGGTCAAAGATGGGAGAACACAAAAGCAAACCATAAAAATTAGCAGAGCACAATAATTTATGTGGTTCGATGTTCCTATGTCCCCATAAATGCTCCAACAAAATGTTTATTATCTCAGATAATTACATGTTTTAGTAGTAACTTGAATACCCTCCCCCAAGTTGTGTATCACCCTACAAACCCTAGTACTCCACTAAAGAGTTAGAAAGAATGATAAACAAACATCCACAAAAGACTAGCTACAAATGATCACTTGTATTACCCTACTGATACAGTACCATAAGAGTGAGAGAGAAGAAGAAAGATGTACTTCTCATATATTGATTGTTAATAGAAAGGGTACAGAGGCACTTATATATAGAAACCTCAAGACTAACAAACTGTACAGCTGGCATACAGCTGTCACAGCACAACACAATAACAAACTAATAGTAAACTAATCTACTCTCTATTAGTCCCCCTTAGAAACTGAGGGTGTGTCAACTAAACTAAGTTTATTGAACACTTTCAGTTTGTCACGCAGTGGTAGGAGCTTGATGGCTGAGAGAGGTTTGGTCAACAAGTCTGCCCACTGATCTTGAGCAGGAACATGCTCCACAATTAGGTTCTTAGAGATCACTTTCTCCCTTACAAAAAATATGTCCAATTCCATATGTTTGTCCTATTGTGCAAAACGGGGTTATGTGCAAGAGTTATAGTGCTTAGGTTATCACAAAGCAGTTTAGGAGTGTGAAATCTGCAGTGAAGTTCCTGCAGTAGAGACTGCACCCAGATGATTTCAGATGCTAGCTGAGCCATGCTCCTGTACTCAGCTTCAGCACTTGACCTTGCCACCAACTGCTGTTTCTTGGACCACCAAGAAATAAGATTAGGACCTAGAAATAAGCAAGCTCCTGAGGTTGACCTCCTGTCATCAGGATCTGATGCCCAGTCAGCATCACAGAAACCAAGTAAAGACAGAGGTTGATGAGACACAGCAGCTGAATCAATAAACCATAGTGCAGAGTCCCACTGAGATATCTCAGTATCCTTTTAATTGCTTTCCAATGCTCCTCCAAAGGGTTTGACAGAAATTGGCACACTTTATTAACAGAGAATGAGATCTCAGGCCTGGTGAGTGTAGCATACTGAAGAGCACCCACCACAGACCTGAACTGTGTGGGATCAGAGACTGGTTCAGACCCAAACCTAGAAAGTTTACTAGTAGACACCATGGGAGTGGGCATGCCATTGGCATTGAGCATGTTTACTTTGGCTAGCACATCAGTCAAGTATTTGGCTTGGGAAAGAAGCAAGGAACCATTGGGCAGATGAGTCACTTCTATGCCAAGGAAATAGTCCAAATCCCCAAGCTGTTTGAGGGAGAAATCAGAATTTAACTGAGTAATTACGCCACTGATAAAGGCAGAAGAATTGCCAGTGATGATTATATCATTAACATACACCAAAACCATAATGCTTAGGCTGCCAGTATGAAGGAGAAAGAGGCTAGGATCACACTTGCTAGCATGAAACCCATGACTTAGGAGAGAACCCTTGAGTTTATCAAACCAGGCTCTTGGAGCCTGCTTGAGGCCATAAATGACTTTGTTTAATTTGCAAACCAGAGTCTTGTCTGCAGCTTCAAAACCAGGAGGCTGCTGCATGTAAACTTCCTCTTCAAGTGTGCCATTTAAGAAGGCATTATTCACATCAATTTGCTGTATAGACCACCTGTGAGTCACAACAAGAGTGAGAACAGTTTTGACAGTTACAGGCTTGACCACAGGAGAGAAAGTTTCTGTAAAATCACTGCCAGCCTGTTGATGGAAACCTTTGGCCACTAATCTAGCCTTGTATTTGTTGATGGTTCCACCAGGGTTCTCCTTGACCCTAAAAACCCACTTGTAGCCAATTGGCTTCCTAGAAACAGTTGGAGACACCAAGGTCCAGGTCTGATTCTTCAACAATGCATTATACTCATCTTTCATGGCCTGAAGCCAATGAGGAGAAGACAAGGCTTGTCCAACAGAGCTAGGTTCCATGTGAGTAAGCAAGAGAGTAGGATGAAGTTTAGGCTTAGTGATGCCACTCTTAGCTCTTGTTTGCATGGAGTGAACATTGTTAGGATGAATAGAAGGGTTAGGAAGTGTGGGAACAGAATTGTTGGATGACTCAGAGACAGGGGTAGAAGAAGAGGAAATAGTGGCAGCCTCAGCAATGTCAGAATGCAGAGGAGTAACAGACAGAGAATTGGCTGGTGTAGCAGATATAGAAGAAGAATTAACAGAATCTGCAGGCATAGAAGGTAGGGCAGAAACAGGGGAAGCAGCAGAATTAGCATGAGTAGGACTGAAACTGCCAAGAGCTGCAGAGTGAGCATGAGAAGGAGTGGTGGGAACAGAGGGAATCTGAGTAATAGGCACAGCAGAAACGACCCTAGTAGCAGAAGCAGGGATGGTAGAAGCAAGAGGAAAAGACCAGTCAGAAGAGGTAAAAGAGGATGATGAGGATTGCATAGTGACAGAAGATGGGAAAATAGTAGAGTAAGGAAACTTAGACTCATTGAAAATAACATCCCTAGAGACATAAATTTTGCCAGAAGCAGATAGACACTTGTAGCCCTTATGAATGGTGGAGTAATCAAGGAAAACACACTCTTGAGATCTAAAATCCAATTTGTGAGAGTTATAAGGGCGTAGGAAGGGAAAACAAGCACAACCAAAAACTCTTAAGTGAGCATAATCAGGAAACTTGTGAAACAACTTGAAATATGGAGTTTTATTCTCAAGAGACACACTAGGAAGTTTGTTAATGAGATAAGTGACTGTAATAAAGGCATGATCCCACATTTGAAAAGGCAAGTGAGAGTGAGCTAACAGGGCCAAGCCTGTTTCAACAATGTGTCTGTGCTTGTGCTCAACAATACCATTCTGATGGTGGGTATGGGGACAGGTAAATCTATGAACAATTCCAAGATCATTGAGGTATTTGGTGAGAGGCCTAAACTCACCACCTCCATCGGTTTGAACTACTTTGATCTTATGGTTAAATTGAAGTTCTACCATAGTTTTGAATTGAACAAATTGGGAAAAAGTTTCAGACTTTAGCCTAAGAGGGAAGATCCAGGTAAACCTAGAGAAAGCATCTACACAAGTTAGAAAATAGGTGTAATCACGAAGATTTGATAGGTGCAGGGCCCCATAAATCACAGACCACTAATTCCAAGGGATGAGTGTAGACTGTGGTAGAGAGGGAAGTAGGAAGTCTGTGAGATTTGCCTAAGCAACAAGCAGAACAAAACTCTGCTGCAGACTTAGAAGGAAGAGAAATGCAGCAGGTTTTGAGCACTTCAGCAAGGACTTGATGATGGGGATGACCCAATCTGGTATGCCACAGAGCATACTTGCTGAGAGGGTGAACAAACTTGGCAGTAGAATAAACCATAGGCAAATTAACAGCAGAAACATCACTTTTATTCACAGAAAATGAAGTATTACAATCAGTAACAATATGACTATTGTCATTAGAATGAGAAACAGTGTTACATGAAACCCTAGGATTATAATTATTCAAGTCTAAAGTTGTGCTAGAGTTGAGACTAGACAAAGACTTGGACACTTGAGAAGAGGGAAGCTGAAACTTGTAAAGACCATCATCTCCAACAATACCATGAAGAAGTACCTCAGAAGAACCCTGAGATTTGACAAGACAAAAATAGGGGTGAAATTAAAAGAAAACCTGGTTATCTTGTGCAAATTTACTCACACTAATGAGGTTTTTGGTGATGTGAGGAACAAGAAGTAAGTTGTGAAGTGTGAGTGGTTTGTGAGACAAATGAGAAGAGGGAAATTTCATGGAACCTATGGAGTTGATGGACAAACCTTGGCCATTTCCCATGAAGACTTGTTCAGAACCAGTCACAGATTGAGCATCAGGCACGTTAGAAGAATCAGGTGTAACATGATGTGACGCACCTGAGTCTGGATACCACCATTGGTTGTTGAAGTTGGAATCAGAACTAGCCACAAAGGCTTGAGGTAGAGATGGTCGTGGTGCAGCTGATCTAGGCGAAGGATAACCAAACGCAGGAGCATAAACAGGACGAGCATTCGCCAGAAATGGATTGAAGGGAGCACGTTGCGGTGGAAACGGCATTGAAGAAGACTGGGAGTACCTGTAGTAACAGACAGATGCATCGTGTCCACCTTTGTGACAGATTTGACACTGAGTCTTGCCAAAACGACCACCCTTACGACCAAAACGATCACCCTTACGACCAAAACGACCGCCACCACGCCCTGAACGGCCTCCTCTTGAGTTGTAACCATTGTTTTCAGCATGAGCAGTGACGTGACTAGTACCAGTGGGAAACGAGTCAGAAGTCTGAGAAACAGAATCAGCCAGAGAAGATGATTCAGACGACGGAACCTGCGTTAAATTAACAGATGCAGGTTTAGTAAGAATCGCTTTCCTGTGTTTCTCCAATCGCGACTCATGAGCAAGAAGACTTGACTCAAGATCCTCTAACGTACTGAGATCTTCCTTGCTATTGACAGTAGCAACAATAGAATCATACTCCTCAGGAAGCGCATCCAGCACAATCTCAATTAGGTTACGAAGCGGAACAGGATCGCCAACTGAAATCAACGATTCATTGATTTCGCGAACACGCGCCATGAACGCATCAATCGTGAGATTGCCTTTGGAGAGACGACGTAGTTCGGAGCGTAATTGACGAGCCTTCGCGTGAGTTGCGCGGCGAAGTAACGGTGAACTTCCGTCCAGACTTGCCACGCGTGAGTACAGTCAACGAGTTTGGGAAGAAGCGAGTTAGAAATCGTGGAGAGAAGCCACGTGCAGACGAGAGCATCCTGCTGCTCCCAATCGAGATACGCATCCGTGTCTTCACCGAGATTCGGATCAGAAGTCACCGGAGATCGCCGCGGAATCATCGGAATAGTGACAAAGCGTTGAAGCTTATGGCCACGCACAACTCCATCGATTTGCTGCTTCCATTGCTTGAAATTTTTATCATCAAGCTTAACGGAGAGCTTGACGTGAGCGGAAGGAAAAGCGCCGTCGCTGCGAAACGGTGACGCCATGGATGAAGATCACTGGATCGGGAAAATAGAAGCTCTAGATACCATGATACAGTACCATAAGAGTGAGAGAGAAGAAGAAAGATGTAATTCTCATATATTGATTGTTAATAGAAAGGGTACAGAGGCACTTATATATAGAAACCTCAAGACTAACAAACTGTACAGCTGGCATACAATTGTCACAGCACAACACAATAACAAACTAATAGTAAACTAATCTACTCTCTATTACCTACAAACCCGAGTATTTCACTCGAGAGTTAGGAAGAATGATAAACAAACATCCACAAAAGTCTCTAACTACAAATGATCACTTAACACGTTTTCTCTTGATGTGGATTCCAATGAATGTGCAATTACAATGATCTTTGATACCAAGTGTAAATTTTTGAATTAAGTAAGAAAGTGATAGAAAATTCCAAGAACATAGGAAAAGTAACATACAAGTGGAATAAATAAGAAATATGGAGAAGATCTCCACTTTCATTGGATGAATGGTAAGATCAATATGATAAACAGCCACATGAGTATGATGCTCTTGATTAGATCCTAGTAATGGTTCAAAGAAGAACCTAGAGAAGTAAACTCAGCCTTTCCTTCAATCAATGATTGAAAACTCAATTTCATTGAATTCTACCAAAAGATGTACTGCATCCATGCTATAGGCTTCAGCCAAGAGGAAAATAAGGTCCATACTCAGTATGAAAGCCGACGGTCAACTACAAGGAAAATGAGCAAGATACAAGCTTCAAAAAGAAACGTACACAACTACTAGTGTTTCACTTATTATAACCAAATTACAAACAGACAAAGAAATATTTAAAATCTATATTTTGTCAAATAGATTAAAAGCTTTGTTCCTTGAGGTTGAGGTCCATTTCAACTTTGGAATCTTGTGGCTGGCCTAACTGTCTTTGCTACTATTAGAATTCGGGTTAGGCCTGACTTAACCTTACCAATCTGACTTATAAGGTGAGGGTGGGTGACTCCAATTTATAAACACATGTTCAAGCCATATCTCATTCAGTGTGATACTTTTAACACACCCTCTTATGCTCGGGACTAGATATCTGGAGCGTGACCTGAGTGCCTGATAGCAGATGATCCAACAAATTTTGGATAGACTCTGGCACCACATTATAATTTGAGTTAGACCTAATACAATCTTATGAAATCGGCTTATAAGGCGAGGACTGCTCCCAACTTACAAACACATGTTCACACCTTATCTAATCTAATTTAAGTCGCTTAACAACTACATTCATCGGTGGTATGTTACAATGTTGTTAAATATCCGGTATAGCGGTGCTATAGCACTTTTGCATAGTGGTGATTTAACAATCTGCCATTTCCCGCTATCTGCATTAGACTACACTTGTTTGTTACAACCTTCTGAAAACAGCCACAATCCCGTTGTTTCTATTTTCTGTGCAGTACTTCCTTCTCACTTGCAACAATTTTATAGATCAATAGGCTTTAGCTGGAGAAGTGTTATAATCAAATCTACATATTTATGATTAGGATTAGAGTCATAGATTAGGATTTGAATTAACAAATCATATCAGTTTGTAGTTGTAAAAGATGAGTGTGGTCTTTAGACTCAAATCACAAGTTCAACACGTAGTTTTTCCATTAATAAGATTTTAGAATTGTGATGAATACCACTTTTAAATTTGTTATGCCTTATGCCATTTAAAAAATTAAACATATACCAAAATATTTTTTAGTTTCAAGTCCCTTATTTTTTAGCATAGTTAATAAAAATATGAAGTCTCTTCTTTTTTATATTATTTGTTTAGAAAAAAGAAAGATAAAGAGGTTTGTGGTGATTTATTCATAATATTAATGGCAGCCATTGATTCATTTAATCACCTCACTTAGTAAAACAAGGCTTAGTTGTTTTACGAGCAATAGGTCTGATGTATAGTTTGGGTGCCTTGGTGAAGGATTATCATTGCATAGTGGTTGTTTACTTCCTCTGATCTATGTTTTGCTTCAAGGGCAGGTTTATAAAGTCAAATGTTAAGGGTCTCCAAAATGATGACGGATCTCTTCAGAAAGAAACTACATCAGAGAAAGACCGAAGCCCTTTACTTTTTAAGTTTAACGAGGTATGCTTTTTTGCTTGTTTATCTTAATAAATGTATGCTATTTCTTATTTTTCATCTTGCATTTGACGGGAAAACAAAAAGTAATTGCATTTAGTTAGAATTAGTCACATTTAATACTCTAAAGTCATATGTTAGTATAAACATAGCTGTGCAAAATCATTGATTTGGAGTATATTAAGTAATCACATCAATTTAGCATTCATTGTATTTATTGTATTTCTGTTATAAAAACAAAAGTGATGCGCGATCTGTAAGGTTACTTTGAATAGTAAGGTTACGTTGTTGAGAAGACATGAAGCCATTCTGGACAATGAAAATGTTAAAAGAGATTATCCATGCATGTGTGTAGAGCTTCTATTATATGGAAATTCACATGAAATTGTATATATGGATATTTCCCAAGTAGAAATACTTGCCACCAATACTTTTTGATAGACGAAATTTTACTTTTATTCTTTTATCTTAATTTATCATTTTCTTTAGTTGTTTATTGTTTCTTATGTTAAATTGGTCCTTTATGACTGTAAATGTTTATACTATTGGACCTAACATCACTTTCAATATTTTCTTGCTAATGATTTTTTAAATTATGCTAGGAGTTTTGTTACCCTACCTCTATAACAAGAACATCCTGAATTTTCACGGGATTTCATGAACTGAATCAAGATAATTTCCTATTTAATTTCAATATCTCTCAAAATGCCACTCACTTTAATTCTCTCTAGTTCAACATTTAAAATTTTTTGTGAGGGCTATCTTTTTATGATCATCAGTGTCAATACCCCCTAAAAATACACGATTTCATTGAGAACATTTGGAAAATTTTGTTCCATATGTGTAGGCTATATAATATTCTCCCCTCATTTTTCATGTTTGATCAAATTTAACCTTTCCGAGAAACCAGCCAATTGTCGGAAATTTATCTTGTTTTCTTGTTTTTGGTGGCTGTGCTTGTATGATACTGTGATCCAAATTTTAGTAGTGACTTGTTATTTATCATGCTCACACTCGATGGTGTATGAGGATGCCCAAATGATAGAGTTACTCTTTGGATGTTAATCTTCTGATTCTTAGTGGAATGAGACTGATAATCCGAAGTTTGATAAAGAGATAAGTAAAGTCTGATAAAAAAATTGTTATCTGAGTGAAATAAGTTTTTTTTCTTCCTATTAGAGTATTTTAACAAAAAAGAGGAAAATCTAAGTTATGCTACTGTCTTCTGTTGATACTTGAAAACAGATGCTTATTGTGAATTCTTCAATTCTTTGCAGGGTTTTACAAATGCAGTCCGAAGGCCTGTTCGAATGCGTGAATTTCTGTCCTAATAGTTCTTTCAAGTAATTTAATTATTCATTCATCATTTTGCTTTAGTCCTATTTAACATAAAAAACTCTCCGAGTATAGTTATCAATTTGGTAGCATGTGTCAGAGTCAAAGTTTTCAATATGACATGCTCTGACAGTGTCCAGGTACCTATGGTGTTTTGGTTGTATTTCATTTATCCTATAAAAAGAGAAAGGTAGTATAGTGACAGACATTTCAAGCAAGAGAGTATGATTGTTGCGTTTTTGAATCAATCTCTTCTTTAAACAGCCAAGAGTTAAAGATTTATTTGCACATAACCCCTAGCTTATTTAGTATGAGGAACACTTAACTAGGCATCATAGCAACGTTAAGAGGCCTAAAGACATCCATCACTTAATATCTACAATATCGTATTAATACTAGGAGTAGGAACTTACTCATTAGCAACCGATATCTTTGATTGAAACAATCTTTATGTCTCTGTCATTTAATCTTGAGTAGTGCTATTTAGTAGTAAGAAATAATGTGAGTAGGAAATGCAAGAATGTGTCACTATTTTAGAGGATAATTTTTAATTTATTATAAATTTTATTTAATTTTTAATAATCATGGATAGTGGTGATAATAAATGGTTGATATTTATTCTTGTCTTTCTTGTTTTCACATTTTTTTACAAATAAACATTTTCCTTTAATCTTTTACCATGTGTGCACACAGAAGCAATAATCAGAATCAACCCTCCGGATATGTGCCTCTATATTGACTCCGCCACCGATGTAATGCAGGTTGTTCGAGCAATTCTTCCTTAGGCACAAATATTAGATTGAAACAAGTATGATAGTATTATCATATCTAATTTCAAAAAAAATGTTCTTAATGTATAAATTTAATATTGTATAATCAAGTTTTTTTTATTCATGTGTTAAAAGATTGCTGTGGTATTAAATTTTTTCTAAAATTTGGAGTGTCCTCTTAAGTAAATTATAGGAATTTATTGCATTTTTAAGTGATATAATAACATGCTTTAGCACAAGTGATTTAAGATTAGCATTTTTTTCTCTTTTACTATTTCATTCTCTCTCTTTTATCTTTTATGTCTAATATCTTTCTCATACCTCAATCTATCTCATTTCTTATTTCTTTTTAGAAATACTTTGTATTTGTATAGGAACACATGGGAGGGGATTCTCTACAACTTTATTCTCAATTTTTGATTAAGTGAAATGTGAGCCATTGATTGAAAATGTAGATTTATAGAAAGTTTGTCTTGGAAAAAATAATTTTTATATTTTTATTAAAATCAATACATAATTTTTAAGATAATATTTTTTAATTTGATTTTTAACTTGGTCCTTAGGACACAAGTTAACATTACCTTTTCTTTTTTATAGCTATGGCTTATAAGTTTGAAAAGTATTTCCCTTTAGAATTGAACATTTAAAAACTCGAACTCATTCATTGAGAATCTTAATTCTCATTCAAAATTTGATCTAATTAAAATTAAATTAATTATTGCGTAGGTGTGTTGAGTTCTCAAAATAGGAATAACAAATCCAATTTTTTTAGACAGAAAATTCTTTTAAATCCTCATCTAGTAAAATAATTATCTTTCTATCATTTTTATTATACTCATGAAAAATTTAAGGATCTAGACTAAATTGACAAGTATATTTAATTGATCCTCAACCTCTTTATAATAAGATTGAATATTTATTAACTTTTGTAACACACTTGCACGCGTATACAAACCTGTATATTTATTATAAAATCTTTATTCATACCTAAAAAATGCACACAATGCAAAATCACCCTGACTACTAATTGAGTTAGTTAGGGTTTGAGCTTTGATTATTAAGTGCATACTCTTATTCACTCATACACTATAAGTTCTACTTCATATAATCTATATTATTCCAAAGTAACTAAAACCTCAAGGCTAGAAATTTATATGCACTATCCAATAATAAAACTCTTCATATGTTCTAGATGAAATTATTGATAGAGCAGAAATGTGATTCACCAATTAAAGATTTAAACAAAATTTTAGATTCTCTATCATAGAATATAATCTTTAATTTGAAGTCTTTTTTCATCTTTAGTATCCAGATCGTTTTTCTACCAATAGAGAAGTGGCAAGTCGTGTTTCCTAATGCATCATCTTATAAATGACTTGACTCAATTTGTATCGGGAATATTTTCTGTGAGAATAGAAGATAACAATTCTGATCAAGTAATGGAAAGAACTCATTATTTGTCTCCATCAACTACGGTCAGAAGTTGAATTCCCTGCCTGAAAATATGCATGAGTTTATGCCAAGCTTGAAGGAACTTCAACTAAGAGGCTGTCCACAAATTGAGTCATCTACAATGAGGCCACTAAAGATTCGGATTAGTAACAAATTCATGGAAGGGAAACAAAACCACTATGATCCTCTTTTTGCAAGGTTGGAAGGTCTAGTATCTGTTCACAGTCCCTCGTCAAATGGTAAGCAATCACCAGCCTTTCGTTGAAACAGAAAGTGTAAGATTGTAATATAGTATCACCAATTGCATCAATAACAATGAATTTAATACACTTTTGATCTCCATAGTCGGATGATATTTAATTTTTAGTCCTCTTATTTTATAAACAAGTTTTTTTATCCCTCAACTTTGCATCCTTGGAATTTAGTTTTAATGATTATGTCAATTTCTTAATTAATATTTTTTAAATTTTTTTTACTGAATAAATTATTAAGTTTATTTAGAAACTAATTAATAAAGAGAATTTTTTAAAGCATCCTAAATCTTTCTATTGCACCACGTGAATGTCCACAAATGCCCTCCATTTTTGGAGATGTATCTCCGGACACATCTCTTGCACACTCAAGTAAGACCACTCTGAGAGACGCCCTATATGTTGGATAATTTTTATTCCGGAGATGCATCTCCGAAATATTTTAAGAAAAACCTTAATTATTTAGCAGTTCAGAAGATATTCCGGAGATGTATCTTCGGAATTATGTGTTACATTTGAAATTTACATCACCTTTGCATGTTAGATATTTTCGGAGATGCATTTTTGAAAATATCTGATAAAAGAACCAGCTGTATGATCACATAACCATTGTTGACATAGTTGATTTTCAACCAAACTCTTCATCCTAAAAACCCTTCATTCTTAATCTATTTTTTCACTCCAAATCTTCATCCTTTTGGTTAATCAAATCATAGGGAGCAAAAGAATATAAAATTTCAAGTAAAGATTCTTCTTTTCCCTTTGCATTGCTCACATAAATCTACCATTTTTACTGAAAAAAGTTATGTCGTGTCCGAAAATGTATCTCCGGAACGTATGTGAACTTGTCCGGAGATGCATTTCAGGAATTTGTCTGTGTTCATTTTTGAAGTCATTCTGCAGCAGTAGTAACACTTATGTTTTGCTATGGTTTTAATTATTTTCATTAGATATGGTGCACCCTGATATTTTCTCAAGACAAGTTGTTTCTCCTAATGTCCAAGGTGTAGTTGTCTCTCTGAATGTTCAAGGTGTTGTTGTGAAGGCGATATATGTTGGCAACGAATTTAAAAACAAGAGTTTGAATCTCGTGATCAAATGCTTAAATGGATTCATATGGAGGCCTTTAAACTTGAATTTGGTGTGGTTAAGGTATGATAATGATTCTTATAGAAGATGCGCCTTTGTGACAATGATTTGCGAAAGAAGTGGGAAATATAGAATTCCTCTCCGAAATTTTAAAAGAAACGACATCGGTACAAGAAAGTGTGATTGTCCGTTTAAGGTTCGTGGTTACATGTTGGCAAACAAAAAACGGAGATTTAATGTGATACGTGGTTTGCATAACCATGATTATGAAGTTCGAGTACTGTTTACCGTCGATTGACAATGTATGGAAGATTGAGTTTAGTAAATTTGAGTTTAAGACGTAAGCAGATGTAAGAGCTATGTGGAATACGTTTTTCCATTTCGAAACAAAAGTTCTGCTCTAGTTGGAAGCGATGATTTCAAGATCGGCCAAGATATTCTGAAGATGTGCAAGCATTCACCTGAATATTGAAGTGTAATGTTATATTTTATGTTGAACTCATCTATGTAATCCTAATTTTATTTTATGAATCTTAATTTCAATTTGGATTTTTTGTTTATTTTTGGATCTGGTACTAATGTCTCTGGTTTACGAAAATATAACTACATGATATTTTCGGAGATTCATCTCCGAAATTTCTACTAAATTGATAAATATATAAGGTATTTCTTAAAATGTCCCGGAGATGCATCTCCAGAATAAAATAAATAAAACAATAGGGCATCACTCTCTGAATGATCTCACTTGAGTGTGTGTTGGGGTGCTTTTGGAGATGCATCTCCGAAAACAGGAAACTTTTTTGGAAATTCGTGTGGTGCAGTAGAAACATATATGGTGCATTAAGAAGCTCTCTTAAATAAAATTCTTAAAATAAGTATTCAAGGCCCAAAGCCCATTAAGCTTCAACATGGACCAAACACCCATGATGACAATGACTTATGCATAAAAGATCTATATAAATATTTGTTATATTTTATTAAAAATATGGGACCAAGCTTCAGTGGATCATGAGGAATAAATTAGTAACTTGTTTGGAAGGAAATGATGGTGTTAACTACCTTGTCGGGAAAGAAGTCAGATGGTGGTTCTGGCGTATATGGAGAGCTAAGGTGAGGGTGTTTCAAACACTTCTAAGAATTCAATTAGATTCAGGAAGGTTCAATGAAGGTGTTGAGATGTTTTTGTGGTGCTGGAAATGCTTCAAAGGTGATAATCGATTGCTCTGTTTTTGAAGGAGGTGGGGTATGTTTTCAGCAGGGTTTCGATGGCTCTGAAGCTTGGTTATTGAAGAGAGCATGGTCTTCTATTTATAGGGAAAGTGAGGGAGTGTTTAGGTTGAAGCTTTAGGGTTGGAAACTCTGATTTGGTTGGGATCTGAAATTGTGACAAAAACCAAACTTGTTGGCTAAGGGTGTGTGATTTGTCACATGCAGTTACCTTCTATCCACCTTGTTCTGCAAACATGGGTGAGAAAATGGTGGTCCCTACACTTGCTGAGGTTATTTTAGCTTGTATCCAATTTTGGCAACTTTGTGCTTTTGGGGATTTTCGGTTTGCCTCACATATGTCCCTTTGCTACTTCTATTTGGGCTTGCATTTTAGTGCCCTTGGTTGTTTGCAACACATGCCTTGCTCAGATGGAAAAGGGAACACATGGATTAGTGATTTGGTGCATGACATAGGTCATTTGGCTGGTCTGGTCTTGTGTGGTGCAACATGGCAAGAGACGATTTTTGCACTTGGGCAATTTAAAATTGGCTCGTGCATTTTGAACAAAAATTAGGACAAATCATCTTTGTCATGCACTTAACACAATGCAAAAATAATTAGGTCAAAAGGTGTTGTGAGGTGAAAATGGAATTGGTGCAAAGTGGAGGCCATGACATGTTTTTAGGCCTGACTAGGCAACCTGACCTGACTTGGACAATCCCCATTTTGAGGTCTTTATGCATTGAATTAGGTTTTGGGCCTTGAAACAAAGTTGGGGAGGAGTTTATTTAGGACATTTGAATCTAAGTAGATCCTCAAAAGGTTAAAAGATGAAAATGTTATGGCGTTTGGACCAAATGGTAGGCCAAACTTGCCAAAACTTGACCAAACAAACATGACCTAAGTTGTATTTTTGTTTTTTCTTGAATTCCAAGGCACAATGATGATTGTTTGAAGACCAAATGATAAAGTCTTGGTAGAAACCATGCCTTGATGCTTTATGGGATGATTATGGGCCATGCTTATGGATGAACCTTTATGATTTCAAGTTAATGATTCAAAAAGACCAAACCAAAACCTTTACTTGTATTGGCATGTATGAATGAAATGGAGTGGATGTTTAGTGGATGATGATTGAAATTTGTGGAAATTAGGGTTTTGGAAATGTGTATTGACTCTGGTCAAGGTTGACTAAAAAGTCAATTGTTGACCAAAGTCAAACTTTGGCCATAATTGATCTCTTGGGTTCCTTGGGTGAATGATGAATGGAATGGGCTTGAATTGGATGTTAATGGAACAATGGATGATGGAGTGATTAAGTGCAATCAAGAAAAATTTGGTAAAGCATAGAAGCAAATAGGCACAACTAGGGTTTCTTGGACCAAAAGGTTCCTCAAGGACCAAGGTTATACAAACTAGGGTTTGGGTGTGCATGAGGTGTTATGATGTGGTTTCACAAGGTTAGAGAATGATTGAAGATGAGAATTAAGGTTTAGGATGGATTGGACACACCCCATCATGATCAAGAGATCTTGGTGGTTCTCAAATATGAACATCATGCCTTGATTTTATGCTTTCTTGTTATGAGTGTAAATGCAAATGAGATGATGAGATGATGAATGTATGCTAATGCGTTAGGGTCATCAAAGTTGTATAAGAGGTAGGGTAAATTTGGGGTATGACAACTTGTGTCAATGCAAGATCTCAAATTAGTTGGCTTAAAATCTCATGATTGTCATGTCTTGATGCAACAACTTCTACCAGTAGCTATCCGTGGCATTCTACCAAAAAAATATAAGGGTAACTATAACCATATTGTGCTTATTCTTCAACACTATATGTAGTAAATTCATTGATCCTAGAAGTTTAGACGAATTGGAACATGAGGCTGCAATTATCTTGTGTCAATTAGAGATGTTTTTCCCTCTATCATTCTTTGACATTATGGTTCACTTAGTTGTTCATATAGTAAGGGAGATTATAATTTGTGGTCCAGTTTATTTACGGTGGATGTATCCGATAGATAAATACATGAAGATGTTTAAAGGGTATACGGAAAATCATCACCGCCTGGAGGCTTCAATTATTGAACGGTACATCACAGAAGAAACTATTGAGTTTTGTACAAATTATTTTTTAGAAGAAAACTCTATAGGAATTCCAGAGTCTTATCATGATGAAAAATATGATGTTAGAGGTACTCATGGTTTAAATGTTAAGACTTTTGGTCGAGAAGTAGTTCTTCAAGCACATTTGTAAATATTGAATAACATGGATGAAGTTCAACCTTACTTGACCGCTCACAAAAGTCTTATAAAGGAAAAATTCCCCCGGATGAATGAAAGATGGTTGTTGACAAAACATAACAAAACTTTCATAACTTGGTTTAATGAAAGTGTTTCTAAAGAGATTAGTGCATCATAAACAATTTAATGATTGTCACGTATGCCTAAGTTTAATGTAATTACTTGGAGTGCATACGACAATACTAAATTTTCATTCTATACAAAATCAAAGGATGATCGTAATACCATACGAAATAATAGGGTTATGGTCGAAGCTGAATCCATGTATCTCTCTAGTTCCAAAGATAAAAATCATGTACTAGCATCTAGAGCGTATTTTTGGGGTCATTGAGGAGATTTTGGAGATGAATTATGTTGTTTTTAAAGTGCCTTTACTTAAGTGCAAGTGGATTGACAGTAACGTTGGTGTAGAAACCGATGAATTTGGATTCACACGGGTTGATCTTCGAAAGACAACTTATAAGAACAAACCATTCATCAGGACAACCCAAGCAAAATAAGTTTTTATGTCATTAATCCTTCTAACACTAGATGATCAATTATTCTTCACATAAAATATATTCCTAATAATACCGATGAAAATCAAGATTTTAACTATGAGCCCCCTTACTTCGCAACACATGTACATCATTCATCTAAAGAAAATGATTCAGATGATGTGCATGTTATTCGTCGTGATCATAAAGAAGAGATATAAGAAAACTAGTAAGTAAATGTTTTATATCACTTAGTATTTTATAATTATTCATTTCACTCATTTTTATTTCTTTTACTAAAGGTTTAATGTTGTTGTTGATTATCCTAATTGGTTTCAAATGTTATTCAAATTATAGGTGCTTAACGACCAATGACAAATCTTAACATATAAATTTTGGACAACTTACAAGACTTTTCATTTTGGTTATTTTTTTTTGTTGATTAATAATTTGTTTTAGTTTTCTTGTAAAATTATAAGGTGTGTGTCATTTTGGCTTTGTATTTGGTGTAAATAATAAGTATTTATGGTACAATGTTTCTGTTTGAGAAATTGGCAAAATGTACAAATTTCTGTTTAAGAAATATGCAAAATATGATTCTATATTATGTATATGATTATGTAATACATGTACAAACGAAAGTATAAGAAAATAATGTCATCCCTCAGTTTTTACTTAAAATCGAGGTAAAAGTATTGCGATATTACTTCAACTTTACACAAAACCAAGATTTTATATTGGGCGCGCCATCCAGTTTTGAAAATAATAAAAAGGCAGATGCTGATGATCGAACCCATGTGCAAATAACTTTACCCCTCGATTATTTAAAAACCAAGGGGTAAAATGACCATTTTTATGATGCCATTCGTTAGCTCGCTTATGTAGCCGATGTTAAATGCATTTTGCATCCGAGGTTAAATATATTTTTTGTAGTAGTGAAGAGTCCGTAAAATAAACACAATATCAAACATTTGTAGAGATATAATAATAAAAGAGAAACAAACCTTTCAGATTCAACATTGCGAGTTTTATGTCATCCATATTGATGTGGGTGCATGTTTGATGGGTTAAAGATGATGAATTTTTTCCGAACATATCATGCAAGGATTGTGGAGATTAGCGAAAAGGAAGTGGTGAGATTGGAAAGTGTAATATGTAGTTGGAGGTTGGATAATGACATTGGTACAAGGGAATGTCATTTGATGAGATGATGTCACAAGTAAAATTGGAGGGAGAAATTTAAGCTTAGAGTTTTGTTAACATAATAAGTTTTATTAATAAGGGATTAAAAAAACTTATAACATTAATTACTCTTTCAATTACAATAACAATTAAAAAAAAATAATTTATATTAATTGATTTTCTTCTTTTATATTATTATTTAAATACTTTTGTAACATATATTCTTTTATAACATTTTTTATTTGTCTAAAATATTAAAAGACTTATTGAGTTTAGTAAAAGAATTGATATACACAATTATTTATTATTTTAATTAAAAAAATTAATTTTTAAAATAAAATATTTGTTAGGTCCAATGACCAAATTTACAAATTGTTTTATTAAATCGTCTTAAGAAAATTATTTTAAAATATATTTTATTAATTATAAGTCGGCTAGTCAATAAATTGACTTACAAAAATAAAGAATAATTATAAAATCATTATATATTTTTTTGTTAAGTCAGGCAACATGTTAAACGATTTAAGAATATTATCTTAAAAGGTATTTCTGTTCTAATGAGATTCTCGATCGCTATTGTTTAATTTAAAAGATATAATTTTAAAATTAATCCGTGTAAGAGTTCACTCCTAATCTTAAAAGTTTAAAAGTTCACCTCTATATTCTAACTTGAAATATATTAAATTAATCTTAAAAGTTTAAAAGTTCACCTCTATATTCTAACTTGAAATATATTAAATTTGTTTATGGTTTAATATTAGGAACATAAAGATAGGAACTAGGAATGAGGAAACAATTGTTATAAGATTTATGTTTTGTTAATAGTTTAGGTTCGTAAAGTGTGTTGTATATAATTATTAAAACAAGTGTATCAGTCTAAACTTGAGATATTATTATTTATATGTTATTGAATATCATTTGTTAAAACTCTAGCTAATATTTTAGACAATTATTGAGTGTCTTGTATATAATTTTGTCCTCTTATGCCTTAAAGATAATCCTTAAGCATTCTTTGAGTGTAAAAATTCTAAAATATTTCTTTCTTGATTTTTTTTTTGTATGCAAGGATTAGGTTCTAATTTAAATAAAATTGATAAGTTGGAAATTGAGTGAGGAAATTAGAATTTGACATTCTTTAACCTAATTATAGAAAATTTAGAAATAAGAGTTGGGAAAGAGGAAAAAAGAGAGTATGATTCACTATTGAAAATGATTGTGACATAACTTATTTTAAAATCACACAACTTGAGTTAGGAATTCTTTAAGGAATAAAATAGACTAGGTTTAAAAACTAACTTATAGTGTCATTATTGAAAAGTTTGTAATTTTATATTATGAAGTAGATTAAATTACTTGGCGGTAGCCAATTTCAAAATGTCTATATGAGCTAGGTAGCTCCTTTATAAATAAAACAACACATCAATTTATAGATAAGGATATTATCACATCAACAATGCATGGTTTCTACAATTAACTTTGGAAAAATATATTATTTATTTCTTTAGTTTTCTCTTATTTATGATGAAAGGTTAAAAAATAATGAACTCCTATTCTTGACAAGTTTTTTTAATTAAACCTCCCTATCAAGTGTGCAAAAGGAGTTATAGTACAACATTGATATACTTAAGAGATATTTATTAATTATTTTATTTTAAAAAGAGTTTTTTTATTTATATAATTCCTTAAATACTAAAAACTATTCATTTGATGTGAAGTTATCTAGCCTTATATGATGTTATAAGGCGATCAAATTATTGTTCATTTTATACAACAAAAGAAGAAAAATATGGTTAAAATTATCAAGTATGTTTTTGCTATGATGTTTTTTCTTTCTCAAATTATTTTTGCAGCAAACTGTAATGGTGAGCTTTGTTTTCTTTTCTTCTAAGTTTTTATATTAACTTTGTATATAATATTTTATTCTCTTCTATTGATATATTTTTATATTTATTATTTTTATTGTAGCTTATAATGAATGTTATGAAGATGAAGATTGTCCAAATAAAATGTGTAAGATATATTTTGTTGTAAAGTGTCTTTATAATAAATGTCGATGTGTTCACGATGATGATTTACAATCATTACTCCCTATATTTCGTAATTAGTTATTTAACTTTTATCCATCAAACAATAATTGGATTTGTTTTTATTTTCTGTTTTGTAATATTAAGAAGTTTGCATTTTATAACTTTGTAAATTAAGATGATGGTTTTGAAAAAAAATATGGTGGTAAAGAATATCATCTAGATTAATAGATATACCTTTTTCAAACATTTTGATGATCTGACATGATCATGATTTAACCCTTACAACAATTGTTACTTCAACTATACTAATTGTCGTCAAGTAATATAACTTATAAAGTCTATATCCACGTAGATTATTCCAATTTTTATTTGACAATTATTAATTCACTTAGGATAATGTAAGACTACCGAGGGTTATACAAGACATATGCTTCATAAACAAGAATTTGAAATAACTTTTAAGAAAATTGTTGATTAAAAACGATGAAGCCTTTTCTAATCTTTTATCTATTGTTGCTTGGTAATCATGTCTAATTCCTACAATTGCATTGTTTTGTTGAATTAGGTGTTTAGAAAATTTATAAAGTTGGCGACATTCTTTTGATATTAGAAAATTTACTGGTTAAATTTTACTGGTTTTATAACAAAAAAGTGATGCCGTATTTTTCTAGTTAAATATATGAAGTGATTTGCAGAAATATAAATGCAATAAAGTAAATTGCATAATGATATATCATGGTTTTTCTTTTCAAACAAGAGTACTTTAATCTCCTCACACCCCGTCAGAGATTTTAATTATTGTCATATATTTGTACAATCCTACCACAAAGAATTCTTTAACAATAACAAAGAAGCATACCACTTTCTTGATTTCTAAACACAAACAACTATGGTGGATTTAGAATCACCACGATTTAAAGGATCTTTTCTAACAAATAGAAAAATATTATTTTCTATTTGTAATAATATGTAATAAGTACAACACTTTCTTACATATAAAGAATCACCACACACTTGATAAAAAATTACAGATAGATAAATAATTTGTAATAAGAAGACTTTGCAACAACTTTGGTAATTTGATTACTTTGTTGCTTTTTTGATATATTGACAAGTTGTACTTCAATGAGAAGACTTCTTCAATGAACAAATCAATAGAATATAAATATTTAAATGCTCAAAACTTTTTCACATATGGTTTGAAAATTAGGCAAAAAAAGTTTTTCTGTCAAAATATTTACCAATACTTAAAACAGAAAAAAATTGTTCATGAAGAAGGTGATTTTGAATTTGAAAGATCCTTCTATTTATAATGAATCATATACCTTTTGAATTTTAAGAAACAATGGTTGGAAAATGCTCATGATCATTTGCAATGTTTTGAAAAGGTTCTATCATCATTAGAGATGAAGAGGTGATGAATTGGTTTAGAATTTTCCACTTTGGTACAGAGGTTAATCGATTAACTAATATGAGTTAATCGGTTAACAGTTCCATAACATTCAGAAATTATGTGAAAATGTACTTGATTAATCGATTGACCTATGAGGGTAATCGATCATCCTAGTGAAAAATTAGAATGGTTAATTGATAGACCAAAAAGGTTAATTGATTATCCTTATGGAAAAAATGTAAATTCTATTGAAACAGAGACATGGTTAATTGATTGACAAGATATGGTTAATTGCTTAACCTGTGTTATACTTAGAAAAATTTCTAAGTTAAAAATCTCAATTTTTGCCATTTTGAAAAAAAAGTAAAAAATGAGTTTGAAACTTTTTCCTTAAGCATTTCTATAAGCATTGAACTTAACATTGTACCTTTGTCTATGATTTAATATAATTGAAATTCAAATCTTGACTCAAACTTGATATTTGATTCAATCTTTTTCTTCTTTGATCTTAATTATTAAGATAATCTTTTGTCTTCATCAAATCAAGCTAAGAAGGATGAAGATATCTTCTTCACAATCTCCCCCTTTTTGATGATGACAAAACATATTAATGAGAAGTTTTTTCTTGATGCTTTAAATCTCCCTATCTTGTATATCTCTCTTTATCTTACATATCTCCCCCTATATTTTGCAATATATGTTATGATGTCTTTGATATCATGAAAAACCATGAAAAACAATAAAAAAACAAGCATCTCTTCTCCCCCTTTTTACATTATAAGGGAAATAATACATTAGACATAGAGATACTTATCTTCTTCACAAGACTAGCATATGAAGTCAAAGTTGATATCAATATTGATGTCACAACTATAAATAACATATCTAACATCGGTCGCGAAATGTATTTAACCTCCTCGGTTACACAACTGAGGTAACAAAAGATGACATGAAAAGGAATCATTTGTCACCTTGGTGTTCATAACAAGATAAAACAAGATAAAAAAAATTAAGGAAATTTACACATTTACAACAAAGAAAAAAAATTGTTTTAGAGAATCATAACAAGATAAAAAAGGCTCTGACCCAACGTGATCGGATGTCATCCATATTTACTTTTCAGTAGGGTTTTTGGTTATTAAACTGCTATAATTAGAACAAAAATTAAATTATGATAAGCTAACAACAACAACATGAACTTAAGAATATATGGATTAAGTTAATACTTTATGCTTCATCCATCCCTCTCTAATGCATGTGGAGACAATATAAAACATATATCTCATAACATAGTATCCACATGAATGTCGATCAGGTCGTTTTTGTGACTACAAATGATTTTCATATATTTATATCACACTAATACACATAAATAATATAATGTCAATAAATGCACAAGTAATATACTTACTTTTGGGGAAACATAGAATGACCTTTTACCAAGTACATTATATTTGAGTGAATTATACTTCTCCATCGCTCTACACACGTCGGTTAAAATTAAACATGAATAAAAGTTATTCAATTATAAAGTTAAAAGTAATATCACTTACCCATTCAAAGTGTTAACCGCTTCTTCGGACAGTTCAGAGTGCAATGAGCAAAACAAAACTATAGTATTTTTCTTGGGACATATAACAATTAGTTGTCAATGTTCACTGCATAAACATTCAAAATAATTAATATGTATAAAATTGATTTATAAATGAAAATACAAATTAATATATACTTACTTGCAGTAAAACAGGGCCAAATAACAATCTTTGATGTTCCTTTTCAATTTATCTTTTAAATAAATAAGGATAATCTTTCCTGTTGAACCGCGAGTAAGAGCCATGTGCACTGGATCTAAGATGCAATACTTGTTTTGAAGTTTCCTTTCAATACAAAAGTCATGGATATGCCTGCAAGAGCAAATATTTATGTTAAAGTAGAAAAACGTATGAATATAAATAGAGACCAACATAAAAACTATACTTACGAGGATCAAATTTGTAATACGAAATTGTCTAGATACATTTTTCCCGACAAAAATTCATGGACAAAAATCCTAGAAAGTGCGAATATCTGTTATGGATCATGGCTTAATGTAATACCCAAGAATGAGTCTGGAATACTGTTAATGATCATTCTTATTCTCTCAATGTTATCTACTTTTTACGGTGTGAGTTCAATACTGCCCTGGTTGGCATAAGAACTTTCTTTCGCGTTTGTACCACCCGTAACTTTTTGAGCTTCATTCTCTCAAATTTCCAACTAATTTGAATTTGTGTAGCTTAATAGACCCAACGAAGTCAATTTCCACACCACAAAAACAACATAAATACAATCCAAAATTAAAATACACAAACAATAATGACAACAACGTACAACTTACACCTCAAGCACATTGCGTGTACACTTCTCAAACACCTTCTCCTCAGTCATCCTCTCTAGCTCCTCCTGCTACTTATGGACATTCTCTCGCACCGCCTGCAACAACCTTCCCCTCTCATCCTCCAACTTCCTATCCTGCTCCTCCCTCCACATATTCTTCTCCTCCTCAAACTTCTTCTTATCCTCCTCCAACTTTCTATCCTGCCCCTCCCTCCACCTCTTCCTCTCCTCCTCAAACTTTTTTTTATCCTCCTCCAACTTTCTGTCTTGCTTCTCCCTTTCCTTCTCTAACTCAACAACAACAATATCTTTAATCTGTCTCTCTTATGGGTTTTCCCACTAGATGATTTAGATGGTCTAAAAGATGCCTTGAAGCCAACACCTCTTCCAAGACCACGAACACACCCAGGATGTTCCTCGGTTCCAATCGCTTCTACCAAGATGTCATGACGATCTTCTGAGATGAAGAGACCGACTTCAATTTGTTCAACCAGATCATCCTACAACACATGAAATTTCATATTTAATAAATGGATTTAACGAAAATAAATATTATTGAAAAAGTATCTACTTACAATCCTTTGAGCCACTTCTTGCGTAGCATCTAATGTGAACTTGCCGTCTCTTCTTTAATGTGCACTTTTCCATTTCTCATGACGTGACGATGGAGATGGAATGAGATCAAAACTTATAGAACCTCTCAGCTCTTCCTCCCTTTGTTTTCTTTTTTCTTCAATCATCTCTTTTTCAAGTTTTCGATATCCTCCACGAGGCAATCTATGTGGATAGATATTTCTAGCTCGATTATCCTTTCCTTTTTAGCTCTCTGCCAAGAAGGCAGGAGTGATGAAAGACTCTACAAATTTCTCACAAACATCTTGATCAATAAATTAATACACATTGTATGAAGGCTTTTCTTTATCTTCTCCATGTTTAATATAATCATGGGTGAGCTGTATCTTAAAGCCACTCCAATGCTCACCACAATATTTAAGCATTTTCTTTATCACATTATCATCATCTGGATTAACAATGAACACATCCTATGTTTACACAATAGAGATGTTATTAGTATTAAACAAAAAGTAAATGATCGTATATACTTGCAAGCAAATCATAAAATACCTGAGCATCTTCCCATATGGTGTCTTTGAATTCCTCTTCAATATCGTGCCAACTATCTATCAAAATACTCACTTTACTTCTACCTTGTAACGCAATGTAACCCATAAAATCGTCAGCATGTTCACCATAATCCCTGCCGGTTGCAACATCAACTGTAACTAGGTAGCAAACACTAGTTTCTTGGGATTTTTTCACCTTCGTATACATCCTGACACATCTATTTTTCTTCTACGATTTGTATTAATAGATGTTGCAACAAATGTTGTGTGGGAGGTGCTTGTCGAGTCGGCCATGACTATGTGCTGAAAAATAGGTAGAAACAGAATGATATAAACTCATTTTAGTGATATATAACTCGCTTCAGTGATATATAACTCGTTTCAGTGAAGAACAAACCTGTTGAAAAATGATATTTATTGATGAAATAACTCTCTAAATAAACCACAAAATGATCAAGAGAAACTATACTAACTAACGTTTCAATAAAAACAAATGGAAATTGTAGAAACAAAATGATCAAAAGACAAACTAACGTAAAACCCTAGACAAAATGATCAGTGAAAAAAAGGTGATATATAACTTGTTTTAGTGAAGAACAAACATGTTGCAAAAATGATGTTTGATGAATATTTGTTGGAAGAGTTTTGATGAAGATAAACTTGAAAATTGCCTAAGGTTTTTTGCGAAATGAGAGTGACGAAATGACGTTTGAGCGTTGATAGATAAACAAAATGTTAGAAACTATCTATTGTTGTCTGAAGTATTTCACACAATATATGTGTCAAGCCGGTTTTATATAAAATCCGATGTGACAATATTAATTGAAAATATAAAATATAAAAAACACAATAGCGTCATATTCTGGAAATTCAATTAAAAGATATATAACGTCAATTTTTTTTGTATAACCGAGAGGCTTGAACATATCTAATAAAAAAATTAAAATAAGATTTTGAAAATAGTTTTTAAAATTGATTAATACAAAATATATTGCCTCTTAGTTGGACCATGTAGCTGAGGTAAATACTAATAATTTTTTTATAAAAAAATAATGATAAAAATGAAACTTAGCTGAGGTAAATACAATAGCGTCATATTCACGGAAACTCAATGACTGGAGAAAAAGGTAAGCAATTATCCATAATATGTAAGATAGTCAAAGTATTCTGAAACGCAAAGTTTCCCAATATGCATAGTCTTCAAGACATATTGTACGTTATTCAAGATTTCTTCTTATAAAAGTAGACGTTTGCATAACCATCCAGATCACATTACTCTTCAGCTAAAATGGGTAAACCAAAGCAGTATAAGGCTCAAAAGAGGGATTTATAAGAGGAGATTAGGAAGATGATGAAGAAAAAAGCAAAGGAAGACAAGTAAAAGCCCGAGGAAGCTTTAACGGTTCAGAAGTCTGAGGAAGTCTCAAAAGGAGTAGGCACAACTGCTGGGTCCCAAAGTGGGCAGAATAGAGACAACAATGATAAAGCCCAAGAGGAATGAGGATCTAATGGAATAAGAGTGATATGAAGTATAAAATTATTTAATGTCTTTAGGATAAAAAATGTAATGCCTTCTTAATGAATAAAAGAATTTCCTTCTCTTAGTATCAGTTGCCATTTACTTCCTTTAACAACACAAAAACCATGACTACAATCAACAACCCAATAATGAGTTTGTAACATAAACAAAATTATATTCACAAAACATGAACAAAGTTATAGTCACAAAACATAAATAGTGAAACATGAACAAAGCTATAGTCACAAAACATAGTCGAAGAGAATAAAGATTTCGTTTTAAAAAATGATATTCGTTTCCAGAAATGATTTTGTTATCGCTGTCGTCTCATTTTCTAGGACACACTTGAATGTTATAAACAAAATGAAGTACCTCTTATGTTTTAATTTTGTGGGGAATAATTTCACAACGGTACAAGCTTCAACCGTAGTGAAATATGGAACATATAACCACAATTGAATCAAACAACCGTAGTTGTTATACTTTTAATTTTTAAATAATAATAAATGTGAAAGGACACACACTTATTTTTATTGAAAAAATGGACAAATGTTAAAGCTGGGATTCGAAGCTTGTTATCCAAGTTCTACGACCACGATTATTTTCAGGAACCGTGATTAAAAGTTTCTTGATAAAATAAAAACAGCATATGCGTAAAAAATGAGATATGACTACGGTGGAAAAATGGTCGTTGTAATATTGTATCACCGGAGGTATATTTTATAGTAATGGAAACTTTTAAAACTACAATACCATATGATATTGTATATTGAAAGATCAATCTTGAGTTGACAATACTAGCATATGATCTTCAAGTACCTACAAAATAATTAATAGTACTTTGGTACCCAATATTTTTTGGGTCCTCTTGGGTTATATCCCTTCCTTACCCACACATACTCACAATAAGGAATAACATAATTTTTTATGTAGCAAGTATTAGAAGTATGACCTTTTGCATTGCAATTAAAACAAATAGGTCTAAAAACATTATTCCTTTTATTGACATAAAAGTTATTTCTATCATAATGTCTTTTATGATAATCTAAAAAATGTACTTTCTTTGATTCCTTATTGTTAAATTTGATAGTAGCCTTTACAAATATAGTTTTAGTTGTACTGGGTTTATCCAAGTTAGAAAAGTCAAGTCCACACTTATTATTTGAATATCTTTGATTACTTAACACATTTTCTAAACCAATTTGACATTTTTCATATTTATTTATCACTTATTTTAATTCAACAATTTTTGATTCATGATCTTGCCATTTATTGTATGTAGAAATTTTGACGTTTTCTATTTCTATTTTTGTATCATTAGCCACACTTTATAGATTTAAAATAGTTTTCTTTTGTTTTGAGCATTGTCTATAAATTTTCAAAAATTCTTCATGTAATTCATGAGAATTTTGTAATTCATCATATGAAGGTCTATCATCAATTTCAGAATTATCAACCTCATGTTCTTCATCACTTCAATGATGTGATGCCATAAATGCCTTGTTTGCATGACCTTCATCTAAAGATGAACTTATTTCATTGTCATCCCATGCTACACATGCTTTCTTTGGAATTTTTTACTTCTTGTTTTTGAAGTATTTATTCTTCTTTTCAAGTGTAGGGCGTTCACTCTTCACATGTCCTCTTTTTTTACATTCAAATCATGTAACCTTCCTTATTGGTGTTTCTTTCTGAATGATCTCTTTTTTCCTCTATTTTCTTAAGAAATTTTCAAACCTTTTGATAAGATCATCATCTTCATCATTATTGGATTCATCATCTTGATTGCTATCATGATTTTTTACTCTACTCTTTAAGAAAATATTTTTAGAATTCTTTTCTTGATCTCATACTTCTCCAATCTTTCATGTTCTATCTCATACTCTTGGAGTTTTCCAAACAATATTGCGGAAGTCATTTTGGTTAAACTCTTCTTTTTTTGATATCGTTGTCACTTTTGGTTGATATACCTTTGTTAATGGCCTGAGTACTTTGAGATTTAATTCATCATTAGTAAAAGTCTTACCGAGTGCCATTAAATGGTTCGTCAAGTGTGCAAATATTTTCTCCAAGTCAATAACTGATTCTCTAGATTGCATCTTGAAAATTTCTTATTCTTGATATAATGTGTTCAATTTTGACCTTTTTACTTCCACGGTTCCTTCATGAGTGACTTTTAACATATCCCATATCTCTTTTGTTGTTTTAGAATGAGAGATACAAAAGAACTCGTCCATACCAAATGTTGATTGAAACATGTTCTTTGCCTTCTTATCAAATAAGACTTTCTTCTTATTAACATCATTCTAAGAACTTTTGATCTTGGGTGTACCGACATTATTAACAACACCCATTAGAATGAAAAGACCATCTTCAACAACGTCCAAAATATCATCACCGTGTGCACTAAGATACGTTTGCATGCGAATTTTCCAAAAAATCAAAATGTTCACCAACAAAGCATGAATGTTTGTTGCTACTACCACCATCTTTAAAAGTTAGATTACCAAAAGACATATTTATCTGGATCTAGGAGCAAGTTATCTTAACCTGCTCGGATGCCAATTATAAGATTAGAGTGCACCTAATAGGGGGTGAATTACGTGTTTAGAAAAATTAGAGATTTGGTGACAATTTTTTTATATTGGAAATTTTACTGATTTACTTTTACGGGTATTATAACAACAAAGTGATGACCTATTTGTCTGATTAAATGGATTAACTAGTTTGTAGAAAAATAAATGCAGTAAAGTAAATTGCACAATGATATATCATGATTCCTCTTTCCAAATAATAGTACTACAGTCTTGTCACATCCCGTGAGAGATTTTCACTATTGTCTGATCATTATACAAGCGTACCACTAAGACTTCTCTTACAATCTTCTAACACTAACAAATAAGCACACCACTTTTGTGATTTTGAAACACCAACAATCTTTTAAGAATTACCCCGATTCAAAGGGATTTTTCCAACAAATAGAAAAACAACCTTTCCTATTTGCAACAACTTGTAACAAGTACAACACTTTCTTATAAATAAAGAATCACCACACACTTGATGAAAAATCACGGATAAACAAATAATCTGTAATAAGCAAACTTTGTAGCAACTTTGACAATTTGATAACTTTGCCGCTTTTCTGATATATTGACTATTTCAATCCTCTCCTTCAATGAACATGTCAATAGAATATAAACACTTAAATTCTCAAAATTCTTTCACATATGATTTGAAAATTATGCATAATTTTTTTTTTCAAAATATTTACTAATACTTAAAACAAACAAAATTGTTCATGAAGAAGGTGATTTTGAATTTGAAAATTCTTCTATTTATAATGAATCATGTATCTTTTGAAATTTCAGAAACAATGGTTGGAAAATACTCATGATCATTTGCAATGTTATGAAAATGTTATATCATCATTAGAGATGGAGAGGTGATGCACTGGTTCAGAATTTTCCATTTTGGTACAAAGGTTAATCGATTGACTACTATGGGTTAATCGATTAATAGTTCCATAATGTTAAATATTATGTGAAAATGTACTTGGTTAATCGATTGACCAAGGAGGGTAGTCGATTATCCTTAGTGAAAAATTGGAATCGTTAAATGATTGAAAAAAAAGGTTAATTGATTATCCTTATGAAAAAATGCAATATCTCTTGAAACAGAGACATGGTTAATCGATTGACAGTATTTGGTTAATTGATTAACACATATAGGTTAATTGATTAACCTGTCTTATACTCTATAACCATTGAATTGAAGGTTCTACCTTTGTCTATGATCCAATATTATTAAAATCCAAATCTTGGCACAAACTTAATAATTGATTCAATCTTTTTCTTCTATAATCTTTTTCTTTAAGATAACCTTTCGTCTTCATTAAAATAAAGCTAAGAAGGATGAACATATATTCTTTACGAATACCACAATCAACTAAAAAAAATTGTTACGACCAATGTCTTGACTTGTAACCATTTTCTTCAGATACACCCCCTAATATTTTTGACGAATTAGTAATTGAAGAAATTTTTCCTACTGTTAATTCTTACTGTCAGAATCAAATAATACTATATGTCTATAAATATAATATGTTGAACAGTAAAGATATGTTAAATTGTAAAAGTTATGGCTAGTAATAATTCACAACTTAGAATCGATTCAAATATTCGTTATTAAAAAAAACCATTAAGAATATACCTTACTAAATATTATTTGGAATCAATTGCACGAATTATTAGAAAACCATTAGCTCCCATTTATCTAACAAACAAATCTACAAGGATGGTAAATACACAATAAATTGATCAGTTGCAGCTTGGAAGAGGAGAGCCACACAAACACTTGTTATGAACAAATGAAGACACATCAAAAGTGTTGAAATATCCAACCTTTGGAATCTCACCACATAGCCTATTATAGCTCACATTCAAAAATGTTACATTTTCCATTGCCATAGGAAAACTACCATAGATCTTATTGTGACTCACATCCAACGTTGCTATGGTTTGAGACAACTCAACTCTTCCAAAATCAAAAGCAAAACGGTTCCCCGAAATGTCTATCACCAATGTCTTTTTATTGGAACCGAAAAGCATAGAAGCATCACCTTCAAACTTATTATAAGCCAATTCAACAAGGTAAATATCTAACTTGGACAACGAAATCGGGAGTTTCCCCGAAAGTTTATTGTAAGAGAGATCTAAAGTAGAAACATGGCTGTTATTGAAGTAACCATATGAAGTCGGGATCGAGCCTCTTAAGTTGTTATTGTTAAAGAGAATCCCTGAAATACTTGGCAATTTATATAGTGAAGGAGGGAGTGTTCCAATGATGTTATTGTGTGATAGATCCAACTCAACTAGGTTTTTGGATTTGTACGTAAATTTAGGTATTGGACCTATTACACCGGTTTTACTGATTGTAAGGTATCGAAGGTTGGTGAGTTTGATGATGGATTGTGGAATTGGGCCAGTGAGATTTGGTAAATTATAGATAAATAAGGTCTCTAAGTAAGGTAGGTTAGCAATAGATGGAGGAAAATGAGAAGTAATGTGAATGTCATCCGAGATACTTAGATCGGTGATGCGATCGTTGGTTAAGGAGGAGCAAGCAACGCCGGACCACTTAAAGTTACAGCAATCAGTGTGTGGTATCCATGAGGAGAGAAGAGATGGATTGTTGAATTCTTTTTTGATTTGGAGAAGGATGGTTTCATCTTGTGGATGGCATGCTTTTGAGAGAGATGTAGTTTGAGAGAGGAATATGAATATGAATATGAATAGAAGGGAAAAGTTAGTGATAGTGGTCATTTGTTGGTTAGTGTTGGGGATTGGGATAAGAGAAATGGATGAGGAGTTTGGTTGGTTTATATGATATTGTAAAGTGTGAGTTGATGGCTAATGGCTTGCAAGTTGAGATGCATGCCACTAGGAGATGTTTATAGGAAGGTGTGAATATATTAGTATTGTAAAGTGAGAATAATGGTTGATGGCTATTGTTGTCTTTCAAGTTGTGATGCCATTATGAGATGTGAAGAAATGTTGAAGTCAAAACAAGTCAGCTCCTTGGTATAGAGCTTTTTAGATATAGAATAAAAAATTACCACTCGGATCCATATTGGTCAACTTGGGAGTAGTACACAAGCCTTAAGGTATATTGGTCCATATAGTGATTGTCAATTATTATTTTGGGGTCTCTCCCATTTGGGTGCTGCATTTATGCTTTTTGTGTTAGGTTAATTATTGTCTTTTCTGTGAAAGATTCATGCTTATAAGCTAGTTATGGTTATGATATTGCGCAATGGTTGAAGTGGCAGAATTTGTAGTGTTTTGGGGTCGGTGGTCCTTGTGTCCATTTTAGCTTATATATTACCCCCTTTTATATATATATATATATATATATATATATATATATATATATATATATATATATATATATATATATATATATATATATATATATATATATATATATATATAAAAGTAAGAAAAAATGTATTTTGAAGTATTATATTTGTGAGCGTTTTAAATTAGGGACCCTCGCCCAAGGGCGATACCACCTATGTGACGATTTAAGGACTCGCCTAAGATATTGATGATGTGTGTAAAGTCGTCAGTCAAGGGAGAGGAAGTTCACCACTGCTTCTGAAAGGTTAGGTAGTCAATAACTTCTCCTGGTCAAGAGGGAGCAGTTGTCGCCATTCAGGGTTATCCAAACCCTAGGCCTAAAAGACCTCTATAAATACCTCTCTCTAAGGGGAGAAAAGGACAAATCTTAAACAATACCGATCATTCTCTCATACACACATATACACAAGCAATCACTCTATAGCAAACTCTACTACATAAAACACCTGTACAACGGTTGAAAAAAATGATACCACCACGCTGAACCAACCGTTGTGAGGTAAGGTGTGGTTGTATGTATGATGCTTTCCATCACGGTCGTGCGATCGTGATTTCATCTATGTAGCACGCTACCTACAATAACAATTACTTTAAACAACCATTGTTATATTGTTTAATGCATAATATTTAACAATGGTTGTACTAAACAACTACTGTGATAAATTATGTGAAATACTTATTTCGCCAAAGCTCGTTAAACATATAACCTTTCAATCTACACTAGAACATTATAATATGACAAATTAAGTTATATTAGAAGAACAAGTTCACGTTCAATGCTTGACAATAGTTCTTCAACTCCTTATCCATATTTTACTCTTTAACAATTATAACTTGATTTAGTGATTGTAGTTCTTCAACCACCCAGAAACGTACCATACATATCCTATAATGGTGTGTCCACAATGAAAAGTATGAAGCTAAAGTTAGAGCTGCCAACTTGTGTCTATCTTGAATGGATATCATTATGGAATTTTGACACAAGTTTGCAACGCTAACTTTAGGTTCATCCTCTTTATTGAAACAAACATCCCTACATACAAGTCAAAACAAGCAGGAAGTTCAAACATTATGAAACAAGCTATTGAAATGGATTTGAAAATAAAACTATAGTGAAAACGAACATGTAAATATCCATTGGATAAGATTTGATGTTATAGTTTCATTTTAAGTTTTCCATATGAGAGAGACGGATGACATAGTTGTTAGGGTTTCGTTTTGAGAGAGATGAGCGAAAGAGTTGTTAGAGTTTTGTTTTGAGAGAGACGACTGTTACGTACTAAAGCGAGAGATAATTTCTCTTATATATAAATAAGTAGCACCTTTCACCACGGTCGAAAACAAAATTCATGGTGATATACAAGGTCAATCACATTATTATTCCGATAAATGACCAAATTGTTGGTGTTGGGATTCAAACCATTTCACTCCATGTATATTTGACCACGGTTGATCTATGTGACCATTGTTACATGTCCTTTAGTAAATACAAAAAAAATCGTCAAAAAATAAACTACTACCACGGTTAAAACGACAGTCGTTGTAAAATTTGTTTTACGAAAGGTCTATTTTCTAGTAGTGAAGGCCTCCCACCTCACGTGGGCAGGTCCCTAAGACCTCCATAATTCACCATCATACAAGGCTTCTCGTCACCGTGGACAAGCCCTAACTACCATTATATGTTATACACCTAGTAAGGCCTATTATCCCCATGCCCTTGCAAAAGGAACACATACTTGTACTTTTTGACCAATACAGTGGCACCCACAGTTGGCTTTGGTAAAATTAACATGGGTCACACCTTCTCCATCAACGGCACCCAACTCACGTTGACCTTTTACTCCTATACTTAGCCATTTTCGGTCATGATTAACAAACAGAGACCCGCCCCTACACTAGAAGGTACCAGAGATATCAGTGACACCTACGCCCTAGTGGAGATGTGTGACGCCATATACAAGTTACACCGTCATAATAAAATACTAGAGGATAATGTCCATAACATTCGACAACGTCAACAGGAC
The DNA here is from genome assembly GCF_024323335.1 of Lathyrus oleraceus. Classification (NCBI taxonomy): domain Eukaryota; kingdom Viridiplantae; phylum Streptophyta; class Magnoliopsida; order Fabales; family Fabaceae; genus Lathyrus; species Lathyrus oleraceus. The sequence goes on from NC_066584.1 coordinate 53,693,498, forward strand.
TTCAATCTCCCGAAAGAGATGGAATTGTTAGATCCCTAGACACTATCGGATGACATATGTGGGGTGCATGTCCTAGAAGGATTAAACCCCCTTTGTTGGACAACTTTGATGGGCGCAATGACCTCTACGAGCACATCACCTCTATCAACACATAAATGACCATCATAGGAGTATCTAACTCCTTGAAGTGCAAGTTATTGTCTGAAACCTTCAAGGACGCCACCCTTTGAAGGTATATGGGTTTTCCCCATGCATCCATCACCAGCTATCAGGAGTTAGTGAGAAAGCTTATGCACCAGTTTGCCGCACGCCGTCATAGAGTCATCAGAGTCACTAAGGGGTTACCTAATTCCCGTTAACTAGGCCACGATAGGGTCATCCCACCAAACCAAGAAATGTTTGTGAGGGTGTTCCAAGATGGACTCAAGGTGGGATACTTTAATGAGTCCCTCTCCTAAAAGTCGACACTTTCGTTGGATGAAGTGGTTACCAGAGAAGAGTGTTACCTAAAGTGTGGGGAGAGCAATGCTGAAAATAAGGCGCGCAATGTCAAAGAGTGTGTTCCCAACGCCAAAGGCTTACATCACCAGAGGAAGAAAAATTATACCTCACCCATAAAGGACAAGACTGTATTCAAAAAGGTAGGAAATGAAGCAGATAACTTTACGCCCTTGAATACTCTCCGCGAGTAGATCTAGTGCAAGGTTATCCACCTATAAAACTGAAGGAGAAGAGCGATCCAAAATGCAGGGGAAATTAAAAAAAATTCTCCTTTAGTGATCCTTACAAATGGGCATGATCAGTGATAGAATCGTTACCTCTTGTGGCGATTGAAACCTTTGATGCAGATCTATGGAGCGATCACGAATGTTGAATGGTGACAATGCCTCTACTCAGTCCACACGAACAAATTCCTTCAATCTCAGTGTTAGCTACTATGAATGAAGGCTTTGAGTGAGTGAGTGAGTGAGTGAGTGTGTGTGTGTGTGTGTGTGTGTGTGTGTGTGTGAGAGAGAGAGAGAGAGAGAGAGAGAGAGAGAAACAAAATTGCAACTACACAAATGCTTCTGCACAAGGGTTCTATTTATAGAACCACTTGTGTGGGCTGCAAGCTAAAAATCCCACTTAAGTGTATGTGGCCCATATCTTATAATATGCCAAAATCACTTAAGCGCGTGGTACCTTACCATATTTCATATTCTACTTAAGTACACTGTACCTTACGATGTTCTACAATTCACTTAAGTGCACTGTACCTTACGGTGTTCCTTAGTTACTCTATCTCTCATCAATCCATCCTTTTGTGTGTGACCCTGTAGGTTTTCGCGACATTGACAATTATATTAAATCACGTATTTAACATAATAAATAGTGAGCGGTATCTAGCAATACATCACTGTTACCCAAGACACGAAAATGTCATGTGATCTGACAAATTCTTTTGTGATAATACTTATGTGTATAATTACCCTTTTGCCCATATGTCTATCATGAACACAAGGCATAAACCGTGTCATCCTTGTCCAGTTCAATATTGGGTCCGTAGACATTTATCCTGTTATGCAGGATGGGCAAATTCCATCTAGGTCACTCATGTCCCTCAGCATGCTTCGTGGAGTACCCATCAACTGTCTTTATGGTCATCCAGTTACGGACAACGTTTGATCAGCAATAAGGCACTCGAATCTACATCTAGGGTCCATAGTGGTTTCAGGTCAAAGGGTGGTATACACCATTATCACCATGAGAATAACTTATGACACTTAACATAACATTCTATATAGTATTCTCATAACGGGTCAATCCAGTATAAATATTACTCTCAATATTCATACTTATGTTTAAGACTTGATAACTCCTTATCCATGATCCATGAGATGTGATCATCAGTCTATATACATAACAGTCTTAATGCTTTAATGTTATCCCACTTCACAACAAAGCTCGACTACAAATGCTTTAAGAATAGTGTCCTTATGTTTAATGGGATCTCATGATTAAGTCACACTTGATACATTAAACGAACTAGCTATTCTAGGGACTATATTAAACAAACATAATAAAGAAAAAGCCTTTTATTATTAATAAATAATTCGATATAAGTACCTGTCATACCCCAATTTTGTCCGGACATATTTAATTTTTCATAGAATTAATTTCATTTTTTAATTTAGCATCATATGCATAACATGACATATATTTGTATCATGAATAAACACCTAAAATGTCTGCCAAAATGAATTTATTTGAGAATATAGAAAAATCGGTTGAATCGTTAAAATTTGAGGAAAGACTGTATTTTTTTAAATAATAGGTTTTGTGCTGACAATTTTAGTGTGATTGGCTTAATTTTCTGAATAAAATTGGTACTCGATTTCTTTTTTTAATTGGTCAAATATTTTTTTAGAATGATTTTAAACATTAGTTAGATTTTTAAAAAAATATTAGTTAGTTTGTTTATAAATATTAATTAGTTTTTTTTAAATATTAGTTAGATTTTTCTAAAATATTAGTTAACTCTTTTTTAAATATTAATTAGTTTTTTTAAATATTAATTAGTATTTTTAGGATTTGTTATAATAATTATGATATGTATATATTATACATTGGATTCTAATCCATAAAAAACAAAATTCAAAATACCCCAACGTCTCTCATTCTCCTCCATCCACTGTCTGCTCCACTACCATTCCACTACAACTACCTCCTCTCTCTCGTACGAAAGAAAAAGAAAATGACAAAAAAAAAAGGTAATAAAAGTCATTCACTATTCACTCAGTCTCACACTCTCACCCTCAAAAAAACCCTAGCCGCAATTGCCTTCTCCCACTCTCACGCACCTCCGCCGCTCCCTCAATCCAGCGCCGCCGCTTCAATCCGTTACCTTCATAACCAAACCCTCCATCGAACACCTCACAACCTTCAACCATTTCATCTTCTGCTCGCCACCATCCTCCGCCGAAAACCCACCGGCGAATCCACGATCCCCACCGTCACCTTCATTTCCTCGAAACCCTCATCGTCCCTCAAACCTCGCTCGATTTCGAACCACCGTTAACCACCTCTCAGCCACCACAAAAAAAACCTTCGCCGCTAGCAACCATCATCAAACCCTCACCTTCAAATCGCGTCACCATCACCACCACAACCAAATACTCCTCCCTCAACCGACACACCACCATCATCAACCGCCGTCGATTCCATCGCCGCCCACGACAACACGAACCGGCCATTACTCCGACGAAGTTCGCGATTCAGATTGATGTTGAAACGGATTGGAGCACAAAGCCAAGGTGCAAGCGCGAGTTAAAGATTGTTGGTTCCCGAGAAAAGCGCAAGTCGACGCTGTAGATACGGTAACCCGCACGGCAGCAACATCAACAGCAAACTCGGCTCGTCATCGTGGTAACGATCTCAAAGCTTTCTTCAAACCTGTCCCTTATGTCATTTCGGTTTGGCTTTAAACCGTATAGTTGTGCTGGTTAGACCGCTACGAAATTTACTGTCATATACCTTGGTTTTGCTAGTAAAAAGCTGTTTGTCCTGTTGTATATCTGTTGTGGATGTTATGGTTTTCGATTCATGATTCTAAAATAATTACCTTAATGTACGTGACGGCGTGTGTGGGCTGTGTTTGTGTGCCGCTACAGTTTCATTTCAATTGCAATTTCATTGAAATCACAGGTTTTGAAAGCTAACACCATTAACCTGTTTTGATTACGTTAATTATTCTGGTTATGTGGGAAGTTGATGTTGAGAGTCGAGTATATTGGTTCCTTAATCTCCTTACAAGTTTGTTTAAATGTTATTCTGAATTGGGAAATCATAACAGCATGTTTCTTCTTTAAGGTTAACATTTCAAAACCAGTTTTTGTAATGAATGAGCTTCGATTTTTGACGGATTTTTGACTGTTTGTGGTTTAGCTTTGGGATCATTGAGTTAATGTTGGCTGATTCGGGTTTATGTGCTATTTTAATTCAGTAAAAATGTTATGCTCAGAATATTGATGATTGTAAAGTTAGGAACATGAGTTTGCTCTGTTGATTGCATATTTCCTGGATTTCGGTTATGGAATTTTAGGGTTGTTTATGTTTTGGTGCCGGGAAAACGGTTTTGTTGTTGTATGAATTCTGACGCATCATGAGCCAAGGGTGGGGACTGGGTGTTGTATTACGAGTAACCTGTTTGTTGTTGCCTTTTCATTTTGCCTTTCATAGAAATATTTGGAAATGCTTGGAATTTGTTTGGAACAGTTGAAATGTATGTAACGTTTCTTGCTGAAATTTTTACAGTAAGTTGATTTTAGTGGCAATGTAGTATAACCATGCATAAATACATTAAACTGTAATTTTCTCTTTGAACTTAATTAATCGATTAAAATCTTTAATTAGTTTAATTTCTATTAATCAATTTTAATTAACTTAATTATTTAATTTAATTAGATAATTTTGATAATTAATTTTAATTAATTTAATTAATCAATTTAATAAATTTTAATAAATTAATTTTGTTTTTAAAAAAAATGGATTAATTTCTTCCAATTACAAACTTCAAATCATTTCAAGCTAAATTACTTCACAAATCATCTTTTCATAAATCATTTATAATTTCATTTCAATTTCAATTCATCATCCAACACAAAACCAATTTCAAAAAATGCACAAATCACAATTCTCGATTTAAATGTCGAGCCCATTTTTAAAACACCCTTGTAAGTCGATTGCTCTTCGCATCGCCATCAACCTCACATAGCTTACTCTTGGGCTTCCTTACAATGAGACCTATTTGATTATTGATTAATCGAGTAGATGAAATAATACACTAAAAAATCTTTCATTTCATTAATAAACACAAATTCAAATCATTTTTCTCAAACCATTCAATTTCAAAATCATTTCCTCTTAAAATATAACTTGGGATGAAAAGGAGGTAGGAAGCGTACGCTTCATTATTTCTCAATTACTCGAATAATTGGCGTACGCCATATTGCACGAGTTTTTGTCACCCGGTTAAATCTTAAAACTTACAAATTCAATTACTTTTCCAAATCAAATATAATTCCTAAACTCAATTTATTTCCAAACCATAACAATTTAAATCATTATTCCAAATTTCTTAATTCTAAATCTCCGATAATTAAGGATAGGAGGCGTACGCCTCGCTATCTTTCGATTATTCGAATAATTGGCGTACGCCACATTGCTCGAATCTTCGTCATCAAATTAAACCTTAAATCATGCGACTTCAAATCATAATGTTTCAAATCAATTACAAATCCTAATCCTTTTAACTCCACATTTCAGATGAAAAGGAGAATAGTAAGCATCCGCTTCATTATCTCTCGATTATTCGAATAATTGGCGTACGCCATATTGCTCGAATCTTCGTCATCAATTCAAAACCACAATCGAATAAACTCAAATCATCTTCAAATCCAAACCTACCAATTCAAAATACAAACTATCTACGCAAATCATATACAAACATCTAAACATATCTTTTACAATTTAAACCTCGGATGATAAGAGATGGGAGGCGTACGCCTCACAGTCTCTCGATTAATTGGATAATTGGCGTACGCCATATTGCACAAATTATCGACTTCCGACTAAAACACATTAAATAAACTTGGATAAGGGAATAGGTGGCGTACGCCTCATTATTCCTTGAATAAGCAAGTAGGGGGCGTACGCCTCACTACCGTGCATATTCAACATCCATAAATAAACTTTCAAAATAATTCGAACGAAAAGGGACTAGAAGGCGGACGCCTTATTATTCCTTGAAAGAATTGGACGATTGGTGAACACCACATTGCTCAACCTTTCGTCGTTCTCCAAAAACATCCTCAAAAAATCAAACTAACTTCTCGCCCCCGCGCGATCGAAACCAAATCAACACCCAAACACATCAATTCAACTTGTCACCCCCGCGTGACCAAAACCTCATCAAAAGAACACTGTCAATCCTTTCTAATGCGCATAACAAACCAGTGCTTAAGCCTCCCCCGAGAGTAGACAAGCCAGCGTTTAGCCTTTAGAACGCCGACCTACACAGTCGTTCATCAAAAACAAAACCAACCAAATATTCGTAGTTGCCCGAACTACGAATGCTCTGATTTCCTTATTGCACCATAAGGATACGTAGGCAGGAGATTGCTGTATCTTCGCGAGCACACTAATAAAAAACCTCCCATTTTCCCCTCTGAGGTCTTCATCCATATTTATTATCAATTTTAAATTACTCGAAGAAAGCGAATAACATTTAACTAACATTCAAATAGCAAATTAGACTAAAAGGTTCCCGTTGAGTACAACGGACGTGAGGGGTGCTAATACCTTCCCCTTGCGTAATCGACTCCCGAACCCGAATATGGTTGCGACGACCATTATTCTATTTTTTTAAAAGGTTTTATCGATATTTTCCTATTCCTTCATTGGGATAAATAAAGTTCGGTGGCGACTCTGTTTCGAACAACATTTTTTTCCGCGTCCTATCGCGAGGGATCGCATTATCATCATTTTTTGAGGTGCGACAGACTGGCGACTCTGCTGGGGACGTTTGCTCCAAGCTAGAGAGAGTCAAGCCTAACTTAGTCAATTTGCTATGAATGTTAGAATACCGCTTTCATTTGCTTTTGTATACCTTTATGTATTATTTATGTTATATAATTTATTCTGCTATTGTGTTGGGTGATCTATGGTACTTGGCATATGTTGTGAGATAAGCTCCGTACCCGAGCTTTGAGAAGAACTTAGAACCCGGAGTTGTGTAGTGTTGAACCGGGGGGTGTACACCTCATTGGGACAATACGAGAACTCCACCTAGAGTAGATCTGTTCAAGGTTTCCATCATAATATGGCTAGCCCATCATTGCGAGGAAACGTTGAACATGGTCCATGACTCTGGGAACCTCATCTTAAACTGAAGTCCGTCTTCGTGATTGGCGATCGTGTAGTATTGAACCGAGGGGTGTACACCCTGTTCGTACAATACGAGGATCCCACTTAGAATAGACCGATTCAGAACTTCCATTTCAATGTGGCTAGCCCATTATTGCGATGGAAGACTGAACTTGGTCCATGACTCTAAGTTCTTATCATGAAAATGGATAACCTTAGGAGCCATCCTTTGTGTGTGGGGTAGAGAACATAAAACCTCTTTATAGAGTGTACCACATGATACTCGTAATATCCTGGATCCTAATTATACCTGAATTACATTTCCTTTGCATACCTAAATACAAAATTCCATGCATTCTCATCTCATCAGCATGAATTGCATATCATTTTCATAAACAAAAAAAACTCATCCCATCCTTTGTCCATAACCCGCAGTTGAATTCCCGACATTCGTATCAGACTTGAAGTAGCTCTGAAAAGATTATGGATCTGTTGGAGCAAAACCACATTGCTTTGAGAGGAGACGTGGACTCAATGAAAAACCAGGTAGACCAACTTGTGGAGGCAATGATAGCTTTAGCAAAGAAGAAGGACAACATTCAGCAGACTGCAGTGGTTGAGAATGCGGTCTTAGCTCCAGTAAATGATCCTACCCAACCTCAACTTGCGCGAACCCCAGTTGATAACTCTGTTGTACAAGAACGTCATGTCGTTCGAGATAAGGGTTCCTCATATCATGATGATGTTGAGTATCATAGCTTTGCATTCTCTGTGCCAGATTCTCATGGGACAAGCCTTGTGGTTAATACTGAACAATCACAAGATGATGAGATTGCTAAAAGATGTTGCGTGCTAGAGAAAAGACTCAAGGCCATAGAAGGACAAGATACTGTTGAACAGAGTGCCTTAGACATGTGTTTGGTACCTGGCTTAGTTATACCCCCAAAATTTAAAGTACCGGAATTTGAGAAGTACAAAGGGGATAGTTGTCCAAAGCACCATTTGGTGATATTTTGTCGTAAAATGACCTCTCATGCCCACAATGATAAGCTAATGATTCACTGTTTTCAGGACAGTTTGACTGGGGCATCATTGAGTTGGTATATGAAGTTAGAAAGGAATCATGTTCAGTCATGGATAGACCTAGCTAATGCCTTTTTGAAGCAGTACAAATACAATTTGGACATGGCTCCCGATCGCATGCAGTTGAGAGCCTTATCTCAGGAAAGCAACGAATCCTTCAGAGGGTATGCCCAAAGATGGAGAGAGTTAGCAGCTCGCGTTGAACCACCACTCTTAGACAAAGAAGTGATGGAATTATTCAGGGATACCTTGCAAAGTCCTTACTTCGAAAGGATGATTAGCAGCGCAGCATCAGACTTCGCTCACTTGGTGTCAATTGGGGAACGCATCGAGCATGGCCTTAAAAGTGGAAAAATCCAATGCGCCTCAAATAGCCAGAGCATTGAGAGTGAATCTATTGCCAGTTCCCCAAAGGAAGAAGAGGTTGAAGTTAATGCAGTCTGGGAAATCCCACAAGCTCCATATCAGAGACCACCCTCTCCTTATGGTCAGTATCCTACAAGTCAAGGATCTCCTCAGTATCAACAACAGATTCCACCTCAGCAGCCATATAAACGACATAACACTCCACATCAGCAACGCCATCATGCTCAATAAAGGCCAAGGAAGCCAGAGAGACATATCGATCCGCTTCCAATGCCATACAGTCAAGTACTTCCATACTTGATCAAGAGAGGGTTGATAATGCCAAAAGAGCTAAAACAAGTAAGTCCTCCATATCCACCAGGCTTTGACGCCAACTCCCGATGTGACTTCCATGCTGGGGCACAAGGGCATTCAACTGAAAACTGTAAGATGCTCAAAAGCAAGGTACAAAATCTGCTTGATTCCAAAATGTTCTCATTTGCGCCTCGAGGCCTTCACATCAACAATACTCCTTCACCTAGCTATGCGGGTCCATCAGTCCAAACTGTGGAAGAGATTTCCGAGAATAGGTCTGAAAATGATTATCGTACTAGTCTCGATGAGGAGAAATGCCACTACTCTGAAGAAGGCTAGCCCAGCAGTGAACCAGGCACGAGAGAGATTCCTCTGCACTGGCAACCATTTGGCTATTCCGTGCACTTCATCTGTATTTTTCTTTGCATGTCAAGTACTTATCTGCTTTCAAGTATTGTTGATTTCCTTTAATGGTAATATTAATGAAATGATTATGCATGTTTTGAACGAATCCTTTCGTATCCACTCATTTTTTCCATTGATATAAAAATATTTCTCCCATTCACTTATCAAACTGTTGTTTTAGCAAAGATTGAAGGGAGAATGACGAAAACTAAATACCCATAATTGTTGATTGTATGCTTTCAGATAAAACCTTGCTGATGATGTACAGGCATTGTTTCAAATCCCCAAACACTGGAGAGATAAGGAGTTAATCCCTAGTCAACCACTTCGAGCCTAGAAGTAGGAGTTCTTTTGGATTTACAAACCCTTATGTTTAACCCGGGGTAGGGTAGTGTTCAGTTAATCTAACTACGCATTCAAATTACAAGATGAGATATCCCTTATGTGGATCAACTACATGCCATTCTTCGCACACATCCTGAACTGTCGAAGGAACCTTGAAAAATACCAAAATTATGTCGGTTGTTCTTCAATGACCAATGACTTGGCAGTCATAATCTTCCCAAAAAAAAATCAAAGAAAGAGCCCGCTAAGTCGAACACCCAAAAAGGAGACTTAGGCAAAAATTAGGGCGATCCCGGTGGACTAAAAAGCTTCAAAAAGCAGTCTAGGCAAAAGTTAGGGATCAAAGCAAAAATCAAAAGAGGTCATGAAAAACCTCAACAAAATAAAACAAGATTCAGTGACCACCATGTCAAGAATCAAAGGGTCACCAACGTCCTTGAAGAGCAAAATAGGGTGACTGCCATTTCAAGAGACCTTGAATCACCATCTTTATCCTTACACCTTCAAGAAGACGAATGTGTATGATGTATTAACTGAATGTAGGATTGGAGATCATCAGGAAGAAGGGGTGGGTTAAAATAAAATTCGAGCCTTACATCCTTTGTTTCAATAACCATGAACCAAGCCACGTTACAACCCCTAAAAAGACCTAATTGAGGTAGGGTTTATTCTGAAAGCATACTACAGCAAGGTTGCGTAAACTGACTCCTAAATATTTGCTAATCACCTGTATTAGCATCATATTCTCACTGTATCTTTCAGACACTAGCTAAATCAACAATGCGTTTGAACTAATGGTTCATTCGTCACACACTATCACATCACTTCAATAAATGATTTTTCAAACCTGCATGAACGTCGCATTAAAATTACCATTGATTAAATAAACAATTTTAACTGCAAGTAATGTACTTAACATCAAGGAAGCTTCAAAGGAGCAATCAGAGAAGAACTTGATCATTCGTCAATGCTGACCCAAATCAAAACTACTTCCTAACCCTATGGATCAGGGGCATGGTATCCAATGAATGTGAATTGGTCACTCAAAAGACAAACTCCAAGCATCAGTTGATCAAGGAGGCAAATAAAATAGTTAGTCCATCTGGGGCAAGCCTTTAAAAAGCTCAACTTGGGGCAAACTACTGAAAGACTCATACACTGGGGCAAACTGGTTCAAGCCATGGTATAATCATTCCCAAGATTTCCTTTCAAAGTTTAATCCCTGCACACTAGGGCCGACAAGTCGCAAAGAGCCTTAGGGCAGAGCAAGAGCATAATCATCATGCATTGATTACGTCGCTACGCTCACAAAATTATTTGTAAACCATCGAGGCATATCAGGCAAAGAAGTTGAGGTTCTCTCAAGAACAAATCCACAGTCTATCAGCAAATAATCAAACTTGGGGCACCAAAAGCATCCACATCTATCTTTTGATCATCGCATCGTCAAAATACAGAATGTCAGGAAGTCAAAACCTTTCACCAACCAAAGTCCAATCCAAATTGGCAATTACCAGAAAAAACAAAGTCCAATCCATATTGGCAACTACCAAAAATAAAAGTCCATTTTGTTGGCATCCTCCAAAACCAAAGTCCAATCCCTATTGGCATCTCCAAAACCAAAGTCCAATCCATATTGGCAACCACTGAAAGTCCACTTTGCTGGCATCTTCATAAACTCAAATCCAATCAACATTGGTACCCAGAAAGTCTCACCTTCAAAAGGGAGATCAATCCAAGAAATAACCAATATTCATCTTGCATTACCACATGCACTGCATACAATAAACACACATGACTTTCCTTCTAAATCAGGAATTTGCATATCCAAAAGCTTTCTTGCAAAAACGAGAAATTTCCATTAACATGCATCATACGCATACACAAAATCATAATTCTTTCCCATCAACCCTTTGATGGACATAACCTGATCTTTCTTTTCCATCAGCCCTCTGATGATGACCATTCTTTCCACCAACCCTTTGGTGATGCCACTCCATAGTGAGGTTTCTTTTCCACCAACCCTTTGGTGATGCCACTCCCTAGTGAGGTTTCTTTTCCACCAACCCTTTGGTGATGCCACTCCCTAGTGAGGTTTCTTTTCCACCAACCCTTTGGTGATGCCACTCCCTAGTGAGGTTTCTTTTCCACCAACCCTTTGGTGATGCCACTCCCTAGTGAGGTTTCTTTTCCACCAACCCTTTGGTGATGCCACTCCCTAGTGAGGTTTCTTTTTCACTAACCCTTTGGTGATGCCACTCCCTAGTGAGGTTTCTTTTCCACCAACCCTTTGGTGACGACATCATTTACTTTTCCGTCAACCCTTTGACGATGACAGTTGCCTTTCCATCAACTCTTTGGTGATGATATTCCCCAATAATCTAAAAAAATAAAACCCTACAAAAACATCCTAAATATCCCCAACAATTGCATTCCCACATGCATCACATGCATCATTCCATGCATAATTTTCCTGCCAATTAGGAAGATTCATCAAACACAATCCTATCAATCATCAGCATACCCATGCATAAGCACTCCCGTCAAAACGGAAATTTCATAAAAAATGAATAAAATTACTCGCATTCATACATACACATCATAAATATCCCCATCAATTGCATACTTGCATACATCTCATGCATCATCCCATGCATGATATTTCCACCCAAAGTGGAACATCATACAAACATCAAACTTAAAATATCAAGATCCAGGGTCGTCCATATGTATCCTAGACTTTCCTCATTTAGTTCAATAAAGTTATTACCCTGCATGTGCTCGTGGAATTATTTCCCAGCCAGTCTTTCTTCAACTTTGTGATTAATAATGATATTCCCCAACATCTTTGCTATCATTGCTCCCCAAGCAGAGGTTACCCTAAAAAGTCTCTTATGAGCTTTTCCACTGCAGAGCATTTATAGTAAATCTCTTCCAAAAGGAGTCTTTTCTAAAATATTTCCCCCAATAGATAAACATCTGAGATACTGCTTCATTTATATGGAGAATCTCAGTTGTCTGTTTGAGATGCTGCTTCATCAATATGAAGAGTCTCATTCAGTTTTTAGAGATACTGCTCTAGTATTCTCGAAGAGTCTCAGATTCAATTAAGGTATCATTCCCTTGTTCGGAATATCTTAATTCTATCATATGAGATGCTGCTTCGACTCGATACAGAGAATCTCATCTTTTGCTGTTTGAGATGCTGTCTCATCAATATGAGGAGTCTCATTCCAGTTTTTTTTCTTTTGAGATACTGCTCTAGTATCCTCGGAGAGTCTCAGATTCAATTAAGGTATCATTCCCTTGTTCGGAATATCTTAATTCTATCATATGAGATGCTGCTTCGACTCGATACAGAGAATCTCATCTTTTGCTGTTTGAGATGCTGTCTCATCAATATGAGGAGTCTCACTCCAGTTTTTCTTCTGAGATACTGCTCTAGGTATCCTCTGAGAATCTTAGATACGGTTGAGGTATCATTCCCTTGTCGGAATATCTCAATTATATCATATAAGGTACTGCTTCGTTGATCCTCAGAGAATCTCGTGCGTTCAAATTGAGACACTAATATGCTAATTATCAGAAAGTCTTAGATACAGTTGAGGTATCATTCTATTATTGGAATATCTCGATTATGACATCCAAGATACTGTTCTGACAATTCCCAGAGAGTCTTGACTGTTTCATTTTACCTTCTAATAACTTTTCTTACTGTATTTCTCACTGCATTTTCCTTCTGCATTTCTCCCTTGCATTCCAAAGGACAAAATTTGGATCTTCTTAGTATTTAATTACCTTCCACCACGAATGTATGAAGACCGTTGTCATTCTTACCTTCTAGTTCAAGATAATTAAATAGGGGCAGCTGTCATACCCCAATTTTGTCCGGACATATTTAATTTTTCATAGAATTAATTTCATTTTTTAATTTAGCATCATATGCATAACATGACATATATTTGTATCATGAATAAACACCTAAAATGTCTGCCAAAATGAATTTATTTGAGAATATAGAAAAATCGGTTGAATCGTTAAAATTTGAGGAAAGACTGTATTTTTTTAAATAATAGGTTTTGTGCTGACAATTTTAGTGTGATTGGCTTAATTTTCTGAATAAAATTGGTACTCGATTTCTTTTTTTAATTGGTCAAATATTTTTTTAGAATGATTTTAAACATTAGTTAGATTTTTAAAAAATATTAGTTAGTTTGTTTATAAATATTAATTAGTTTTTTTTAAATATTAGTTAGATTTTTCTAAAATATTAGTTAACTCTTTTTTAAATATTAATTAGTTTTTTTAAATATTAATTAGTATTTTTAGGATTTGTTATAATAATTATGATATGTATATATTATACATTGGATTCTAATCCATAAAAAACAAAATTCAAAATACCCCAACGTCTCTCATTCTCCTCCATCCACTGTCTGCTCCACTACCATTCCACTACAACTACCTCCTCTCTCTCGTACGAAAGAAAAAGAAAATGACAAAAAAAAAAAGGTAATAAAAGTCATTCACTATTCACTCAGTCTCACACTCTCACCCTCAAAAAACCCTAGCCGCAATTGCCTTCTCCCACTCTCACGCACCTCCGCCGCTCCCTCAATCCAGCGCCGCCGCTTCAATCCGTTACCTTCATAACCAAACCCTCCATCGAACACCTCACAACCTTCAACCATTTCATCTTCTGCTCGCCACCATCCTCCGCCGAAAACCCACCGGCGAATCCACGATCCCCACCGTCACCTTCATTTCCTCGAAACCCTCATCGTCCCTCAAACCTCGCTCGATTTCGAACCACCGTTAACCACCTCTCAGCCACCACAAAAAAAACCTTCGCCGCTAGCAACCATCATCAAACCCTCACCTTCAAATCGCGTCACCATCACCACCACAACCAAATACTCCTCCCTCAACCGACACACCACCATCATCAACCGCCGTCGATTCCATCGCCGCCCACGACAACACGAACCGGCCATTACTCCGACGAAGTTCGCGATTCAGATTGATGTTGAAACGGATTGGAGCACAAAGCCAAGGTGCAAGCGCGAGTTAAAGATTGTTGGTTCCCGAGAAAAGCGCAAGTCGACGCTGTAGATACGGTAACCCGCACGGCAGCAACATCAACAGCAAACTCGGCTCGTCATCGTGGTAACGATCTCAAAGCTTTCTTCAAACCTGTCCCTTATGTCATTTCGGTTTGGCTTTAAACCGTATAGTTGTGCTGGTTAGACCGCTACGAAATTTACTGTCATATACCTTGGTTTTGCTAGTAAAAAGCTGTTTGTCCTGTTGTATATCTGTTGTGGATGTTATGGTTTTCGATTCATGATTCTAAAATAATTACCTTAATGTACGTGACGGCGTGTGTGGGCTGTGTTTGTGTGCCGCTACAGTTTCATTTCAATTGCAATTTCATTGAAATCACAGGTTTTGAAAGCTAACACCATTAACCTGTTTTGATTACGTTAATTATTCTGGTTATGTGGGAAGTTGATGTTGAGAGTCGAGTATATTGGTTCCTTAATCTCCTTACAAGTTTGTTTAAATGTTATTCTGAATTGGGAAATCATAACAACATGTTTCTTCTTTAAGGTTAACATTTCAAAACCAGTTTTTGTAATGAATGAGCTTCGATTTTTGACGGATTTTTGACTGTTTGTGGTTTAGCTTTGGGATCATTGAGTTAATGTTGGCTGATTCGGGTTTATGTGCTATTTTAATTCAGTAAAAATGTTATGCTCAGAATATTGATGATTGTAAAGTTAGGAACATGAGTTTGCTCTGTTGATTGCATATTTCCTGGATTTCGGTTATGGAATTTTAGGGTTGTTTATGTTTTGGTGCCGGGAAAACGGTTTTGTTGTTGTATGAATTCTGACGCATCATGAGCCAAGGGTGGGGACTGGGTGTTGTATTACGAGTAACCTGTTTGTTGTTGCCTTTTCATTTTGCCTTTCATAGAAATATTTGGAAATGCTTGGAATTTGTTTGGAACAGTTGAAATGTATGTAACGTTTCTTGCTGAAATTTTTACAGTAAGTTGATTTTAGTGGCAATGTAGTATAACCATGCATAAATACATTAAACTGTAATTTTCTCTTTGAACTTAATTAATCGATTAAAATCTTTAATTAGTTTAATTTCTATTAATCAATTTTAATTAACTTAATTATTTAATTTAATTAGATAATTTTGATAATTAATTTTAATTAATTTAATTAATCAATTTAATAAATTTTAATAAATTAATTTTGTTTTTAAAAAAAATGGATTAATTTCTTCCAATTACAAACTTCAAATCATTTCAAGCTAAATTACTTCACAAATCATCTTTTCATAAATCATTTATAATTTCATTTCAATTTCAATTCATCATCCAACACAAAACCAATTTCAAAAAATGCACAAATCACAATTCTCGATTTAAATGTCGAGCCCATTTTTAAAACACCCTTGTAAGTCGATTGCTCTTCGCATCGCCATCAACCTCACATAGCTTACTCTTGGGCTTCCTTACAATGAGACCTATTTGATTATTGATTAATCGAGTAGATGAAATAATACACTAAAAAATCTTTCATTTCATTAATAAACACAAATTCAAATCATTTTTCTCAAACCATTCAATTTCAAAATCATTTCCTCTTAAAATATAACTTGGGATGAAAAGGAGGTAGGAAGCGTACGCTTCATTATTTCTCAATTACTCGAATAATTGGCGTACGCCATATTGCACGAGTTTTTGTCACCCGGTTAAATCTTAAAACTTACAAATTCAATTACTTTTCCAAATCAAATATAATTCCTAAACTCAATTTATTTCCAAACCATAACAATTTAAATCATTATTCCAAATTTCTTAATTCTAAATCTCCGATAATTAAGGATAGGAGGCGTACGCCTCGCTATCTTTCGATTATTCGAATAATTGGCGTACGCCACATTGCTCGAATCTTCGTCATCAAATTAAACCTTAAATCATGCGACTTCAAATCATAATGTTTCAAATCAATTACAAATCCTAATCCTTTTAACTCCACATTTCAGATGAAAAGGAGAATAGTAAGCATCCGCTTCATTATCTCTCGATTATTCGAATAATTGGCGTACGCCATATTGCTCGAATCTTCGTCATCAATTCAAAACCACAATCGAATAAACTCAAATCATCTTCAAATCCAAACCTACCAATTCAAAATACAAACTATCTACGCAAATCATATACAAACATCTAAACATATCTTTTACAATTTAAACCTCGGATGATAAGAGATGGGAGGCGTACGCCTCACAGTCTCTCGATTAATTGGATAATTGGCGTACGCCATATTGCACAAATTATCGACTTCCGACTAAAACACATTAAATAAACTTGGATAAGGGAATAGGTGGCGTACGCCTCATTATTCCTTGAATAAGCAAGTAGGGGGCGTACGCCTCACTACCGTGCATATTCAACATCCATAAACAAACTTTCAAAATAATTCGAACGAAAAGGGACTAGAAGGCGGACGCCTTATTATTCCTCGAAAGAATTGGACGATTGGTGAACACCACATTGCTCAACCTTTCGTCGTTCTCCAAAAACATCCTCAAAAAATCAAACTAACTTCTCGCCCCCGCGCGATCGAAACCAAATCAACACCCAAACACATCAATTCAACTTGTCACCCCCGCGTGACCAAAACCTCATCAAAAGAACACTGTCAATCCTTTCTAATGCGCATAACAAACCAGTGCTTAAGCCTCCCCCGAGAGTAGACAAGCCAGCGTTTAGCCTTTAGAACGCCGACCTACACAGTCGTTCATCAAAAACAAAACCAACCAAATATTCGTAGTTGCCCGAACTACGAATGCTCTGATTTCCTTATTGCACCATAAGGATACGTAGGCAGGAGATTGCTGTATCTTCGCGAGCACACTAATAAAAAACCTCCCATTTTCCCCTCTGAGGTCTTCATCCATATTTATTATCAATTTTAAATTACTCGAAGAAAGCGAATAACATTTAACTAACATTCAAATAGCAAATTAGACTAAAAGGTTCCCGTTGAGTACAACGGACGTGAGGGGTGCTAATACCTTCCCCTTGCGTAATCGACTCCCGAACCCGAATATGGTTGCGACGACCATTATTCTATTTTTTTAAAAGGTTTTATCGATATTTTCCTATTCCTTCATTGGGATAAATAAAGTTCGGTGGCGACTCTGTTCGAACTAAATTTTTCCGCGACCATCGCGAGGAATCGTATTTTTCGAGATGCGACAGTACCAAAAGTATTGGCCTCTAGGGCTTACACCAACAAAAACATCTATACGTCACCTGCTTCTAAGGAGGACGTGATGGGATTCGAACCGAGAAGGTGGTGAAAGTTCCATAGAGTCAAGGGACACCATACTGAGGATTGCTATTATATGAAAAAGAAAACTGAGAGGCTGGTCCAGAAAGGGAACCTGAAGAATATGTGATGCGAAACTCCTTCCATTTTGAAAGGAAATTCTAACTCGGGAGAGTGAGATGACGTTGGGAGCCCCTGGCCAGCAAAGCCAATGAGGTGCTTTAGAGAAAAGCTAGTAAAGTTGTGAGCTACATGCTCAACACCATAGCAAGAGGATTCGTCGGGGATGGGGAAACTAGATTCGCCCAAAGAAGGTACGCTCTCCAGGTCCTGAGTGTAGAAAACCTCTTTGAAGTCGAGACCCTCACGGAGAGACTCAGAGGGCCCCTAGCAGACATTGAACAAGCTAGTGGTGGACGCATTTCTATGCTTGTCAACAGAAAAGTGTTGCACCATCTTCCTGGTCAGATCCTGGTACACAGTGATGGAGAATATTGGAAAGCTCATGTACCAGCCTAAGGCTACATATTTGAACGTCACTGCCATGAGTTTTCACTTTAAAGAGTCTGAAGCACTGACTATTGCCATTTGATTGTTAATTAAAATTATATACTTCTATAGATCACTTTTTCCACCAAACGACGACAAAGGTGGTGGTTTGAAATTTTCGGGGACTTGATCTCCCCAAATTGCTTCTGAAAGAGGTTAAGGATCCAAAAGTTCCTCTTTTGCTTCCTTCTCCCTAGTGCTTTCTGTTTGTTGAAGTGTGTGACCACTCTCTTGCAAGGACTTATTCTGCTGGCATAAAATCTCTGCGATTGTTAAAAGTTGTGCCATGTCTGGTGGAGTGCGAGGTTCACTCCTACTGAGAGACGATCCAAACATGATGTTATTATGATGTAGATGGTGTTTTTCTGTGGCCTGGGAAAGTTTTACCGAGGCCCTACAGTGGGCACCAAATTTTCATTATAAACATTTTTGGATAATCTCTCTGAGGCGAGTCAGATGAGATCACAAATGCACTGTGAATTTGGTGTTACTTTGCCATCCCCTTTCTTCTTACTAGGGAGTCCTTTTTATACTCGTCTCACTTCCAAAGATCATTTAAGAAATGTCCCTTCAGTTTTCCTGATTAAATGATGATGATAATGTTTATCATTGTCGTCATTGTCATATAACATCTTTTTCATCACCTTTTGTAACGTCTCTGCAACCATGGAACTGCCACATAGCCGTTACGCCGACCACACACATTGCCGCCCCTCTGAGAACCATGGAACTCGAACTCTTACTTGTATCACATTTAGCAACTCGGTAACCATTTACTTTTCATAAATACCCGACATATCAACTCAGTCACAATGACTGATAACTCGACTATTTAGAATTTCTAGGGTGTATACTAACCATTCTTGTAAACTATGAAGATGATAAAGTAGAAGGGATAGTAGAAAACATGTGTTCACCATGGGAATATTATATGAAAGACTCATATAATATTTTCACAGCAAACACAAGTTCGCAACTCATTTAGATCCATGTTCACACAACCAGTTGCATGAGTGATAAGTAAAGAACCATAACCACTTACTAGTTGCACATGAAAAACCATTTATTAACAAACAACACAAAACAACATCAACAATATACAACACCATTTATCAACAATATACATACCTTTAACTGAAAAGATTTGTGGACAATTAAGATAAACCATCATGTGAACCACACCTATAGTATGCAAACTTGTAAAATGAAAGGAGGATGAAAGTGAGAAGAAAACTTCAAATTTGTGTTAAATTTGAATGAATGTCATTCTAGGTCGATCACACAAGTTTGCATCTTTCACTTCAGTTTCATCATCTCTTGTATTTTTCTTCATATCAACAAAAATCAATTGTAATCCTACAAACACCATGAAAAAAGTAGCATGTTAATGTAAACTAGCAGTACATTGTAAATCAATAAAAATTTATCAACATACATAACAATAACATCAACATAACAACAACACACATTAACAAGAGAGAATATAGAAAACTATTTGTCAATAACAACCAACAATAAAACAAGTGAAATCGAGGTAAATTATATGAAAATCATGTCAATTAATATTTGTCTACATTTATCAACAACAACAACAATATACAACAACGTACAAAAAAACATAAACTCTTGAACAAGAAGAAAATCATGTGAAACATAACAACAACATACACGAAAACGAGAGAGTAAGGAAGAAGAAGAATACTTTTATGTATGAAGCACAAGATTGAGGATATACTGTAGAATAGAAAAACTAATGACGAAAAAGAAGAGAGAAAATGTGTGATAGGGTTTTGCTGTGAGAGATATGGTGATACTGTCAAGAAGCGAGAGTTAATTCGCTTATATATGTGTAAACTATTTCACCAGGTCATATTCAAAAATCGTGATAAAATATAATGTATTTGACAACAGTTTACATTAACAACCGTGATTTTATGTATTTTAATATATATATATATATATATATATATATAATATATATATATATATATATATATATATATATATATATTAAGGACAATACTCAATGTAACAAAAAAGTAGAAAATTGTGTGAGTTGTGATTTGAACCCTGTCACTTTATGAATGTATAATCACGGTTAATTGTTTTGACCGTAATGCAATGTTTTTTTTTGTAATATATAGAAACCACATCCAAAAATGAGGTATTACCGCGGTTAATTGTCATATTGTTGTAATTTAGTATTACCAAATGTATATTTTATAGTAGTGATTCAAGGATAATTCACGAACATTATTGGAAACCTTTAAAATTGGAGTTTTCACTATTTTGTAAGTTGAATAGTATGAAATCATGTTTATTATCGAATATGCTAGTTGAAGGAATTTGATAAATCTTTGACATTAAACCGGCTATATATTTGTCATTCGCCCATTTTCTAGTGTGAATATTTTTCTTTTGACATCTTTTAATTAAATTGAAGAGTAGTTTACAATTTATATGTTCTTTTATATTCAAGATATCTCACATTTTTTAAAAAGAGAAATGTTTGTCGAAATAGATTAATCAATGTAATTTTTTTTTTAATTATGATACTTGTTGAGATTCCCTATCTATTTGTACTTTCGAAAGTTTTTCCTTTTTATTCAATAATTTATCTTAATCAAAAACATATTATAAAAACATTAAGTCATGTTATTTTAAAATGAATTAAGTAGTATTATTCTCATCATGTTAAAACAAGATGACCATGATCCTCTCAAGTGGGATTTAAACTAAAGTAAAGTGTAATTTTTCACCATTGAAGAATAAAGTGAAATATTTGAAAATTTTAGATGACAAGAGATTTTCAATGACAATAAATTGCACTTTACTTATAATCACACTCGAGAGAATCTATTCCCAATCAAGACCTAGCCTCTCACTTGCAATTTGGAAGAGGAGATCCACACAAGCACTTGTTGTGAATGAATGAAGACAAATCAAAAGTGTTGAAATATCCAACTTTTGGAATCTCACCACACAACATATTGTAGCTCACATTCAATGATGTTACATTTTCCATTCCTATAGGAAAATTCCCATATATCTTATTGTGACTCACATCCAATATTACAACCGTTTTAGACAACTGAATTCTTCCAAAATCAAAAGCAAAATGGTTCCCCGAAATGTCTATCACCGATGTCTTTTTATTGGAACCAAAAAGCATAGAAGCATCGCCTTCAAACTTATTATAAGCCAATTCAACAAGGTAAATATCCAACATGGCCAATGAAATTGGAAGTTTCCCGGAGAGTTTGTTGTAAGAGACATCCAAAGAAGCTACGTTGCTGTTATTGAAGTAACCATACGTTGGAGGGATTGAACCTGTTAACTTGTTGTTGTTAAAGAGAACACCAGAAAGACTAGGTAGTTTGTATAGTGAAGGAGGGAGTGTTCCAAAGAGGTTATTGTGTGAAAGATCCAAGTTAACTAGGTTTGTAAATTGGTCTGTGAAATTTGGTATTGGTCCTGTTACGCCGGTTGAGCTTATTGTGAGGTATTTGAGCTTGGTGAGTTTGGTTATGGAGTCTGGAATTGGTCCAGTGAGATTTGGTAAATCAAAGATAAATAATGCCTCTAAGTAAGGTATGTTACCGATGGATGGAGGAAATTGAGAAAAAAGGTTTGTGTCGTTTGAGATACTTAAATAACCGACACGTTCGTTGATTAAGGCAGAACAACCAACGCCGTACCAGTTGAAGTTGCAACAATCAGTGTGTGGTTTCCATGAGGAGAGAAGAGATGGATTGTTGAATTCTTTTTTGATTTGGAGAAGGATCCTTTCATCTTCTGGATGGCATCTTTTAGAGAGAGAAGAAGGAGTTTGAGAGAGGAATATGAATGTGAATAGAAGAAACAAGTTAGTAAAAGTGGACATTGATTGATGAGTGGGTTTTTGTTTGTTATTGGAGATTGGGATGAGAGAAATGGATGAGGGGTTTGTTGGTTTATATGCAGCTTGGATTTGGATACATATGTAACATTTTTATTGCAAAGTGAGATGATAGTAGTTTGATGGCTATTGGTTTTGCTTGCAAGTTGACATGCTATTATCATGAGATGTCTAGAAAAGTAGGAGTCAAAACAAGACAGCGGATCTAAGAATACGAATTCATCTGTTCTTTTCTATGTACTAAATCGGAGTTGACGAAAACTTTGATATTTATAATTGTATGAATACATCACATTATGTTCTTATTGAATTTGTTGAGAATTTGAGAGATGTTATGGACAATGATTCAGAACATAGGGTATAATGATGGTATATGATATATGGTGTATCTTTCTAGCCAATTATAAGGTGTTGAAGGTACAGTGGACTCACAACCTTGAGAGTCGCACTCGATCCACATCAAAAATGGATGTTCACCATTGGATATTATCCAACGATTCCTCGCATTCCACGTCGGGAAGCATGAGCATCTCCAATCGTCCCTCATATGTATGATATTCGACGCGAGATCTAAGGTATCTAACAATAACTTACTCTACTCTTTTGCTGCTCACTAACTGTCTTGGACGTTGGAGTGTTGATCTTGCAGGTTCACCCTCTCTCCGTTGTACCGGAAGCTTGCTCCATCACACCAAGACTCTATTTCATCACTTCACCATACATTTATGGTTCCTTAACGGGATAATGAGGTTGTATGTGGGAAACGACTTCTGATTCATACAAATTCGAAGATCAAATCTCTCTGATTCAAAAATTACAAAATATTACAGTGGGCTTACTTGATGAAGATGGGGACTATCAATCCAGTTTCCAAAGACACCGCAAGTTTTCCAACCTCAAGATATTTCCATTTCCTCTATGTTGCTCTAGTCGACAGAGAATCGTTTATTGAGAAAGAACTTCCACCGCGAAGCTCACCCAAATCGCTGACGGCGAACAAGAGGCAGGAAGATCACATACCTATTTTAGGATTTCGATGCAGCGAGAAGTGGATGAGACTCCTAATGTGACACTTCCACTAGTCGTAACGTCCACCATATCAAACCATTAAGTATTAGGAACCCACATTGATGATGGGAACTCTTGTGATCAAATGTACATTGGAATCTTTATGAGATTTGTGTATGCAATCGAGGTTTAAAGTGGCATGAAACCAAAAGTTTGTTAGCGTTCAGTGATTTCTCCACTCTTCCAAGTGGAACGATCGAGTTGTTAGTCTCTTTTGAGGAAGGGAAATACAAAAAAAATGTGAATGTGCATTTCCTCGTGATCCCTTGTAAAAGCGTTTGCAATGGCATCCTTAGAAGGTCATTCCTCACGATATTAGACATAATGACCTCTCTAATCCATTTGAAGATGAAATATCACAATGATGCAGACAAATCGGTTATTGTTTCGGTGATCTGCATGGAACTCACCTCATACATGAAGTCATACAATAAAACCTCCTTGGGACCGTCGTCTCATTAGAGAAAAGAAAGAAGAAGATATGCCAAGTTGTTAGTCCAATTTACTTTGACATGCGAGAAGGCGAAGCACGGCGAAATGATGAAGTCGGTGTATCGGCGAAAGTCAAAGTGGGAACATTAAGGTCGATTTTATGGGGACCTTTGAAATCATCCAGCTCGACAATAATTCTTCACAGTCGATTTTTATAGTGGCTTAATTACCGTCCATGGTGAAGAAGAGTTCATTGAGTGCCTTAAATCTAATGTCGACCTATTTGCAGTTTCTCCTGAAGAAATGCTTAGAATAAACCCTACATGACTTATCATTGGTTGAATATTGACCCCTTCATTCGCTTTATGGCTTAACGAAGGAAACGATAATCTCTTAAGAAGGTCGAAGCCACCAAGAAGATAGTCCAGGGCCTACTGGATGCCAATTTTTTTATCCGAAGTAAGAAATACTAAATGGTTGTCCAATGTTGTGCTGGTCAAGAAAGCGTCGGGGAAGTGGAGATTATCCATGGATTACACCGACCTATTTCATGACTATTCTAAAGATTCATACCCATTCCCAAACATAGAAAATCTATTAGACAATTCAGTTAGTTACAAGTTATTATCATTCATGTATGCATAATCCAACCTTAACCATATACTTATGTACGAGGCAGACAAAGACAAGATAACCTTCATGACTGAGGGAGCCAACTATAGCTATAATGTCATGCCTTTTGGCCTAAAAATGCAAGGGCAATATACCAGATAATGAGGAATATTATCTTCATGGAAAATATAAGCAAAAAATTAGAAGCCCGCGTGGATAACATGATCGTTAAGTATGGTAATAAAGAGCTTTATGATGACCACCTAGCTAGTATGTTTCAAAGGATTTGACAATACAATATGGGGCTCAACCTAGAGAAATGCACCTTTAGGGTCAAAGTCATCAAATTTTGAGGCTTCTACCTAATAGAGGGATGCATAGAAGTGAACCCAAATTAGTATTGAAATTAAATGGGATAATCACCACCCTAAACAAATTTATATCCAAGTCAGCTCAGCATGCATTGTCATTTTGCAAGTTATTGAAGAAAGAAGCATACTTTGAGTGGACCACGGAGTGAAAGAATACGTTCTTGTCTCTAAAAACGACCTTGTTGAACCCATCGATTTTGTCCAGGCCTTCGTAGTGGGCATTTTGTTCCTTTACTTAGACATATCTTCTGAAGCGGATAATGTTGTTCTCATACGAGAGGAAAATTCCACTTACAAGCAAGTGTGATATATATATATATATATATATATATATATATATATATATTATATATATATATATATATATATATATATATATATATATATATATATATATATATATATATATATATATATATATAGACACACACACACGAGAAACATGCTACTATGAGATAAAGAAAGCACCATATGCATTGGTAACCTTATCCCATTAGTTGGGACTTTACTTCTTTACTTCATGGCATATGTTATCATCGTTTGCACTAATCTGCCTCTAAAACAAGTCTTCCATATACTTGATCTAGTTGGACGGTTGCAAAAATGGTCTATCGAAGTGTTAAAGTTTGATGTCTCTTTCGAGCCTAAGAAAGGGTTGATATGCCAATTATTTGCATATTTCATAGCACAAATGACTCTAGGTGCACCTTAACCAACTCATACATGGGTCATGTTCACATATGGATCGTCAAGTGGCTGAGGGAGTGTGTTTGTAATGCCCCATACTTCTTTTAGGATTATTGAATAACCCCACAAATCAACACGAGTCTTTTCAACATGCTTTGGGAAACTTCCAAGAAGGTCACTCATCCAAATACTACTCCAAGTGAGTCATGCTTAACTAGGGATTTCTTATTTGTTAGGCTACCAAAAAGAAGATGCATCTTGTTAGTGTATGTAGTACCAATCAATCCTTATAAGCCTTCCTTCAACCATGCAGTCTCATACCTGCACACCCTCAAGATCCTCTCATTCCAATGTGAATTCGGGCGACCACTCCCTGCCCTCTTCAGCCTCGAGTGTTACAACCACTCCATGTCCTCTTCGACCTCGTGCATTACATGACCACCATCTTCTACTTGGTTCATCCCCAAACCACATCGTACTGGGAGAGGTATGCTCTGATACCATTTGTAATGCCACATACTCCTTTCAGGATTACCAACTAACTCCACAAACCAAAACGAGTTTTTTCTATATGCTTTATCCTCACTCACATGCTTTCTGGGAAACTTCCCAGAAGGTCACCCATCCAAATACTACTCCAAGTTAAGCATGTTTAACTATGGATTTCTTATTTGTTAGGCTACCGGAAAGAAGATGCATCTTGTTGGTATAAGAGGTACAAATCAATTCTTATAAGCCTTCCTTCAACCATGTAGTCACATACCTGCACATCCTCAGGATCCTCTCATTCCGATGTGAATTCAGGCAACCGTTCCCCGCTCTCTCCAGCCTCAGGTGTTACAACCACTCTCTTCCCTCTTCGAACTTGGGTCTTACAGTGTTCACCATCATATTGAAGAATGATACATGTTAATAATTGAAGTATCCCTACATTTAGAATTTCTCATTACCAACAATCAAGTTGAGTATGAAGCTTTCATCGTCGACCTCACTCTGCCAGCTGAGATGGAAGAAAATTATCAAGATACGAACAGTATCACAACTAGTGGTATCGCATATTAAGATAGAGCCTCAGGCTAAAGGCCCTTTGTTACAGTAATACGTCAACTTAACTAGGGAAAAGTTAGTGAAGTTCAAATCTCATGAAATCCTAGATGTACCAAGAGAGCAGAATACCATGACACATGTCCTTTCTAAACTCGCAAGCACCAAAACATATTGTGTCAACCATTCCTTCATCGAGAAAAATCTGAGAAATCCAAGACTCGAAACTCCTAAAGTGATAATGGCAATTATCGCAGACATCTCGTAACCCTATTGGATCTCTCCTATCACAGCGTGCATTGATCATGGTACAATTCCTATTGATCATGCTGAAGCAACTCTTGTGAAAAGAATTTTAGGTTCATATTCCGAAACGTCAAGCAACATTTCACGTCACTTGAGCATCCCGAAACAAACGTGCAAGCACAAGAAAAAAATTGGTTTAGGCTAAAGAGATTGATATGAAGGCTCGAATAAACTAAGGAAAACTAGGTGAAGGAACTCTGATGCGATCTTTAGGCCTATAAACTAGACATCATTCAACAACAAGTGAGACACACTTTCGAATCACTTACGAGACTGAAGTCGTCACCCGTATCGAGATAGGAGAAATGAGTTGGAGGAAGACATACCCATTACCAAAGGAAGGAAACGCACAAGCCATCAGGGAAGATGTAGAATTTTTGGAAAAAATGGAACCTTTGACGCCCTCATGAGTGTATTCGTGAAATAAACAATTGCAGTCAAGAACAACAAGCGAGTCTGGCCTGGAGAGTTCCATCCTGGTGATTTGGTGTTAATACAAGACGTTGGTGGAAAGAATGCAGGATACGGGAAACTTGCATTCAATTGAGAAGGATTATACATGATCAAGGCTAACACAGGAAATGAGGTGTACACTTTAGATACTCTTCATGGAGAATAAATCCCAAGGATGTGGAATGCTACTAGGCTCAAGCAATATTTTAGCTAAACCTTCCCTAGGTTGTACAAATGTGAAATGAAAAACTATTATGTGATGTAATACTTTGATATGAGTAATTAAATGGTTTTTTTGAATGATATGATTGTCTTTTCCAAGTGAAGAATAGGATGTATAATTATCAAGGTGAACAAAGCCATTTCTAGCATACCACTGTTGGTAGCTAGACATTCCACAACATATATGGTGGAGCCATAGATACGTTGACATTGAATCATGTTTTCACATGAGGTCAAGGAAGGGGAACTGAACTTTGGCAAGGGATAGTCCCCAAATACACCAAAGCAAAACGGACACCAAGCTCATTCACGCCGACGATACAATGATATAAAATCGTGAAAGATTATATGATGAAATAAAATCATATAAGGCCATATGATAAAATAAAATCATATAAGATCACACGATGAAAGAAAATCATTGAAGACCACAGAAAAAAATATAATTGTAAAAGACTACAATGAAATAAAGTTGTGCAAATCCAAATAATTAACAAAGGAAAATAAAGCACAAAGAAGGAAGCAAATCAAAGCCATCTAATGGAAGGAAGTAGATTAATTATAAAAGCAAAATCATGAGATATCCAAGAAATATTATTAAAAAAACCAAAACTGATAACAAATTATAACTATTAATTAACAAGAGCAACATGGCTCATCCTCATCACACACTAACTTCCCCTCCATGACTTCCTTCTACAGATCCAACTGTTCCTATGGAATCTCCAATCTAAGGAAGAACAAACCTGATTTAGGGCATTCTAAAAAGTAGCATGCGTAAAATGGATTTTTTTCGTTGAGAGAGGCATCGAGCTCTTTCATCACCTCCACCAGGCATTCCTCATAAGTTGTCACCTCCTTGGAACGACCAAAATTCTCTTTCTAGAGGGTTTTCTCATCCTTCTTAATCTTGTAGAAAGAAGAAGTCAGGGCTTCTCAAAATTCTCCCAATTTTAGTATTGCTTAAGGTTTTCTCCTTCTCTGACAATGAACCTTCTAGGCACGTGACTTTGCAGCAAGTTTAGAAGAAACACCATATGTCTCTATGGTCATTTAAAGTCCGACTAGCTATTCTCGGAGTTTGTTCCGCTCATAGACGATGACATCATATTGACCCTTTAGAACCTCTTTTTCCTTGGTAGGATTGTCGGGAGCTAGCACCTCGCCCCGACCAGCAGCTGTTATGAACATCAAGGTGGTACCCCAGTACATCTGCTAGGATGTCTCTACCATCAGTTTCAGCTTAGACGTATCCAGTAGGTTTCAAATGTAGCAGTAGTTCTCTTCCAGGAGGCAAGAATGCACTTCTTTGAAAAATTGGGGCCCATTGGTCGTGAAGAATTCGGGAAGGTTGAAGGAGGGAAGAGTAGATTGGTTATAACCCAAATTAATCCACCATAGGGAGGGATACAATGACTTGTACTTTTTTGCAGGATTTCCCACTTGAGCTTGACCTTTGCCAAAGTCTCTTTTGGTAGTTTTTCTAGCATAAGACATAGACCGGTCATGGGAATTTTTGCTCTAACTTTCTGAGGATGAATGCCCCTAGTCCAACCTATAAACTTGTTCGGGTTGAGCCAGATGTTTTTGATCAAGAAGCAAGGCATTCCATTCCCCTAAGCTTCTCATGTTGTTGTCTCTACTAGGGTTGCATAATAGTTAGGAGAAGGAGACAAAGGTGCGTTCTTTGACGCCCGAGGTTTCTTCCCTTAAAAATGTCACAAACCAACCCCAACAAGATAAATAAGAATGTAAGGAAAAATACTAAACGGATAATGAAGACAAACTAAAAGATAATCCAATCCTCTCACCAAAGAAATATTTTCTCTCCTGAGCAGTAGTTGCTTCTACAGTCGACCGAGTATCAATGCACCTCCTCTTTTTTGGTGGGCAGTGCATCCGAAGGACTGACCCCATCCTCGTAGCCCGAGCTTTCCTAGAACAAAAACAAATCTTCTTTCAACGACTCTTCTTTTGGGGCCAAAGATTTAGAGGCAAATGGATAACTTCTTGGAGTTCGAAAGAAGTTATCTCTTGCGCATAATTTTCTAAATTATGTTTCCACATTTTGTTGGATCCAAACAAGGGGGCCCGAATATGAGGGGCTATCTTCAAGAAGAATGCAGAACGAAGAATGTGCTTTTCGATTCCGGAGAGTGACCAAGAAGTAACGGTCCTTAAAAAATTTCCAACTTTCAAGATAAACATCAAACACCTTCATCGACTGACAGAGCAAGAGAAACCTTTGCTCTCATTCCTCTCGAGTAGAGCTATGTGTTACATTTAAGAGATTGAAGATTAATTTCAAAGTTGTCACTCCTCCTTAATACTCACATCATTATTGGAACATTTTTACAAAGACCTAAACTACCGAGTGTAATTAGGACCGAGAGATTCTCAAATGATTTAATACTTCCACATAAAAACCAATTACTATTAGTTATTAAACATGATCATAAATGTATAATGAGGTTTAATGACTTAAAAGTATTATAAAAAATATTAATAAAAATAATTAATTATGAATAAAGTTTGTAAATGTTAAGGGTTAAATATGTCTACGGTGATCTTAAATATCTCATATATTTTTTTAATCTTTCAAAAAAAAAATTCTAAAAATTTTCATTTACACGTTTAATCTTTCCTGTAATTTAGTAAATTTTTTTACAACTTAACAACATAATTAAGGACGATTTTAGCGATGATTTACTATTTAGTGATTAAATTAACGACGGTTTTAGAGACAGTTTATTACTTAGTGACTAAATTAGCAACAACTTTAACAAGAATGACCAAAAGTGTAGATGAAAATTTTAGAAAGATCATTTTTTAAAAGATAAAATTGAAATATGAAATATTTAGGAGGACCAAATACATATTTAACTCAAATATTAATTAATGTAATATTATAAAAATAATATAACTCTTATTTTGAAAAAAATATTTTGTTAAAGTGACTTTGAACGAAGGGAGTAATTAATATATCATATTTTCACTTTATTGTAATGAAACTTAATTATTTTTGAAACATACACTTTATTTTAACTTGAAGAAAAGCTCTTATTTTAAGCTAATCATTGAACTTATGAGTAATATATATACAACAACAATCGAGATAATCAGGTGCAGCACATTCCCCTCTTGTGTAACCCCTATCTTTGCATTCAGCATTACAATCATGAAATTCTGTACATTTTCCAATGCATTTCAGATGTACTACTCTTCTACATTCAATTTTGTGCATACCTAATGAAAAAAGTAATAATATTAGTTTACATAATATATATAAAGAAAGTAATAAATCTATTTGTTGATTGTCGACTTACCAAATGAAAGTATAAGAAACACAATCAAGGCTCCTATGAAAAGTTTTTCTTTTTGAGTCATTTCTTTGTATCTTCTTCGTTTAATGAATTGAATTTTGTAATGTTTGTGTTGATATATATACATATATATATTAAAAAAAAGGTATTTTATCAAAAAGAAAAAAAAGATAATAATCAGTAATGCACATGAACCAAAATATAATATATTTTTTAATTTGGTCTAAGAACATACCTTAAAATATATTTTCCTTATTTTGCTATCTTATAAATTTTCATTAATTTTGTCTTTTGTCTAAATTATATTATATATATATATATATATATATATATATATATATATATATATATATATATATATATATATATATATATATATATATATATATATATATATATATATATATATATATATATATATATATATTCCTAGCTATATGCGGCATCATACATCTATTATCTTTAATCATAAATGTTCAAATTGATTAATAAAAATATAAATTGTAAAAAAAAATGATTAATTTTTAATGTGTTGAATTTTTCTATAAAAAATCAGTCACACCGGATTTAATTTTAGATTTATTATTCAAAATCAATTTAAGATAAACCGCATCACATATATTGCATTTATTGTAATATTTGTTTTTTTTATCAATATACTATGTTATATTAATTTACTATTAGTCAAAATTTAATTTGGTTGAATACTATTTATTAGTTTTATTTATTTATTTATTTTAATAATTTATTTCTATAAAAAACATAATTGATTGTTCATATTTTTTAATTTTATTTTTAATATTACTCTAAATATATTATTTTATAATATTTTTATCATATTAATATTAATAAATTTTTTGTAAATTATAATTTATATACTTATAATAAATTTAAATAAATTAAATAAAATTGAATTGAATTGAGTTAAATATTTTAGTTAATTAACCATTTAAAATTGAACTAAATGTGGAGTAATTTTATTTTTAGGTCAAATAAATTTTTTCATTTTTGTAGTGCAAACACCCCTATCTTCACCTCTCTTAAGAAAAATACAAAAGTTAATAAATTTAATAAAAAATACCTTTTATTAAAGTTTATCATATATATAATTATAGAGAATTTAGATAAATTAAAATTAAAATAGTGAAAATTTGAAGTTACCTTTATAAAAACGGATAATATAGTTTATCATAGGAATTCTTATATTCTTAGATGGAGTAATCATAATATGAATAATAATTATAACAACAACAACTTAAGATTTATATTGCCTAAAAGAACATAGATATATTGGTTTAGTTTCTTTTCCCCATAAAAACCTTTTTTTAATCCTAAGTATGTGCTTCCAAATCTTAATAGACATTTTGAAAAAGGGCCAGAAGAAAATATGTATATAATATCAAGGACGATATTAAGAAAAATCACTCTCCCTTGAAGCTAACATATCTATTACTCCTCAAGAGTAATCCGAAGAAAATAAGACTAACTAAAGGTCCCGAAGTAGATTCAAATACAAAATTATTAGTTGAAGTAGAAATTTTCCATCTTCAACCAAAATTTATATCTTCAATACTCCTGATAGAACAATATTCAATTGACTATGAATAAACACTGGACGAGATATATACAACCATATTTTTTTATATAGTGATTGATCTTGAGTTTTGTTAATAATCATCACAAAACAAAAAATTATTGGAAATTTTCTTCTTTGGAATTTAAAATAAGGTTTAAAATCAAGAGTTTTGTTCCAATAATCATCACAAAACAAAAAAATTATTGGAAATTTTCTTTTTTAGAATTGATCTTGAGTTTTGTTCAATGCCTCTCTATGAATGTTTGCTCTTCAAAATAAGGTTTAAAACCCCAGATTTGTAAAGATGTTAAATTTACTTATCCATTTTTTTATTAATATTTATAATTTGTGAATCAGTCTTTTATTTTGAAATATGAAGAGTATTAAGTTGTTGAAAAATCTTCCTATAACCCCAAATTTTATATCCGGCATTCTCCATATTTTAATAATATTCAAGTTGCCTTTATGAGAAGTCAAGATAAAAAATTCAAACAAAATATCTCGTAGTTGAAACAAAAAATCTAGTATCGACCAAAATATTCAGTAATGTGTGAAATATTAGGTGCATCAGATATTTGAAAATATCTAGAATATTTGCGTAGTACCGATTTTTTTAAAAAAAAATCGGAAACTACCAAATATTTAGTCTATTATTGAAATTTTTGGTAGATATAAAAGAGTACGCAATTGAACGACTACGATTTTACTGACACTTTTATACGACTGTAATTGCATCGACTGTATTTTGTGGTCTAGAATGGCTCCAAAGTTGTATAAATATGGGTTATGTGTTGTTAACTTGCATAACATCATACAATGCCTCTTTCTCAGTTTTTGTTCAAGGCAGAAGTGTACTTCAACGAGATGAAAACTCCCATAAAGTTTCGGCTTCCAGAGGGTGCCACGTGTCTCGCCTCCTTCACATCCAAGCTGAACGAATTGTTGTCAGACACTAATAACAGAAATGTGAGAAAGATTGAATTTCGTGAAGATTGAATTGATAGTGATTATGGGGTGAAATACGTTGAAGACCGATGAAAATATGAAAGTTATGTGGAAAGCATATCACCGTAGGCTAACTAAGGGACCAATTGAGTTTGATGCGACAATCTGGACGACATAATCAAGATGTTGAAACGTCTAGAATCATCTAATAGTGCATATGTTTCATGTTCCTTATTGTTATTTTATGTTTGTTGTAATGCGTTAAATTATGTTCATCTTCCAAACAAGTAATAGACAATATATTATGTAATAAAAAGTATGATGCTAAATAGTTCGAGTCACAAAATATACAAATAATACAAATCTAAAATCAAATATCTAAATAGGTCCCCACGGGCTATGCGTGTTTCTTGCGCTGCCAGACTATAAACCTTGCCATATGGGTTCACCAAACCCATGAGGTTATCCATAATGAATGTCATCCTCTATAGGCGATGCGCGTCTGCACCATGTGGATGCAGTGGAGGTGGGGCCATATCATCAGAAGGTACCCCAACATCAGCATGAGAAGAGCCATCATGTGAAGATCCAACATGAGAAGGTCCAACAGCATCTCCATGTTACCTAGGTGGGATGATGCAATGGTGTGATACAGTAAAGTACCAATCAAATACACATCCATACACTGCGCATGAAACTGAACCTCCACTACACAATCTCTAATGACACGTGCAGAACTCATGATGTTACCATGAAATCAACTATCAATACCCTCATATGGAATTGGCGTAGAACTCATGATGTTACCATGAAATCAACTATCAATACCATGAACTCATGATGTTACCATGAAATCGGCTATCAATACCCTCATATGAAATCAGCTATCAGCTATCACTACACAATCCCTAATGACACGTGCAGAACTCATGATGTTATACATATCCATATTGGCGTAGGCATCTCTCAGGTAAGTGCCTAGCCACTAACTCTTCCCATCGCAGGTAACCAGAAAAAAGTATAGCTACATCGACCTCCTCATCCACTATATGACATGTGTAGGGTGTCCAGATGACATCATCTAAAATCATCACATTAATCATCCTCATGTACCCCACACCACCTTCCGAATATGCATGTGCACTCCTTCATCTCTTGGACTGTGGGGATCTAGCAGTGGTGTCAACAACTTTTCTGTCACAAATGGACGGGAAATGTTCATATATACAACACTACACACAATAACAAAGACTCATATAACCAAAAATAATATCATAAATAGAACTAACATAAAAAGAAAGACTCATACAACTAGCAAGTTGTCTGGTCTCAAAAGTAATCCCCTTCTCCAAGGGTAGAGTATAGAATCATCAATGCAGCACACCCTAATGCCCAATTGCAATACTCAAGGTTGTTAAACAGACACATGTACTCCACATCGACGTATATATGAGACTTATTTTCTAAAATAGTACATCCTCCAAGATGTAGCATGTATATCCTACAACTGCCTCATACATACCTCGATGCACTAGGTCGCCATACATATCCTGCAACCAAGATAAGTGAAAGTGAGCACCCCTCATAATTAATTTACATCACACCCGATTATTGAATTAATTAATATTAAATAATTTCCATCATTTTCGATCCCAAAAAATATTGAATCCAAGCCCAAGACCGAACCGAGTTGGACAGAGGCGACAATGGACGCATATGTGTTATGTTTCATGGTAGTGTGTTCTCACCCAACAACAAATTTGGGCACCCCTCATGGGTCAACCCAATTGACCAACTTGGAATATATAAATACTACTAAAGCATGCTCTTCATCCAATGTGGGGCTTTAATGAATCTTTTCAAATTCACTTCATACACATTATCTCATATTTGTGCTCATTTATTACCAACTTAATGCCATTAAATTCTTCGAAGTTCCCACTTCAAATTTTCAATCATCCCAATAATTTCAAGAGTGTATACCTTTGTGTAGTAGAGCAGTGCAAAATTATGTGTAGAAGAGTAGTTGACATGATTAATTATATTATTAGTATTGTGTGATTCTCGGGCGGGTGTAGATACCATTGGGTTCTGAAATTGAATCAATACATGTCCATTGTAATCTATGTATAGATGATTTTGTGCATTTGTTTACCTAAATTACCGGCCCGACCCTCACATTTGCTTCAATTTATTGCAGATTACTCGATTTACGGTCGGGATAAGCAGATCATGTCCATCCCTATATTACTGATAATATAATTAATCATGTCAACTACTCGGCTAAATAAGAATTTGAATTACTCGGCTACACAAATGTTTGCACCACAATAGCTTTTCAATAGGGATAATTATTTATTTGTATTTATTTATTACAAGACTAAGCTATATTATTATGGTTATTTGCTTTTTCATCATCATAATTCACAGCAGTAGTAATATTTAATTGTTAAAAGTTAAATTATAAAATCATTATATCTTTATTTCAAGAAGGAAGAAGATCAATATAGGGGAGAGAGAGAGAGAGAGAGAGAGAGAGAGAGAGAGAGAGAGAGAGAGAGAGAGAGAGAGAGAGAGAGAGAGAGAGAGAGAGAGAGAGAGAGAGAGAGAGAGAGAGAGAGAGAGAGAGAGAGAGAGAGAGAGAGAGAGAGAGAGAGAGAGAGAGAGAGAGGGAGAGAGAGAGGGAGAGAGAGAGAGAGAGAGGGAGAGAGAGAGAGAGAGAGAGAGAGAGAGAGAGAGAACACACCTGAATAGCCAAAGTGAGTAGATCGTTGAATAAGTAGCATTTTCTAGTGAGAGCTCTTCTATAGTTTCCTCTTCCAATGTGGAGCTCTCATGGAATAGCTTAAGACGGTGTCCATTGACTTTGAATTTTGTTATCAATGCATTTGTTTTTTATTAAAGAATCAAAGAACATTCTTCTATGGGTAAAAGTGTCGAATGTGAAAGTGAATGTGGTCTCCTTTTTGTCTCTTGGTGCAATATAGATCTCATTTTTTGCTACATTCAAAATCAAGGGGTTAAGTCTCCTTTGGGGCTGCCTAATTGATTTTCCCCATCCTTAATTAATATCGGATGCATACACATTGATGAGTTAATACTAGAAATGTGAGTTAAGGTTCATCCAATTGTCTTCTTATATTTCCTCAATACTTGTAACAACTTTTGTTCTTGTTCAAACTCAAATTTAGATGAAATTATTTCAGGCAATTTTTCATTAAATTCAAAAAATACAGAGAGTGCTTGGACGATAAAATATTGTCAGCAAGAACTACATTTACATCTGCAACATCAACTTTGTCAATAGAAATCTTATAAGAAATATCAGAAAAAATATCACATTGTAAAGCATTTTCAATTTCAATATAAACTGAATATAAGTAAGTATCAGTACAAATACCACAAGTATAAGTGTCATCAAAATCAGACAAAGAATGAATATCGACAAAAAGTGAATCAGGTGCGATAATTTCTCTTAAAGTTCGTTGAGCTTCAACCGTATTAGGATCTGGTCATGCAACAAACAAACACAACAATGCTGATAATTCATATAAAATAAATTATGAAAATAAAATATAATAAAATATGACTGAAAATCTAATAAAATGATTAAAATATAATGAAAAAACGATTATAAAAAAATCTAAAAATTATGAAAATATTACTAAAAATCAAATCAAATAAACCAACTAATCTACAATATTTTTTGGGATTTTTTTGAAAATATAAAAATAGAAGGAAAAAATTAATAAAATACAAAATAGAGAAATTTGTTATTTCCAGGTCGAATTCTCTTAGAAGTTTCTTCTAAAGGAGTATTGGTTTATTGATTTTTTTTCTTATTTTCTGGAAAATAAATTATGAGCAATTCGAAACAGTAGCTTACAGAGTGACCTGATGAGTTTGGATACTTACCAATATACTGCAACCCTGAAAATCAACAAACTCTAAACTAGAATTCCAAAATTGGCTAAAATCAACAGAGATTTTTCCGCAACGGTGTCAATTTGATTCGTTGTCGCACATTTTTGAGTTAATAAAACATAGTATACGTAAGCGACACTCGAATCGTATCGCAAGAACTCTTAATTAATTTAACCGATAGAAATGATAAAGGGGGAATTTTTTTTAATTTTAGAAAAATGAACGAAAATAGATAAACTGAATACAAATATGATGAGTGAGTTAATCTACTGTTTCGGTTTTCGTCTTATCACTGGTTACTAATTTTCCAATTCCCTAAGCGGATTCTATTCATATTCAATTACAATATTGATCAAACAAGCGCCACCGATATAATATGAATTATGTTCCTATTTGTTGAATTAAGCATATGAATAAAGATAAAGCGAATTAACGAAAAAATTAAGTTAAACATGATTAAATTAATGAACTTGCATCAATCGAATTTAATTCAATTTATTTTATAAGAAAACGAATTAAGAAAACGAGATTCATAGGCAGAATTGAAAAGGAGTCGAAATTGAATTGGAAATTATAATAACCTCAAAGTTTTGACGAAATCCGAAATCAGTAGATCAACCTTTGGTGGTTTAGCTCTACTTGAAATTCATAGTCGTTTATTCTAATTTCGTGTAAATTCAATACCCTAGAAGTAGCATTGGGTGTTTGATTAAATAATACAAGAAAAAATTGGTCTATAAGAGCATTCGACCCGAAAAACATAAGTTTGACGTAAAAACTAGTTTTTTATTAAGTCTGGTAAAAAAAAAATTTTACTCCTCTACACTCCAAATTGGATTTTAACTTCAAGATAAAACTTGTAGCTTTACCTCTTATCTTTCCAACGCATATTAGAATGCGGTGATCAGATACTTATAGCTCAAATTATAATCTACACGGTGAGAAGGTGTCAAATTACGACTTATTCAGAAAATAAGTAAAGAAAATAAAATAAAAAGCAAAATTAAATTAAACTTAGAAAACATACTAAAAACAATAAAAATAACAAGAGAAACTATATAATTGTTGTAGTACAAAGTAAAAGAGGGTGCAACAAAATACATTGATCAACTGCCTTAGTCATGATGTCAATTATTTGATCTTCACTTTTGCAATGTTCTATACAAAGCCTTCCATTGCTTACTTTCTCCCTAAGGAAATGGAACATCATCTCTATGCGCGTACTCCTTCCATGTGCAATTGGGTTCTTAGTCTAGTTGATAGCATGCATGTTTTTCAATCTACATAGTCATAGCTCCAT
The DNA here is from genome assembly GCF_024323335.1 of Lathyrus oleraceus. NCBI lineage: Eukaryota > Viridiplantae > Streptophyta > Magnoliopsida > Fabales > Fabaceae > Lathyrus > Lathyrus oleraceus. Next base: position 53,731,961 of record NC_066584.1, read on the forward strand.
GATTCCTTCCTTCAATTTCATCAATTAAGTTCATCATCCATACAACTTAACAAGCACAAAGGGAGGTTGCAAGGTACTCTGTCTCACGTGATGATAAAGCCATTATTGGTTCCTTTCTTGAGTTCTAATAAATGAGTGCACCACATAACATAAATACATAACCATTTGTGGTCTTTCTATCATCAACATCATCACACTAACTTGAGTCGGTGTATCCAACAAGTCTGCACTCATTTCCTTCATATGTTGTTAGGGAAAAAATTATATAGTTCAATGTGTCTCTACGGTACTTTAGTATCCTCTTTATGGTTGCAAGGTGTGATAATTTTGGCTTTTGCATGAAACTACTCACCATGCCTAAAATTTATGCTAGGTCATATCTTGTGTTACAAAGGTATCTCAATGATCCAATGAGTCCTCTATATTATGGTGGATCAGTATCACCCTCATCAAAATCCTTTATCAAGTGCAGTTTTGGCTCAGATAATGTTGATGCAAAGTTACAAGCCCCCATCTCAAGTATCTTGAGTATATCACTATCATATCATCTTTGGTCATTATTAATCCTCTACCACACTTCCAAAACTCAATTCCAAGGAAATATGAGATGTTTTCAAGGTCATACATTTCAAATTCCTTCATCAAGTCAAATGTGAAATCTCCAATCTCTTTCTTGCAGCTCTATGTGATTAACAAATCATCTACTACATAGAGACAGAGAATGATCAACCCATATTTGCTCATTCTGACATACACACCATGCTCAGTTGCACACTTCACGAATCCTACCTCTCTTAGGAAGCCATCAATCTTATTATCCAAACCCTTGGAGCTTGTTTAATGCAGTGCCTTATGCAATTTGTATACCTTCCTCTCATTGCCTTATTTCTAAAAAACAAATGGTTTGTGACACATATACCTCTTCATATAAGGAGACATTTAGGAATGCACGCTTCACATCCATCTGACACATGGACCAATTGTTCATATTGGCCAAAGCAATAACCAATTTAATTGTCTCAATCCTGGCAACTAGTGTAAAAATTGTATCAAAGTCAATATCTTGTCTTTGAAAGAACCTTTTGTCTACAAGTCTTGTTGTATGTCTGGTCACTTCTGTAACACCATAATTCCCCGACTTAACATTTAGTAAAATAATTCAATTTTAGCTTAACACTGAGACTGTCACGGATGTTTCACCAATCATAAAACCAACAAAATTTAACCATGTGAATTAAGCAATGAGAGTAATAAAGTTTGACATATAAAGTCTCAATAACGGATGAATAAAAAAGTGGTTCAACAACTCAAAACGAATGACGACATGTAACAATGAAATATAGACAACTCGTCCCCAGTGCTACATATAAGAGCAACTTCACTAAAGATCCGAACAATAAGTAACTAAAGAGGCCACAATGTCATCCTCTACCTGATTGTTTGTACTCCAGAGGAGCACAGTCACATAAAAAAACATACAGGGATGAGAATACGATCAAATATATTAATGGTGCAAAACATAGCGAGGGTAGCATATTCATACAAATCAACAAACACATCACATATTTAAAACAACTAAACAATTCACAATACTTTTATGTATGTAACGTGACCAACAATATTGACTCAATGCATGTGGTTCTGTAAGACCCCAATTTTGTCCCTAAGATCCCTCAAGGCATCATATCATATCATATCATTGCCTCAAGGATCATTGTGCACCTTTGCTTGCCTCCTAGTGGGTGGGTATCTTGTGAGTGTGGTTCTTGATCACCAAGCATGTTTAGCATTTGTATGTCATTGCTTTTCATTTGTTTACTAACCAAAAGTACAAAAATATTGTCATCTAACCTTGTTTCTTGCAGATGAAGCAAACTAGGTCAAAATAGTCAAATCATTCATTGAGTAATGGATGGTGGCCATTCTTGAAGAATTTGGACACCATGATCATTCATAAGAGTTCATATGAGTTGTGGTATCATTTGGTATCAAGATCTCAAGAGAAAGAGGCTTGAAATTCATCAGAACATGGCTCAGTCAACCAAAACCCTAGCAAAGTCAATTATGGTCAACTGTGCATTTAATCAGGAATTGGAAGGTGTGAGATGGTTGGAAAGGTCTCATTCATGTCCATATAAGCCTCATATAACATTTCAAACATCCACAGTGAAGGATTTGAGGTCAGACAAAAAGTTTCCCAAAATAGTAAGGACCTGTAATTTTCAACTGCCCAAAATGGAAAGTCATTCTCCTCAAAATTACATGTCCAAGCAAGCTTCAAATCAAACTTTGTCCAACATGAAAGTTGAAGATCTTGCTCTTGCCTTCCCAAAAAGTCCAAGAACACTCATTTCTCATTTATGGTTGGCAAGTTATGATCAAATCATTTTCAAGAATTTTGGAATTTCAAAGTGGCATAACTTTCAAACCATTTGGCCAATTTGGGTGATTCTTTTTTGAGCAAATCCCATTTGACATGAACTTTCATGATGCATCATCACATTTCATCAAAAATCATCATAGAAAAAGTCCATTTTTCAAGTGATCATTTTGCATTTTGGTGTGAAAATAGTCAATTTGAAAAATACATGTCATTTGCACTTCAAACCATTTCCAACACATTCTAAATGGAAAATGTGACTTGTTTTAGCTGCACTTTTACTGTTCCATTGGCTGCAATTGGAAAAGGGCATTTTGGCCACTTAACATGAAATTGCATTTCACTAATTCACATCATTCTTGCTAATCTTGTTTAACAAATTGGATTAGTACATCATATAAGAGCTTAATCATAACAGAAATTCCAAATCCACAATTCATTTTTCAGATCAAAATCCAAAAATTCTCCAAATTCTCTCATTTTCTTCTCAAGCTTTTTTCACTTGGATAATCAAAATTCTTGATTCTTTCTGCTTCTGGTTGCACTAATCTTCATTTGCAGGTATCATTAAGTTTCTGTTGAAGCCAATTGTGCAGAATCCAAGCCTAAATCGCAGCTGTTGAAGGAAGCACTTGTTCATGGCAGTTTGATGATTCTTGAAGCTGGAGCTGTGTTGAGCTAAAAGACCTACTTCATTCATCTTCCACATCATCAATCAACATCTATTTCACCAATTGGAGGCTCGAAAAGCGCAAGAACACGAACTGCACATTCATAAGGTGAGATTTCAAAACCTTCGATTCTTGAAATCAACATGTGGCTTAGGTAGATCGTGGAACATAGAGCTCACTGCAACTTAGATCACTTAATTTCATCAAGTATTGTTGAAGATATGTAGATCTGAACATTTGAATGTGAAACTTTCTTGGCTCGATCCGTGAAGCATGTTTAGAATTAGGTTAATTGCTTGTTAGATTAGTGATCTACATGATGTGGTGATTCGATTGGTATATGGCATGATAATTTTTGTGATGATTTGCTGTTGACCGGTATGAACATGAAGAACACGATGATGTGTTCAGTATTTTCGCTTCAGATTCGCGTTTTGATCTTTCTCCCCGTGTTCTGCATGTTGTTTTCTGTTTTTCTTCCATGCATTCGTCCACTTGGCATGTTTTGATTAGGGCTGCGTTTCTTTTAATGAAACACAGCGTTTTGCTGTGGCGCCAACATTCAAATGTTGTGCTGAATTACCAAAATGCCACGCCAGTCCAATTAATTCATTTTATTCTTACATGTTTATTTCATTTTATCAATCAAACTTCAAAAAATCATAAAAACCTCATGGATGATCCAAATTGTATGGGGATTTTTGCATTCATTTCCATTTTTCATCTAGTTTTTTATGAGCATGATATCACAAGTTGTGCACGGCTGTGTTTTATTTTGGTCTAATATCTTTGTTCATGTATGTTTCTTGCATATGTTTTGCCATTTCATTCATGAAATCTTGATGCTTGCTCCAAAATGTGTGCAATTTTACATGTGCATTCTAGACTCACTCCTGGTCATTTTGATATGTGGTTTGTAATTTTTGAGTTCCTGGATTGAGAGATATAATATGATCTTTGGAATGTTACATTTTGTGCCATGCCATGCTTTGTGCATCTTCTTGATTTTATTTTCTATGCTTGTTGAACATGATTTGCTCTGGATTTTTGCATGAGATTACATCTAGATGTTAACTTTACATGTGAAATTTTCTGGATTTTTTGAAGGCATTTCCTATTTTATTGGGATTTTATTTGCTGTTTAGTCATTTGTTGACTTTTTGTGATACATGTTCCCATTTGATTTGTGAAATTCTGGTTATTAATTGGATGGATTTGAAATTTGGCATGTGTATTGTAGACATCTTGAGGTTTACCATGGTTTTAGTCCCATTCATTTATCATGTTTTATCTCTGTTTTATGATTGGTTGAAGTGAATGCATATTTTGATGCCATGTATGAGCTTGTATGAACTTGTGTTGACTTTATGATTTTCATTGACTTACTTCCTCTGGTCCAAATGGCATGAAATTTGATATGTAGCTCATTGAATGTGTTATGTTTAAGCTTGAATTTTTTGAGGATTTATTGAGTTATTTTGGTATCGGTTTGATTGTGATCATTCTGTTTGCTCTAATGTGATTTCATGATGCATAGTTTGACATGTTTAGCTTATGAAATGGATTTGGTGCATAGTTTTGATGTGAGACCAGTTGGATTCTATTCTTGTTTGATAAATCTTGATTTTGATCAATTTTCACTTGCTGTTTTGAATTTTTCACCTCCTTTTGACCCTAGGCTTGTCCTAGTGGTCCTACTTCTCACATTTGAGTTGTTTTTTCAGGTTAAAGAAGCAATTTGCTTTAAGGAGTTTAATTCAAGTTGATTGAGTTTGGTTTATTTGATTATCATGAACTAACTTGGTTTGTTTTGTAGGATGCTAACTCATTTGCTTTGAGTTTGTGCTTTGCACATATGATTGATTGTGTTGACTGTTGGTTCATAAGTTGTCTGTTTTGACTTTGTGATTTGGATACTGATTATATTTGATTGATTTCAGGTACCATAGTCGCTTTAGTTCCTTTGAGAACTTGCTATTGTTTTGCTTTGCTTAAGCATTGAGGTAGACTCTCTTGCCTCCATGTAGTCTGGAAGACCTGGCTTGTTATTTAGCCAGGCAACTGTCTGAAGTCCTCCTTAAGAGGCGATGTTTGTGATTGTTTAACTTTGTCCCCAAGCAGGTAAAGACCTCATGTGAGGAGATTGGTAGACAAAAACGATATGTAGCCTATCTCCTACTATTCTGTGAGTCACTCACCTTGCTCACACCATATGTGTTGATGCATAGTGAGTAAAAAATCCAAGATCTATCGAGTCTAACTTGTGGAGAGAGTTCCATCTTTCTGAACTCCCACACCTTCTGATATTCAATGCTCTCCCTGACCAGGGATAAGAGTGATGAGGTACACCCCTCATATCCTTTCATCTGCTTCACCTTGGCTCTCAATGTCAAGGTTAAGAGCGCCATTGACCCTATTCCAGTTGACTTTTAAGTCTAACCCTTTGATTGAGCCTAATTGTTTGGTTATAGTGGGTGCTAAATGACTTTGTCTGGTTGATTGCTTGTTGCATTTGTACATGATTGCTTGCCTTTGTGCACTTATCATCATTGATTGTTCATTATTGCATGATCATCATTGAATATCTTTGTGATCCATGTTTGAGTTTACCCATTGAGGACAATTGTAAGACCATGTTCTTTGGCCTTTGTTCCTAGGATTTGGAAGGGATAGAGTGTAAGACCATTTCACTTGGTCACTCATGTCCATTGCTTAGTGCTTGTTTGTTTGTTGTATGTGAGGATGCAATTATAAGTCCATGTGGTTGGCATTTGTATTCCTATGATCATCCTTTGGAGGTTGGTATAAGTCCAGATAGATTGGCATCCGACATCCAAGTTTTGTTTTGTTTTAGGAGATTGGTGTAAACCCATTTATTGGTATCCGATATCCGCTTTTGCTTTGTGAGATTGGAGTAAGTCCATTGATGGCATCCGGTATCACTGTTTTGTTTTAGGAGATTGGTGTAAACCCATTTATTGGTATCCGATATCCGCTTTTGCTTTGTGAGATTGGAGTAAGTCCATTTATGGCATCCGGTATCACTGTTTTGTTTTATGAGATTGGTGTAAATTCATTTATTGGTATCCGATATCCGCTTTGTTTGTGAGATTGGTATAAGTCCATTGATGGCATCCGGTATCACCTTGCTTTTATTTTGCTTTGCTTTGTTGCCTATTCCTAAGGACACACTTGAATCATCTTCTATATGATTTCAAGAGGTGAACCTTTTAAAGAAGTTTTACATTCCATCATCCATACCCTCTTTGTCCTAAACCTTTTCACACTTTGCTTTCAAAAACTTTGACTTGTTGTGCAAACATCTTCATGTCTTTTCAAATTAGAAACCTGGACCATAAGTCCTTGATTTTTCAAACTTCACCTTTCATAACATTTCTTTGAATCAATCTTAATCATACCTTGACCATATTTTGTGGATACTCATAATCAATTAACTTCACCCATTCAATTGTTTTGGCTTTGTCCATTGTTAATATGTTTTCATGCATTAGCCATAGGTTTCAATTACCATAGTGGTTGATGTAAATCTTACCTTATCCTTAGTGAGTTGATTGTAAGTCTTCCATACTTATTATAGGGTTAACCCCTCACTAGTATGTTGAAGCCGTCCTCGCATGGTGGATTGTTGATTCGGGTTGAGTTTTCTCCCATTGGTAATGAAAAGCCTTAGTGCTTGTATTTTAAAATGAACTCACTAATTTTTGGAAATCTTTTAGCCGAACTACTGCGTTTTGATCCTTACCTTTGATGGAAGGTACGTAGGCAACGGGTTCATCCGTTCGAACACAAAAATAACTAACTTGTACATTCTTTTCTCATCATCCCATTCATGTTTGCACAATATGTCAAAACAAATAAATATTTCTTATACAACAAGTGTGAAAAGGGCTCCCTAGGAGTACCTAGGACGTGATGGGTGCCTAACACCTTCCCATTGCGTAATTTACCCCTTACCCAGATTCTCTGATCTTTTATTGGTTTTCTACGTGTAAAACTTCTTAGGTTTTTGTTCGCTTTTTAACCAGTCCTTAGGATAAATAAAAGTGCGGTGGCGACTCGATTCATTGTATACTTTGCTTATGGTTTAATCAATAAATCATATAGCGACGAATACACCGCTACAGAAAAGTGGCGACTCCACTGGGGAATGACGTTAGACCTTCCCTGGTGGTATTGCCTACTTTTCACCCTTGTTGTATAACATCTGTTTATGTGTTATTTGACATATTTTTGTACAATTTGGGATAACTGTATTGATTGTAATGTTTGAATTGCTTGATATACAATTGTTGCTTGCTTTGGTGATCTCTGTGAGATGAGTTCTATACCCGAACTCGAGTGCACTCTAGGATAGGAGAATGGCGTAGTCTTGTTGACTGGTGTGGAGTATTCCTTAGCCAGTTGACTTGCGAGTCCATTCACTTGGTGGAGGTCATGTTGGATTAATAATGTCACACAAGTTATTTGTGGTTAGGCATTATTCGTTCAATCATGTGCCTTAGAAGCCAAGGACCTTAGTTTACCAAACCCATCTTGGCCTATTTTTAGGACGTAGTGCGGAGGTCGTTCAGATGTAAGTTCTGATGCGATTGTTACGCGATACTACACTCATAAGAGTCTCTCTTGAGAATATTTTTGGAATACGAGTATTCGTTTCTCCGATAATATCCGAGAGATGGGACGATGATTATGGGAACCTCTGGTAGAACATGTCTGGCAGGTTTAAACCCTAGTACACTCCCTTTGGGTGGTTCTTAACCGAGACTCCATGCTCGTGACTCTCAGCAAACCCTTGATTCGTGGTTGAGTCGTTCAAACATCGTTAATATCAATGGAACTTGGGCGTTGATAAGGTGAAAACCATAATCCGCCAAAATGGATGATTGATATTAAGGATGTTAGAGTCGGTTCATGTACCGTTAATATCAATGGAACTTGGGTGTAGATAAGGTGAAAACCTAAATCCACCAAAATGGATGATTGATATTAGGGATACAATGAGCTTTCCCATGACCTTTGTTTGGTGTGACTTGCTTGATCCTTGAGTGTGATTGTTGCATTCATGCATTCATGCATTCATCTGCATCTCATGTCATCAAAAAAAAAAATTCAAGGAACTTAAAGGGGTTTATTTGCAAAATTTTCAGACATGGAAAGACCAAAAAGGCATACAAAGAAGTACAGCTTTAGACAGCCCGATGTGAAGGAGTTAAGGAATCTGACATCTTATGTATTAGATCCCTTGGGTTTCAAAGCTCGTTATGGGAAGCTTTTGCCTTTGCTGACTACTCAGGTTGACGAAGGGTTGATGAGTACTCTGGCTCAGTTTTACGATCCTCTGTATCACTGCTTCTCATTCCCGGACTTCCAGCTGTTGCCTACCTTGGAGGAGTATTCTCACCTTATTGGGATCCCGATTCTGGATCAGGTGCCGTTCAGTGGCTTAGAGAGTATCCCGACCGCTCGAGAGATTGCAGATTTGTTGCACATAGATGAAGCTTTGATTAAAGTTAATCTGACTACCAAAGGTGGAATTCAGGGTTTTCCTTCCGAGTTCCTCGTCGCCCAAGCTACCATCTATGGGAAGGCCATGAGTGAGGATGCCTTTGAGGCTTTATTTGTGTTGCTCATCTATGGATTGGTCTTATTCCCCAACTTCGACAAATTCGTGGACATGAACGCCATTAGGATCTTCTCAGTTCTTAATCCCGTTCCGACTTTGTTGGGTGATGCCTATGTCTCTTTGCATCTGAGGAATGCAAAGGGTGGAGGAGTTATTGTCTGCTGTCTACCTCTGCTGTACAAGTGGTTTATTTCACACTTGCCGCAGACTCTTGCCTTCAAGGAGAACAAGGGATGTCTACGGTGGTCTCAGAGACTCATGTCTCTCACTAATGATGATATCTCTTGGTATGATCGTGTGTATGATACCGTCCAGATCATTGATTATTGTGGTGAATTCCCTAATGTGCCTCTTCTCGGTACATGTGGTGGGATCAACTACAATCCCATTCTCGCACGTCGTCAGCTTGGGTTCCCCCTAAAGGATAAACCTCATAACATTCTGTTAGAAGGTGTGTTCTTTCAGGAGGGTAAAGATCCCCAAGGCCTAAAATCCAGATTTGTCCGCGCTTGGCGCAAGATCTGCAAGAAGAGTAGGAATGAATTGGGTCCGAAGAATTGCATTGCTTTGGAGCTCTATACCTCTTGGGTTAGACAGAGAGCTTCTGTATACCTCATGCCATACGACCACCCGAGACCTACACCGTTGAATGTGGCTGGGCCTTCAACCCTCCCTACCCAACGTGTAGAGGAGTTGAGAGAAGAAGACCTTTCACGTGCTTAGATCCGTGAAAGAGAAGAATTGCTTCAGCAGCTTAAGGAGAAAGACGCTCTGATTGAGTTTCTCGAGCATCGAGTAATCGATGATCCGAACGACACGTGGACTTCTTTGCTTCCTCAGTCTTCCAAATTCTGGAAGAGGAAGTATGATCAGCTTGCTAAGGAGAAAGCAGATATGGAACCGGCCTATGAGAGAGAGATCAAGAAGCTGTGTGTTTCTCGTCTTCCAGCATCCCGAGCTATTAGGGATCCATAGGATGTTATTTTCCTTTTCTCTTTGTAATTGAATCAAAAATGCTGTACTTCTTTGTCTCGATATATTGAATGAGATATTTTCCATAATGATAATAAATGCTTTAAAAATTCAAAAATTGCAAATAATACCCTAAGGGTTCCTTGAAAATAAACAAAGCATATGCATTAGCATTTCATGCATCATTTTGCATAAGCAGGTACCTTGTTTCTGGTCTTCTTGTTCTGACTCTGTGTTCTTCATTTATTTTGAAGACAAGCTGACTCACTGGTACTATACTCGAGCCAATTCCGCAAGAGTTATGGATCAGCTAGAGCAAGAGAACAGAGAACTGAAGGAAGAGGTTTCCAGACTTGGCGCTTTGATGGAGCAACTTCTTGCTGCTCAGAATCAACCTGCTCAACCGCCTGCAACTCCTGTTCAGAGGACTGTTGTCTCTGAGATTGTAGCTCCGCCCGTGCCAGCCGCCAGTGCTCATTTTGGGTCTCATGCAATGCCAGCCGGGTTCCCTTGGGGTATGCCTCCGGGTTTCATGCCGATATTCCTGCTCCAACTTTTGCTCACATGCCGGCATCTAGCCCGGTCCCTGTTGCTGCTCCTCCTGTCGTGCATGCCATGCCGAGGGTAGACGACACCATCTATCATTCCGAGCCGTCTGAGGGCCCGGATGTTAATGAAAAGATGGACGCTATGAATGACCAATTCCTTGAGCTGAGGAAGGAATTGAAGACCCTCAGAGGTAAAGATTTGTTCGGCAAGTCTGCTGCCGAGTTGTGCTTAGTTCCCGGAGTGAAGATTCCGATTAAATTCAAAGTGCCTGACTTTGAAAAATACAAAGGGAACACTTGTCCACTTGCTCACCTGATCATGTACGCCAGGAAGATGTCAACCCAAACTGATAATGATCAGCTTCTGATCCATTATTTTCAGGACAGCCTGTCTAGCGCTGCGCTCAGATGGTACATGAGTCTGGACAATGCTAATATCCGATCCTTCAACGACCTTGGTGAAGCCTTCGTCAAGCAGTATAAGTACAACGTTGATATGGCTCCTGACCGTGATCAGCTCAGGGTCATGTCCCAGAAGGAAAAGGAAACTTTCAAGGAGTACGCCCAGAGGTGGCGAGAGCTGGCTGCTCAAATTACTCCACCACTCGAGGAGAAAGAGATGACTAAGATCTTCCTGAAGACTCTTAGCTCATTTTATTACGAGCGAATGGTAGCAAGCGCTCCCTCTGATTTCACCGAGATGGTGAACATGGGGATGCGACTTGAAGAAGGAGTCCGTGAAGGACGTTTGGCGAAAGATGAGAGCTCTTCTTCTAAACGGTATGGGGCGTTTAAGAAGAAGGATGGGGAGGCACATGCTGTGCAATCCCATACCAAGCCCAGAAGACCCTCTGTTCAGAGGAAGACTGCACGGCGCAACAACAATCAGCACCAGGTGGCTCATATAGCACCTGTATTCAGAGACAGTGCTCAATACCAGCAACCTCAGTATCAGCAACAACAGCGTCCACAGCAACAGGCTTATCAGCCTCGTGGAAGTACAACCAACCAAGCTAATTTGAATTATGATAGGAAGAAGATCAACTTTGATCCAATTCCTATGTCATATGCAGAGCTTTATCCTTCCCTGTTGGAAAGGAAGTTGGTTTCTCCCAGGGATCCTCCTGCCGTGCCTGCAAATCCCCAATGGTGGTATAAACCAGACCAGCACTGCGTTTATCATTCCGGTGCTCCGGGTCACAACATCGAGAATTGCTATCCACTCAAGACTAAGGTGCAAGACCTTATGAGATGTGGAATTTTGAGCTTTGAAGATTCAGGCCTGAATGTCACCAAGAACCCATTGCCCGCGCATGGGAAATCTGTCAATATGGTCCAGGGTTGCCCTGGCAAGTACAAAGTTAAATATGTAAGTCATATCAGACAGTCATTGGTCGAATTACATCGGTTGCTGTGTCAGTACAGCCACATGGAGCATGACCACGACAGGTGCCGTATTTGTTCAGTTAACCGTTTGGGGTGCAATCAGGTACGAAGAGAGCTTCAAGAATTGTTGGATGAAGGTACCATTGAGATTCTCCAGAATCGCAATGTTGACGAAGATGAGCCGGAGGTGAACGTTATTTCACCAGTGTTCAAATTGCCCGAGCCTGTTGTTATTCGCTATGATAGCAGCAAGCCGAAGGCTTCTCCGTCTTTGGTGATTAAGCCTGCAGGCCCCGTGCCTTATTCTTCTGACAGAGCTGTGCCATTCAGATATAACCCTGTTGCTGTGCAAGATGGGGTAGAAGTGCCTTTGCCTTCAACGTCTGTAACTAATATTGCTGATGTGAGCGGGTTGACCCGTAGTGGTCGCGTGTTCTCTGCACCTCCCAATGCTCCTGTTGCTTCTGATACTGCTGAGCGTCCGGTTGGGACTGCTGTCAATGTTCAGAATCCGGCACTTGATGTTGCCAGACAACCCTCCTCCTCTGTACAAAAGGCTCCTACTTCTTCAGTTGGCCCGAGTGGCATTATGAATGAAGAATCTGATGAGATGCTGAGGCTCATCAAGAAGAGTGAGTACAATGTTGTAGACCAGCTTCTACAAACGCCTTCCAAAATTTCCGTATTATCTCTGCTGTTGAATTCAGAACCCCATAGGGAGGCTCTGCAGAAGGTTTTGGATTTGGCGTATGTTGATCACGACGTCACGATCGAGCAGTTTGATAGTATTGTTGCAAACATCACCGCTTGCAACACTTTGAGTTTTTGTGACGCTGATCTCCCTGAGGAGGGAAGAGACCACAACATGGCTTTACACATCTCCCTGAATTGTAAATCTGATGCCATGTCCAACGTGCTGGTGGATACTGGATCATCCTTAAATGTATTGCCAAAAACCACACTCTCCAAGTTGTCATATCAAGGTCCTCCTATGAGGCAGAGTGGGGTTGTTGTGAAGGCATTTGATGGGTCGCGCAAAACTGTGATTGGGGAAGTTGATCTCCCAATCAAGATCGGACCAAGTGATTTCCAAGTTAGCTTCCAGGTAATGGATATCCACCCATCGTATAGCTGTCTCCTCGGCAGACCATGGATTCACGAGGCTGGCGCCGTGACATCCACCCTACACCAGAAGCTGAAGTTTGTCAAGAACAAGAAACTGGTTGTGGTAGGGGGAGAAAGGGTCTCCTGGTTAGCCACTTGTCTTCTTTCTCGTACATTGACGCTGAGGATGAAGTTGGAACTCCGTTCCAAGCTTTATCTATTGATGAACCAATCGAGAAGAAGTCTCCTTCATTCACTTCCTACCGTGATACGAAGCTGGCCATTGAATATGGTGCAGTAGCTGGTTTAGGGAAGGTGATTGAGCTTGAAGACAACAGATCCCGGGCTGGCATTGGCTATCCGTCTGGGACATATAATGAGCAAGGTTTGTTCACGAGTGGAGGATTCATCCATGATGATCAACCTGAGGACGAGGCTGCTGCTATCTTGGAAGAGGATGCAGAGAATCTGAACAATTTCGTCATTCCTGGTGGTGTCTGCCACAATTGGGTCGCTGTAGATGTTCCTACAGTCATCCATAGATCAGAGTAATTGTTCACTTTGTTTAAAACCCTTCTCCCATGCCAAAAGGAGAAGTGATGACATTGTTGGCAGCATTTAATACAATGATGTTTCATTCAATTAATGCATTGTTAAACATTTGTTTTTCCTTTTGTTTTCACTTTTTGCTTTTTTGCATGAAATCAGTGGTCACAAAAAACCCATAAAAACAAGAATAAAAGCAAACATTTTTCATCTGCATAATGGTTTGCTTGTTTAAATTCTAAAGTTTTTCATTAACCAAAATCATTATGCAGGTTGATCTTAAAACCCATTGAACATAATGATCCAACGCCATCTCCCAATTTTGAATTCCCTGTATTCGAGGCAGAGGAAGATGATGTTGAAGGAATTCCTGATGAGATTACCCGTCTCCTTGAGCACGAGAAGAAGATCATTCAGCCGCACCTTGAAGATTTGGAAACAGTCAACTTGGGGTCTGAGGATTGTGTTTGTATGGTGAAGATTGGGGCACTTCTTGAAAAGTCTGTCAAGAAGGATTTGATCAGTTTGCTACGAGAATATTCCGATATCTTTGCTTGGTCATATGAAGACATGTCGGGTCTAGATACAGATATTGTGCAACATTTCCTGCCTTTGAAGCCTGAGTGCGTGCCTGTAAAGCAGAAGCTCAGAAGAACTCATCCAGATATGGCAGTGAAGATCAAAGAGGAAGTTCAGAAGCAAATTGATGCGGGGTTTCTGGTGACTTCTGTATATCCTCAATGGGTGGCCAATATTGTGCATGTTCCTAAGAAGGACGGAAAAGTCCGTATGTGCGTTGATTACAGAGATTTGAATAAAGCTAGTCCGAAAGATGATTTTCCTCTACCACACATTGATATGTTGGTAGATAATACAGCTAAATTCAAAGTCTTTTCCTTTATGGACAGATTTTCCGGATATAATCAAATCAAAATGGCACCCGAAGATATGGAGAAGACAACATTCATCACACCTTGGGGAACATTCTGTTATCGAGTGATGCCCTTCGATTTGAAGAACGCCGGAGCCACGTATCAACGAGCTATGACTACCTTGTTTCATGATATGATGCACAAGGAGATAGAGGTCTATGTTGATGATATGATTGCCAAGTCCCGAACGGAAGATGAGCATATTGAGCATTTGTTGAAGCTTTTTCAGCGTCTGAGGAAGTTCAGACTTCGCCTGAATCCGAACAAATGTACATTTGGTGTCCGTTCCGGCAAGTTGTTGGGTTTCACGGTAAGTGAGAGAGGTATTGAAGTTGATCCTGCAAAGGTCAAAGCAATACAAGAGATGCCTGCACCCAAAACTGAGAAGCAAGTCCGAGGTTTTCTTGGCCGCTTGAACTACATTTCCAGATTTATATCCCACATGACTGCCACATGTGCGCCGATATTCAAGCTCCTTCGGAAAGATCAATCTCATGATTGGACCGAGGATTGCCAGAAAGCTTTCGACAGTATCAAAGAGTATCTGTCTGAACCTCCGATCTTGTCTCCGCCTGTGGAAGGAAGACCTCTGATCATGTATTTGACTGTGCTTGAAGACTCGATGGGTTGTGTACTCGGTCAGCAAGATGAATCAGGGAAGAAGGAATCTGCTATATACTACCTCAGTAAGAAATTTACTGATTGTGAGTCTCGATACTCAATGCTTGAGAAGACGTGTTGTGCTTTAGCTTGGGCTGCTAAGCGGTTGCGCCAGTACATGATAAATCATACAACTTGGTTGATATCCAGAATGGATCCAATTAAGTATATCTTCGAGAAGCCTGCTTTAACTAGGAGGATTGCCCGTTGGTAGATGTTGTTGTCTGAGTATGATATTGAGTATCGAGCTCAGAAAGCTATCAAAGGTAGTATCTTGGCTGACCATTTAGCGCACCAGCCGATTGAAGATCATCAGTCTGTTCAGTATGACTTCCCTGATGAGGAAATTCTATATTTGAAAATGAAAGATTGTGATGAGCCTACACTTGATGAAGGTCCGGAACCTGGGTCCAGATGGACGATGGTGTTTGATGGCGCTGTAAATCAGTATGGAAATGGAATTGGGGCAGTAATCATTACTCCTCATGGCACACATATTCCGCTTACAGCAAGGCTAACTTTCAAATGCATGAATAATATGGCTGAGTATGAGGCCTGTATTATGGGACTTGAAGAATGTATTGATTTGAGAATCAAACATCTTGATGTATATGGTGATTCGGCCCTGGTTGTCAAGCAGATCAAGGGTGAATGGGAAACGAATCAGCCAAGTCTCATTCCATACAGAGATTACGCAAGAAGGATTTCAACTTTCTTTACAGAAGTTGACTTTCATCATATTCCTCGAGAGGATAATCGGATTGCAGATGCTCTTGCTACGCTCTCTTCCATGATTGTTGTCAAGTATTGGAATGAAGTCCCCAATATTGCCGTGATGCGCTTGGATAGACCAACTCACGTATTTGCAGTCGAAGAAGTCAATGATGACAAGCCTTGGTATTTTGATATCAAGAATTTCCTCCAGAACCAGGTCTACCCGCCTGGGGCATCTGTGAAAGATAGGAAAACTTTGAGAAGGTTGTCAGGCAGTTTCTACCTCAGTGGTGAAGTGCTGTATAAGAGAAATTTTGACATGGTTTTGCTCAGATGCGTGGATAGACACGAAGCAAACCTGTTGATGACTGAGGTCCATGAGGGTTCATTTGGTACTCATTCCAATGGACATGCCATGGCAAGAAAGATGTTGAGAGCAGGCTACTATTGGCTGACAATGGAGTCTGACTGCTGCAAATATATGAAGAAATGTCATAAGTGTCAGATTTATGCGGACAAGATTCATATTCCTCCGACACTTCTGAATGTGATTTCATCACCATGGCCTTTCTCTATGTGGGGAATCGACATGATTGGCATGATTGAGCCAAAAGCGTCCAACGGACACAGGTTTATTCTCGTAGCAATTGACTACTTCACCAAGTGGGTTGAGGCCGCTTCGTATGCGAATGTGACCAGACAGGTGGTTGTGAAGTTTATCAAGAACCAGCTGATTTGCCGTTTTGGTGTGCCAGATAAGATCATTACTGATAATGGATCTAATCTGAATAATAAGATGATGGATGAGTTGTGCGCTGAATTCAAGATTGCACACCATAATTCCTCTCCCTACAGACCCAAGATGAATGGGGCTGTTGAAGCTGCTAATAAGAATATCAAGAAGATCATCCAGAAGATGACAGTTACGTACAAAGATTGGCATGAGATGCTGCCATTTGCTTTGCATGGATATCGTACATCTGTACGCACTTCAACATGGGCGACCCCTTTTTCTCTTGTTTACGGCATGGAAGTTGTCCTCCCAGTAGAGGTGGAGATCCCATCAATGAGAATCTTGATGGAAGCCAAGTTGACTGATGCTGAATGGATTCAGAGTCGTTATGACCAGTTGAATCTGATTGAAGAGAAGCGATTGACTGCCATGTGTCATGGTCAGTTATATCAGCAGAGAATGAAGAAAGCATTCGATAAGAAGGTCAAACCTCGTGTGTTCCGAGAAGGTGACCTCGTGCTCAAGAAAGTCTTGTATTTCGTGCCCGATTCCAAGGGCAAGTGGACTCCAAACTACGAGGGTTCATATGTTGTTAAGAGAGCCTTTTCAGGCGGAGCTTTGATGCTTACAACAATGGATGGGGAGGATTTCACTCGTCCTGTGAATTCAGATGCAGTCAAGAAATACTTTGCCTAAAAAAAAGTATATGCAAATGAAAAACAGAATGGCTCGCTAAGTTGAAAACCCGAAAGGGCGGCTTAGGCAAAAATGAGCGTCTCGGTGGATAACCCGTAAGGGTGATCCAGGCAAAAATTAGAGACTTGAAAAAAGAGTATATTTGCATCCCGCTAGATTAAGTACCTCACCCTGGGGCAATCTAGGCAAAAGTTAGGGATTTGGCAAGTAACTGCATCCTGACAAGACTTTCTGTTCCGCAACCGTCTTTTCGTCAGAGGATTCTCGATTCGTCGTCGACTGAAGCTTCGCATACATCGAGATTCAAATTGGTAGAGAAAGGATCATTATGTTCAATGTAGCCCTCTTCCAATATATATCACTGATTTCAAATTTGTACAGATCTATGGAGTCTTGCCATTTGCAGGCTACCATTCCATCAAATAAATTTGAGCTTTATCCAGTTATTTGCATTCTTATTTGTTTCAATTCAACAAATGTTTTGCATGTTTTAATTGATAAAATATCATTGTTTTAAACAAATAAATTTTTCAAAATTGTTGTTTTAAACAAAGTGAATATTCACAATGACAAAAGGATACTCAGGGATGTCTCAGTGCTCTCCCGAGGGTGGTATGATTCCCAACAGGTAAGACCTTGGTTCATATTCCTGGCATGTGATTGTATCCTCTTTCTCCCGCTTTGCTGTTGGGGTTGTTCCATAAGCAGCGTTGTTGTTGGGGTTGTTCCCCAAGCAGAGATGTTGTTGAAGACTCAGTTTCTTCTCCAGCAGTGATCTCCCCAGCACGGTTGTTCTCCTTGTGGTAGATTCAGTGGTTGGTGGATTGATATCCCGGTACTTTACCGCTTTCCCCAGCATTATCGCAAGCAGAACTGTTGATGGGGTTGTTCCCCAGTATAGTCGCGAGCAGGGATGTTGTTGAAGACTTCGCGTTCTTCTCCAGCGGTAGTCTCTCCCCAGTGCAGTCGCTAGCGGAGTTGTTATGTCTCTCCTCAGCATGGTTGCTTTCCATTTTTTCCAGCTTAGTCTGCAGAATGGTTGTTGTGGCAGTTTCTGCCTGTTGAAAGCTCTCTCAATCCCCAGTAGGGTTGGTTGGTGGCTCTAGCATCCCAAAGGTTGGAATGATTTCCTGATTACTTTTGATCCTCAGTAGAGTGGCTTATTGCAGAATCTACTTGTGTGATCCGTCGGATGTATGTTCTCCCCGAGTAGAGTGGCTTGTTGCAGAATCTACTTGTGTGGTGCTTTCTCCTTCAGTGGTTTGTGCTCTGAAAGGATAGATAACAACTTTCCCCAGTAGAGTTGCTTGTACAGTTAGATTCTACTTGGATGATCCTCCTGCAGTGGGTTGTTCCCCAGAGTTGTTTGGAGTTGCTTTTACAGCAGTTCTTGGTTGAGCCATGAACTCTTGTTCCTCAGGATTCTCCTGATCCCCTGCAGTACCCGCAGATCTTTGCTTTACAGCATGTGGATCTCTAGTAGATTGGCTTTCCAGTTGGTTTTTTCCCTGGAAGTATAGTACCGGGCGTTTAATTCCTGGGCCTGTTTGTGTTAGATATGTCTGTTTTGTCAGCATTCATCAAACATAAATCACGCATATTCATGCATATTCATAAAAACATTCAGATATTCATGTTGCATTTTTTGCCATGTATCTCTTGTTTGTTGTCTCCTGCTTTGGGTGATATAGATCTCTTTATAGATCTTCCCAAGCAGATGTCGGGTGTTTAAATCTCTCCATATAGAGTCAGCCCATAAGCAAAAAGTGTCTGTATTTTCCTTCTGCAGTTCCCCACTGAGATTATCCTCGTGGATGGCGGTTTCTTCCGTTTCCTCCCAACACATATATTGGGATGGATTTTCCTATTGAGTTATATCCTCATAGGACGTGTTTTAATTTAGTCTGTCTTTTCGGATCAATCCCGAATCGGCGTTGTGTCAGCTGTTTCTTGTGCTTCCCTGTGGAAGAAATGAATGGTTTGCCCAGTAACCGACATCAATTCATTTATCCCCCAGCGGAGTTTTGTTGGGCCTCTACCCAATAACCGGTAGTTGTAAGTCTTATGTTCCTTGCTTCTTGGTGGAATTTGTGGTTATATACCTTTTATTCCTCAAGCAAGAGTTGTTGGTCTTCTACCCAGTAGTCGGTAGTCGTAAATCCTATTTGCATGCTCTCCAGCAGTTTGTGGTTTGTTATAAACCCTACTTTGTTTCCCGTGCGGATTTGTGATTCGTTCCATCCCCACGCGGAGTTGTTGGTCTTCTACCCAGTATTCGGTAGATGTAAACCCTAATTTATGGTTATTCCCACCAGAGTATGGCTATTACCCCGTATTCGGTAGTTGTAAGTCCTATCTTTTTTTCCCTAGCAGAGGTAACCTTTGTGGTTCGTTCTGGTTGATGGTGGATTTTCTGTTGTTGTAGTCTTTATCTCCAACAGAGTTTGCGTTTCCCTGTGGAATAAGTTGAATAAGTGCTCAGTATTTGGTCTTCATTCACCCTATCCCAGTGGAGTTTGTGGTCTTCTACCCCGTATTCGGTAGTTGTAAATCCCATGTTGTGATTGTTCTCCCCATCGGAGTTTGTGCCTTATGGTACGAGTGGATAATTGCCGGATGCTTGCAATTTTATCCCGCTGAGTTGTTGGTCTCTACCCAGTAGTCGGTAGTGGTAAACCTCTTGTTTCCTCAGCCAGAGTTTTGGTTTTCTACCCCGTATTCGGTAGTTGTAAACCCTAATTGCTCCCCTTTGCAGAGTTAACCTTGTTGTTCATCCTAACCGATGATGGTTACTCTTTGTGGTTATCTTCATTCGTTATTCGATGATTGATATTCCTCTTGGCTTGTGGATAATTGCCGGATGCTAGCAATCTATCCCCAGCAAGTTGTCTTCTGGATCATTGCCGTATGCTCGCAATGTCATCCCTTTTGAAGTTGCCAGTGGGTCTTTTCACCGTTTGCTAGTGATTTGTTCCCCGGATTATTGATTGTTTATCAATTTATCCCCAGCCAGTCCCTGTGGATAATTGTTGTTTATGCAATTCATCCTCAGCGGATCGCCTTTCATTTACCCGTTTGCTCGGTAATGAGTGTTGCTCATTTGATTGGTCATCATTATATACCTAGTTTTGGTATCCCGATGCCTTTCTTTTCGGTCGATTTATCCTTTGTTAACCCAGTAATCGGTTGTGGATAATCTTCCATGCGAGTGTGTTATCCATGTTCTGACGGTAATGGATAATATATCTCATGCACTCTTCAGTCGAAGCCTTTTGTGTTTCCTTAGTCGAGTAAGATTCTTTTTTCCCTTTGCGGAGTCGAATATTTGTTGTTTGGATAATTGCCGGATGCTTGCAATTTATCCTCTTTGAGCTGTCTTTCGTTTACCCGGATGCTTGGTATCGATTGTCTCTCCTTTGGTTAGTCACCTATTATATACTTCGGTATCTCTGGTGCCTTTTCCTTTTCAAGTATATTATTCACGGTCTGCCGGTAATGAATAATATATCTCTTGAGCTCTTTGGTTGGAATCCTTTGTTGATCTTCCCCAATAGAGTAAGATTCGTATTCTTTGTAGAATCGAATACCCATCCTTTAACCAGTTTGTGTTTTGGATGATAAGTGTTTTGGCATATATACCAATCCACGTTTTCGGTAGATCACCTATTATATACTTCGGTATCCTTGGTGTTTCTTACCATGCGAGTGTATTATCTACGGTCTGCCGGTAATAGATGATATATCTCATGCGAGTATTCTATCCACGTTCTGACGGTAATGGATATTATATCTCATGCACTCTTCGGGTTTGTGTCCCCAGTTGAGTAAGATTCATTTTTCCGTTGTGGATTCGAACGTCCATCCTAGAAGTCGATTTGCTTTTTCAGCCCTCCTTTCGGATGATGAGTGTCTTGGCATATATACCAATTCACGTCTTTGGTAGGTCACCTATTATATGCTCCGGTATCTCTGGTGTCTCTTCCTTTTCGAGTATATTATTCACGGTCTGCCGGTAATGAATAATATGTCTCATGCACTCTTGGATCAATCTTTTGATTGTTTTCTCCGCAGAGTAAGATTCATATTCCTTGTGGAATCGAATATCCATCCTATAAACAAGTCTGCTTTTTTAGCTTTCTTCAGGATGATGAGTGTCTTGGCATATATACCAATTCGCGCTTTGGTCGGTCACCTATTATATACCTCGGTATCCCTGGTGTTCCCTCCTTTTTGCTCCCTATTATGACCATGGTCCCCTGTGGAGTCAGATTTGCCTGAGTTGATGTACCTTTTTCAGGTCTTTCTCAGATGTTTGGATTGATTGATATCTCTCACCCTTATACCGGTCTTAGATATTCATTCTTCCTAAGTTTGTTGCCCTTATACCGGTGACATCTCATCCTTGGCTTCCCCTGGAAAGTCTTTTCTAGATTTCCCCAGCGGATTTGTGTTGCTATTTGTGTTGTTGTATTGGTGTTATCCCCAGTACGTGCATTTTGTGAGTCAGCTTGAGTCTTTCCAATGGAAGTGTTTTCCTTTGGAATTTCTTTCTCTCCCCAGTGTGAGTCCTTTGCTTCCCCAGTAAGGTCTCTAGTCCAGTCGTGATTTGTCCGCGCTGTGTCAGTTTTGTTTCCCCCAAATCAAAGTCGTGTCCTGCTCACGCATCTTTTTCGTTATTATTCCCTATAAGAATCCCCATAAGAGTCATGTTAGAGTCTCTGTTCCTGGTGAGTGTATTACTCCGATGGATCGTCTTTTCTTCTGTGTGAATTATATTCCCCACAGAGTTGTGTCTTTTGCATGCATACATTTGCATCATGAGGTCTCTTAGGGACCAAAATTTGTCTCATTACTGTTATTTAAGCCCATTCTACCGCGTCGAGATGAAGATTTCTAAACTTCACTTCTCCGGCTAGAATGACCTTAAATAGGAGCATCTGTAAGACCCCAATTCTGTCCCTAAGATCCCTCAAGGCATCATATCATATCATATCATTGCCTCAAGGATCATTGTGCACCTTTGCTTGCCTCCTAGTGGGTGGGTATCTTGTGAGTGTGGTTCTTGATCACCAAGCATGTTTAGCATTTGTATGTCATTGCTTTTCATTTGTTTACTAACCAAAAGTACAAAAATATTGTCATCTAACCTTGTTTCTTGCAGATGAAGCAAACTAGGTCAAAACAGTCAAATCATTCATTGAGTAATGGATGGTGGCCATTCTTGAAGAATTTGGACACCATGATCATTCATAAGAGTTCATATGAGTTGTGGTATCATTTGGTATCAAGATCTCAAGAGAAAGAGGCTTGAAATTCATCAGAACATGGCTCAGTCAACCAAAACCCTAGCAAAGTCAATCGTGGTCAACTGTGCATTTAATCAGGAATTGGAAGGTGTGAGATGGTTGGAAAGGTCTCATTCATGTCCATATAAGCCTCATATAACATTTCAAACATCCACAGTGAAGGATTTGAGGTCAGACAAAAAGTTTCCCAAAATAGTAAGGACCTGTAATTTTCAACTGCCCAAAATGGAAAGTCATTCTCCTCAAAATTACATGTCCAAGCAAGCTTCAAATCAAAATTTGTCCAACATGAAAGTTGAAGATCTTGCTCTTGCCTTCCCAAAAAGTCCAAGAAAACTCATTTCTCATTTATGGTTGGCAAGTTATGATCAAATTATTTTCAAGAATTTTGGAATTTCAAAGTGGCATAACTTTCAAACCATTTGGCCAATTTGGGTGATTCTTTTTTGAGCAAATCCCATTTGACATGAACTTTCATGATGCATCATCACATTTCATCAAAAATCATCATAGAAAAAGTCCATTTTTCAAGTGATCATTTTGCATTTTGGTGTGAAAAATAGTCAATTTGAAAAATACATGTCATTTGCACTTCAAACCATTTCCAACACATTCTAAATGGAAAATGTGACTTGTTTTAGCTGCACTTTTACTGTTCCATTGGCTGCAATTGGAAAAGGGCATTTTGGCCACTTAACATGAAATTGCATTTCACTAATTCACATCATTCTTGCTAATCTTGTTTAACAAATTGGATTAGTACATCATATAAGAGCTTAATCATAACAGAAATTCCAAATCCACAATTCATTTTTCAGATCAAAATCCAAAAATTCTCCAAATTCTCTCATTTTCTTCTCAAGCTTTTTTCACTTGGATAATCAAAATTCTTGATTCTTTCTGCTTCTGGTTGCACTAATCTTCATTTGCAGGTATCATTAAGTTTCTGTTGAAGCCAATTGTGCAGAATCCAAGCCTAAATCGCAGCTGTTGAAGGAAGCACTTGTTCATGGCAGTTTGATGATTCTTGAAGCTGGAGCTGTGTTGAGCTAAAAGACCTACTTCATTCATCTTCCACATCATCAATCAACATCTATTTCACCAATTGGAGGCTCGAAAAGCGCAAGAACACGAACTGCACATTCATAAGGTGAGATTTCAAAACCTTCGATTCTTGAAATCAACATGTGGCTTAGGTAGATCGTGGAACATAGAGCTCACTGCAACTTAGATCACTTAATTTCATCAAGTATTGTTGAAGATATGTAGATCTGAACATTTGAATGTGAAACTTTCTTGGCTCGATCCGTGAAGCATGTTTAGAATTAGGTTAATTGCTTGTTAGATTAGTGATCTACATGATGTGGTGATTCGATTGGTATATGGCATGATAATTTTTGTGATGATTTGCTGTTGACCGGTATGAACATGAAGAACACGATGATGTGTTCAGTATTTTCGCTTCAGATTCGCGTTTTGATCTTTCTCCCCGTGTTCTGCATGTTGTTTTCTGTTTTTCTTCCATGCATTCGTCCACTTGGCATGTTTTGATTAGGGCTGCGTTTCTTTTAATGAAACACAGCGTTTTGCTGTGGCGCCAACATTCAAATGTTGTGCTGAATTACCAAAATGCCACGCCAGTCCAATTAATTCATTTTATTCTTACATGTTTATTTCATTTTATCAATCAAACTTCAAAAAATCATAAAAACCTCATGGATGATCCAAATTGTATGGGGATTTTTGCATTCATTTCCATTTTTCATCTAGTTTTTTATGAGCATGATATCACAAGTTGTGCACGGCTGTGTTTTATTTTGGTCTAATATCTTTGTTCATGTATGTTTCTTGCATATGTTTTGCCATTTCATTCATGAAATCTTGATGCTTGCTCCAAAATGTGTGCAATTTTACATGTGCATTCTAGACTCACTCCTGGTCATTTTGATATGTGGTTTGTAATTTTTGAGTTCCTGGATTGAGAGATATAATATGATCTTTGGAATGTTACATTTTGTGCCATGCCATGCTTTGTGCATCTTCTTGATTTTATTTTCTATGCTTGTTGAACATGATTTGCTCTGGATTTTTGCATGACATTACATCTAGATGTTAACTTTACATGTGAAATTTTCTGGATTTTTTGAAGGCATTTCCTATTTGATTGGGATTTTATTTGCTGTTTAGTCATTTGTTGACTTTTTGTGATACATGTTCCCATTTGATTTGTGAAATTCTGGTTATTAATTGGATGGATTTGAAATTTGGCATGTGTATTGTAGACATCTTGAGGTTTACTATGGTTTTAGTCCCATTCATTTATCATGTTTTATCTCTGTTTTATGATTGGTTGAAGTGAATGCATATTTTGATGCCATGTATGAGCTTGTATGAACTTGTGTTGACTTTATGATTTTCATTGACTTACTTCCTCTGGTCCAAATGGCATGAAATTTGATATGTAGCTCATTGAATGTGTTCTGTTTAAGCTTGAATTTTTTGAGGATTTATTGAGTTATTTTGGTATCGGTTTGATTGTGATCATTCTGTTTGCTCTAATGTGATTTCAAGATGCATAGTTTGACATGTTTAGCTTATGAAATGGATTTGGTGCATAGTTTTGATGTGAGACCAGTTGGATTCTATTCTTATTTGATAAATCTTGATTTTGATCAATTTTCACTTGCTGTTTTGAATTTTTCACCTCCTTTTGACCCTAGGCTTGTCCTAGTGGTCCTACTTCTCACATTTGAGTTGTTTTTTCAGGTTAAAGAAGCAATTTGCTTTAAGGAGTTTAATTCAAGTTGATTGAGTTTGGTTTATTTGATTATCATGAACTAACTTGGTTTGTTTTGTAGGATGCTAACTCATTTGCTTTGAGTTTGTGCTTTGCACATATGATTGATTGTGTTGACTGTTGGTTCATAAGTTGTCTGTTTTGACTTTGTGATTTGGATACTGATTATATTTGATTGATTTCAGGTACCATAGTCGCTTTAGTTCCTTTGAGAACTTGCTATTGTTTTGCTTTGCTTAAGCATTGAGGTAGACTCTCTTGCCTCCATGTAGTCTGGAAGACCTGGCTTGTTATTTAGCCAGGCAACTGTCTGAAGTCCTCCTTAAGAGGCGATGTTTGTGATTGTTTAACTTTGTCCCCAAGCAGGTAAAGACCTCATGTGAGGAGATTGGTAGACAAAAACGATATGTAGCCTATCTCCTACTATTCTGTGAGTCACTCACCTTGCTCACACCATATTGTCGCATCCTGCGAAAAATCAACCGGCGAGACTCGATAAAAACACACAGAGCCGCCACTAAACGTTATTTATCCCAAGATAGGGAAAGGAAACGCTCAGAGAAACCTGGAAAGACATGGTCTCGCGACCAGAGAGAAAAGGTTCGGGAGTCGGTTACGCGAGGGGAAGGTATTAGCACCCCTCACGTCCTAGGTACTCCTAGGGATCCACGTCCTAGAATAAAGAAAAGGTTGCTAAACATCACACACACACACAGGGAACGCAGGTGGGGTTAGGAGGAACGAGCTCGATAAGGTATCGCACCTTATGCCTACATATCTTGTCTGGAACAAGAATCAGAGCCTCTGTAGTTCGGCTTACGCACGCCAAACAACACAAAACAAATAAACAAGCAAGGGTGGCAAACATGGAGCCCGACAACCACTGGATGGAATTACGTCAGCATCCGAACCAAAACACACTCAAAACGGCAAACGTGGAGCCCGACTGCCAATCACTGGGCTTACGTCGGCATCCGAACCAAAACACATAGTCAGATAACAAGTAAACGCACGCAAAAAAGAAAAAGGTTGCCCGGAGTGGTCTCGTACGACCACCTGCCTACATACCTCGTCTGGAACAAGGATCAGGGCGATGTAGTTCCCCTGAAAGGGACTAAATTGCTAACCAGAAACCGAGGGGAAAACACGACACTAGGGAGCTGAGACTCGAGCCTAATGTTGTCATGCAAAGTCACCCTAAGTTCGGTTTTCTATCCTACTTGCATAAGCAAACTAACCTAACCAGGAAAGAAGCTAGCACACAAGCATACAATCATATATCATCAAATGAGAACAGGTATCTCAAACAAGCATGTCAATCAGATATCCACATAACACGCACTATAGCCAAACAAGGGGCTCAATCAATCAGGTTTGACTGCCTAAGCAATCGTCTGTACAGGCTGTGTTTGCTCTTAACCTTGCCATCACGAGGCTAAGGTGAAGCAGATGATGGGATGAAGTGAGGATCAGACCTCACAGCTCTTATCCCTAACCAGGGAGAGCTGACAAATGAGCATGGGTCCAGAATAGGGGAACCCTTCTATACTCGATGACTCCGACACAACAGATCTTGGGCTTTTGATCTCAATGCTACAACCATGTAATGGGAGCAAGGAGAAGACTCACTGAATAGTGGGGGACAGGTTGCTTGCCCCTACCTTCCACCAATTGCCTTACTTGAAGGACTTTTCCTGCTTGGGCTTAAAAATAAACATACACAAGCATTGCCTCTTAAGGAGGACTTCAGTCAATTTGCCCGGCCCGGTAACAGCCGGGTCTCCAGACTACATGAAGCTTAGGAAGTTACCTCAATGCAAGTTGCTTATGCAAAGCAAAGCAAAGCAATAGTTCACAAGGAACTGAGCAACTAAAGTACCTGGAAACAATCAAACTCAGTCAGTACTCAATTAGACAAACTATACAGCAAACAATCAAACAGTTTAAACAATATAACACAAAGCAAGCTCAAGGCTTAAGCCCAAGCTCCAACACCTACAAAACAATGTTATGTTAGTGTACAAACATCCACAACATCAATTAAAATCAACTTGTATCATTCTCCATGTACATTGCTTTTTTTTATCCTGAAAAATCAAGCAAATATTAGCAACTAGACCATTAGGCCAAGCCTAGGGTCCAAAAGCAAGAAAAACTTAAAACAGCAAGGTATCCACCATCCAACATCAAATTATCATCAAACACAAGCAAACATCATTGGTCTCATGTTTATATCATCCATCATATTCAATTCATGCACAAAACAATCCATATGAGGTCAAATGAACCACCAAGCATACAAACAGAAGTATTGCATTCAAATCCCTATCAAAATAAATCCAAAAATTCTCAAATTAAATACACCTAAACAGGGGTCAATCAAGGTCTACCATGTCAAATTTGAGCTTAATTGGGCAAATGAAACCATGTCAATGAAAATCCACAAAAACAGACACAATTACATGCTTCAATTCACACCATCAATGCATACATCCAATTCAAAAATTCATATCTCATTGAAAACAAAAAAGAAATGGATGAGACCAAAACAGGGAGGTCACACAATGTGTCTAGTTCATGCATATCAAATTTCATGGCCATACAATACAATATGAGGATTTCCCAATCAATCTACCAACATGTATCACATGAGCTTGCAATTTCAACAACCAGAAATGAAAAATCATGATCAATTAGAAAAGGCAGTGAAAAATTCTACAAAAATTCATACAACATCCTAACATATCAACAATTCACCATGCCAAATTTCATTCAATTCTAACATGCATAGGTTATCCAATTAAATTCAACAAGTTGACATCAAGAGGTGTGACACAAATTGTCACACCTAAGTTCCAGAATTTGCTGCTCTCTGACCAGGTATCAAAAATTCATGAAATTTACATATAAATAATCCTCAATGAGTCAAGAACCACCACAAATTATTTTATGATATGAGTATTTCATGATCAAATTGCCAAAATGTATCAAAATGTGACATACATTAGAAAAGCCTATGCCAAATAAAATATTTGCCAAGCACAACTTTGACCAATAGGTCAAAAAAATCCTACACAAGTCAACAAAGTCAAGGAAAAAATCTCCATATTTTTAGGAATTTTTTACTATTTTTTATGAATTTTTTAATGTCTTTATAATTTTCTATAATTTAAATGAATTAATTAGAAAAACCAATGGCAAACTCGTAATTCTTCAGTGGCGGGAGCGGGAAACTCCCAGTTTGAAAATTCAAACGCTTCCACGGATCAAACACAACTTCTTCTTCGTCTCCAAGCCAGAATTTCCCAGAAAATTGCAAAAATGGACGAACATCAAAGCTTCATGAAAATTGGCATGGCTATAGTCAAACGAACCGTCTAAACTCCTACAATCCGAATATGAAACTCATTTGTCCTAATTGTTCTTCTATCAAACAAATCGATTGAGTTAGGGTTTACATTCATACTTTCATTTCAAGATTTCTCACACTACAGGCAACTATTCTCAAAACCACAAACATATCCATGACCTACGTGAAACACTCTTTCTAACGCACATCATTATCGAACAAATGGTGAGATTCGAAATTCACTCAAACCTGTAATGGCAGTCGTGATGCGCGCGGCTTTGAGCTCCAATTCTCCAAAGCAGTTGCACTAGAAGGATATAGAAGGTGATAGGAGATGCTAGCTTCAATTGCCACGGCTTCTAGTATCCACAATTTGCATTTGCCATTGATGATGAGCTATGGAACAGTCACGATTTGGCTTTCCTCTCCTTCCAAACTACCAAAACAGATGGTGAGGATGATGATACCAATCCAAATCAAAAAGAATCTTGAGATTTCGTTGAAGGATGATGAAGAATTGTGGATTTGAAGGTGTTTGTGTTCTTGATGAAAATGGAGAGAATGAAGAGTTTCTAGATCCAACTTTGGTAATTGTGAAAATCTGTTATGATTAACCAATGATTATGAATATATATGTGCACTTAATCCAAGCTCTAATCACATAATTAGTAATTTGGAAATGTTAAGTGAAATTGGTTATTAACAAGTGAGGGCATAATTGTAACTTCCACATGACAGCACATGCCAGCTCAAATTTGGTTCCAACAAGTCCAAAATACCATATGTAATGTGTAGAAACAATTCTCATTTCAATTGGTCATGTATTTTGCGATTTCACCCTTTGATGGCATAATGTCCAATTTCAACCATTGCACTTTTCAAACCAAAACTCAATTTGCAAAGCCTAGCCATGAAATGAGGATTCAAACACATTCTAAATGCCATTCCTGAGGTGTTGGAAAAAGTCCCATCTCAAAATTCCAAATATTTTGAAAGTTGGACAATTTTGCCCCTGATCCAATTCAGCTGTCCAGTTGAAAAGTGACTTTTTGCCTTGGCCATTTTTGGGAAAATCCAATGATGCACCCTCAAAGTACATGTCAAATGGAGTTTGTGCATATAAAGAACTTGCAATTTGGACAAAGTATGTGGTAGTTATGGCCTCCTGATTACGGGTCTTTTCTGAAATTCACTGAGCCATATTTTGCAAACCGCACATTGGATTTTCAAGTCCTTGGACTTTTTGGAAAGGTGAGAGCAAGATCTACAACTTTCATGTTGAACAAATTTTCATTTGAAGCTTCCTTGGACACGTGGCTTTGAGGTCAAAAACTTTCCATTTTTGGAAACTTCAATTACAAGTCACTGTCTATTGTTGGCAGTTTTTGTCCTGACTTGATTTTCTCCATTCTTAAGCTTTGAGATGTCATATAACACTTGTTCCAACATGAATGAAGTGTCTTCAACTCATTTCCATCTCCAAATCCACCTGATCATGTACAGTTGACCACAGTTGACTTTTCATCTGATAGATGAATCTGGCAATGCATAGATCAATTTGAACCCCAACTTCCAACTGAAATGGCTCAAAGGTGAAACCCCAGCCTCAATAAGCACAACATAATCACAAAATGAACCTCATATCCATCACAAACCCCATCTCCTGATCCAGCCCTGATTGGCCCAATACAACTGATTAGGGTTGACCAGTGGTCAAAACCCTAATCTCAAGGAATCTTCTTCAATCTACTGGCATCTTCTGATGATATCCAACCATGATGATGATGATATATCACTTCAATCAAGATGAAGACCAGCATCCATTGAGAATCATAAAACCCTAATTCACAGCCCAATCCTCAGATGGCCCATGATCAATCAGTAAAACCCTGGCTTGCACCTTCTGACTTCCTCATCCTCTGATCAAGACTTGAGAGGATAGCTTGCATAATGTAACCACATGATATGCAATATGAAATGCCTAATGTCCTAAAATAAAATGCAAATATGTTAATGCTAGTCCCAAGAGAGGAGGGCAAATTTTGAGGTGTTACAGCTGCCCCTATTCAATCCACTGTGAACCTGTCGATACGAAATAGCCTCGGCTTTCGGATGATCAGGATGAAGAGTGATTGAATACCAAGAACAGACGAACAATTTGCACTCTGATGAGATAATAATTAACAACGCCTGTCAGCATCGGCGAAGAAACAAACTCGAAACCGTCGACCTGGATACCAAAATAAATGGTAGCACAGGGATAACCATGGTCTGAGCACCACACATCCACTCAGGATTATCATTCTCTTTTTTTTCTTTTTCTTTTTTTTTCTTTTCTTGAACCCCGAAATTTCCTCTGCGCAAACGATCCTCAGATCTCTGCATTTGAACCCCGGAAAATGCCTCAGCACTCCTTCTTTGCCAAAATAATGAACCCCATCTCCAGTTTGAACCCCAGTCGCCTGACGATAACTCTCGATCGCCAGAATGAACCCCATTCTCCAGAAAATGTCGCAACATCTCCCTTTCTCCGCTTGAACCCCGTCTCCAGAAAATGTATCCACATTTCCTTTTCTCCATTTGAACCCCAGAAAATGCCTCAGCATCTCCTTTTCTCCAATCTCTCGTGATAATTCCGCTGGCAACGTCGGAAATAACACTCAACCACTCTGAGGGCGACATGTCAGAGGGTAAACCTTCACAAAGGAAGGTAGCATGTGTATCTCTTCCTCAGAAGACACCTATAACAACCTCCATTGGCATCCGCCAAGGCCTAAGGTGACACATGAATAGAAGACACTCCTAAGGACCTCATCCCGGATACAATCTTCAACTCCAATCTCCATTTGAACCCCAGAAAATGCCGCAACACTTCCTTTTCTCCAGTTGAACCCCGAAATTGCGCTGACCGCAAAACGTCCTTTAACTTTATTTCCATCTCTGTCCGACGGAAACATTTCCTCCAATATCGCACTATTGGGGAACCCTGCTGCTCTGCCGTTCTGATGCTAGACTCCTCAGAGTAACATCTCCCACCGGGCACTGGCTGATGACCGGGAGAAAACTCGACGTTTACTGAACATCGAATCAATGATGTTTACCGACACCAAAGAAAACTCGACCAGACACTTACTGATGACTGGGAGAAAACCCGACGTTTACTGAACATCGGACGATGATGTTTACTGACACCAAACAATGACGTTGACAAGACATCAGACAACGATGTTTACAGGACATCAAACCATGATGTTTACAGGACATCAAACAATGATGTTTACAGGACATCAAACAAGACTCGACCAGACATTAACCAATGACTAGGAGAAACTCGACGTTTACTGAACATCGGACGATGATGTTGACAGACACCAAACAAAGCTTGACCAGACACTTACTGATGACTGGGAAATACTGCTGTCTGAAACTCACAATGCTGAACTCCTCGGAGTATCGTCTTCACTGACCGGCAAAACCAATCCTCAAGCGGTAACCACGGCTCGAATCGCGCTGATCGCGTAACGTCCTCTGACTTTATTTCCATCTCTGTCCGACGGAAACATTTCCTCCAATATCGCACTACTGGGGAACGTTGCTAACCTGACGTTATGATGCTAACCTCTTCAGAGTAACATCTTCACCTTCGGTGAACCCAAATCTTCAAGCGGTAACCGCGACTTAGGTTGTGTTGAATGCATCCTCTTTCCATCTCTGTCCGACGGAAGAATTCTTCTCCAGTGTCGTACCACTGGGACAATACCTTTGATCAAATCATGAGGCTATACTACTCGGAGTAACACCTTCACTTTCTGGCAAAACACCTCTCAAACGGTAACCACAGCTTGAGACTAGCTTATGCTTGCAATGATGCATGATTGATTTTTTTTTTTTTTTGTAATGCTCCATAATTATGGAAATGCTACGCGATTATTCATTTTTCTATGCAATATGCCATGTTATTTTTTCCATGATGAATGCATAAAAAACAAAAACATCCCCCTCAAGGGACCCTTCTGGGGAACACGAGAATCTTTGCTGAGGAACTCGTCACCACTCGGATTTCCGCCCTGCTGGGGAATAACACTGCTGCTGGGAATAAGGCAACCCTTGCTGGGGAAGAACCTCTTTTGCACCCAATCCACTCGAGAAACTGCTGGGGATAAGCACCACCAACACTCTGTGGGGATACACCAACCTTTGACTTGTTGGGGATATCAATCCTGACTCCGCTTCGGGAAAACCCTCACAGATACCCGTGGACTTCGCTGGGGAAACACTCACAGAGACTCTGCTAGGGGAATAGCAACCTCCAGGCTCAACTGGGGAAGCACTAAACCATCACCTGCTGGAGATAACCATCTTGACCCTGCTAGGGAACCGCATACTACTCCGCTGGGGATTACCCATGCAATCCATAGGTAGCATCAACTCAGCTGGGGATGCAGAAATTCGTCCACTATGGGAACCCGTTCAATCCACTGGTGGGATGAACACTGTTGGAGATATATTTCTTTGAAAAAGACCCGCTCCACTCGGGGAACTACTGGAGATATATTTCTTTGAAAAAGACCCGCTCCACTCGGGGAATAGCAACCTTCAGACCTGGCTGCTGAGGAAACACCATTTTGAACCTGCCGGAGATAACCACCATGACTCGGCTGGAGAAAGTCCACAGACCTTGGATCTGCAGGGGAGCTAAACCTCTAATTCTGCTTGGGGACCTAGCTGGGAAATGAGAAAAGTAGGTACAGAACACCCATCGACTCATCGAACCATGGTATCCACCTCCCAATCTCGTATCAGCTTTCCGCTTTTGAGAATTCCCAGACTCATCTGGACCTTTTCTGCTCCATCATCTTGTATTCCAAAATCGCCCCGCGCTCGACGAGAGACGTACTCCTGAGATTATACAGAAATTTCAATCTTCCGACTTTGAAGAGTCTTCTTGATTATTTCCAAAGGTCGTCGGACGTCTCGCGTCGTCTCTTCCTACCGTCCTCCTCTGGGGAATTTCTACAAACTTTCAAGTCTTCCGACTTTGAAGAGTCTTCTTGATTATTTCAAGGATCGTCGTACGTCTCAACGTCTCTTCGTCGTTCTTTCGTTCCTGAGCAAACTCCCTGGGGACCTGTTACAAAGCTTCCATATCACAACCTGCAAGTGAGTGAAAATAACTAACAGTACCTGCAAAACAGATCGTCAGATAAAACCGTGCCCCAGGCGTGTCAAGATTTCAACACTTGGGTCACCCGACCTTCCAAATAAGATTTCAAGCCTTCAATCTTATAAACATGCATTGGAAAGAGACCTGTATGTTTTAAAATGCAAGATTCTTTATCAAAAATTTCTGGATGTTTTTGCAATCAAAGCAGTTATGAAAAACAAAAACAAAATTATTTGACTGAATATGCATTTTATTGATTGGAAAAGTGTGTGGCTCAAAGGAGCAATACAAAAGGAAGCAATTCCTGAAAAGAGGTAATTGCGCTCAAAAGGAAAAATCTATCCTAATGGCAATGTGAAACCGCGATCTCATCGAGTTCCAACTCGGTTACACCCCATATGTCCTCAGACTCTCCATGCTTTCTGCCTTCTGAACAAGACGATTCCAACCGATCCCTACCGGGTATTATCCATGATGCCTTAACCAAAGCGCAAACGATCATGCTAGACGCAGTTGTTCGTTTCAATCCCTCTTTTGCCTGGACCGCCCTTTCGGGTTTTCAGTCCACCGGGATACCCCTTTTTGCCCAAGTCGCCTTTCCAGGTTTTCGACTTGCCGGGTGTACAATTTTCATTTATATCCCTAATTTTTGCCCGAACCCTTCTTCTGTTTTTGGTTCGCCGGGATGCCCATTTTTGCCTGGACTATTTTATTCTTTTCATCCAGCGGGTCAATTATACGAAGTATTTTTTAACTGCGTCCGCATTCACAGGGGATGGAAAATCCTCGCCATCCATGGTCGTCAGCAACAAGGCTCTGCCAGAGAAAACCTTCTTGACCACGAATGGACCTTCATAATTCGGCGTCCTTTGCCCCTACGATCGTTTTGATGAGGAAGGATCCTTTTCAGCACTATATCACCTACGTGATATACCCGAGGTCGTACCTTTTTGTCAAAAGCACGCTTCATCCGTTGCTGGTATAACTGCCCATGACAGATGGCAGCTAGCCTCTTTTCCTCTATCAGGCTCAACTCTTCATACCGGGTCCTTACCCATTCAGCCTCTTGCAATTTCACGTCCATCAGGACTCTTAAAGAGGGAATCTGAACCTCAACAGGTAATACAACCTCCATTCCATATACCAATGAGAGAGGAGTTGCCCCAGTAGACACACCGAAGATCAATACCCAGGATACCAGTTTCCTACTCAATCACACCGTCGTTGGTGTATTTAACGTTATCCGGGCAACAAAATCTTATTCTCCTTAACCTTCCCATCAGACATCAGAATCCGTTCGGATTCAGGGTCAGGCCCCTCCTCCGGGATCGGTTACTCTCAATCTTTCGATCAGAGCACCTCGCGATGTCCTCATCAGGGAACTCAAACTTCATCGGTTGATAACCTCAACGGGTTGCTGGGCTATGTAATCAGACAATACACCCTTTGATTGCTTTCTGAGAGTATACTGATCAGTCAACATTCTTTTGCACTCTCGCAACCTGTCCGGCCGATGCTGGATCCTCAAACCCATACTTGATCGGATCCATCTTGGAAACCCACAAAGTGGTATGAACCAGCATATACTGTCTCAGTCAGCGAGCAGCTTATGCCAAAGTACATCAAGTTTTCTCGAACAGTGAATGTATTGTTTCACAGTCGGTAAACTTTTTGCTAAGGTAAATTGCATGCTCTTTTCGACAAGACGCGTCATGCTGACCCAATACACCTCGTAGACCCCTCGAAGGCTGTCAAGTACAGATTAACAGTCTCTTTCCATAGGAGGCATCGGAATCAGAGGCTCCTGCAACTTATTCTTTTATTTTTCAATGCCCCTTGGCAATCATTAGTTCACCTGACCGTTTGATTTCTTTTTTTTTTCAACATCTTGAATATAGGTTCGCACGTGGCTGTTAGATGAGATGTGAACCATGACAGGTAGCTCAATCTTTCTAAGAAACCACGAACCCCTCCTTTATGTTCTCGGTTCAGGCGTTTCTCTTATTGTTCTTTTTTTTTGTGTTTTTTTTTTTTTTTTTTTTTTTTTTTTTTTTTTGCAGGATGAACCTCGATTCCTCCCTTACGATGAACCCCAACAGCTTACCGGACCGCACTCTGATAGTGCACTCACTTGAATTCAACCTCAGTTTGAATTGTCTCGACTGGTCAAACGACTTGCCCCCAGTCTGCCAGATGCGCCACTTCCGTATGGGACTTTGCTATCATGTCATCAACATAGCAATTCAATTTCATGATGAA
This sequence comes from Lathyrus oleraceus, assembly GCF_024323335.1. Taxonomy (NCBI): domain Eukaryota; kingdom Viridiplantae; phylum Streptophyta; class Magnoliopsida; order Fabales; family Fabaceae; genus Lathyrus; species Lathyrus oleraceus. Next base: position 53,767,822 of record NC_066584.1, read on the forward strand.
TCATATCATGAAACAAAGTCACCATGGCTCTCCAATACAGGCACTGGCGTTCTGCTTCTCTAGAGGACAGTCTTCTCTCCATGGTAGCTTGTGCGCGACGGCATCGGTATCCGACCCTGGCATACCCTGACATGACCAGGTGAAGGCATCCACATGCTCTTTCAACAAGGCTACCATTCAGCTCTCAATTCGCCTCTGAAGCGGCCCTAATTTTCACTTCCTTTCTGACCTCGGCGGTGCTTGGAATAACAACCTCAATCCGCTCTGCATGCGGCTGAATCACCTTCTCCTCTTGTTTTGACAACCTGGCTAATTCCAGCAGATCACAATCTTCTTCGCCTTTTTCTTCGGCATGATAGATCGGTTTGTCGAAGTCATATGAGGTGTAACCAAATTGTTATCAACGAGATCCGGAGAATTATTTTTCGACTTTGGGACGAGACAAATCAAAAAAGAAAAATGAAAATAAACATTGCCATTTTTATTTGTTTTTAAACTGCAAAAATAAATGAAAAACAGGGAACACCGCTTTTTGACTGAAAAACATCCATTTATTAATGATGCAGAAATGCAAATTTAAACATGAGGTGGCCCTTACAATGGACCATTACGTGTCGGGCAACACGTATGGCTTTCATGCAAATAAAACTAAAAACAGGAAATCATTACTCTTCAGGACGAGTGACAGTGCTGATCTGTTTAAGCCTTCCAGCTTCCTGGTACGCACGGCTTTATCCAACCACTGAACTTGCAGTCACTGTCAGTCTCTCCACCTACCGCACAGGCGCGATCTGAATTTTCAGCAATTGCACCCACCATCGTCTGTCCATGCGCCGGCATGGGATTGGCATCAGCATTCAATGACAATGTAAAATTGAGGGCCTTGGAATCCACCAGGTCTTGGACTACGTGCTTAAAAGCTTTGCAGTCCTCTACACTGTGCCCGGGAGCACCCGAATGGAATTCACATTTGACATTTTCATCAAAATTGGTTGGCCTTTGATCAGGTCCCATAGGTGCCAAAGTCCTCAACTGTACCAGCCCCATATCTTTCAGCTTTTTCAATAGGAAAGAATATGTCACAGGCGGCCTGTCAAAATGCCGATCACTCATCCTCCTCCTGACTGGATATCCTACCCTCGGAGACCTCCGCTGAAATGGCTGACGCTGCTGTTGCTGTTGTGCAGGCTGATTGTCAGCAGGAATAGTTACCGCAGCGGTGTGCTGGTAGTAACGACCCCTACCGTGTCCTCTCTGGGCGTACACAGCACTCGATTCACCCTCATCCTTGTGCTGGTCATTACCAAAAGATTTCTTCGGTCCAGACGACGAAGCGTTTCCTTGCATGTTCCCCATCTTCAGCCAGTCTTCAATCCTCCTCACCTTTTCGGCAATTACTTTCTGCCCCAAGGCGAACTCTTGCCTGACATTGATCAGCTCTCCCATCTTCTCTTTCAGTTCGAGGATGTCAGCGTTGGGAGGATCCATCAGTCTGGGAGTATTGCGTCTGGTGAAGTATCTGTGAGGACGAGTTGAGTGCAAAGGGATGACTCTACGAGCGCGAGCAATGATTCCTGCAAAACAGCAAACAGGTTAATATGCATGAATGCAACGTCTATCCATATGAGGAAGCTTCTGTCTTTTGATTCTGGTTTCATCGAGACAGATAAAATTTTTGACAATAGCATTCTGACATCAGGATGTCTCTCAACCAGATTCTCAATCAATAATACTCCCCATATGGCTAGACGTAGGTTAGGTGCAGATGAATGCAAAATGAGAATGATGCAGATGTATGCAATGCATTGTGCCATCCTCCAAGTCATCTGATCCTCGGTACTGAATCTGGCCTCTGGACTGATCATTACCATCTGAGGAACAAATAACCACCAATCAGACCCACGGGTTCCGAAATAAACGGACGACAGATACATCATCATCATCACCATCACCAATCTCTGAGCAGATACCCGTCATCATCTGAATCGGCCCAGGGAATCCTGAAATAAACGGATCCCCACTGATAAATATCTCGGCCCGGGGAATCCTGAAATAAACGGATCCCCGCTGATAAATCACGGACAGCACTCTGGCGTCACGGCAATAAATGACCATAAATCCGACTCATAAATATGTCTCTGATGCACGGAACCAAAAGTCACCATCTGAGTCCATCTGATTATGCATATGACAGAATCACCCTCCCCTCACAGGTAAATTCTAAACAGGTCATCCTAAGGCGGATAATAGTCTCGACAATCGGGCAGAGATACTCAATGGGTTTGCCCTTTCGGGTGTGCCATTGTAGCTCTCTTAAAATCGTCTAAACCAAAGATCCGGGAATGATCGGTCACCAGAGTCAACAACTCAGATGGAGTAACTCAAACAAAGCGGAATATCCACAGAGATGAGCACTACCAAATGAGCCTCGTCCGGCTTGTGGTACATCACGCCGCCAGGCACATGTTGACTTAACATGAAAGAGGCGACATGAGACCACACTAGTCCTAGGTGTATACTCGGGCCTGGGTTTTAGCCCCACTCAGAACACCCACCCCAAACAGAGGAACCACCTGCATAGAGGACGGCAACAACATGATAATATGATGCATGCAGACATTAATGCAAATATATACACAGTCAGAATAATAAATGCAATAAATAAACAACACACAATAAGCAACCCAAACCAATCCTAAAACGTTAGGAAGGACTCGCTTAGGGAAGAAGGACCAGCACAGGTCAACATCGAAAATCCCCAGCAGAGTCGCCAGCTGTCGCATCCTGCGAAAAATCAACCGGCGAGACTCGAAAATAAAAACACACAGAGCCGCCACTAAACGTTATTTATCCCAAGATAGGGAAAGGAAACGCTCAGAGAAACCTGGAAAGACATGGTCTCGCGACCAGAGAGAAAAGGTTCGGGAGTCGGTTACGCGAGGGGAAGGTATTAGCACCCCTCACGTCCTAGGTACTCCTAGGGATCCACGTCCTAGAATAAAGAAAAGGTTGCTAAACATCACACACACACACAGGGAACGCAGGTGGGGTTAGGAGGAACGAGCTCGATAAGGTATCGCACCTTATGCCTACATATCTTGTCTGGAACAAGAATCAGAGCCTCTGTAGTTCGGCTTACGCACGCCAAACAACACAAAACAAATAAACAAGCAAGGGTGGCAAACATGGAGCCCGACAACCACTGGATGGAATTACGTCAGCATCCGAACCAAAACACACTCAAAACGGAAAACGTGGAGCCCGACTGCCAATCACTGGGCTTACGTCGGCATCCGAACCAAAACACATAGTCAGATAACAAGTAAACGCACGCAAAAAAGAAAAAGGTTGCCCGGAGTGGTCTCGTACGACCACCTGCCTACATACCTCGTCTGGAACAAGGATCAGGGCGATGTAGTTCCCCTGAAAGGGACTAAATTGCTAACCAGAAACCGAGGGGAAAACACGACACTAGGGAGCTGAGACTCGAGCCTAATGTTGTCATGCAAAGTCACCCTAAGTTCGGTTTTCTATCCTACTTGCATAAGCAAACTAACCTAACCAGGAAAGAAGCTAGCACACAAGCATACAATCATATATCATCAAATGAGAACAGGTATCTCAAACAAGCATGTCAATCAGATATCCACATAACACGCACTATAGCCAAACAAGGGGCTCAATCAATCAGGTTTGACTGCCTAAGCAATCGTCTGTACAGGCTGTGTTTGCTCTTAACCTTGCCATCACGAGGCTAAGGTGAAGCAGATGATGGGATGAAGTGAGGATCAGACCTCACAGCTCTTATCCCTAACCAGGGAGAGCTGACAAATGAGCATGGGTCCAGAATAGGGGAACCCTTCTATACTCGATGACTCTGACACAACAGATCTTGGGCTTTTGATCTCAATGCTACAACCATGTAATGGGAGCAAGGAGAAGACTCACTGAATAGTGGGGGACAGGTTGCTTGCCCCTACCTTCCACCAATTGCCTTACTTGAAGGACTTTTCCTGCTTGGGCTTAAAAATAAACATACACAAGCATTGCCTCTTAAGGAGGACTTCAGTCAATTTGCCTGGCCCGGTAACAGCCGGGTCTCCAGACTACATGAAGCTTAGGAAGTTACCTCAATGCAAGTTGCTTATGCAAAGCAAAGCAAAGCAATAGTTCACAAGGAACTGAGCAACTAAAGTACCTGGAAACAATCAAACTCAGTCAGTACTCAATTAGACAAACTATACAGCAAACAATCAAACAGTTTAAACAATATAACACAAAGCAAGCTCAAGGCTTAAGCCCAAGCTCCAACACCTACAAAACAATGTTATGTTAGTGTACAAACATCCACAACATCAATTAAAATCAACTTGTATCATTCTCCATGTACATTGCTTTTTTTTATCCTGAAAAATCAAGCAAATATTAGCAACTAGACCACTAGGCCAAGCCTAGGGTCCAAAAGCAAGAAAAACTTAAAACAGCAAGGTATCCACCATCCAACATCAAATTATCATCAAACACAAGCAAACATCATTGGTCTCATGTTTATATCATCCATCATATTCAATTCATGCACAAAACAATCCATATGAGGTCAAATGAACCACCAAGCATACAAACAGAAGTATTGCATTCAAATCCCTATCAAAATAAATCCAAAAATTCTCAAATTAAATACACCTAAACAGGGGTCAATCAAGGTCTACCATGTCAAATTTGAGCTTAATTGGGCAAATGAAACCATGTCAATGAAAATCCACAAAAACAGACACAATTACATGCTTCAATTCACACCATCAATGCATACATCCAATTCAAAAATTCATATCTCATTGAAAACAAAAAAGAAATGGATGAGACCAAAACAGGGAGGTCACACAATGTGTCTAGTTCATGCATATCAAATTTCATGGCCATACAATACAATATGAGGATTTCCCAATAAATCTACCAACATGTATCACATGAGCTTGCAATTTCAACAACCAGAAATGAAAAATCATGATCAATTAGAAAAGGCAGTGAAAAATTCTACAAAAATTCATACAACATCCTAACATATCAACAATTCACCATGCCAAATTTCATTCAATTCTAACATGCATAGGTTATCCAATTAAATTCAACAAGTTGACATCAAGAGGTGTGACACAAATTGTCACACCTAAGTTCCAGAATTTGCTGCTCTCTGACCAGGTATCAAAAATTCATGAAATTTACATATAAATAATCCTCAATGAGTCAAGAACCACCACAAATTATTTTATGATATGAGTATTTCATGATCAAATTGCCAAAATGTATCAAAATGTGACATACATTAGAAAAGCCTATGCCAAATAAAATATTTGCCAAGCACAACTTTGACCAATAGGTCAAAAAAATCCTACACAAGTCAACAAAGTCAAGGAAAAAATCTCCATATTTTTAGGAATTTTTTACTATTTTTTATGAATTTTTTAATGTCTTTATAATTTTCTATAATTTAAATGAATTAATTAGAAAAACCAATGGCAAACTCGTAATTCTTCAGTGGCGGGAGCGGGAAACTCCCAGTTTGAAAATTCAAACGCTTCCACGGATCAAACACAACTTCTTCTTCGTCTCCAAGCCAGAATTTCCCAGAAAATTGCAAAAATGGACGAACATCAAAGCTTCATGAAAATTGGCATGGCTATAGTCAAACGAACCGTCTAAACTCCTACAATCCGAATATGAAACTCATTTGTCCTAATTGTTCTTCTATCAAACAAATCGATTGAGTTAGGGTTTACATTCATACTTTCATTTCAAGATTTCTCACACTACAGGCAACTATTCTCAAAACCACAAACATATCCATGACCTACGTGAAACACTCTTTCTAACGCACATCATTATCGAACAAATGGTGAGATTCGAAATTCACTCAAACCTGTAATGGCAGTCGTGATGCGCGCGGCTTTGAGCTCCAATTCTCCAAAGCAGTTGCACTAGAAGGATATAGAAGGTGATAGGAGATGCTAGCTTCAATTGCCACGGCTTCTAGTATCCACAATTTGCATTTGCCATTGATGATGAGCTATGGAACAGTCACGATTTGGCTTTCCTCTCCTTCCAAACTACCAAAACAGATGGTGAGGATGATGATACCAATCCAAATCAAAAAGAATCTTGAGATTTCGTTGAAGGATGATGAAGAATTGTGGATTTGAAGGTGTTTGTGTTCTTGATGAAAATGGAGAGAATGAAGAGTTTCTAGATCCAACTTTGGTAATTGTGAAAATCTGTTATGATTAACCAATGATTATGAATATATATGTGCACTTAATCCAAGCTCTAATCACATAATTAGTAATTTGGAAATGTTAAGTGAAATTGGTTATTAACAAGTGAGGGCATAATTGTAACTTCCACATGACAGCACATGCCAGCTCAAATTTGGTTCCAACAAGTCCAAAATACCATATGTAATGTGTAGAAACAATTCTCATTTCAATTGGTCATGTATTTTGCGATTTCACCCTTTGATGGCATAATGTCCAATTTCAACCATTGCACTTTTCAAACCAAAACTCAATTTGCAAAGCCTAGCCATGAAATGAGGATTCAAACACATTCTAAATGCCATTCCTGAGGTGTTGGAAAAAGTCCCATCTCAAAATTCCAAATATTTTGAAAGTTGGACAATTTTGCCCCTGATCCAATTCAGCTGTCCAGTTGAAAAGTGACTTTTTGCCTTGGCCATTTTTGGGAAAATCCAATGATGCACCCTCAAAGTACATGTCAAATGGAGTTTGTGCATATAAAGAACTTGCAATTTGGACAAAGTATGTGGTAGTTATGGCCTCCTGATTACGGGTCTTTTCTGAAATTCACTGAGCCATATTTTGCAAACCGCACATTGGATTTTCAAGTCCTTGGACTTTTTGGAAAGGTGAGAGCAAGATCTACAACTTTCATGTTGAACAAATTTTCATTTGAAGCTTCCTTGGACACGTGGCTTTGAGGTCAAAAACTTTCCATTTTTGGAAACTTCAATTACAAGTCACTGTCTATTGTTGGCAGTTTTTGTCCTGACTTGATTTTCTCCATTCTTAAGCTTTGAGATGTCATATAACACTTGTTCCAACATGAATGAAGTGTCTTCAACTCATTTCCATCTCCAAATCCACCTGATCATGTACAGTTGACCACATTTGACTTTTCATCTGATAGATGAATCTGGCAATGCATAGATCAATTTGAACCCCAACTTCCAACTGAAATGGCTCAAAGGTGAAACCCCAGCCTCAATAAGCACAACATAATCACAAAATGAACCTCATATCCATCACAAACCCCATCTCCTGATCCAGCCCTGATTGGCCCAATACAACTGATTAGGGTTGACCAGTGGTCAAAACCCTAATCTCAAGGAATCTTCTTCAATCTACTGGCATCTTCTGATGATATCCAACCATGATGATGATGATATATCACTTCAATCAAGATGAAGACCAGCATCCATTGAGAATCATAAAACCCTAATTCACAGCCCAATCCTCAGATGGCCCATGATCAATCAGTAAAACCCTGGCTTGCACCTTCTGACTTCCTCATCCTCTGATCAAGACTTGAGAGGATAGCTTGCATAATGTAACCACATGATATGCAATATGAAATGCCTAATGTCCTAAAATAAAATGCAAATATGTTAATGCTAGTCCCAAGAGAGGAGGGCAAATTTTGAGGTGTTACACATATGTGTTGATGCATAGTGAGTAAAAAATCCAAGATCTATCGAGTCTAACTTGTGGAGAGAGTTCCATCTTTCTGAACTCCCACACCTTCTGATATTCAATGCTCTCCCTGACCAGGGATAAGAGTGATGAGGTACACCCCTCATATCCTTTCATCTGCTTCACCTTGGCTCTCAATGTCAAGGTTAAGAGCGCCATTGACCCTATTCCAGTTGACTTTTAAGTCTAACCCTTTGATTGAGCCTAATTGTTTGGTTATAGTGGGTGCTAAATGACTTTGTCTGGTTGATTGCTTGTTGCATTTGTACATGATTGCTTGCCTTTGTGCACTTATCATCATTGATTGTTCATTATTGCATGATCATCATTGAATATCTTTGTGATCCATGTTTGAGTTTACCCATTGAGGACAATTGTAAGACCATGTTCTTTGGCCTTTGTTCCTAGGATTTGGAAGGGATAGAGTGTAAGACCATTTCACTTGGTCACTCATGTCCATTGCTTAGTGCTTGTTTGTTTGTTGTATGTGAGGATGCAATTATAAGTCCATGTGGTTGGCATTTGTATTCCTATGATCATCCTTTGGAGGTTGGTATAAGTCCAGATAGATTGGCATCCGACATCCAAGTTTTGTTTTGTTTTAGGAGATTGGTGTAAACCCATTTATTGGTATCCGATATCCGCTTTTGCTTTGTGAGATTGGAGTAAGTCCATTGATGGCATCCGGTATCACTGTTTTGTTTTAGGAGATTGGTGTAAACCCATTTATTGGTATCCGATATCCGCTTTTGCTTTGTGAGATTGGAGTAAGTCCATTGATGGCATCCGGTATCACTGTTTTGTTTTATGAGATTGGTGTAAATCCATTTATTGGTATCCGATATCCGCTTTTGTTTGTGAGATTGGTATAAGTCCATTGATGGCATCCGGTATCACCTTGATTTTATTTTGCTTTGCTTTGTTGCCTATTCCTAAGGACACACTTGAATCATCTTCTATATGATTTCAAGAGGTGAACCTTTCTAAGAAGTTTTACATTCCATCATCCATACCCTCTTTGTCCTAAACCTTTTCACACTTTACTTTCAAAAACTTTGACTTGTTGTGCAAACATCTTCATGTCTTTTCAAATTAGAAACCTGGACCATAAGTCCTTGATTTTTCAAACTTCACCTTTCATAACATTTCTTTGAATCAATCTTAATCATACCTTGACCATATTTTGTGGATACTCATAATCAATTAACTTCACCCATTCAATTGTTTTGGCTTTGTCCATTGTTAATATGTTTTCATGCATTAGCCATAGGTTTCAATTACCATAGTGGTTGATGTAAATCTTACCTTATCCTTAGTGAGTTGATTGTAAGTCTTCCATACTTATTATAGGGTTAACCCCTCACTAGTATGTTGAAGCCGTCCTCGCATGGTGGATTGTTGATTCGGGTTGAGTTTTCTCCCATTGGTAATGAAAAGCCTTAGTGCTTGTGTTTTAAAATGAACTCACTAATTTTTGGAAATCTTTTAGCCGAACTACGGCGTTTTGATCCTTACCTTTGATGGAAGGTACGTAGGCAACGGGTTCATCCGTTCGAACACAAAAATAACTAACTTGTACATTCTTTTCTCATCATCCCATTCATGTTTGCACAATATGTCAAAACAAATAAATATTTCTTATACAACAAGTGTGAAAAGGGCTCCCTAGGAGTACCTAGGACGTGATGGGTGCCTAACACCTTCCCATTGCGTAATTTACCCCTTACCCAGATTCTCTGATCTTTTATTGGTTTTCTACGTGTAAAACTTCTTAGGTTTTTGTTCGCTTTTTAACCAGTCCTTAGGATAAATAAAAGTGCGGTGGCGACTCGATTCATTGTATACTTTGCTTATGGTTTAATCAATAAATCATATAGCGACGAATACACCGCTACAGGTACCAATATGGACATCAGAGGTATGTTATTGATTTTTGTCCATACTCACTCAAGGCCCCCTCTTCTGAACCAGATACACCATAATCATCATTGATCCCCACTACTGAATCAGTAATGCTTTACTGATCCCATTACTGAAATCAATTATTCGCTCCCGGTCCCCACTTCTGAACCAGAGTTCACCATCGAATCGAAGTTCATACACCATGATGCATAGACTCAACAATAATATGCAAATATGATCATTCACAATCGGACCCACTTCTGACCGTGTACACCGCCAATAAGTCCATCACCTCATTACAACAAGTATGATATGCAAATATATCCAATAATACATAATGATGCAATTATATCCACATTCCAAATGTTATTCAATTTCTCATAATAATTTATCACAATAATATTATCTCAATATCAACATCAACATCAACATCTATCCATATGGGATAATCACTAATTCAGTTAATCACAACAATCAAAATAAAATATTGTCATCGTCATTAACCATCAATTAGCATTACACAACAAGGAACACTATATAATCACGTCCTCAAGTACATTATTGACCTCTTAAGACCTTACCATGAGGTAATAATACACGTTAGCTTTTCAACGCTTCAAACTGCACCTCAAGCGGAGTCACGAAACTCAAGTTACATCATTTTTAATTCTGCAATTTCTCACACATATAGTGATATCCGGTTACGCTCATTGTGTAACTGGTTACAGGCATGAAATATAGTCTAGAAACTCATTTTTCTCACAGGTAACTGGTTATAAACTTGTAGTAACCAATCACCACTACACCCAAAGTCCAAATTAACCATGGGAGCCCTATCAAAACTCTGGTTTTGACCCCTAACCACCCAAATCGAACTTAAAATAACATATACATATTATACCATGACTAATACATCTCATATTCACTTATTAAATACCTAATACATCACTTTATCATGAATTTAAGGTTATTTAATAACAAAATACATCAACCACAATAATAACATTCAGATTCATATAACCACATCATGTATGACTTTCAGCATACAACAGAATACGAATTTCATATATCCCACAGTAATTATAGCAGATTTTTCACGAATTTCTCTCAATAATACATAAACATCAACAAATAGTAAAAAATATGGGGAAAACCTAGAGGAGGGTGAGAATCAATATCTTCCCTTCATGCATTTGACACAAATATTAGAGTAATTCCCTCTTACCTTAATTTCCAGCAAGAGCAAGTTTTGACTATGGCTTCTTCCTATCTCTCAAACCCTTATTTTGCCTCTTCTCACAATTTTCCATTTCTCATAATTTCCTCCAGTTCCACGTACTGGTGATTCTAAAGCTCCATTAATCCTCCTAATTAATATTAACCTAATTTTCAGATTTTTAATAATTTCACTCTTCCCCAAACTTATTCATTTTCACCTAATTCACTTATTTTTCCAATAATCCTAATTTCCATCCAAATCTCATGATTTCCCTGTTTTCTTATTATTTTAATCATTTAAAATTAACTAAAGTTCTAAACAATTCTCACGACTCTCCATAAATCCCATAAAAATATCAAAGCACGCCCATAACTAAATAAAACTAATAAATCATATAAATTCACCTATACTAAAAAAAATAAGCAAAAGCAAATTAAAAATTCAATTAAATAATTAGTTGAAAATTCAGGGTGTTATAACCCTCCCCTACTTAAAGACTTTTCGTCCTAGAAAATTACCTGAGGGAAAAAGCTTCGGATAAGACTCTTTCATCCGACTCTCGAGCTCTCACATCACACTCCCACCAGCATGTCGTTCCCACACTAACTTCACCAAAAGAAGTCTTCTTGCCTCTCAAGTGTTTCACTTCATGGTCCTCAATCCGGAAAGGTGATGCATCAACAGTCAAGTTATTTCTAACATGCACATCATCCAACTGATCACATGAGACGGATGAGGAATGTACTTCTGAAGTTGCGACAAATGAAAGACATCATAAATATTCGAAAGAGATTGTGGTAATGTAACTCTGTAGGCCACATCTCCTACTCTCTAGAGGATCTAATACAGACCAATGAAACGAGACGTGAGATTTTGAGACTTCAACGCTCGACCAACACCAGTTACCAGAGTAACTCTAAAAAACACATGATTTCCCTCTTATCATGACTTCAACGCTCTTCCACTTATCATGATAACTCTTTTGTCGAGTCTGCGAAGCTTTCATCTTATCCTAAATCATCATGATCTTCTTAGTAGTCTGTTGGACGATCTCCGGTCCAAGCACGACATTTTCACCTGATTCATACCAATATAAAGGAGTCCTACACCTTCTCTCATACAAAGCCTCATACGGTGTCATTCCAATACTAGATAGAAAATTGTTTTTGTAGGTGAACTCAACCCAATTACCCTTTGTTCTAGAGTACAAGCTCTCAATAAATCTTCTAGGGATTGAATAGTATTTTCTGTCTGATCATCTATCAACGGATGATAAGCAGAAGTCAACCTCAACTTAGTTTCCAAAGTTTCCTACAAACTCTTCGAAAACCTTGATGCGAACCTCAGATCTCTATTTAATACAATGCTTGAAGGAATACCATGCAGTTTTACAATCTCACTGATGTAAACCTCTGCTAGCTTTTGCAACGGGTAACTGATCTTTATCAGAATGAAATCAGCTAATTTATTCAATTTATCAACAACAACCCCGGTAGATTCACTTCCCTTCGTCGTCTTCGGAAAACCTATAACAAAGTCCATAGAAATGTTGTCCCATTTCCACTCACGAATAAAACGGTTGCATCAATCTTGACGGCTACTGATACTCGATCTTCGAAGCCTGACAAGTCAAACAAGAAAAAACAAACTAGCAACATCCTTCTTCATACCCTACCACCAAAACATCTTTTAAGGCTCGAAACCTTCGTAGCACCGGGTTGAATACTTAAACCACTTCTACGACCTTCCTCGAGAATCTTCTTCTTAATATCTGAAAAACTCGGTACACAGATTCTATCTTCGAACCTCATAACACCATTCTCATCAATTCTAAAATCCACCTTTTTACCTTAATCAATCAACACTAATTGGTCAATCAATCCCAAATCTGATTTATGGCCCTCTCTGATATCACTCAAAGCACTATTAGTCAACTTTAACATACCCAACATAACATTATGCAGTGTCACCTTGCTTACCAAACTAAGATCTCAGAACTGCTTAATCAAGTTCATTTCTCTAACCATAAATGCTAACATATGCAAGTACTTCCTACTCAAAATTTGCCACCACATTAGCTTTACCCGAATGGTAACTCAACTCGAAGTCGTAGTCTTTCAAGAACTCAAACCACCTTCTCTACCTCACGTTCAACTCTTTCTAATCAAACGGTATTTCAAACTTTTATGATCGCTGAAAACCTCAAACTTTGAACCATACAGGTAATGGCTCCAAACTTTAAGAATAAAAATAACTACTGTCAACTCTAAATCATGGGTAGGACAATTCCTCTCATGAATTTTCATTTGTCTCGAAGCATACGCTACTACCTGGCTATTCTTCAGAAGCACGCCAACCTAGCCCATCTTAGATGCATCAATTTACACCACAAAGGATTCACCAACATCTGGTAGAACCAAAATTGAAGTTTTCGCCAACCTCTTCTTCAACTCTTGAAAGCTTTCCTAGCACTGAGCATCCCACACATATGTTTTTCCTTTTCGAGTCAATTGAGTTAAAGGCAAAGATAACCTCGAAAAGCCTTCTATAAACCTCCTATAATAACCAGCCAGACCAAGAAAACTTATGATCTCAAAAACAGACTTAGAAGTCTCCCACTGTAACAATGTGTCTACCTTAGTTTGATCAACCATTACACCACCACTAGGAATCACGTGACCAAGGAAGCTCACTTCATACAACCAGAACTCACACTTGGACAACTTGCAAAGAAGATTTATTTATCATAATTACAAGTTTTCTATCTAATCTAATAGGAAATCAATTTCCTCTCAAGGTGAAATTTCTGAAAGCAAGTCGTCGGGTTGCACATCATCTAGTTACTTGAGTACTTTTTATGAGAAGAGAAAATCGTGAAGATCTCTTAAAGGAAGATGTGGTTATCATATGTCTGTTAACTCATAACTATTAAATTGGTTGGGCATTGGAATGATTCAGTCCATGTTCAGGTGCCAAAAGAGCGACACAACATGGTTTCTCTTTGGAAGTTTGATCACCAAGATATTGATTAAAGCTAGAGTTAATTTGGATAATGAACTTTTAGATTCAACCTGCATTCACATTGATTCAAAGTCTCTAGGGAAATTTAAGGTCTGATTTTCTAATGAAGACTTAGAAAGTGTTCCAACTAATATGGAAACAAATGATGACGAGGCTCATCAAGGACTGTCTACTAAAGGAATGTTTTCAACCATTTACCATTCTCGAAATCTCCCTAGAAAACGTTTTTGCTCTTCAAAGAATGTTCAAGGAAGTTCCTTTCATCAAGAAGCATGTGATGGAAAAATGAATGGTCAATAACGATGATGATAACTCACTATTCTTGAAATATTCAAGTCCTTAACATTTGATGTTATTTAGCTATATTAAGGTTAATTAGAGGTGATTAGTTAGGTTTGTTTGTTTTTAGCCTAGTTTGTAGTTGAGCATACTAGGTGCTCCCTTTTGTGATTTTTATGTGTTTTGTGCGTGTGTAAGGATACTCTGGTAATAAGTTCTGTCGTGGCAAGAATTTTGTCACCTTCACTCAGCAGACCTTTGAGTTAGAAGATGCTGACAGGAGTGGTTGGTCTCAAAGTTAGAGCAAATGTGGCAAACTTGTGAAAATAGAAGGGCGCGACAAGAATTTTGTTACCTCCACTCAGCAGATCTTTGAGTCAGAAGATGCTGAAAGGAGTGGTTGATCTCAAAGTTAGAGCAAATGTGGCAGACTTGTGAAAACAGAAGCAAAAGTTGAGTTGGAAAGCTAAAAAGAGATAAGGATGAGTATTATATGTCAAAACTCTGCAAAAGTTGTTTGGCGCTACAAAAGTGTGTTACTTGCCGTCTCAGCACAATAGTCTTTCGGGAGACAATTTGTCTCTTGCATGCGCTGTGTACTATTCATAATACTTGTATGAGAGGATAGAAAAGAGAATAATATGAATTCCATGGGCCAAATCAAAAGGCTATAAAAGGATTATGGAGTCTTACACTCTTGTTGATTATGCAAATCCAATGATCGATAGAATATCTACTTCAGGTTATTGTCTTTCTTGTGTGGAAACCTTATTGTTCAGAGGAATAAATAAGAAAAATGTAATAGCTCAATCAAGTGTTGAAGCAGAATTCATGGCTATGCCAGTAAGAATTTGTGAACTATTGTGAATGAAACAAATGCTAGAAGATTTAAAAATACAATGTGAAGGCCTTATGAAATTATTTTGTGACGATAAACCAATTAACAGTATTGCATATGTTCAGCATGACAATACTAAACACATTAAGATTGACTAGTATTTCATCAAATAAAAATAAATTGAGCAGTGGATTGATAACCACAGTCAACATACCTTTTGGAGATCAAGTGACAAGTATGTTAACAAAGAATTTATTAACAAACCGATTCAACCAACTTACTCGCAAATTTTGAATATTAGACTGTAAACAATACATGTATAACTATTCTACTTTATTAATATGTAACATATTAATTAAACTCATTAAATTTAAATTTATCTCTATTTAATCAAATTAATTCTAGGATTGAAAATCCCAAATTTAAAATTTATTAGAAATCTCTTTCAGATAATCATCTCTCGGGGACACTCCCTCCGAACCTCTCCCAGTTGCTTAATCTTGAAGCAATCATCCTTCAAAACAACAAATTAACAGGTCCAATCCCTCCTTCATACGGTTACATCAAAAACATATCCACTTTATTTCTCTCTCGTAACAAGCTTTCTGGGAAACTGCCAATCTCATTGGCCAGGTTGAACTCATTGGATGTTGATTTGTCTCATAACAGGTTTGAAGGTGATGCCTCCATGTTTTTTGCTTTAACTAAACAGACAGAAACGATAGATCTTTCGTGGAACATGTTTTCGTTTGACATGGGAAAGCTAGAGTTGCCTGAGAGCTTAAGACTTTTAGGTATGAGTCACAATCGGGTTTATGGGAAACTCCCAGACAGTGTGAAGAACTTGCAGTGGTTGAATGTGAGTTACAATAGGCTGTGTGGCGAGATTCCAAAGGTTGGTTATTTCTCGACTTTTGATGTGTCTGCGTTTGTTCATAACAAGTGCTTGTGTGGTTCTCCTCTTCCAAGCTGCAAGTGAATATAGTTTCATGTAATTCATAATCAACGGAAAGAAGGATATGGATGGTTTTGCAAAGTTGTGGACAACCAAAATAAATTGCATTCATGTATACTATGGTAAAAGTTTAATTCAGTTATGCAATACACCAGAAATAAAATATGAGCATTGCTATGTTTACTACTATTCACTACAGCGGATCCAAATTACATCGTATGTATTCAATTTTTTTGTGTTGCACATGTAAAAAATAAAATAAAAAACTATTAAAAAAAATAATGAGTAGGTATTTCGTACATTAAGTACGCTGTGGATGTAAAATATGGTGTCAAAGAAGCATTTCTCATAAAAGATATTATGCTACCATACTAACATTTCCAAAACATTTTCGCTGACGTTACCAAATGTTGTCATATAAAATAAAAAGTTTATAATAAACTGAGTTATCCATTCATGGAAAATGAAAAAGTCATTTGTGAAGAAATTCAACCCCACTGACTATTTGATTCATGAATGTTTAAGCAAACAACTATGTCATTTACACTTAACTTGAATGTGTTGGAAATCCTCTAAAATTTATGGAGAATTTCAATCAATCTTGATGAAAAAGATTGTTATTACCCACACGATAAAAAAAAGTGTAAAGAACGATGAAGGAGAAGAAGAATTAAATTCTGCAGAGTTTCTCTCTGCCCACAAAATGTGGAAAACTTCTTATTCACTTTCCAACTGCAAAATACTGTGAATTACAATGTTATGAATACTCTATTCACTTCATTACAAAAATAAGGGTCACTCTCTCTATTTATAGATTTAGGTTAACTTGGACCTCAAGTCAAAGCCCAAAACTATAAAAGCTTAAAATAACTAACACTACTAAAATTGTTAAGTCGAAATCCTATGTGAAGCAACATGTTTCGACACTAACACAACTCAACACACTAGGTGGTTTGACACTTCCTTACTCTGTCGATCAACCTGCTTCGACACAGGGAATTATAATTCAACACACCACCTAATTCATTGTGTCTAAGCTATCTACATTCATCATAGCTCTTAGTCTTCTGGACACTTCGACCTGCACTCCCTTCGTCATAATGTCTGCAATCTGATTCTCAGTTCTGCAGTGTTCCATATTCATCTTCCATTTGCTACCTGCTCTCGAAGATAATGGAACCTCGTTTTGATGTGCTTGCTTCGACCATGTGTTATCGGATTCTTCGCCAAATTGATAGCTGACATGTTGTCGATCTTCATGGTAATTGGTTCATGACTCTTCGTTGTTATCTCTTCGACCAGATTCACCATCCACGTTGCTTGACATGCACAAAGAGAAGCAATTATGTATTCTCCTTTGCATGACGATAATGCCACTACTGTCTCCTTTCTCGAACTCCAAGCAATTGGTGCACCACCTAGTATAAACACATAGCCAACTGCGGATTTTCGATCCTCAGCATCACTACACCAACTTGAGTCGATGTATCCCACTAATTTGCATTCTTTTCCTTCATCAGCTATAGGAAACAAAATGTCATAGTCGAGAGTACCTTTCAGATACCTAGTATCCTCTTCGTCGCTGCTAGATGTGATACATTTGGCTTCTGCATGAACCTACTCACCATACCTACATTGTATGCTAAGTCAGGCCTTGTATGACAAATGTATCTAAGTGACCCAATAAGTCTTCTATATTGGGTTGGGTCGACATCATTTGAATCTGAATCTTTCTTCAGTTGTAATCTGGGTTCAGCTGGAGTCGAAGTTGGATTGCAATCTTGCATCTCAAATCTCTTGAGTATTTCCCCTGCATACCTTCCTCTACATACCTCTTTCTTGCTACTACCTGCTATCAACAGGTCACCGACATAGAGGCATAGTATAAGCAATTCACTCTTGCTTCTTCTTACATATACTCCATGTTCAGATTTTCACTTTACAAATTCTTTCTCCCTTAGAAACACATTTATCTTCTTGTTCCAAGCTCTTGGAGCTTGTTTAAGCCCGTACAGGGCTTTATGCATCCTGTACACCTTTCTTTCTTCGTCTTGTTTCACAAATCCAGCTGGTTGTGCAATATAAACTTCTTCTTCTAAGGGACCATTAAGGAATGCACATTTCACATCCATCTGGCATATCTTCCAGTTGTTCATGTTTGCTAGACCAACAACCAACCTGATTGTTTCGATCCTAGCAACAGGTGCAAAAACTTCATCGAAGTTGATTCCTTCTTTCTGAAGAAATCCTTTCACCACAAGTCTCGCCTTGTGTCGAGTCACTTCTCCTCTGGGATTCAACTTCACCTTGTATACCCACTTCACACCGATTTCCTTCTTGTTTTGGGGAAATTCGACAAGTGACCAAGTGTTGTTGACTTTGATTGACTTTAGCTTTTCGTTCATTACTTTCATCTTCTTTGAATCTTTCAATGTCTCAGTTGTATTGACTGGTTCGACATCTGCGTAGAAAGCATAGTGACCCAACTCACCTTCTTCACCGACCACATCATCTGATATAATCACATATTCTTGCAACCTTGCAGGCATGTGTCTTGTTCTTTGAGGTCTGCTTGTGCTTGCTTCACCTTTGACTTCTTCTTGTCGAACTTCTCTTTCGACTTCACTAGTTGGTTCATCATAAAAGATTCTCACTGAATCTTTCTTGACATTCTCAGTCCAATCCCACTCCTTAAGCTCATATATGATCGTGTCCCTGTTGATTATCACTTGCTTATTCATTGGGTCGAATAACTTGTACCCTCCAGTCGAATGATATCCTATCAGGATCATCTGACTCGACTTGTCATCAAATTTTCTTCTCAACTGATCTGGCACATGTCTTTGTGTTATAGATCCAAACACCTTCATATGACTCAAGCTAGGCTGGACACCAGACCAACATTCTTCTGGCGTGATTCCTTCTAGCTTATTTGTCGGACATCTGTTCAGGATATATGTCGCAGTCGACATAGTTTCTCCCCATAATTCTTTGGATAAATGCTTGCCTTTCAACATACTTCTAACCATATTCATAATGGTTCTATTCTTCCTTTCTGCGACTCCATTCCGCTGTGGAGTGTAGGATGGAACCACCTCATACACAATCCCTTCTTTCACACATAATGCAGCGAAATCTTTTGACACATATTCTCCACCATTGTCAGTCCTCAAAATCTTAATCTTTCGACCATAGATTTAAACTTGGCAAATACCTCGATCACTTCACTTTTCTTCTTGATCAGGTAAGACCATAGTTTTCGACTGAAATCATCTATGAATGTAACAAAGTATTTGTTACCTCCAATCGAATCCACCTGGAGAGGGCCACATACATTAGAGTATATGACTTTAAGAATTGCCTTCGACCTGCTTCCTGCATCCTTGGTGAAGTTGTTCTTATGCTGCTTTGCCTACACGCATTCTTCACACACTTCTTTTGGAATGTCGATTTCTGGTAATTCTGAAACCATATTTTTTCTCTTCAAATCTCTTATGTCTTTGAAATTGAGATGGCCAAGTCTATAATGCCATATCATTCATCTCTGTTGGCTGCTGTTGCAGAGCGCTTATGCTCCATCACATTAAGCTCAATCTTGAAGGTTATATTCTGAGACATTGGAGCCTTCAAGATCAACCTTCCATTTGAGTCGAGAACACTCATCATCTTGTCTTTGATCGACACCTTGTAGTTTTTTTCGACTAACTGCCTTATGTTGAGCAAATTGCTCATCATGCCTGATATGTATAACACATTTGAAATTACTGACCTCTCGCCATCTTTTCTCATAATCAGAACATCACCAACACCTTCATCTGCTAGAGTGTTGTCATTTGCAAATTTCACCATGTTCTTCATTGATGGCTTTATGTTGACAAACCAATCTTTTCTTCCAGACATGTGTGATGAGCATCCTGAGTCCAAGTTGTTGGTGTAAGCCCTAGAGGCCAATACATTTTGGTACTTGTATCGAATAATAAAAGACATTCTCTTTATTATGGTTGATTAATAAAGTCCCTGGAATAGATAGTCCGTTTAATGTATTAAGTGTGACTTAATCATGAGAACACATTAAACATAAGGACATTATTCCTAAAGTATCCGTAGTCGAGCTTTAGTGTGAAGTGGGATAACATTAAAGCATTAAGACTATTATGTTTGTAGACTGATGATCACATCTCATGGATCATGGATAAAGAGTTATCAAGTCTTAAACATAGGTATGAATATTAGGAGTAATATTTATACTGGATTGACCCGCTATGAGAATACTATATAGAAAGTTATGCAAGGTGTCATAAGTTATTCTCATGGTGATAATAGTGTATTCCACTCTTCGACCTGAAACCACTATGGATCCTAGATGTAGAGTCGAGTGCTTTATTGTTGATCAAACATTGTCCGTAACTGGATAACCATAAAGACAGTTGATGGATACTCCACAAAGCATGCTGAGGGACATGAGTGTCCTAGATGGAATTTGCCCATCCTGCGTAACAGGATAAATGTCTATGGGCCCAATATTGAACTGGACAAGGATGACACGGTCTATGCCTTGTGTTCAATATAGACATAAGGGCAAAAGGGTAATTATACACATAATTATTATCACAGAAGGAATTGTCAGATCACTTGACATTTTCGTGTCTTGGGTAGCAGTGATGTGTTGCTAGATACCGCTCACTGTTTATTATGTTAAATGCGTGATTTAATATAATTGCCAACGTCACGAAAACCTACAGGGTCACACACAAAGGACGGATTTATGAGAGATAGAGTAACTAAGGAATACCGTAAGGTACGGTGCCCTTAAGTGAGTTATAGAACATCGTAAGGTACGATGTACTTGAGTAGAATACGAAATATGGTAAAGTACCATGGGCTTAAGTGATTTTGGGCATATTATAAGATATGGGCCAAAATACACTTAAGTGGGCTTTTAGCTTGAAGCCCACACAAGTGGTTCTATAAATAGAACCCTTGTGCAGAAGCATAAAATGGCGGTTGCATTATTTTCGTTTTCTCTCACTCTCTCTCTCACTCAAAGCCTTCATTCGTACCAGCTAGCACTGAGATTGAAGGAACCCATTC
Organism: Lathyrus oleraceus; assembly: GCF_024323335.1. NCBI lineage: Eukaryota > Viridiplantae > Streptophyta > Magnoliopsida > Fabales > Fabaceae > Lathyrus > Lathyrus oleraceus. Next base: position 53,788,890 of record NC_066584.1, read on the forward strand.
GTGTGGACTGAGTAGAGACGTTGTCATCGTTCAACGTTCGTGATCGTTTAGTGGATCTGCATCAAAGGGTTTGATCGTCACAAGAGATCTGCATCAAAGGGTTTGATCGTCACAAGAGATCTGCACCAAAGGTTTCAACCGTCACAAGAGGTAAATATTCTATCACTGATCATGACCATTCGTAAGGATCTCTAAAGGAGAAATTTTAATTTTCGCTGCGCTTTGGGTCGCAAATTCTCCTTCAGTGGTATCAGAGCCACTTACGAAACCATGAATCGGATAGCTGTTTAATTTCTGTATTAATATGATTAAAAGACAGAATGAATCGATTAATTAAAAGGGTAATTAAATTTGGCATCATGAGTGTACGAGTTGGATGATTGATGTTGACTATGCTTCGGAATCCGACATTAGTATGGTGAAGCAGCGATACATCGATCGTCCATAGGTTACGCAATTGAGACCGATCAACTTATATATGATATAAGTAATCCTAATGCAAAGTACGGTATATGTGATATACTGTTTCTGTTTCATTCATTCGAACACTAAATGATTGTTTTCCTTTGAGCGATCAATGGTCATTTGCTTCGGAATCCGACATTAGTATGGTGAAGCAATGACCTGTTGATCAATCATACTGAATCAACAATCGAGGTGTGTTTGACAGTCTGAAATCGGCGCATTAGGGTTGGTGACGGCGCAAGGGTTGTGCCGTCAAAGAGTTGTGAATTTAGGGCTTTTGGAACACGTCTGTTGATTGTTTCAAAGTTTGTTATTTTGGCTGCGTGAAGCTCGTGTGACGAGCGTGTTGACTGTTTCAAAGTCTGTTATTTTGGCCGCGTGAAGCTCGTGTGACGAGCGTAACAAGCGTAACAAACTGGATGTGTGACGGTCGTAACACGCCCATGACGGTCGTAACAAGGACGTGACGGTCGTCACATGCCTTGTGACGGTCGTCACACTCACAGAATTCTAGGCGTTTTTTTTGTTTTTGACCTGTGACGGTCGTAACGTGTCCTGTGACGCTCGTCACACTCACATGGCCTGTGACGGTCGTCACACGCCTGTGACGGTCGTCACACTCACAGAGTCAAAAGTGTTGGGGTCTCTATTTTGTGCCTGCGCAAGAGTTGTGTGGATGCAAAAACAATGTCCATTTCAAATGAATTGTTCATTAAAATTTTGGACAGGGGCGCTGCCCCTCCAACCCCGCAAGGGCGCTGCCCCTTGACCCCGTCCGCTGATCGGTCAGCGGAACCCCCGGCTAACTCTGCGTAGTGTGATCGGTCGCCGAAATTTAATTTGGTTTTAATTAATTAAAGGAATTAAAAATAAAATAATAATAATAATGTGTTTGTTATTATTGCCTTGTGATGATCAGTTATGGCCTTAGTTGTCCTTTATTTTGTTTTGAGTTTTAAAATACGACCTGCGTGTCGTGCCTCTCCTTTTGATCTCTTAATGTAACTTCTTTTCTCATCTCAAACCCTCGTATGTAAAACGAGTTTCTTCTGGAATGTAATGTTATGAAGAAAGAGAAGAAGACAATGTTATGAAGAAAGAGAAGATTTCAATATCAAAGGAGGACAGTCTTAAAGATCTTGCTTGGTGAAGCTTAGAGAAGAATTCAATATTAAAGGAGGACAACCTTGAAGATCTTGCTTGGAGAAGCTTAGATCGTTGTAGGTTAGCTTAGGTTCTCTCATTGGCTTGGGAGAACAATTGCGCTAGGGGCCATAACTGTTTCATTTTGTTTGTATGTATGTTGATGCATGTGAATGTATGTTGATGCATGTGAGAGACGATTTATATGATAAACAAGCCGGTGAGATCAGAACAATTGCAATTCCCTCAAACTAAAATATTAAGTTTATGCTTTCCAAGTCTTAGCACTCATCAAGACTAGTATCGGATAATGTAGGTTTCGCCTACGCGAGGTGCATGATCTATATATTAGTATGGTGCGATGGGATAATTGTAATATCCAACTGCTAAGACAATGGGTAAAACTTAACTAAACAAATCATAATAATATTATATATGTTTGCTTTCCAAGTTTTAGCACTCATCAAGATTGGTATCGAATATGTAGGTTTCGCCTACGCGAGGTGCATGTTTTGTATTAGTTAAGGTGCGATGGGATAATTGTAATATCCAACTGCTAAAACGATGAGTCAAACTTAATTATAATATTATTATATATGTTTAGAAGCAAGAGTTGGGAATAATCCATATGATGGATTGGAATAAGGAGTTATTCACCCAACTGAAATTTTCGAGAGTTGTATGAGATACAACTGGAAGGAGTTCCTACCTAAATAACCTAGTTTTGTGTAATCCGCCTACGCGGACTTAGAACGAAGTGAAATATGGATCTCGACCCACTAGAAAATCTTCCAACGGGATTTTCCGAATCAAATGATGAGGGTCATTTGTTTTGAGTAAAATAGTGGGAGCATATTTGATTAAAGGCCTAATTAAATATGTCAATGATACTTATATTTTCTTAATCCTTATGTAGATAACCATGACAGCAAACACCTCTAACAACATCTTGAGATCAATCCTTGATAAGGAAAATTTGTCTGGGACAAATTTTCTGGATTGACACCGAAACCTGAGGATTGTCCTCAAACATAATAGAAAGTTGTATGTCTTGGAGACACCTGTTCCTGAAGAGGAACCTCCTAGTTCTGCACCTAAGGCAGAAAGAGATGCTTATAAGAAGCATATCGATGATGCCAATGAAACTGCTTGTCTCATGCTGGATGTCATGAACTCAGAGTTGCAAAAGCAACATGAGAACATGACAGCGTTCGATATGATCGAACACATGAAGATGCTCTATCAAGAGCAAGCAAGGCATGAGAGGTTTGAAGTTTCAAAAACCCTTTTTTTAAGGCAAGTTAGCTGAGGGAGCCCCTATAAGTCCCCATGTGCTCAAGATGATTGGGTATATGGAAAAGCTTGAAAGGTTGAGTTTTCCCCTCGGAAAGGAACTTGCGACTGATTTGGTCTTGCAATCGTTGCCAGATAGTTTCAGTCAATTTGTCCTAAATTTCAATATGATTGATATGTACAAATCTCTTCCTGAACTGCTCGCCATGTTAAGAACTGCCGAGCAGAATCTGAAGACAAAAAGGAAGTCCATTCTGATGATCGGAAATGGAAAGAGACAGAACAAAAGGCCCACCAGGCAGGGTGATAAAGGGAAGGGCAAGGAAGTTGCCAAACCCAGACCCACTGTTACTGTTTTGAGGCCTAGTGGAGGCATAACAAAGGCAGGCACCTGCTTCCATTGCGGTAAGACCGGACACTGGAAGAGAAACTGCCCAAAGTACTTGGAAGATGACAAAATCTCCATTCACAGGAAAAGGTGAAAGAGCTAATGATCTTTTGGCCCTCATACATACTGATGTATGTGGACCACTGAACATTCCAGCCAGAGGAGGTTTTCAGTACTTCATCACATTTACTGATAATTTCAGTAGATATGGTTATGTGTATTTAATGAAACACAAATCAGAGTCCTTTGAAAAGTTCAAGGAATTCAAGAATGAAGTACAAAACCAACTAGGTAAGAATATTAAAACACTTCAATCAGATCGAGGTGGTGAATATTTAAGCCTAGAGTTTGATGACCATCTGAAAGAGTGTGGGATCCTATCCCAACTCACTCCTCCTGGAACACCCCAATGGAATGGTGTGTCTGAGAGAAGAAATCGAACCCTGTTAGACATGGTCCGATCCATGATGAGTCACGCCGATCTTCCAAACTCCTTTTGGGGACATGCGCTATTGACAGCAACTTACACACTTAACCGTGTTCCATCCAAAAAGGTTGAGAAGACACCATATGAGATATGGAGTGGTAAGAAACCACATATGTCTTACATAAAGGTTTGGGGTTGTGAGGTTTATGTGAAATGACAAGTTTCAACTAAGCTTGAGCCCAAATCTGACAAATGCTTATTTGTGGGGTATCCTAAAGAAACAAGAGGATATTATTTCTACAATCCTTCTGAGGGCAAAATGTTTGTCGCTCGAACCTGAGTTTTCCTAGAGAGGGATTTTATTTCCAAAGGAATCAGTGGGAGGAAAGTGGAACTTGAAGAAATTCAAGAATCACAAATTATCGATACACCTATGGAGGAATTAGAGCAGGAAACACAAGTGGTTGTGTAAGAGCAACCTGCTCAAGTAGAACAAGACCAGCGTAGGTCAGGCAGGATACGTCACCTACCTGAGATATATGGATATCTGATCAAGGTGATGTATTACTCATGGATCAAGATGAGCCTGTGACCTACTCATGGAATCTTCGTTTTGATGAAACAGTGAAACTGTATGGATTTGTTAAGAACGAAGATGAGCCTTGTGTCTACAAGAAGGTTAGTGGGAGCATGATCGTATTCCTGGTATTATATGTAGATGACATATTACTCATTGGAAACGATATCCCTGCCCTGCAACAAGTAAAGTCTTGGTTGGGGAAATACTTTTCTATGAAGGACCTAGGTGAAGCAGCCTATATATTAGGAATTAGAATCTATAGAGATAGATCATAAAATGCTCGGCCTAAGTCAGAGTACATAGACAAGGTGCTGAGACGCTTTAATATGAATGATTCCAATGGTTATGTGTTTTGTTTAAATGGTAGCGCTATGAGCTTGAAAAGTTCAAAGCAAGATACAGTTCCTGATTCTACTACTGAGGACGAGTATATTGCTGCCTTAAGTGCAGCAAAGGAAGTTGTTTGGATCAATAAACTTGGCATAGTCCCTAGCATTGTGGATCCCATTGGTCTCTATTATGATAACAATGGTGCTATCGCATAAGCTAAGGAGCCTAGATCTCACCGACGATCCAAACACATACTTAGACGTTGTGTGAGAATATGTAGAGTACCTACACTTGACAATATAGCTGACCCGCTGACAAAGCCTCTTGCGCAGCAGAAGCATGATGGCCATACTAGATCAATGGGCATAAGGGGTATACCTGATTGGCTCTAGTGCTAGTGGGAGATTGTTGGTGTAAGCCCTAGAGGCCAATACATTTTGGTACTTGTATCGAATAATAAAAGGCATTCTCTTTATTATGGTTGATTAATAAAGTCCCTGGAATAGATAGTCCGTTTAATGTATTAAGTGTGACTTAATCATGAGAACACATTAAACATAAGGACATTATTCCTAAAGTATCCGTAGTCGAGCTTTAGTGTGAAGTGGGATAACATTAAAGCATTAAGACTATTATGTTTGTAGACTGATGATCACATCTCATGGATCATGGATAAAGAGTTATCAAGTCTTAAACATAGGTATGAATATTAGGAGTAATATTTATACCGGATTGACCCGCTATGAGAATACTATATAGAAAGTTATGCAAGGTGTCATAAGTTATTCTCATGGTGATAATAGTGTATTCCACTCTTCGACCTGAAACCACTATGGATCCTAGATGTAGAGTCGAGTGCTTTATTGCTGATCAAACGTTGTCCGTAACTGGATAACCATAAAGACAGTTGATGGGTACTCCACAAAGCATGCTGAGGGACATGAGTGTCCTAGATGGAATTTGCCCATCCTGCGTAACAGGATAAATGTCTATGGGCCCAATATTGAACTGGACAAGGATGACACGGTCTATGCCTTGTGTTCAATATAGACATAAGGGCAAAAGGGTAATTATACACATAATTATTATCACAGAAGGAATTGTCAGATCACTTGACATTTTCGTGTCTTGGGTAGCAGTGATGTGTTGCTAGATACCGCTCACTGTTTATTATGTTAAATGCGTGATTTAATATAATTGCCAACGTCACGAAAACCTACAGGGTCACACACAAAGGACGGATTTATGAGAGATAGAGTAACTAAGGAATACTGTAAGGTACGGTGCCCTTAAGTGAGTTATAGAACATCGTAAGGTACGATGTACTTGAGTAGAATACGAAATATGGTAAAGTACCATGGGCTTAAGTGATTTTGGGCATATTATAAGATATGGGCCAAAATACACTTAAGTGGGCTTTTAGCTTGAAGCCCACACAAGTGGTTCTATAAATAGAACCCTTGTGCAGAAGCATAAAATGGCGGTTGCATTATTTTCGTTTTCTCTCACTCTCTCTCTCACTCAAAGCCTTCATTCGTACCAGCTAGCACTGAGATTGAAGGAACCCGTTCGTGTGGACTGAGTAGAGACGTTGTCATCGTTCAACGTTCGTGATCGTTTAGTGGATCTGCATCAAAGGGTTTGATCGTCACAAGAGATCTGCATCAAAGGGTTTGATCGTCACAAGAGATCTGCACCAAAGGTTTCAACCGTCACAAGAGGTAAATATTCTATCACTGATCATGACCATTCGTAAGGATCTCTAAAGGAGAAATTTTAATTTCCGCTGCGCTTTGGGTCGCAAATTCTCCTTCACAAGTAACACTGGTCCTTGAATCTCTCTTCTTCTCTTGTTATAACCATTAGCAATGTCTCTTCTTCTTCATGTTTCTCTAGCTTTGCATAAGTTTCTTGATTCTTCTGCTTTTCTGGACAATCACTAGAATAGTGACCATACCTTTGACAATTGTGACACTGGATGTGACTCTTGTCTGGCTTTTGACCACCACCTCTTCCTCTACCTGCAACACCACCTCTTTGGTTGCCTTGGTTCCAGGGTTTTCTTTGATTCGACTAATTTCCTTCTTGCTGATTTCGATCAGTCGAATTGTTGTAACCTCATCTGTCTTTGTTGCCATTCCAGCTACCTTTGTATTTCCTTTCTTTTGCTGATTGAGCCTGCAAAACCATATCACTTTTCGACTTTCCTGCAACTCTTTCATCCATTCTTTGTTCATGAGATTCAAGCTTCCCTTGAAGCTCTTCCTTTGTCATTTTTGACAAATCTTTCGACTCTTCTATGGCTACTACCACGTGGTCGAACTTTGGAGCCAACGACCTCAAGACCTTTCCAACAACAGATCTTGATGTCAACACTTCTCCATATACCTTGACTTGATTCACCAGCTTCGTAACCTTGGTGAAGAAATCAGTTATGCTTGCATTGTCTTCCATCTGAAGCAATTCATACGTCCTTTTGTGAGTTTGTAATCTCACCTCTTTCACCTTCTCCGCACCTCCAAATGATTTCTCCAGAATTTCCCATGCTTCTTTCGCTAACTCTGCATCACTAACTTTTTCAAAGTTATCTGCATCAACATATTGATGGATTATAAAGAGAGTTTTATAATCTTTCTTCTTCAATTCTTTATGTGCAGCTTTTTCTTAATCCGTCGCGGCTTCTGCAAGCGTTGATACTCCTTCCTTCACAAGATCCCAAAGATCTTGATAACATAACACAACCTTTATCTGCTTGCACCAATTCTCATAATTGTTGTTCTTGAGAATCGAAAGATTTGCTGGAAAATGCCTGTTTGGATGATTCGTTTCCATGGTGATTTTCTTCCCACAAATCGATTAAACCGGACCTCTTGATACTAGATGTTGGAAATCCCCCAAAACCTATGGAGAATTTCAATCAATCTTGATGAACAAGATTGTTATTACCAACACGATAAAGAAAGAGTGTAAAGAACGATGAAGGAGGAGAAGAATTAAATTATGCAGAGTTTCTCTCTGCCTACAGACTGTGGAAAACTTTTTATTCACTTTGCAACTGCAAAATACTGTGAATTACAATGTTATGAATACTTTATTCACTTCATTACAAAAATAAGGATTACCCCCTCTATTTATAGATTTATGTTAACTTGGACCTCAAGCCAAAGTCCAAAACTATAAAAGCCCAAAATAACTAAACACTACTAAAATAGGCCTAAGTCGAAATCTTGTGTGAAGCAATATGCTTCGACACTAACACAACTCAACATACTAGGTGATTTGACACTTCCCTGCTTTGTCGAGCAACCTGCTTCGACACAAGAAATTATAATTTACCATAATGTAGTTTATAAATAAAGAATAAAGTAAATAAAACAAAAACAAGGATAATAAGGAGAAGGGGGAATAGAAACGAGGAGAGTTTGCTTAATTGCATCATATACGAGCAAAATTGGAATTTACACACATTTGACATATTAATCATTCAATGAAAGAAAATATAAACTAACGAGGAAGACTAAGAACATTCTCTTTTATGGGTGAATCATACAAATTTATATGTGATTCATTTTTAATGTGAGGGATTCAGATTCACTTGTATTTCATCCAATTAAAAAGTAAAAAAGTAAGTGTTGAGTGACGGATAAAAAGAAAGTGTTCATAGCAAAAATTTAGTATATGCATTAACTACAAGAATACATACCATGTGATTCCTAAGATAACACGAATAAGCTTCTTAATGGTATAATTCCGACCGTACAGAAGTCTTACACAATTTTTCTCAAACCAAATAAATCATTTGTTAGGGAAACCAAATAGTTAAAGTATATTTGGATTTTTTAAATAAAAATATAGCCTACTTTTATTATTTTTCATTTTTAGATTTGATTTAATTCGTCTTCAATTTCAGTTTGATTTATTTATCATATAATCCAATTCTAAAATTATTTGCACATAGTTTGGTTCACTACCCAAACGTAATAGTACAGTTTTAACTTTAGTTCGGTGTTTGTCATTTTAGAACGGTTCCCACTTTGAAAGATTATATCAAACGAAAATGGACATGTGGCTCATTACTAAGTGTGAGATTAATCCAACTAAAAAAAATTTAAATGCACTCTACCTTTCTCGTGCCAAATGCTATTAAGTTTATGATGCAATTTTCATGTTATAGCTCGATTTTATAGATTTGAGATAAGTTACCCATAATTTCCATAATTCTTCTTAACCCCAATGGTAGAGAATCCGCCTCCGAAGTATATCTAGTATTCTCCTTTTGTTTGTTTGTTAACTTTCTCTTTCTTCGTTTCTTATCCTCACCCGCGAAAACTAACGAATTCTCACTCCTTTAATCACCGTTCATCATCGTCCTCCTCTTCCGCCGCGGTAACCTCATTTTTCGCCTTCTTCTTACGGTTATTCTTCTTTCGTGCTCTTATTTCTTTGTAACAAATTCATTTCTTCTCTTCCAATTTCGTTTTGATTCACAATTTTTCTCAACAGAACCACCACGCCGCCATATAACTGCCGCCGTGGTTTCGGCTATTCTTAGTTTTTGCTCAGTTCATGCTTTATACCTAAATCGCCCCAATTTTTGCTTAAAACCCTAACTTCCTTCTTCTGTTTTTATCCGAAATTAATCGATTTTTAGATGGATTAGTATAAATTTCTTACTTGATCACTTGTGTTTGAATGATTTTAAGATACTTTTCTGGTTTAAGCTGAGGTATATTACTATTTCCAAATAAACTGCACTGATTTTCCTATGTGTTTATTGCAGGTAAGATCGGAAAATCAGCTCGTGAATTGGGATTTGTTGGGAAAAAAAGAGCCTAGGAGTTGGGCCTGGGTATGTTTAGATTTTGTTTGGGCTGTCCATCCATTGAGTCCAAGGAAAAAGCCTAGAACAATGCCCTTCTCTTTCTCTATCTCACAACCAACTCCTGCAAATGCAATGCGCATACCAGCAACAATGATGTCAACCAATTCCCTTTTTTCATGTTCGTTAAGATTATTCACAACCAAATCCCCACTTTCCCTCTTCAACAAAAACAACTCTACTTTCTTCATTAAACCCACAAACACCCTCTTCTCTTTCAAACCCATCACTTTCCAAAGACTCCCAACAAAACCATCATCTTCATCGTCACCACCGCCATCCACTTCCCTTCAACCCATCGAAGAACTCCCTCCAAAGCTTCAAGAAATTGTAAACCTCTTCCAATCCGTACAAGAACCCAAAGCCAAATACGAACAGCTTCTTTTCTACGGAAAAACCCTCAAACCCCTCGAACCCCAATTTAAAACTAAAGAGAACAAAGTTGAAGGTTGTGTTTCTCAGGTTTGGGTCCGAGCCTACATGGACAGTGACAAAAATGTCGTCTATGAAGCTGATTCAGATTCTGTTCTCACCAAAGGCCTCGCCGCCTTATTAGTTCAAGGCTTTTCAGGTCGACCCGTTAATGAAATTATCCGGGTCACACCAGATTTTGTAATGCTTCTTGGATTGCAACAGAGTTTAACCCCTTCTAGAAATAATGGGTTTTTGAATATGCTCAAGTTAATGCAGAAAAAAGCACTTAGGCTCTATGTGGAAGCTGAAAAGGGTACTTCTGAATTTAACTCAATTGGAAATTCTGATTTCAAAGATGATAACTTTGTTGAGAATTCAAGTGGCCCTTCTGTAACCCCAGGTTTAGGTGTTGGTTTTAGTTCTAAGGTTGATGATGTGAATGTTGAATTGGAAGGGAGAGGGAAGAGGATAAAGGAAAAGCTTGAAAAGGACCTTCATCCTATTGAGTTGGAAGTTGAAGACGTGTCTTATCAACATGCTGGGCATGCTGGTGTTAGAGGGAGCAATGGTGAAACACATTTCAATGTTAAAGTTGTTTCTGAAGAGTTTCAAGGGAAGAGTTTGGTTAAGAGGCATAGGCTTATTTATAACTTGCTTCAAGATGAGTTGGAGTCTGGACTTCATGCGTTGTCTATTGTGGCCAAGACACCTTCTGAAGTCGGTGAAGGATGAAAATTTTAATGCTCCAAAAGAGAGGTCAAAGTTTTCTCCTTTGTCTCTGTTGTGTTTGAGAATGTACTTGTGTTGTTTGGTGAATCATAAGGTTATTTATATTTGTTAGATTACTTGTTTTGGTTTAAATATATTGTCTTGTGACATTACACATTCATTTTTCTGATAGCATTTCCAATAATTTGAGGGATTCTGTAAATTTATAGAGTTCAATGGTATGAATTCCAAAGATATTTCGACATTGAAAATCAGAAGGGTTTTTTGTGGCTTCTAAACAATATTGTGAGAATGTCTTATTGTTTTGGCCATTTTATTTAAATAAGGATTCAAGGGTGATTATATGGTATTGAATAGAGAAGCTTGTCCAAAAAAATAAAGAAGCTGCCATAGTTGTTGCTATGATATTTAGTAGCAGTCCTTAAAATTGCAATACTTGGAAAAAAAAAATCTTTTATGCATGGTTTGGAACTGTGGAATGTGGAAGGATGTATACATCACAGCAAGGAAGGTATGTTGATCCAATCAATCATTTATACATTCAATTATAGAATATTGATTGATTACAATAAGCATGCCAAATGAACAAAGTATTTGATAAAAAAAAATGAACTTATAGAACAAGTGTCACGCAACTCTGCAAATATGCTTCCTTTCCTTTTGTTTGTGGGAATTTCCTTCAAATGCAAAGCTGTGTGGAACTGTGGACTGTTCCATGTAAAAGAAATTTCAAGATATTCCAACGTCATCATAAAATTCACTATGTTCTGTACATGAAGTTGAAAAATGAAAACATAATTTATCTTGAAACATATGTTATGACCTCAAATGATATTCAAGTGGACAATAGTGCAGTGAAGGATATTATGTTATCATGGAAGATTGGATTAGAAATATAATATTGAAGAGAAAGATGGGATAGCTACCATTTTTAGAGAGGATGGTAAAGTCTCTTAGTGATTTGCAAATGTGCACAAACTACCCGTAAAAGCATAAGTAAAGAAAAATGAAGAAACAAATAGCATATCTTTGAACTTGATTTATTGCAAGTTATTAATGCATCTTTTGATTCATGTAGTCATCTTAAGTGTAAAAAAGATGGAAATTGCTTGTCTCATCCTAAGTGATCCAAGTGGTGGAAAAGCATCTTATAGAAATTCGAAAATGTCCTGATTTTGAAATGATTTTGAGAGTATTTTTGAACACATTCAAATTTTCACCAAAACATGTCTCAATTGAGCTCGCCCCATGGTTTTTTCAAATTTGAGTTTGTAGATGTATCTTTGGATCCATCCCATGATGGTTTTTTTTAAATTATTAATTCAATGACAATTTCGGAGATGCATTTCTAAATTTATGAAGTGGAAATTTAAAATACAGTCACATTTGCATGTCAATGACAATTCTTGAGATGTATTTTCGGAATTATCAAGAGGCAAATTTAATAAAAGAGCATCATGCATGTTCATCTTTTTCATGATCAAACTTCTATTTTCTCACAGTATCCTTGAAAAAATCCTTCAATTCTCAATCAACTTTTGTACTCCAAAATTTCACTTTTGTGCTTCATCACATCAAAATGAGTAAAAGAAATTGAAATTTAAGGTAAATTCATATATTTTATTCCTTATTGTTCACATTAATTTGGTTTTTGAGTTAAAAACGTTCATTTAGTCTTATATCACTGACATCGACGAAGTGAGAAACTCATTCAACAAGGGAAGCTCATACTTGATCGAATCATTTTGGATAGGATGCTAGAATTCACCAAGTTGAACAAGATTGAAAGAGAAAGGAATAAACAAAAGTCAAAGGCGCAATTATCTATATATATGGATTTAAATGGTGACACATATTTCGATTCATTTCAGTTTTTATTCAACAATATATTTACGTGGTTAGACATGTTTTACATATAATTATGTCTTAATATTAGTGATGTCAATTATGTATATTTTCAAAGATTTTAATATATGATTAACTTTCCATAATACTTCTTCATTTTCTATTCAAGAAACAAATTTTGTTTCTAAAATTGAATATGTGTTGGGTGGTTGCATCTTCGGAATATTAGGATAGGGTGTATGCGAAAAGGCATCTCCAGAATTTTCCCTCATACAAGATTGAATTTCTAAGGTCCATATTGGCCTAGAACTTGTATAAATATGGGTCTCTCATCTCATATTTTTTACCAAATCACATTACACCATAATGAGCATCATTTGGCATGTCGTATATGTACTTCAACGGCGTGAATCTCTCAATTGAATTTAAGTTCAATGCGCACATATCTCTTGTAGATTTGAAATTTTTACTAAAGGATCACCTATAATACCCAAACAATCGAAAAGTTATGAAGCTTGAGTACCGTGCATCCTCGATTGACAACAAATGAAAGATTCAGTTCAACAATTTTGAACTGAAGACGGGAGCAGATTTAAGGGTTATGCGGAATACATTTATCTATTACGAAACAAAAGGTTTGATCGAGCTGGATGTGACGATTGCGAGATCGATCAAAGATATTATGAAGATGTTGAAACGCTCATCTTGATGTTGAAATCTAATGTTCGATTAATGTTAACGATTATCTATGTAATATTTCATTTTTTCATGTTATTAATGTTAATTTACCTCAGTTTCCGCAACTGTTTCGTTTCTGCATTTGTTTATGTTTTAGTAGGTTTCAGAAATACACCTTTGTAAGGTATATGAAGATTTATATCCGGAATAAATTCAATCATATAAATTGGGTGTAGCTAAAAAGCGTCTGAAAAATGTATGTGATTAAATTGCGTTCGAAGATGCATTTCCGAATTTTATATGTAATTTTGGTTTTTCATTGTGGTGTGGATGCAATACTTAGGGTGTCTAAGCAATTCCAAAAAAAATAGTTATTCTTGTAATATCCAAGGATATTGGGTGTACATGGATGGCCCTAAATATACATAAGATTATATTTTTCAAGGGACGCCAATAGTTTTTTTTAGGAAAATGTTCTTTCCACCTTTAGGGGTGCGCCTCACACCTCTTAAAACTAAAAAATATCCTTATCTATATCCAGATATGCATCTCATGACACACCTAAAATTACACCAAACTTCGTAATTTTTGAAAGGCACTCCATTTTTAACAAATTTTTAGTCTGGAGATACATCTCCCAATATTATTTGGGGTATATCCGAAGAGATACCTTATATACTCATTTGTGGTGTTTTTATTCACTGAGTTAATTTAATTTACAACTCATTGATGTTTCCGGATATGCATATCCGAAAATGTCTAACGGAAAATTGGATAAGATATCACTTTGCATTATCTTCTTCTTCATCCTGAAAGTTCACTCTCAAACACAAAATCTTTAAAAAAATTATTTCATTATCAATCAATTTTTCAACATCAAAACATCAGTCTTGTATTTTATCACAACAAATAGAGCAAAAGAAGTTGAAACTTATGGTAGGGTGTCCATTAATATGACAAGATACGATCTTTCGGAAATATTTTTCCACTTTAGAGTGCCACCTCAAAATTCATTTGTCCGCATCATGTGTATTATTTGGTGGCTTTCAAAAATATAATATTTTATTCATGTTTATTTGAAACTAGGATGTCCTGTACCAAAGACAATATCAGAGTGGACGACACATTTCTCCCAAGATGTTGAAACTTTCGAATCACTTTATAAGAAATGATAGGAGAGTTCATCAAATTGAGCAACGCTGAAAAAGAATCAAATAACGAAAGGTCAAAGAAGGAATCACCAACAGATTTAGGTAGTGGCATATGTTTTGATACATTTTAGTTTTAATCTAACAATATAACTCATGTTTTGTATGTAATATTGTCAATGATGTAATCTCGATAAAATTTACGACATACATAATGTCTATTTTACTTTAATGTAATAGAAATTAAGGGTAAATTTTGGACAATGTCCCGATTTTTCTGATTTTGTGTGTTTTACTACTTCTGTATCAATATTGGTTCGGTTCTGGGTGCATTCAAATATGCATCTCCAAACACATTCAATTTTAATTGGAAAAAATAGCAAGTAGGGGATTTTATAGATGTACATCTCCGGACACACCTTTATTTTGAAAAAAAATAGGTGTGTTCGGATATGCATATCTGAAATATGTACGGATGAAAGGATTGTTTATATGGTCCAACAACTTGATCTAAAACATATATAAAGAGATATTCCTCTTCCATTTTCTTTACAAAAACCAGAATGAATATATATATATATATATATATATATATATATATATATATATATATATATATATATATATATATATATATATCCTCATCTTGCCTTTGTGTATTTCAATTGCGCAAATCCCTCATTTCAATTTAGAGTCTTCGAGGACATATTTCTCGTCGATCTGAAAACCAAACTGAATACTCTCCTACGATATCTAAAAGATCGAAGAGTTGTCAAACTCGAGTATCGTTCATACGTTTCACCATGCTTGAACTGAAAACGGATGGTGATTTAAAGATTATATGGAGTACATTTTACTGTTACTCAATAAAGGGTCTGATTGAAGTGGACGCAACGACTGCAAGATCGACCAAAGATATTTTAAGAATGTTGTGTCGTCTTGAACCACCAGTTTATAATTAAATGTAATGTTAAATTTATGTTAACGTTAATTACTACCTATGTAATGTTTAGTTTGATGTTAATTTATTATGTTTTTTCATTATTATATCTCCGAAATATTAATTGTGCATATGGAAATGTATCTCCAAATTAATCAAATATGTAAAATAGAGCGTCTCATCAATTTACGTTTAAAATGTATAAAAAAAACACATTTGTAGATGTATCTTCAGACTCAAGTGTCTTTTAACAATGATAGGAAAGGAGCCTAAAATTTATATCGCCAAAGACTACATATGCCAAAAGCTTAAGGTTGAAGTGAAACCCGGAATGGTAGATGTACACATCTTGATCTACCAAAACAGAGCCAAAATATAAAAATTGATCGACAATGATAACCAAATAAACAATAACATAAATTACAAAATAAATCAGCACACTAAATTGAAGTGAAAGCAAAATGCCTAATCAGTTATTATTTTACTCCTTTTTATCTGAAATGAAGACATGGTAAATCAAATACATGACTTTAAATAGATTGAAAAAAATTAAAACTACATTACAATTGAAGATAAATTTAAAGATAATTTGGTTTGACATTGATACATCACATATACTGCACAAATAAATAATAATAAAAACATAGGAAGAAAAATTATATCTTGAATGAATTGAGGGTTAGTTCAAAAGAAAAGATCCATGGATATGTGCATCTGACACCAGTTGACATGTACAAGGGCAAGAAATTCATATGAATTTCATCAGAATCCAACAACATAATGTTTGTGAACTTGAGATTCCCCTGCCATACATGCCCAATTAAGAGAAACTAATTTGGAGTGCCAAAAGAATGGCTGATCTTTGCATAACAGAGATGATAACATAAGCAGAACACGGAAGAGAAGCAAACAAATCTGTATCTTAAAAAGCACTTAAATTCAAAGGATAGTAATTCTATCCAACATCAATGCAAATCCTACAAATTACATTGATGCAAAGATAAATAGTTAAAAGTACAACACTTACAGACAAATCAAAAAAACAAAATTCAAGGTACAGAACTTTTAAAACTAGGTCAACAAAGTTTTCATAACAGCCTAGTTCATAGATATAAAATAGTAAAAGTAATTTAAAGCTTGTCTTCAAAGTCAGAGAGTGGGGTCATCTGCTCCTTGAGGCCCTTCCTCTTGCGAATGTCGGTAACAAGCTGTGCAGCTTGTGAACCAGCCTCCAAGGGATCTGAGGACAATGTATCCCAATGATCAAAGACACACTGGGGGAAAGCCTGCCCAGATGTCGCAGCCCTCAGTGTGCTGGAAAATCCAAAGGACTCGACAACAGGGAGGTATGCTTTGATGTTGTAAAGTGGGGTACCGGGCCTCTGCATTTCTTCAAAAACATGTCCACGTTTCTGGTTAAGAACACTATAGATACCACCAAGAGCTTGTTCGGGAGCTTGGATTTCCACCATGTAAACAGGCTCCAGAAGCCTGGGTTTGGCTGTCAGCTGTGAGGCATAGAAGACTCTCCTAGCGGTAGGAATGATCTGACCACCTCCTCTGTGGATAGCATCAGTGTGCAGGACAACATCACATACTTCAAAGCAGATTGCTCTCATGTTTTCTTCGGCCAAAGCACCTTCTTTTGATGCCCACTGGAATCCAGCAACCACAGAATCCTTGATTTCATTAAGATACTGAACTCCCTTACACATATCAACCACCATGTTGGGTCCAGTGGTCTCAGGTCCAAAACACCAGATTTTCTTGGCAAGGTCCTTGTCCCAACCATACTCTTCAGACAAGATTTTAGAGCGAACCTTGGGGTCATCCCTTGGTCCAATTGTGCCTTCATCAATGGCTTCTGCGAGTCCATCCTCCAAAGGTCTTGCTTCCATGTACAACCGGTTGTGCTTGTTGGGTGATTTACTCATCACTGTGCGGACTGATCTATCTAGAACAGTCTCCCTGAAGGACACAACAGGGTCGGATTTAACAATCTCAGCTCCACCCATGAAATCATCCTGCAAGTCCTTCAAACAGATCTCTAGATGAAGCTCTCCTGCACCAGCAATAATGTGTTCTCCAGACTCTTCAATAGTACAGACAACCATAGGATCTGACTTAGCCAAACGTTTGAGACCCTCAACTAGCTTAGGAAGATCTGAAGCAACCTTGCACTGAACAGCAACACGCACAACAGGAGAGACAGAAAACTTCATAGCTCGGATAGGGTGGGCATCAACTTCCTTCTCATTTGTCAATGTAGCATTCTTCGTGATAAATTGATCCAAACCAACCAAAGCAACAGTGTTACCACAGGGCACATCCTCAACAGTCTCCTGTCTCTTTCCCATCCAAATGACAGTTCTTTGAACACTTTTCACATATAGATCTTTCTTCTCCCCAGGGACATAATTTGGTCCCATAATTCTGACCTTCAAACCTGTTGACACCTTACCGGCAAATACACGGCCAAAAGCAAAAAACCTTCCTTTATCAGATGCTGGAATCATCTTTGAGACATAAAGCATCAGAGGACCATCGGGATCACAGTTTCGGATAGCATTTGCATATTGATCATCAAGGGGACCCTCGTACAAATTCTCAACACGGTACCTCTGGGCCGTGGATGGTGATGGAAGATGGAAGATCATCATTTCTAGAAGTGCAGTACTTGCTGGCAGCCAGGTCTGCATGACACGTTTCATCAATGGCTTACCCATCAGGTCCTTCTCATCAGACTTCATGGTGACCCCTAGCTTTGTAAGCATAGGCCACAACTTATCCTTCTGATCATTCATACAAGTGTTAATGATCTGCTTAATAGGCTCATAACAGAACTGAACAAACCCACGTTTGCAAGAAGCTGAACCAGTATTCTTGGTGGTCCATTTTTTTGTGGCTGGGTCAAAGAAATTTTCTCCCCAGAGCCTCTCCATCATCTTGGACTCATCAACACCAAATTTTGAGGCATACATTTTTGCAAAGTTTGTCAGAGTAAAAGCCCAACCATGCAGACCAGCAGAAAAAGCAACTGTTCCTTTCTCTGGATACACCTGAACATCACCGAGAAGTGGATCTTCATATGTAGCCATAATCACATTAGCATTTTCAATAACTCTTTGAAAGGTCTGGTACGCCTCCTCTCCATCAACCTGAAGCTCAAGGAAGCATCTGTCCATCTTATTAACTGTAAGAACAGGCCTGATCCTTTCTCCAAGGGCTTGTCGAAGCACGGTTTCAGTTTGGACACATACACCTTCCACACAGTCTACAACCACAAGTGCTCCATCAGTAATACGGAGTGCAGCAGTAACCTCCGATGAAAAGTCAACGTGCCCAGGGGAATCAATGAGATTTATGAGATACTCATTTCCATTACGCTCCCCCTTATAACTCTTGAGAGACTCAGGAGTCATTTCATAGTATAGTGAGATACCGGTAGACTTGATTGTTATACCACGCTCAGCTTCATCAGCACGGGTGTCCGTCATACGGACATCACCTGCTACTTCCTGGGCAATAATCCCCGCAGCAGCAACTAGAGAGTCGGTTAGAGTGGATTTTCCTGCAAAAATAATTGAAGAACAAATTGTTAAGCAAACTATAGTTCATACAATATTACAATGCACTCTGATTTACAGGAAAGTTGTACTTATAATAAGACAACATAATACTTTTAGAAACTGTATGACAAAACATTGTTCCCGTTATCATCATTTGCAATAAAAGATCCTAGGAAACACCAAAGAACCTATTTAAGTAACAACACTTAAAATTTATTCTCAAGCAACAAAGCTCAATAATATCCTTACCAGAAAGATAGATAAGAGAGCAACATCACCACAATCAGGAAAAAACATTGCATAGAAATATAAAAATCATCTGTTCAACCATACCGTGGTCAACATGAGCGATGACACTCATATTACGAATGTTGTGCTTGTAGTCCATAATGCGACGTAACTCATCAGCTGTGAACTTCACCTGTAAATAAGAACACAAATTTCAACTCAGATTATAAATATTCAATCAAAGTATTATAAATAATAAACCAAACAAAAGAATACCGTGTAATGTTCAACTTACCATTTTGACTAGTGTTTATAGTCCACAGAAAAGGAGTATGTTAGTACTGAAACATCAAAACATTGAAGTTAGTTAAATATAAAATATCACAAACCTCAATATCTGATAAGTTCTTATACCCAAATTATAAAGATACTAAATTTATATGCCAAAAAAACAATCCAATTGATCAGAACAAATAACTTGTTTGGTAAGCATATTTAGCAAGTATTGTTACAGTAAAAAATTCTTCATAATTTACACAAGATATCATTATGCTATATTATCACTTCAAAAGTCAACCAAATAACACAACAACAACAAAATTGGAAAGCAAAAATCAAAAACCTAATAACCAGTGTTTTGATTACTTTAATCATGTATATTCAAACAAATTAATAGTATTAAATAACATATATGAAGAAAAAAAAACGATTACTCCAAGAAAAGTAAGACAAAAATCACATCGGGAATAAAAATAGTAAGTCAACAAAACTACATCGATTTGAACTCAAAATCAATCCGTGGTTACAGACACCGAATCGAGGAGAAGAGGAATCTAACAAACAAGGAAGCAGTTGAAAAAAATCAAAAATAGTATAGATCTGAAACAAAACGAAGTTGAAAAAAGAGCGAAGAAAAAGAACAAATACCGATCTGTTAGGAAGAAGAAGGTAGAAAAAAAGCGAGAAATAAAAGAAAAACTGAAGAGAGAATCGAACCTGAGAAATAGAGAGAAAGGGGGCGTGTGAGAGATAGAAGAACGAGGGAAGAGTATATCGACCAAGAGAGAGCAAAACGGAATCCCCGATAATATCTCAAATATTTTATCAAAAAATAATCTTAAATCTAAGAGTATTTTTTATGGAATATCCTCATTTTAATAAAAATATAAACAATTTTGATAGATATTTATATTTTTATGTACTAGACAGAAAAAAAAAATTGTTATTCTACTTTGTCTTTAATTATAAAACGGAAATTACAAGAATTAAAAAATAAATTAATTGAGATATTAATTTTGTTAACTATTTGTAGAACTTTACAAATTAAATTTTTTTTTATTATTTAATATTCATGTAAGTGTCGTCTCCTAATTTTGACGCTCATTTTAAAGTTACGAGGTGGAATTCTTTGTGAGGATGTTTCGACTAAATTTAATATTGGGAGCTCTAGTCGAAAGTTCCTGGATGAGAGGATCAAGATACAGTAGGAACTTAGAAATATTTTTGAGTGTTTTGAAGACGTTTTCGATCAAAAATTCAAATTCAAATAAATGAGAGATCTTTGTTCTTATCTGAAATTGTTGAAGGTACATGTGGAGCATAGTGGATAGTTGCATCCATGCAAAGCGCAATTTGTCTCGATGCGGTAGAAAGGTCGTTAGAAGCGGTTATTTCGATTAGTATAAATAGAGGGTCTTAGTGCTAGGATCGTGTGTGTTCAAAGTGTGTTCAAAGTGTGTACAAAGCCTGTAAAATTTACCAAGTATCCGTGTGTAGAGAAACACTAAATTGAGAAATGTACGTTCGATTTACACCATTGTCATTTACTTTGAAGTAATTCAATTCATCTTTATTTTCTAGAATTACTTCTTTATTTTAAGGATTCATCTTTGTCGTTATTTACCTTCGTTCTTACAATGCTTCTCTTTATTTTGTGTTGGTCTTTTACTGTTTAAGTATTTTCACTAATCATTATCATTGCAAACATTGTCGAAGTGTTTATGTTTACTAGAATTCACCTTAAATAATTAGTGCATGTCCTAGGATCAATCTGATCGATCCAGTGGGACAGTGCTAATGTTTTAGAAAAGTAAAATTGTTTTTTTTTAATTCTAGTTATTCAGTCATCTTCTCCCTTTCGAAAGAATTCGCTGTATGTTATTAAGGAGTGGTAAAGTAGTCACAACCAACGAACACACACCAAGGAGAAGATCCACTAGGAGAATAGGGAATTTAAATGCGTCAAATAACCAAAATTCTCAAAATCCATCAACCAGCAATGTGCCACCCCATTCTTCTTCGATGGGGGCGAACACGGCCACAATGCACGTGTCTGAGTCAGTTCCATCTATGGCAAGTTCGATGCCTACACATTCGATTCCCCATACTGAACTTATTTTGACTTACATTAGGCCTAGGGGGCCTCCTCACCCCCCCCCCCCCCCCCCCCCGATTGGAGGTGTTCTAAACAAGCCTTCGATACCCCCATGGTTTCTCTATACCCTTTGGTGGTCGAGAACAGCCATATGGAATGCCAACTTCAGTGATGGCAAGTTTACATAACGTTGCTTCGACATTTTCAGAATCAGTGGTTAACATAACCTCCCCATTACAAGGGTTAGGATTTGGGGTTAACGTGGGTCGAAATAACCAATCTTTAGGCTTGGGATACCAAACAGAAATACCCAGTCTTACCAATAATTTTGCAGCAGTGTGGAGACAACAAATAGACGAAAGCAACCATGAGATGGTCCAAATGTGTACCCAAACATTGACCACCGTAATGAATCCTTTGATTCAAAATATGACACAATCGAATCAACAGATGACAGCGTAGATGGCACGAATGTCTGATTTCTTAGGTGTAGCACAGCCTATCGACACCCTCTGAGGGATTGGATAAGGAAAAACCAGGGGGTAACCTTCGAAGAAGACCCTACTATTAACCAAATTCTATAAAATCAACCGCAACTAGAGATGGTAAATCAGGGAGTAGGAGTCGACCCCCCTAGGACTGAACCACAAATTCCCAAGGAAAGAGAGCCAAGGATAGTAATGGTAAATAGAAACAAAAACATTAATAATGTCATAAGGCAGATTCGACATGATGATATGGCAGTAGATAATAATCTAGCAGCCATGGTCGAAAGGATTATGGTTCGAAATAAGGTAAAGTTTGGCTTTCGAGTGCCAAATTATACATCACCTTTGTCGGAATATGTCCTACAAGTAGAAACACCCCCTATAACAAAAATCCTCAAATTCACTAAGTTTTCTATGGATACTACTAAATCCACTGTCGAACATGTGGCTAGATATTTAACAGAGGCATGGGGTATTTCGAACAACAAAAGCCTTAGGATAAAGTATTTCCCAAGTTCTCTCATAAAGAATGTCTTCACGTGGTTCACCACCTTGCCACAAAATTCGATTCATACTTGGAATCAGTTGGAGAGAATGTTCCATTAGCAGTTTTACATGGGGCAAACAAAGATAAGTATAAAAGAATTGGTTAGTATTAAACGAAAGTTCACTGAGCCAATTGATGACTATCTAAATAGATTTCGATTACTCAAAGATAAGTGTTTTACACAAGTACCAGAGCATGAATTGATCGAAATGGCCGTTGGGGACTTTGACTATTCTATCAGGAAGAAGTTAGATACCCAGTATTTGAGAGATATGGCCCAACTGGTTGATAGGGTTCGACAGTTAGAACGCTTGAAGGAAGAAAAGGCTAGAGCAAATGAGAATAAAAGAGTAGCCTACGTCGATTTCATTAATGATGACGAAGGATTCTATAATGGGCCTTTAAACTTCGACGAAAATGAAATTGACCTTGCTGAGTTGAAGCAAGGGCCACATTACGCGTGTAAGGTCTTGGCCCCGTCGAATGGAAAAAACCCTATTGAACCAGAAAAGAATGATAAGTTTCCTAAGAAAACTTACACTTTCGAAGTTACAAAATGTGACAAAATCTTAGATTTGTTAGTTAAGGATGGTCAAATGATAGTGCCTCTGGGTGCTAAATTGTCTCCTTTAGAACAAAGAAAGAAAAGAGGGTTTTGCAAGTACCATAGTTTTATGGGGCATAAAACATCTCAATATTTTCTTTTCATGGATCTTGTTCAGAATGTTATCCAAGAAAGGAGACTTAAGTTTGGAGACAAACCTAAGAGACAGATGAAGATCGACTTCAATCCTCTGCAAGTGGTTGATGCCCACTACACTGAACCAGAGGAAGTAAACATGGTCGAAGTCACTGAAGATTTCGACATGACCGAAGTCATTGAGGACTTCGTCAACGAACCTGTCATGGTTAGGGTTTCTGAGCAACTTGATCAGGAATTCTTCAATGACTTCGTTCATGAAGATGTGGGAAATGCCACCAATGGAAACACTGATGTTTTCGACACTGGAATCACTGAAGATTCCAACCTGATGATAGTAACTAAAGAAACTGCTGATGGTTTCGTGTAAATATATCAGGCTACTAAGGGCCTTCAATTGCAATTCCAGAAGATGGACATCACTGAAGATGTCGACATAGAGGTTAATGGTCGAAATATCCCAAGAAACCTCCATGGAAGTTGACAATGAGTGTCAACAATAAGAGTATAATAAAATAGCCTTCCCCAAAGAAGACGAAACACTGAGTGATTTCCTCCGGAGGTGCCAAAAGAAGCAATCAGAGGTTATGATGTGCCCCCGATACAGCACCGTCTTCGACAAGAAAGCGGACCAAAACCTCGAGGGAGTAAGGATGGTAAAACACCAAGGGTGTCAGAAAGCCTTTCAAGATCAACAGGTTGTCCAGCCCATAAGGGCTTTCGACCCAAGAAGGTACTTTGATCCAAGAAGGCATATGGTGAAGCTCGGTGAAACAAAACGAAAGGGTCATGATGCTAAACCCATCTTTTTCAAACCCAACGCTGAAGCTTCAAATGGAAAATGGGTGAATCCAATCGATGGCAGGAAATGCGGTCAGGGAAAATGGCAGAACTTTGAGGTGGATAGAGGTTCGTCATTAGCATACCGTAAGGAGTTTCAGGTTGACCAAAAAACCTCTCACATCTCTGAAAACTACAAAGAAAAAAATCTCATGACAAGGTCTAAATGGAGAAGGGAACAGAGAAGGAGGAAAGCACAGAGGGATTCTAGCGAAAAGGAAAAAGATGAGTCCAGCACTAATGTGCCTGCAAGGAAAAAGGAGGACCTAAGCATTGACAAAAGAAAGTTTAATACTCCAGCAGAGGCGACCAGAGAGAAATATGATCGAATGGCTATAGAAGACGAAATGTTGACAGATAATTTTGACTCTAGGTCAGAAGCTTATTTGGATATCTTAGTCGGTGTGGTATCTGTGATGCCCAGGGAGTTCGACCAAATCACAGGGGTCGAAGACACCGACATCAATGCAGAAAGAGAAATGGCTGCTCACAAGCCAGTATGCTACTATGTGATGAACAATGGTTTCGTGG
Organism: Lathyrus oleraceus; assembly: GCF_024323335.1. Classification (NCBI taxonomy): domain Eukaryota; kingdom Viridiplantae; phylum Streptophyta; class Magnoliopsida; order Fabales; family Fabaceae; genus Lathyrus; species Lathyrus oleraceus. The sequence goes on from NC_066584.1 coordinate 53,813,426, forward strand.
AGGAGCAAAATGCCTTCTTCGAGAGACTCAACGAGGCTATGAAGATTCATTTTAAGTCTCTCTTTATTATTGGGAAGATCAAAGATGTCCCTATTAATAAAATCGTAGTGGACTGCGACACAACAGTGAATTTGATACCGCACCATATGTTGAGAAAAATTGGCAAGTACGATACAGATGCCAAGCGCCACAATATGGTACTTTCCAATTATGAGGGAAATGTGGGTCCCACTTTTGGTGTAATCCAGGTCGAGTTAACTGTAAGAACTGTCACCAGATCCATAATGTTTATGATTATGGAGACGAAGACTAATTATAATTTGTTATTTGGAAGAGAATGGATACATGGGGTCGGGGTTGTGTCATCCTCAATGCACCAACGAATCATCATATGGCGTACAAATGGTATTGTGGAGAATATAGAAGCAGACCAAGGTTATTTCAAGACTCCTATCAATCATATCGACAGACGTCAATTCGACAAACATTTGGCCAATATCGCTCCGTGTGATCTAGCCAATTTTACATTTACTCCGGACGACAATGCCTATTGTTCCCTATATTTGCATCCCAACAATGGCTTTCAGCTTTGATATCTGGGCCTTATATCAAGAATTTATTAAACTTACAGCTTTGATATCTGAGTATGTATTTCAAATATTAAATTTGTATAGTTTTGATTAAATTTTAGTGTAATAAAATAAAACAAAATGCATTTTTATTTATTTAAATGATTATTTTTACATAAACTAAAATTTAATCACATTTTAATTCATATTTTTGGATACCAATTTTCATAATCTAACTTTGCCAGAAAGAATACTTTGTTCTAATAACTAATTTGATACATGGTCATTCATTTATCATCTTAATCCAAAGATTCACCAAAACTATAATATTATTTAGAATTTACCAACTGTCATATTCCTTCGAACTCGAACAATACAAATCACAACCCATACCCACATGTTCATTCTCATTCTTAGTGAATTTGCTGGTGCTGCTCAATCTTTTGGTGTCGGGGCACTTCTGATCAACCCCTGAAACATCATGAAATTTTTTGGAAAAATGTTCAAATCTCTAAACATGTCATATATATATATATATATATATATATATATATATATATATATATATATATATATATATATATATATATATATATATATATATATATATATATATATATATATATATATATATATATATAGAGAGAGAGAGAGAGAACTTTTATCATGTAACAACACACACTGCACGGGAGTGGGAAAAGCTTTTGCAAGTGAGCTTGGATAATTAATTCATCGCACATGTTTGTGGAGCTATTGTTGCAGCTCAAAGTATTTGATCGACCGGTTCGACACGTGATCTCATGATACTTGTTGGTGAAACAATCATAGATTATCACATGAGCAATTTATAGCCAGTTGTTTAGTATGTACCACCTCCGTAGCTTGGCCATGGAAATGCTATGGTGCCACCTGCTTATCCATATATGGGTCCCTACTACATAAACATGTTTGCTCCCTATAATGCACAAGCTTATCCGCCACAGCCTCGCGGTAGGCGTTTAATGGAAAATCTTTAGCTAATAGGAATTCAACATGCATGTGTTCCTTCACCAACTGATGCAGTCGATGAGCCTGTATTTATCAATGCAAAACATTATCATGGTATTTTAAAACACACGCAGGCTCATGTTAAAGCTGAGTCGGAAAAAAAGTTATCTTTACTCTTTGAATTAGATACTTTCCATAAACCTTCATACAAATCTGCGATGTTGGAAAAGCTGCTAAAAATCTATGTAGCCACAAATTCTGAAATTTAGAGGAAAGCCAATTCTTTGACACAAGCTGCTGAAAATTGGCTTAGGCTATTGCAAGCTACTCATCCGGACAATTTGCTACACGTTCTTGTAGAGGTTGCGAAGTGAAACTTGAAATTGCAAGATGATGTGTTAAGTAGTTTCCTTTTCCTGAAACAACACCTAAAAATGTGGATCAGTTGGGAATTGTAATATTTAAAGCAACAAGAGATTCAATTTACAGGACGAGCAAGAACTTTACTTCAAAAGCACATAATGTATATAGTAACGAAAAACCAATTCCTATCTTGCAAAGCAGTATTGGCGGTTGGCGATTGCGTGAGGGGATCGACACTAAGACTCCAACCGACTTTATTAGTGTGATACCACTGCGATAACGTAAAGTAAATATTGTTCAAAAAAGAAACCATGCATAAACTTAAGATAACAATATATGGATGTTGCAGTATAATTACTACTTTGAAGATAAATCTAAATCAAGTATCTAACATCCAATAGAAAGATTTGTCGCCCCGTTTTCTCTTGCTTCCATACTAGCTACAACTCACACTAACTAATTAACATTTGCTACTAACTGCACAAACTAACTTCATTTCTACAAGCAGTTTTAACAGAATTTAACAATCTAATATTCATTCTAATTTCAACAGAGTTCTAACAAGGCTTCGATTACACTAGTTTAGAACTAACCTAAATGTTTCACATAATTAATTGCAGCTAACTCTAACTGTTTGAGAAATTCAAACTTATTAACTAACATTTTCACACTAACCAATTAACCACTTAACTGAATTTAAGTAACTAAGTTGAACTTGAGAAAGTTAGTTAACAAAGTTTGATCACATCCAACTAACTTGCACTGTGAAAGTTAACAAATGTTAATTACCCTAACACCTCGGGCCAAGCTACTTGATCCGGTTATGCAATCAAAACTCATATATAATCATTCATCACTCTCAGATTAAGGGGTTACCGATCATATTCCATAAAATCTGCAGAATTCTCACTGTGAGAATTTGTAAGATGAGTATGCACCTAAGAGGGGGGATTAGGTTCTTTGAAAACTTTTTCCGGTTTTATGAAAACTTGTTCTTTCTTTTCTGGTTTGGTTATGCAATGAAATGGTAATATGTAAAAAGTAAAGAACACCAAGACCTATTCTAGTTCCCCTTACAATTCGAGAGTACTCCAATTCCCTTACCACATTATAATTAGATCTTATGGACAAGACAACCTAGTCTTTCTATACAGACTCTAACAAAAATACCAAGAACAAACCTCTTGGATTTTTCACTAAGTCCGCTAAGAGAACAATTCTCTCTTAATGACTCTATTGTTTCCAACAATCCTTGACAACAAGGATAATAAGAGCAATATGAGTTTTTACAAGTTTTTGACAGATGGAATAATATATCAATCTATTGATTGATCTTATCCTTTTAAGTAATCAATTTTCTTTATGACATACAAGTTCTCTAAGGATGATATGGATGAAACTATATGAATGCATATTGAAAGTTCTATGTAGAAAGTTTCACCAGAAAATTTAATCAAGAACACTTGAGAGAATTTGAAAAGATGAAGAGAAAAAAATTGTTTGAAATATTTGTGTGAAGGAGGTGTGTTCAAATTCTGAAAATATGTGTTATATATAACTCTTAGACATCTTTCTAAATGGTCATAATTCATGAATGGATGACATGCTTCAAGAACACATTTCAGAAAAAGTTTTCATGAAAGAATACATTTATTTTTCCCACTGGTTCAGTGGTAATCGATTACCCAATATGGTGTAATCGGTTACACCTGAGCCAACATTAAAAAAGTTGAAATTTTTTACTGTGTAATCGATTATCTAGAACATGGTAACCGATTACCTGCTGTAAAACTTATCACAGGAGGCAACGCACACAACTGACAATCGATTACCTCAAACCTTATAATCGATTACCATCAGGGCAGAGAGACAGAATGTAGTGAAAAATGAAATGTAAGGCCAAATTAAAATATTTAAGAGACTTAAATGAAACATGATATGTATGTATGAAAACATTGAGCACTTGAATGAACATAGAGAGGTTGAGAACTTTATACCTTAATAATTTGATCAAATCAATATAAATCTTCAAGACTTGAAACTCTTTTATAAGTGAAGTTTGACTTGTGCTTGAGTCTTAAACCATTCTTTTTGCGATGCGCATTTGGTTGTAGAACATGTCTTCATCAAAACACTTTGAGAAGCTTATCTTCACATTCTCCCCCTTTTTGATGATGACAACTCTTTATTGAAAGTTTTATCCAATCTTGCTTTCTCTAACAATTGAAAACTCCTCCTTGATCGAAGCTCCCTCTTGATCCATGATTGAGAGAATTTTTAAAGTAATTGCTAGATACATTGTTATAGAGACATACAACATACAACAACCAATTATATCTTATCCCCCTTTGTCATTAGCAAAAAGGATGGGAAAGACTAAACAATAAACGACCATATGGTGTATGATAATATAACATATAATATGAAAACATACACAAATAACAAAACAACCAAAAATACATAACTTAATACAAAACCAACTTGTCCATACATAATAATTAAAACATAAATATTTAAAGACAAGAAAATTCAGCATAACAAAAGAAACAAGAAACAAACACAATAATTATTGTAAACACTTTAATCACTTTCCAACATTTCCACATTCTCTTCATCCTCTCCTTCATCTTCACAACTTTCCTCTTCATCACTAATTTTCGGGTTTGGGGATTTGGTAAGGTTTTCCAAAAGTCTTTTAATAGAAGCCATTTCAAATTTCTGCTCAAGATGATTACGAATCATAGTGGATTCAACTGAACAGATCTTGTTGTAGAGGACTTCATTGGGGTACCCGCCTTCCGGAGCTGGTGAAGGAGCATTAGAGGGTTCATCCTTATACTTATACACGTCATCCTTGTCCAAAAAGATACTAGTATTCCTAACCGATGTTGAAGCATTAATCTCACATTCCCTAGCAGACATCTTCTTCTTCGGTTCCCGTTTTAGATCAATTCCACAACCTTCCAAAATTTTGGTGATTAACCTAGCATATGGCAATCCACCGGTTAAGGATTGTTGGTGCTTCATATGGTACATGATAGTGTATGCCCAATTTACTTGAATCTTATTTTTGATAGCATATATCAATTGTAACTCCAAATCACCAATTTGGGAATGATTTGAGTGTTTCGGCATCAACACATAAGTAATCAAGTAATTGAGCATCCTATCACTCACGGTTAAATTCTTTGCAAATAGAAGTAATCGGGAATAAGTTGGATTCTTCTTGCCAAGAATAGCTTGCTGAGAAACACGACAGATATGGAAGAAATAATCCATCTTATTTTAACCTTCCCATTCCAGGACTAACCCATGGTGAAATGCTTGACCAACAAAAGGAATTCCTAAACAGTTTCCAAAAGCTTCTAAATCCAAGATAATATAAGTATTCTTAACTTTAGAAGTGAGGACATCATTATCACCAAGAATAATAACTAGATTTGCATAAAAATCTTTAACTAAATCCGGATAAAAATTTCTAGTGTCAGAAACCATAGAATATACTCCGTGTAGTCTCAGAAGCTCAGGAAAGTAAAAATTGTGAGAAGGGAATGATGAAATGTTACCATATTTCACCGTCATAAGAGATTGATTCCTGAAATCAAAAGTAAGTCTTCTAGTCTTGATAGAGGGTGCATGTTGTGCAGCCTCTTAAGGTTCTGAGCTAACTTCGTCAATTTTGGATTTTCCCTTATCTTTCCTTAAAGGAGCCATGAAGCTTGAAGAGATTGAGAGTTAGGGTTTTGAAAAAAAAACGAATTTGAGTTTGGGAAGAAGTTTGGAAGGGGTTTGGGTAAGAGAGATTGAAAATATAAAGAGATTTATGAGTGGGAATTTAATGGAGTTTTAATTTTAGGTGATGGAAATATATGAGAGAGGAGAAGTTTGAAGTAACGTTTAGGGTAGATGAAAAGTGAAGGGGTTCAGAACAAAAATATTGGAAAGTGGTAACGTAATGAATAAGCACTTAAAAATATAGAAAAGTAACACATATTTAATAAAAGACAAAAATCTGGAAAACGTTTAGGTGTAATCGATTACCCTGAGAGGTGTAATTGGTTACACTATGCAAAAACACAGCAACGAGTCACGCAAGCAGGCATGTAATCGATTACAGACTAAGAGGTAATTGATTACCTCAAAGAAAAAAACAGAGTGTTCACCAGGATCATCATGCAATGAATTTTAATATACCAACACATACACATGTTATTAAATATCCTTAGACAACTTTATATGAAGCAAACATGTCATACAAACATTATAAATGCACACAAAATTAATTTTTCTTCAAACTCATGTAAGAAAACACATACATACACTTCTAAAATAAAAGTTTGAGGTAATGAGAGAGTGTACCTTTGTACTTGTACTGATTAATTTTGAAAAATCAAATGTCACAATCATCTAAAATACCAAGTTCCCTTCGAATTTTGTAAAATGATTCCTTCAGGAGAGGTTTTGTGAATATGTCGGTAAGCTGATTATGCGTATCCACGAACGAGACTTCAACATCTCCTTTGAGCACATGTTCAAGCAAGAAGTGATTTCGAATTTCTATGTGTTTAGTACGAGAATGCATGACTGGATTCTTTGTCATATTTATTGCACTTGTGTTGTGGCATCGAAGTGGTATGCATCCGAGATTTAGTCCGAAATCACTTAGTTGTTGCTTTAGCCATAGAATCTGAGCATAACAACTTCCTGCTGCTATGTATTCTGCTTCTACGGTGTTAAGAGCAACACATGCTTATTTCTTACATGCCCAAGAAACTAATGCATTTCCTAGGATGTGACATGTTCCACTTGTACTTTTTCTATTAGTTTTACAACCTTCATAATCTGAGTCAGAATATCCAACTAAATCACATATACTACCTTTTGGATACCATAGGCTGACATTCATTGTTCCTTTGAGGTGCTTCATGATCCTTTTAACAGCAGTGAGATGCGATTCCTTTGGATTGACTTGAAACCGCGCACAAAGACCCACACTAAACATTATACCAAGACGACTTGCCGTCAAATATAGTAAGGAACCAATCATACCTTGATACTCTGTGATATCAATCGAAACACCTGATTCATCTTGATCAACATAAGTTTCGGATCCCATTGGAGTAGACATTGCCTTGCAACTATCCATGTTGAATCTTTTCAACAACTCTTTGTAGTACTTTGATTGGTTGATGAAGATGCCATCCTTTAGTTGCTTAATTTGGAGTTCAAGAAAATAGTTCATCTTGCCCATCATGGACATCTTGAATTCTCCTTGCATCATCAATGGAAATTCTTCACACATTTCTTTGTTTGTTGAGCCGAATATGATGTCGTCAACATAGACTTAAACCAATAAAGTGTTACCTTTTATTTTCTTAATAAACAAGGTCTTGTCAAATTTACCTTTTTCAAATCCTCTTTCACAAAGAAAGTTGCTAAGTCGATCATACCACACCCTTGGTGCTTGTTTTAAGCCATAAAGAGTTTTCTTCAACTTGAAGACATGTAAAGGATTCTTGAAGTCTTCAAAGCCTGAGGGTTGTTTGACATAGACTTCTTCATTGATGTAGCCATTCAAGATGGCACTCTTGACATCCATTTGGAATAACTAAAAATTTAATGAACAAGCATAAGCAAGTAATAAACGAATAACTTCTAACCTTGCAACCAGAGCGAACGTTTCTTCAAAATTAATGCCTTCCTCTTGATTGTATCCTTGGGCCACCAACCTTGCTTTGTTTTGAACAATTATACCATTCTCATCAAGCTTGTTCTTAAACACCCATCTAGTACCTATGATGTGATTACCACTTGGCCTAGGGACAAGTTCCTAAACTTGATTCCTTTCAAATTGGTTTAACTCTTCTTGAATAGCAACTATCCATTGGTCGTCTCCTAAGGCTTCATCAACTTTGGAAGGTTCAATTTGTGAAATAAACGCCATATTCAAGCACACATCTTTGAGATTGAATCTTGTTGCAACGCCTTGACTAATGTCACTAATGACTTTATCAATTGGATGATCTCTATGAGTTCTCCATTTTTAGGTAGATCATTATCATTTGACTCTTGTTAAATTGGTTCTTCATGATGTTCCATTTGATTATCATTGATGACTTTGGAAGTATCTTCTTGAGGAACATCTACAATATCATCATCATCATCACACAAAACAACATCCTCCTTGGGAGGGTTAGTTTCATCGAAAGAAACATGCATAGATTCTTCAAAAGTTAAAGTTCATTTATTATAAATTCTATATGCTTTACTAGAGAGAGAATAGCCAAGAAAAACAGTGTCATCGGACTTTCCATCAAACTTACCAAGGTTGTCTTTGTCATTGTTTAAGACAAAGCATTTGCACCAAAAAATGTGAAAATAAGAAATGTTTGGTTTCCTTTCTTTGAAAAGTTCATAAGAGTCTCTTTCAAAATATGTCTTATAATAACTTTATTACTTACATAGCATGTCGTACTTACTGTATCAATCCAAAAGTATTTGGAAGATTCGAGTCGCTAAGCATTATTCTTGCAAGTTCCACGAGTGACTTATTCTTTATTTCCACCACTCTATTTTGTTGAGGAGTCCTTGGTGCCGAGAAATTGTAAAATATTCCATGTTCTTCGCAAAATTCTTCGAAATAGGCGTTTTCGAATTCTCCACCATGGTTGCTTCTTATGGAGGCAATTTTTAGTGAATTCTCATTTTGGATTTGCCTTGCATACTTCTTGAATGCATCACTTTTCTTCACTAAAAAGAATGTCCAAGTATATCTAGAAAAATTATCAACAATAACTAAAGCGTATACATTACCTCTGAAGCTTCTTGTTCTTGATGGACCAAATAAGTCCATATGAAACAATTGTAATGGTCGTGAAGTGGACACCACATTATTAGGTTTGAAAGTTTATTTGGTTTGCTTTCCCTTTTTACATGCATCACATAATCTATCTTTGATAAAATTCATCTTAGGCAATCCAATGACAAGATCATGTTTGACTAATTTATTCAAGTGTTTCATATGAATGTGAGCAATTATCTTATGCCATAGTCATGCGTCATTGTTATTCACCATGAGACATTTTACCTTCAAAGACAAATCATCAAGGGAAATCATAAATATATTATTAAATCTTGTACCTTTGAGTTTTACCTCATGTGTGACTTCATCTTCAATCAAGCACTTATCCTTGGTGAACTTGATTTTGAAGCCTTTGTCACAAAGTTGGCTAATACTTAGAATATTGTGCTTTAGTCCTTCAACATAAATAACATCTTCAATGGATGTGAAAGGTGGTGCTCATACTTTACCTATACCAAGAATTCTTTCTTTGTTGTTATCACCATAAGTGACATAACCCTTGGCCTTTAATGCTAGATTTGAAAATTTGTTAATATCTCCCGGCATATGCTTGGAACAACCACTATCAAGATACTAAAAATTTGATGTGGTTTTCAAGCATATCTACAAAACAAATTAAGTTTTGTTAGGTACCCAAATTGCTTTGGGTCCTTCATAATTAGTGTCTTTCTTTACCCACATGTAATACCCACTTGCTATGCTAAAAATTCTAACATAGCAAGAATTAGGTGTATGGCCAACTATTCCACAATAAAAACAAGTAGTGATGAACAACTTTTGCTTTGGTCACTTTCTCTTTGGTAGATTGTTCAATAGCCTTAACAAAAATGGTTTGGTTAGAACTTGGTTTAGAAAATTTTGAATAACCAAGACCACTTTTGTCATTTGAATATCTTTGATGGCTAAGAACATCTTCCAATCCAATCTGTCCTTTTTCATATCTTTCTAAAACTCTTTTTAATTGGACAATTTGAAATGATAATGACTCACAATTTTTACATACAAAATTTTGTTTTTCACTAATCATCTTTTGTTTTTCATCATTGCCATCTTTTTCCATTGACATGACTTTTTCTTCTAGAGATGAAATTAGTTTCTTTTGAGATGATATTGTTTTATACAGAATTTTGCATTCTTTAAGAAGTTCATTCATTGCACCTTGTGCATCACTATCATATATAGAAAATTTGTTACTAACCTCATCTTCTTCATCATCTGAGTAGTGTGAAGCCATTAATTCTATATTTGCACATTCGTCGCTTTCTGATTCGGATGAAGAACTTATCTCATTATCTTCCCATGTAACATATGCCTTTTTATTTTTAAATTCCTTCTTGCCTTTAAAGCCGCCTTTCTTGGATAGTTTCGGAAAATCTGGCTTTATATGACCTTGCTTTCCACATTCATAGCATGTGACATCTTGTGTAAATGTGGAAGCCTCCCTTTTCCTGAAAGATTTCTTTCTATTTGAATAGTTAAACGATTTATCATTTCTACCAAAGAACTTACTGAGTCTTTTAAAAAGAAGCATAAAATTCTCATCTTCTTCAGGATCATCATTTGTTCGTTCTTCTTTTGACTCGACTTTTAGAGCGATACCTTTGGACTTTTTCTCTTGATTTTCATGTTGTTCAAGTCTTCCAAGTTCCAATTCAGGTTCTTGAAGCTTTCCGAACAATGATGCGGATGTCATGGTCGAGAGGCTCTTCTTCTCAGATATGGCCATTACTTTCGGTTGCCAATCTCTTGTCAATGATCTAAGCACTTTAAGGTTGAGATCATCATTTGTAAAGGTCTTTCTGAGTGTAATCAAATGATTCATTAAATGGACGAATCTCTTCTGCAATGCAACAACGGATTCTCCGGGCAGCACTTTGAACATTTCATATTCTTAACTCAATGTGTTTAATCTGGATCTTTTAACTTCAGCGGTTCCTTCATGAGTCTCCACCAAAGTGTCCATATTTATTTAGTCGATTGACATTGAGATATGCGGAAGAAATCATCCATACTTAATACACTTTGAAGAATATTGATAGATTTCTTTTCATTAAGTATTCTTTTCTTATCGTCTTCATCATAGTAGCTTTTAACCTTAGGAGTGCCAACACCATTGACCACACTAATTGGATTATGCAGACCATTTTCAACGGTTTCCCATATACCATCTCCTTGTACTTTTAAATGTGCTTTCATTCGGGTTTTCTAGAAGTCAAGATATTCTCCAGAAAATAGAGGGGATTTGTTGTTACTACCACCATTCTTAAAAACCGGGTTTGCGCTTGCGGAAGCCATCTTCAGGATCTAAGGAGCAAGTTACTAATAACCTGCTGTGATACCAAATGTAATTTTAGTATACGCCTAAGAGGGGGTGAATTAGGTTCTTTGAAAACTTTTTTCAGTTTTATGAAAACTTGTTCTTTCTTTTCTGGTTTGGTTATGCAATGAAACGGTGAAGTGCATAAAGTAAAGAACACCAAGACGTATAATGGTTCCCCTCACAATTCGAGAGTATTCCAATCCCCTTACCACATGTAAGATATTTTATTATAGTTAGATCTTATGGATAAGACAACCTAATCTTTCTATACAAACTCTAATAAGAATACCTAGAATAATCCTCTTGGATCTTTCACTAAGTCCACTAAGAGAACAATCCTCTCTTAATTACTCTCTTGTTTCCAACAGTCCTGGACAACAAGGATAATAAGAACAATATGAGTTTTTACAAGTTTTTGACAGATGGAATAATATATCAATCTATTGATTGATCTTCTCCTTTTAAGTAATCAATTTTCTTTATGACATACAAGTGCTCTAAGTATGATATGGATGAAACTATATGAATGTATATTGAAAATTCTGTGTAGAAAGTTTCACTAGAAAATTTAATCAAGAACACTTGAGAGAATTTAAAAAGATGAAGAGAAAAAAATTGTTTGAAATATTTGTGTGAAGGATGTGTGTTCAAATTCTGAAAATATATGTTATATAAAACCCTTATACACCTTTCTAAATTATCATAATTCATGAATGAATGTCATGCTTCAAGAACACATTTCAGAAAAGGTTTTCATGAAAGAATACATTTCTTTCTGCCACTGGTTCAGTGGTAATCGATTACCCAATATGGTGTAATCGGTAACATCTGAGCCAACGTTAAAAAAAATTGAATTTTTTTATTGTGTAATCGATTACCCAGAACATGGTAACTGATTCCCTGCTGTAAAACTTGTCATAGGAGGCAGCGCAGACAATTGGGAATCGATTACCTCAAACCTGGTAACCGATTAGCATCAAGGCAGAGAGACAGAATATAGTGAAAAATGAAATGTAAGGCCAAATGAAAATATTTAAGAGGCCTAAATGAAACATGATATGTATGTATGAAAACCTTGAGCACGTGAATTAACATAGAGAGGTTGAGAACTTTATACCTTAATAATTTGATCAAATCGGTAGAAATCTTCAAGACTTGAAATTCTTTTATAAGTGAAAATTGACTTGTGCTTGAGTCTTGAACCATTCTTTTTCTGATGCGCATTTGCTTGTAGAACATGTATTCATCAAAACACTTTGAGAAGCTTATCTACACATAATTCTCCCTAAATCATATATGTTCCCTACTCATCATCTTCCAATCATTTTTTAATCATTACACACATAAAAATATCCAAAACCCTCTCACTTTATCACTGAGATTCAACCATTCCCTTATAATCTCAAAACTGAATCTCTCTCACACTCAATCAAAGCTCTCAACTCTCTCTGAGTCTCAACCTTTCTGCAAATCACTCACAACATCACAACAATAACAATAATGAAACAACACAAGAAGATGGAAGAGGAAGAAGAAGTGATTGAAGTTCCGAGCAAAGATTTTAAGGATCACCTGATTAAAGATCCTCAAGTTTTCTTCTGCACAATCTTCGCCTTCATCTTCAACAAAATCCGAGACAAATCACGGTCTCGCAGGTTGGTTCTTGAATTCCTCTTTTTCTTGCTCAAATCCCGTCACCACAATATAGTCATGTTCAACCTTAACCAAACCCCTAAGTTTTAATTTCAGATTGATGCTCCCTTTCCATTTAATGTTGGTTTCCATATCTTAGGGCTCATCTCTTTTTCGTTTCGGTTTGGGGGTCGTATGTTTTGGTAGGAATTGATGAATGATTAGGGAAGAGTGCGTCAAAAGGAGTAGAGTAATGGTGAATTCTGGCTGAATGGATATCTTTTTCGCCCCTAGAGCGGCGGAGCCACCAACGACGGTGAGATGTTGAGAGAGGGTGAAGGACATGAATGAAGAACGTACATGAGGTGAATGGTTTGATCTGATATGCCTTTCCCCTTTTGCATTGGTCGTATTGCCCTTTAGAGCCTTAGCCCATGAATTTGTTGTCTACGCACTTGAGTTCACTACATGCTCCCCCCTCTGAATAGCCAACGACTTTGGGCTTGGCCAACATCAGGCCCAAGCATTTTGCTTACCCCACACACTGCAAGTCTATTTGCACCCCCACGCGTCCTCTCTCTTTTCTTTCCTTTTTAATTTTGTTATTTTAATGGATTTTTAGTTTTTTCCTTTATTTGTTTAATGGTACATGTTTTTTTCACCTTTTATTAGGATTTTGAAATACCTTAAAAATGTTAATACTTAGCTAATTAGGCTTTTAATTTATTTACCATTTAATTAATATATAAAAACAAAATAGTTCACCATTGGTTATAAATAACCATTAGTTTAGAATTAGCTTTCAAATTAGATATTTTAGAAGTTGATACACATGTTCATATTATTCATCTTGATTAGTTATAATGTTAGAAACTGATTTGCATGACGATACTTAGTTTTTTCTTAGGTTTTTAGACTTCATAAAAATTCATATGTTTTCATAACTTGATCCATGCCCTAAGTGAATGATTGGTCAGTGTCAAATTTGATCAATTGATCACTTCATATTATGTCTAATTCCTCTATCTAGTCAAGTGATCAAGAGTCTCTTGATCACTTAATGGGATTGATTCTCTGTACTGGCATTGCATTAGACACCTCAAGACAAATTCAGACTCCAGACTTCAATTCATCTCACACACAAGCTCAACATAAGTTCAAGCCAATTCAAGACATCATACAAGGCTTTGAAGATATTGTACATCAATATTGGATCACTAATCAAGCACAACAAAAAGAATCTTCTTCAACACTTGTCAATCATGATGAGAATTACATGCCACGACCCTTAAGTAATGGAGAAGGATGAGAGAGATTTTTCCTATCCTTATTTTGAGTACCTCTATGTACGGGGCATAGGCCCCAATTATTCAGAGTATTCATCTTCATTCATAGACTTTAGTGCAATTTGAATCAAATGATTTTCAAGTCTTCTTCCCCATAGGAAATATCTCAACACTTGAACAATTTTCATCAACAATACACTTCCTCTTTGGACCAAATAATACACTCTTTGGACTTATATATCTTCTTTGGGTCAAGTACATCATGGTCAAATACTCATTTCTGAATCAAAAACTTTTCTTTCGTGTTTGCCTAGTTAGACCTCGCACTTAGGCCTCTTTCTGATGCATTGTTTGCCTTGCCGGACCTCATGCTTAGGCAAACCCATCTTCATGCATATTTGTCTTGTCAGACCTTGTGCTTAGACGAACCATTTTATTTCTTGTTTTCCTTGTTAGACCCCATGCTTAGGCAAACCCATCTTCATGTGTGTTTGTCTTGTCAGACATTGTGCTTAGAAAAACTATTTTCTCTTCTTAGTTGCCTTGTCAGACCTTGCACTTAGGCAAACCTCTTTCTCATGCATGTTTTCCTTGTCAGACCTCGTGCTTAGGAAACACCCTTTTTGCTCTTTGGCCATACCATTTATTGATTAACGCGACACCCTTTAGTTCAAACACTTACTCTATGTATACAAATAACACAACCATTGGTTCAAATAATACTTTCACAATACTTTTCACTTCACAACTCTTTGTAATGCAACCTTTTTTCTCTATTAATTCAATTCAATTAACTTTTTCTTTTTTGTTTATCACTTAAATCTTTTTTAAAACAATTTTTCTTTCTTTTCATAAAAGAACTGTTATAATTTGTTCCTTAGCAGTCAGACTAAAATCTTGGAGTATCCGAACTAGGATCAATTCAACTAATATCTACACAATTCTAGGATACGATTATAATTGTTCCATAAAATCAACCAACACATCCGTATTAGTTCTACGAACTACGAAGATCTTATTTCCTTATTTCACTATGAGGATATGTAGGCACGAAAGTTCGAATCCTTGGCAAGCACACCAACTATAAACCTTTTTTTTCTTTTCGCAAGTAATACTTAGATAATTACACCCATTCGAGCAAAGAACAACCAAAATGGTTCCCGTTGAGTACAATAGACGTGAGAGGTGTTAATACTTTCCCCTTACATAACCGACTTCCCTACCATTTTTCTCTTCTCCTGGGTTTTATCGATGTTTTCCCTTTCCTTCTGGTATAAATAAAGTTCGGTGCCGACTCTGTTATTTCTTCGAGCGTGCGATGCGTTCAAGTATTTTTCGCGGCACGGCAACTGGCGAATCTGTTGGGGAGTCCATAAGCAAGTCAAGCCTAGTTTTGTTTGTTTCCTTGTGTGTTTGGGTGTTTATCTTTATTCTTTACTTGATATATCTTTGTGTTATTTATCGCATTCTTTATTGTTTTAAATATTCATATTTTGCATACTCTGGATATCTGCTATATTCTTTGTTGTGGGCTGAGATGACAATACATGAGAGAAAAGCTTTACATCTGAGCTTAAGCATAAACACTGGATAGTATCACGGCAAGAGTCGTATTGACCTACTTGTAGTTATTCCTCGATCAGGGCCAACACGAGATGTCACACCTAGACTAGATCCTATTAGGAGCATCATTGTCCGACGAGCCATTCAATCCAGGCAGTGGTATCTCAAAATGGGTCCATGAATCTAGGGACCATTTTAAGATTCTATTTGAAGACGGGTACATACTTGTGAGGGGATATTGGGTTTTTGCAGGAAACTAAGACCCTACATACCTTTGTACTTTATAAGATACGGTTTTTCGGAAACTTTTTCCCACTGCGCACCTTCCCACCTCAAAATTTAAATGATCGTATTATGTGTATTGAGTGAGTTTCAAAATCACGGCACTTTGTTCAAGTTTATTTGAAAATGGGATGCCTTATACCACTTACATCAATGGAGTGGGCGGTTCATTCAACAACAAAAGTCGATACTTGGTTCAACCAATTTGTAGAAAGAATGTAAGAGTTCACCAAATTGAACGAGATTGAAAGATAATCAAATGCACAAAAGTTAAATGGGGATTTCAATACTTATAGATTTAGTCAACGACAAATCTTTCGATTCATTTTAGTTTTTCGTCATCAATTAATTGTATGTAATTATTTATTAATATTAAGGCTTAAAAGTATTTTAGTCCCTGTAAGTTGGTAAGTTTTTTAGTTGCGTCCCTGAATCTTTTTTTTCTTGGAAATAGTCCTTGAATGTTAAAATCGTGTTGGTTTTAGTCCCTAAAGTTAAAATCCGCAAGAAAATCTGCAAGTTTCATGGAGATTTTAACTTTATGGACTAAAACCAACATGATTTTAACATTCAAAGATTATTTTCAAGAAAAAAAGATTCAGGGACGTAAATAAAAAACACGTCAACTTACAAGGACCAAAAGACTATGTAAGCATAATATTAATGAAGTGTTTATATACACAATTTTAAGTATTTTAATACAATTTGATGTTTGCCAAAAAAATTGTCCATATCCAAATAAAACACACAGATTCTATTTTCTTTTTGGTTCAGGAGAGATTCTGGAGATGTATCTCCAGAATAAGAATAAGACATTAGGATGGTATCGAAGATGCATCTCTGAAACCTCAATTAATACCGGAATTTCTAAATTTTTTGTAAGTTTACAATATTACTAGAAATGTTAAAAAGTACCATGTTATACTGGAAATTTAAATCAAAGTGAAATTTCCGATAGTGTAATTTGTTTAAAATTTTAAACAGTCAGGATTTTGCCGATAGTTTTGGACGACTGTGATTGCACCGACCGTTTTGTGTGGTTCGTATAAATGCAAAGTTGTATAAATAGGGGTCACCTGTTTTTTGAGAAAGTATCTAAAAATGCCTCTTCCTCGGTTTTTTATTAAGGCAGAAGTGTACTTTAATAGAGCTTCACCTTCCGTATAGTTTCGGCTTTCGGATGGAACCACATCTCTCGCCGCCTTGACATCCAAGTTGAATGAATTATTGTATGATATTGATAACAAAAAGGTGAGAAAGATCAAATTTTGTGAAGATTAGATTGATACTAATGGAAGGGTGAAATACCACCTTATTAAGTTGAAGACTGGTGAAGATGTGAAGGTTGTGTGGAGATCATTTCTCTGTAGGTTAACAAAGGGGTCGATCGAGTTAGATGCGAAGATTTCAAGATCTATCGACAACATAATTAAGATGATGAAACATCTAGAATCACCTGGTAGTGTTTAAATTATCTTATTTATTATCGTTTTCTTAAGTTATGTTTAACTTATGTAATCCTTTGTCAAATGTAAAATTATGTTCACCTTGCATCAATGTAAGATCCAAAACATTATCTAATAAAAAGTTTTGTGCAGATGTCTGAGTAATGTTACACATAATATACAAATAATACATAAAAATAACAATAGTGTCTAAATAGGTCCCCCACGTGCTATATGTGCAACACATGATAAACTAGTAAAAACCTTACCATCTGGGTTTACCAAACCCATGAGGTTATCCACAATAATTATAATCAGCTGAAGATGGCGACAATGATGACACATCATCAATAGGTACCCCAACATCAGAAGGCCCAATATCATTTGTATGCTTAACAAGTGGGATGATACGAGGGTGTGATATAGTGAGGTACCACTTCAAGTAACCATCCTCATATTGCAAGGTGTGTTGGACCTTAATTGAGAGATCTCTAATGGCACGACCAAAGTCGATGATGTTACTATGAAACCACTTGTCAATGCCCGAAGATGGAATATCTTGAACTGGTCATGGGATGCTCTGAACATAACCATATTGTCGCAGACACGTCTTAGGAAAGTGTCTAGGGACAAAGGTCTCCCACCGTATATAACCTGAATATAAAGAAGAGTCATAAAACTCGAGGTGGACTTTGTGATTAGTGTATGGTGTCCATATAACATCATCTACAGTCAACACATCAAACCTCCTCATGTAGTTCGTAACCCCACCAGGATGTCCCTGTCTGGACTTCCATCTCCTCTCTCGTGGGCCCCCCCACAGGGGAATGCTGCACCCTCCTTTCAAAGAAGGTGGGGAAATTCTCGTATATCCAGAACTGATATCAGAACACAGACATAACAAATAATAATTAATAAATTCTATTCGTAAATATTAAACAAGAACTAAACAATAAATATTAATTTCAAGTATACTTGTAACAAACTCAAATAACCAATAAGTTGTATGGTCTCAAAGGTTGTCGCAATCCCAAGTGCTGAATATAGGATGGTCAAGGCATCATACCCCAAGCCCAACTTGTATCGTCAAGGCTAGTGGACATTCACATGTACCGAGCATCGATATAAACACTTGACTTGTCTGCAAAGAGAGTACATGCTACTATATGTAGCATGTACACCCTAGAGGCAACCCCATACATCTGTGTTGAAACAAGCTCCTTGTACCTATCCTGAAGCGAAGACATATGAAGGTGAGCACATCTGTTAAAGTCAAACTCTTCTAGCACAACCTCCTTAGAAACCCCAAAATCTCGTACAACAGTCAAACATGCAAGCAACAGGCTAATAACTGAAGTCGTGAAGAATCTATTGATGATGGGGAGATGGAACAATGAAGAGACATCATCCAAAGTGATATTTATCTCCCCAAATGGCAGATGAAAGGAAGATGTCTCCTTATGCCATCGCTCACAAAAGCAGTAAGAAGTGAAGCGTCAAGCATGGTAAGTGAGCAATCGACAAACACGAGGAGCTCAAAATCATGTACAATTCACTTGACCTGCTCATGTATCCATCTCGACCGCTGGTAATGAACCTCCTGGGCATGAACAACCTCAACATCATCTCATGTATAATTCACGTGTGAGTTTGGTAAATTTTGCAAAAATAGTGAAAAAAGCTCCAAGGATAATATTGTCAATTTATAGGGATTTGGGAGGGGGTGTCGATTACAAGTGTGGGGGTGGAAAGTTAAAACCTCACTAAATTTATGAGTGCGTGCCTAAGGCTGGATAAAAATCGGTTACCCACCCCAAACCGCCAATACCCAAAAAATAAAAGGTAATTAGGCGATTTCAAATGGTCCAACGGTTTAAACAGGTCAAAGAAGTGGGTTGGACCAGATTTATTGGGCGAGCCCGGGTAACAAAAGTTGGACCACAGGTACCCTGACCCTCCCATTTTACTACCCATACAAAAAAAAATTAGTGACTTTTCTCTTAACCTAACCCTCTTTCACTCATAAAATCATTTTATGCTCTTATTGCTCACATCTCTTACGTAAAAACCCTATTCGACCGCAACCACTCATTCACCACCAATAATTCAACCACAACAATCACTATCATCATCATCAACTCAACCGCGATGACCACCACCACTCACCTTCATGAGATATTTTCTCTCTCTCTCTCTCTCTCTCTCTCTCTCTCTATATATATATATATATATATATATATATATATATATATATATATATATATATATATATATATATATATATATATATATTCAGATAAAATAATTTCGTCATATTTTTGAAGTTGTGTCCATGAATCTTATGTTGTTTGCAAGGTTAGCGTTGTTATTTTGTTTCAAAATTTTAAGGTTGGATACAATTAGCATTTGGAACCAATATTTAGTATTGGTTTTTATCTGAGGAGTTTATTTGGGCATGTGGCTAATGGATTTTTATTGCACAACAGTGCAACGGGAGAAGAGTCAGGTTTCAGAGACTTCTATTCACTCTGGCTATGCAGAGACATCTATTTTTAAGGCTCATGTTTCTCCTCATGCTTTTCCATCTTCTTCTTTCGTAGGAGACAGTTTCACCTACAGACACATCAGCATCACTCCCTTTATCCTCATGCAGGCGTTATGTTTCACATATTCAGGCGCCAGAGGTAGTGGAGGCACCAATGCCACCTTTGACGAATGATGTTTTTGAGCCAGTTACGCCTCTGACTGTTGATGTTGTTGAGCCAGTGCCACCTTTGGATGGTGAGGTTTTTGAGGATGATGGTATAGATCCACCTCAGGCATTTGGAGGAGGCCCTTTAGAGTTGCCATCATTGCCTATGTACTCAAACAATATTGCCAGACATATTTGTGACAGAGAGGTAATATTAGTTGGATTCATTCATTTTAATTTACGTGTATTAATATATTATAAGTTTCTGACATCAATTTATTTTTCCACGGGACCGTAATACGCTGAAGTTTATTAACCATGGGCGAAAGATTATTGGCTTGCCTCATCCGAATGAGGAGTGGTTTCTGGCAGCTTTGTCCATACCTGGGATGAAGGACTTGTGCATGAATGGTTGATTATAGTCAACCACTGGATGCTTGATGCATTCGTGGAGAGATGACATACCGAGACCTCGTTATTTCATCTCCCGCTTGGTGAGATGTTTATTACACTCGACGATGTGTCGTGTTTGCTGCATTTTCCGATCAGGGGGAAACTTCTAGATCATGGGAGGATTAATAAAGATGAGACACTCGAGTTGATGGTAGACTATCTGGGAGTTGACCTAGAGGTTGCGCTGACTGAGATGGAGAGAACTTGAGGGGCTCATACTAGGTTTAAATTCCTAAAAAAAAGTATATACATACGAGCTCACTAGAGAAGAGCGGGCTAGAGGTGATGACGAGCAAGTGGGGCTCTATATAGCGTATGCTATGAGATCATACCTTATATATTGGGTTGATCACTGCGATTTTTATGGACAAGAGTGCCACTTATACAAATGTTGTTTACCTACGGTACTTCGAGGAATTCGAGCAGATTCATGAGTACAACTGGAGGACGCTTGTTTGATCTACTTGTACTCGAAGTTATCAGAGGGTTGTAAGTGGAAGACGAAGTAGATCACATGCAACATCACACTACTGACGATAATATTTATTGGTCTTTTAATGCTTCTGTGTCATTTTCATTTCATCTTTGTAATACCATTACTGATGATTCGTGTGTTCCAACACTTCTCAGGCTTGGATCCTCCAGCAATTCCCGTGTATCTCCGACTGGGCGAGTGTACCGACTTACACTAAGGATATGCCGTGTGGTTTTGCATTTTCCCCATTCATATGGAATTAGGCGACATAGTCGTTCAGAGTGTATCTTGACTGCTTGATTGCCGATGACATGCACTTCAATAACTATGTCGATCACCGTGAGACACGACGATATGACAACATAGTGTTATACTCAGGATGGTTGGCTTACGGATCATGTCTCACTGCTCCACATCTTCCCGAAGCGTGATGCGGAAGTTTGAATACATTCAAATCATTCCTAGACACCCTGTTGTCTCTTTTCATCCTGCTTTGATACATAGACAGATAGATGCCATGTTTAATTATTATGAGATTCATCTGGTACTGGAGGAGGCACGAAGTACCATAGCTGAGAGCGATTGGAGCTACGTCGATGGATACATCAAGTGGTTCTTCAGAGTGTCACATCTATATATGGTGCAGACTTCTCCAAGAGATCCACCGATACCAGCTCAATATGGGATACTAGAGGATGAGCAGGCGCATTTAGATCATGCTCATAATGTCTTGTCTAAATGTCGTGCATAATGGAGATTGCGCATGCAGGCATTGACATAGGTATCTTTCCTGATGAGTGTTGTGAGACAGGTCCTAGATCCCATCATGACGGAGGCACGAGATACATTAGTGTACCGAAGACAGCACCAGAGGATGAGGATATTGAAGGTTGAGGAGCCCGAGAAGTCAGAGGAGGCAGAGTTGACGTAGTCCGATAGACGCATTAGTGCAATAATATATAGTAGTTGTACTTTATATTCATTATGAATTGTATTTTATTTTCACTTCATGCTACTTTATATATGTCATTTTGGATTGGACCATATGGATTTATATGTCATTTTTTATATATTGATTGTATGCTTTAAATCTTGTCACATAATATGGTACATAACGTTTATAAATTTTTATCTGAATAAACATAAACAAAATATAACATGCATTGTTCTAATAGATTACAGAGATTTATCTCCGTAAAATAAACGGATGTGCATCTCCGGAATAATAAACATGTAAAATGTCTTCCAGAGTGGGTGCATGATGTATGTTTTAAAATATTACGGAGATGCATCTCTGAATCAGTTAACGTTTTAATTTATGATAAAATGCATTCAAAGATGCATCTTCAAAATCAGATAGCCATTTTGGATTTTCTAGAGGGCATTTTTCCATCCTATAAAGTGGAATAAGAAATTTCTTTTTTAAAAAATGGGCCTTAAGATTTCAACCACGAATTGGGGAGGAATTAAACCTGCCATCCCAAAATTAAACCTGACACCCCCGTATATTTTCATAATTCCCAAAATGTCAATGAAAAAATTTGAGTCAAATGCGAATGAAATTTTCGATAGTTCATTCAAAATTTTCGATAACAAACCATTTTTCTAATAGTTCATTTTGAAATTTCTGATACGAAATTTTTATTTTTTTGTTAGAAATTTCGAAAAATTTTGTAGTTTACCGGAAATTTTCGATTGTAAATTTTTTTTATCAGATTTTTTTTTTCAAAAAAAATTCAGTATTTTCTCAAAATTTTCAGTAACGCAATAATAAATTCCAAAAAGAAATATATAGTATGAGGATAAAGGTAATAACAATCACATTGTGGGGTGTCAAGTTAAATGCTCCGGATTAGATTTGATGAGTCTTTGGGGTCAAAATCCGTTCAATCCATTAGTTGTCCACTCCTATGTATGCCTAAATCATTATTTGGGTTTCTACCCAAGTAAGGACATCTCGTTTCTATTTACCACTTAACAAAGTAAAGAAAACTCCGTTAAAAATGCCTATACCATAGAAAAATTAAACTTAAATATTCAAATAAGAGGGTTTCCTAATGCACCATATATCTTTCATAGGCGCCACGCGAATTTTCAAACATGCTATTTGTTTTCGGAGATGCTTCTCCGGATGCACCCCAATACACACATTTCATTCGTTTTTGAGGCATACCCCAATTTCATGAATAAATTTTATTCCAAAAATACATCTCAAGAAAAGTGATTCTTGCAGCAATTGGACAAATTGGGAGCATACCATATGAATTAACACGTTTTAACGAAAACAACAACAAATGCAACGACAAGATCAACAACATGATTATGTATTTCAACTCAGGTCATAAACAATTAGTTCAAAATTTCAATGGAGAACAGCTTCCAGGATCAAAGTTTGTGTATTTGGATTTTTATCAAAGTGAAGATCTTGCTACAGATGAAAAATCATACGGTAATGTTCTTTTTTTTAATCATGTTTGTGAAGTGTATGATATTTTTGCTAACAAAATATTTGTCAACTCAATAGGATGAAAAGCATCCCAAAACAAATATTTTCCACGTTCTTCACATTCACATGGTTGTTGCAATGGAAGATAAGTGATTTGTCCATTGTTTCATAACATCAATAAAACAATGTCCAAAACCAACCTTTGAAACCATACACTTTTTCTTGTCATGCTTCTAGAAAAAAAATTGTGGCAAGATCTTCCCTGCTTTGATAAAAAGCCAAGTACACAACCTTTGATCCTAGAAACTGTCCTCCATAGAAATTCGGAACTAACAGATTAAGACCTGAGTTGAATCTTGTCGTTGCTGCTGTTTCCATTAAATCATGCTAATTTATATGGTATGCATCCAATTTGTCCAACTGTTGCAACAATCACTTTTTCGGAAATACATTGAAAAAATTTCAAAAATACATTTCCAAAAAAATTTTAAAAATAAATTTATTCATAAAATTGGAATCCAGAGAGATGCATCTCCGATAACACAAAGCATTTCTTAAAATTTGAGGTGCCTAAAAACATATAGGATACTTTAATAAATTTCAATTTCTTAGGATATATGGCCACAAATAATTTACTTGTATTTGTTTACTTTGGAACGAGTCATTTGATCTTGATCAAAAACTGAAAGTGTTCATTACCCTATAAAGACAATAAACTGAACACCATTATACTAAAGATGATAAATAATCTCATGATGACATTTCCCCCCTTTTCCCTATATAGCTCTTCATATTAACAATTGCTACTAATTCTTCAACAAATTTTCAAAATTACAACTAAAATATTTACCGAGGACTTTACAACATAAGGAATTCGAATGGCCGTTCAGAACATTTGAGAACTCGTGGATTCTTAAACTAGCAGTGAAGACCAAGGGATATCATATCACCATTTATGCCCACTTTTTTGTAAGAGTTCAATAGCCAAAAATATGGAATTATGCCACTTCCATTTACACTAACAATTAAAAATCATCACCTGTATTACCATGATGTTCATCTCGTGTGTACTCGTCATTATCACTTTCACTGGAATAATATACAATATCATCATCACCATGATCGTCAATTACAGGATCAGCGGTTTCTATTTCACAGTTGACAGCAAGAATATTATGCGAGGTCCAATCAGGAGGAAATGTCTTTTGTAGGGCTTCAGTCAGTTCTCCTCCAGTTCTTTCAATTTTGCGCAAATATCTCGACCAGTGGACTGCAGTTCCCATGTCAATAGTAATCTCAGATTCTATCATCTCTTTACATATAGACAAGAGTCCACTATAAACATACGATTGAGTAACGGTAGCTCTGGATAGCAAAGATGTCATAAGACAATGATACACTGCTCCGTCTGGTTTCAGTCCAGCTACTTTCATCTCTTCAAAACACTTCAAGGCCTTCTCTGGAAAAGCAGCACGTGCCCAACCATGTATAAGAGTGGTGTAGGTTTTGAGGTTTGGTTTTATACCGCGCGCTTCCATTTCTTCGATAATCTGTGCTGCATTCTGACAACCATAAAAAGTGATTGATAAATGATATTAATAAATTGGAAAATTTGACAAATATATTAAAACCTGCTAGTGAAAATCAAAATCATGGGTTGAGGAGATTCAACACTGAGAAAGCAGAACGAGCATTATCAAAAGCGTCTTGTATAAGCATTAACCAAAATGTGAGAGCATGCAGAACGAATTGAAATGAGACACATAACAAGAAATGTTTCCAGCTTAATAATATTTCAAATGACAGATGAAGAAGCATGAAATGATTCAGTTATACCCTTAATAATAAATTATATTCATCAACAAACATACCAGCATATCCCCAGCTTTACAACAAGCATTTATAAAAGAAGTGTAGGTATGAATATCCGGTTGAACGCCTTCCTTTCTCATCTGTTGCATCAGGTCCGCAGCTTCCCAAACATCACCTCTCCGAGCCCAACTAAAATTTAAAACTATGTTATAATTAGGTTGAGAAGCCATTAAGGAAAAAATACTAAAAAAATGCATGTAAGTAAACATGGAATAACAGAGTAAAACTGAATACAAAGTGCCATTTTGAAAGAATATACAACCAAATCCAAATGTTACATAAAAATATAAGTTCATGTTAAATTCTGTTAGATGTAAATTATTCATATTATACCCATCAATTAGAATGTTGTAGACAAAGGTGTTTCTTGGAATCTTCTTTGCACTCATTTCTTTTGTGACAGCTAGGGCACTTTGCATTCTTCCAGACTTGCAGCATGCCTTCAACAATGCCTCATAAGTATATACATCAATCTCCAGGCCATCATTCTTCAGTATCGTGAAATATCGAAAGGCCTTTTCGGTATCACCCAGCGAAGCATAACCTTTCATAAGAGTTGTATATGTGTGTTCGTCTGGGCTAACACCAGCTAAATTCATTTCATCCAATATTCGTACAGCCTTTTCCATCTACAAGAAATGTAACACTATTTGAGTAAGTAATATATAATGATTGAGGACATATCAAAATGGGAAAAAAATGGGAAGGGAGTGTCTCCCATGAAATCATTATCCAGTTAAATTTGAGCTGCTACTTAAAATTACAAAAGTCAGTGAAAGAGAAAATATTAAAAGATAGTCAATGAAAAAGAAAATATTAAAGGTTCAGATCTACACTTCTCCCTCTCCAATGGAAATCACACTGGAGACAATCCCTTGCCGGAAAAAATAGTCATAATAAAATAAGAAGAATGCAAATTAAACGGGAAAATGTACTAGACTTTTGACAAATTAGTAACTGTATAAAAAAATGTTCATCTGGCAGAATGAGTACTCAAATCTAACTTGCTAGCACCCCCTGAAACACACTCAAACGTTGGTGGAGTATTGTACCTTCAAATTAATTGTTAGGTCTCCTATTGTTAGTTAAGAAGTTGTTACTTGTTAGTTAAGTAGTTGATTAGTTAACTAATTAGTTAATGGATGTAGTTAGTAGTTTGGTTGAGTGGTAGTTAGTAGTTTGGTTGAGTGGTAGTTAGGCCAAATAAATAAGGCATGCTGCCTATAAATATATAGGAGGATTATAGAAGGGGGCATCTAGTAATTTGAGAGGAATATGGCCTTATGGCATTGGGAGGTAGGCAGACCCTTGAAGTGCTGCCATTGTTGTAATCAAAGAGAATTCTTTCCCATTTTTAGTATAATATACCAGTTGGTTCTATCATTAATGTTCACAGTTCTCACTGACAAAAGTAAGAAACCCACACAAATGTATCTAACATCTCTCATGTAACATGAGAGGCTCTTGTTACTACCAATGTGATCAAATAAACTTGATTAAGTGAAGATCGTTAAGAGATAAACCCAAAGGCAAAGAGTGAAGTTCGTGATGTATTCAATCACTGCTCTGAATTTATCAAGCAAAGTGAGCTTGCTTTACAATCATTTATTTACAGCTGTGCAAAATATAACACATAAAGCTAAAGATGCATAATTAAAACAATAAAATTCTTAGAATTTGGGCATAGAGTTTGACTCGGCCTGACAAAATAGGGTTTTAGAGTGAAGTGTGAGGACTACATCGCTTGTAAACACTACTTAGCTCATACCCCTAGGTGATGTTGGACTAAACACCCCTTCACACCCAGCACACAGAAGGTGCTGCTGGATGCATGCGATGAAGGCAACCCAAAGTTGTTGCAATTAAGGAAGTTAGGAATGGACTGTAATTAACGTGGCTTACTACCAACAAACTTCCTCATACCCAAGTAACTATCAGATACTAAAACACAGGGCATTTCCTTTTCTTTTTATCATTAGGTCCTCCCATCAAAAAATTGGGTGTATTGTCACTCCAACAAATTTAACCTTCAGAAAAAAGATATATTCAGCATTTTTCATTATTAAAGGTCATCCTTATTTTTAATTTTTTTGCAATTTTTCAAGAGCACATACTGCAGTTGGCACTTAATCAATTTATTTTTCCTTTTCCTAATTGAAATAAACATTAAAAAAATTAAAAATAAAAAGTAGCAAAAATCATGTCAAGTATTTTGTATCTCAATTGACAATGGTTTGTCAAGCACAAGTTACCTGACACTTCTCAACAAGGCCAAGAATAAGAGCATTGTATGTGTGTACAGTAGGAATGCATCCATTCCTTCTCATCGTATCAAAAATCTCCAAGGCTCTCCTCGTCTCTCCGATTTTGGCAAAACCATGTATAATGGGCAAAAAGGTGCGTGTTGTGGGTCTATGCCTCTCCCTTTGCATTTGCTTCACAATACAAATGGCACGATCCATATTACCCATCCCACAAAAAGCTTTTACAATATTATTGTAAAGTATTACATCAGGCTTCAAACCATCTTTAGTAATGTCTTCAAATATGGAGAATGCATTGGCCCAATCTTTCAACTTCACGAACCCATTGAACAACATAGAGTAGGTCTTCATGTTATGTTTTATACCAAGAGTTTTCATCACTCTGCTAATCTCCAATGCTTTGGAAATTTTTCCTATCTGAGAAGAAAGATAAACAGATGTAATTAACTAAATATCTCAAAATTCAACCCGTTAAGCAAAGTTAGAGTACATAAATCATATATGCCAAGCTTAGTTTTTGTGTGGTGGAATCTATGTCTTAAATCTCAGATAGAGATGCTGAGTGGCCAACCTTGAAACTGCGATAACATAGCGCATAGTGAGATAGCCTCTATAGTAATAGTGTGTGTGTGTGTGTGTGTTGATAGGGAGCATATTGAGTAAGAGTGGTTTATGGTGAGAGACAAGATTTAAATAATATCCATTAGATCAACACAAACATTTAAGAATGAAGTTTTTTTTTTCTTTTAAATCTGAACGCGCCTTTTTATCTCTTCGACCTGCATCTTACTCTTCATCTGCCGAGCTCTGGCACGTGTGAAACTAGTGGGATGCGGGTTGGAGAAACCCAGGAACGATTAAAATGTTATTTATCAGGGGCTTCGATCAATTGGAAGTTGGAATCAGCTTCAAAAGTTGTTTTTGACTTCTTATGATCATAATATTTTATTTCCTAAACCTCATCCTTAATTGATTAAAATCATACCATTTGTGCAGGTGCAGCACGTTACAGAAATAGGGATAGAAAGAAAGTCAGAACTTAGATCACCAGGCAGAAATATGAATTAGAAAAGTCAGTTTTGAAAATTTAAAATTGTAAGCAGGAATAGGTGTAGAACACCTGAAGAAGGACTAGGCACGCATACCTTATACCTTGGAGAATAAGAACACTCAGTTTTTAAAAAGAATATTAATCTTAACAGTTACTAATTTTTATCCTTCGGATATGATTTACTCCTCTTATCTCATTTCTCACAATAAACCACTCCTCTCATTTGATATGCTCTGTCTATATATAAACTTATAATTTAATATTATTAGTTATTAAAAGTGTTTATAATACCTGTTTTAGCATAAAAAAGTAATGAAACTTATTTATCAAGCAATTAAGATTAAATAATTAATACTACATCTGAATATTCTATTTATTTTTCATATTTTTGTTTCTATTATATATTTTAAACTATTAATTACTCCCTCCCTCCTTTCAAAATGAGGGTCACTTTAGGCTAGAAAATTTAGTTCAAAATAAATGTCACTTTCACTTAACAAAATAGAGTTAATTATTTTTTTCAATTGTCTGATCCAATTATTACTATGTATACTAATTCCAAAACACTATTGTTCACTTTGCATTCATAATGTCGAGAAACACATAACTACATCCTCTGGTCCTATTTATAAGAGAAAGTTGACTTTTTAGATTCATTGAAATATTCAATGTATATGGTCAGTTTTAGAATCCAAATACATTTATTGTTCAATGAACCTAAAAAGTAAATTTTCTCTTATAAATAAGACCGGAGGTAGTAGTTAACAAGGTTACTTAAGCAAAAGTGTCATGTCTTTTAATAGTTAATAAGATTACTTAAGCAAAAGTGTCATGTCTTTTAACGACATTATTCGGTTAATATGTGTGTAAAAGCTTCAAACGACACTCATTTTAACACCGAGTGTAAAAAGTTATATGCACGCACACAAGACAAATATAATACCATATGTCTCATAAAATAAGGAAAAGAACAGCGGGAGATTTGTGGACCTATCTAGCTCCTATGCACATGGCTGAATCCTATTTATTTTGTCCATATATTGATCTTTCATGTCAAATGTTTTAAGAGATTGCAAATGTAATCAAATAAACCCTAGTTTTGGACATTTAAAATTTATACATTAATCTTAATATCATTTTGGTTGAAACAATGTTACTTTTTATTGGTATAATAATAATCAACATATATGATGAGAATTTCCAATCAAATATTTGCGAGAGCCCAAAGTTTATACAAGAAAAACAGGCAGTAACTGCTCAATGAGATAGATAAACACAATACCAAAATAACCAAATGAAAGGTAATGAAATATCTTACCTTGGTGTAAAGATTAATAAGACAACCATAGCTGACAATCGAGGGAGAAAAACCACATTCCTTCATCGGAAAATAAATCATGTTACGCAGTTGTTCAAATGGAGCGGCACACAAAAGGTTTTAGATATCGTGTTTAATAGGTCAAGGTGATTAGTAAAGCAATATATCAAATGCTAAATTAAGAAGAAAATAAAGTTTTATATAACAAACAAAAACAGACTCCTTTCCTAAAAACAAAAAGTAAACAAACATCTTACACACTAGATATACAAAATGACTAAATAACTGGATATTATATATTTTCCCAAACAAAAATTTTCATTGTGACTGATAAATTTCCTTGAAAAAGCATTGGAAATGGAAAAAATTGTCACGAATCAGCTAAAAAATGGCTTGAACTGGCTCCAATCAACAACCAGCACCCGGAAGAGAACACAACACAACAGTACAAACAGATCAAAACACCCAAATGGGGCCAAGAACACAGAAATCCATACAAGACACTGCCAAAACAGACCAAACTGACTCAAACAGCACAAAAAGTGGGGAAGGAAGTTCAAAAAAGGAATAAAAACATGATAACCCGTGTAAGAAGAATGTAATTTGTGACGAGGAAAACAAGTTGAAGCCAAACAGGGGAAATAATAGATTATCTTGCATAGAAACTGGGCAAAACATACAGGAGAATGCCAAACAGGAGCAGGTGAATCTCAATGGCCAAATACATGGCCACACGGGGAAAACCACATGGGAGAGGGGCTGAAATGTTCCACTGAACCTAGGGACGGAGAGAGAATGTGCAGAAAATTGCAAGAGGTGTAGCACAGCACACTTCAATTAGGGAAGTGCATGGCTGTGCAGTAACAGGGAAACCCTGCAGTAGGCTTTAAAGTGCATGAAAGAAGTGGGTAGGATATGAAGATTCCAATGGCCAAAGTGATAACACAGTATAGAGACCATGGGAGAGGAAAGAAAACAAGCCAACTCTATGCTATAGTCTTTAAAGCTGCCTCCATAAAGGTATCCATGGAAGGGTTGGACCCATTAAAAATCAAATGTAGGCAGCCTTACTTTATATTAGGATAAATTGCCAAAATTTTGAATTATGATTCAAAATTCAAGAAAAAATCTAGAGTACAGGCAAAAGTAAGCAAAAAAGATCTACTTTTTCAAAAAGAAGCTTACATACAAGTGGATCTTCTTATGAGCTGGAATGTTTTCTTTTCATTGAAATAATTCATAACAGCACACAGCAATAACATACAAAAACTACAAAGCCAATGACCACAGAAAAACTTATTAACAAGCTATACCTTAAGTCTTTCAAACACAATTAAGCATTTCTCTTCATTGCCAATCATTGTATAACCATCCATCATGGTATGATATATGCCAATAGGCGCATCTATCCCTTGTTCTTCCATTTCCCTCACCAAGGCTTCAGCTCGACCCATTTTGCAAGCTTGACTGTAAAACACATCATGATATACAAAACAATAAATAAAAAAAGGAAAGAGGAAGGAAATTGAATAAAAGTTACAATCAATTAACCAAAACCTAAGGAAGAATAATCACCAAGGCACAAACATGGACCACACTACTGAATAACAGAGTAATGGTTAACTAATATTGATTTAATTAACCAACCACTTGAATGGTAAATGTTCTTGTCTTAGTAAAACACTACTACTTGGATTAGTTTTTTATGTTTTTAAAATTTCGCTGCTATGAACAGTTTAGTTTAATATTAAAGATAAAATAAAGCGAAAAAACAGAAGAAATTGACGCATAAATTTGAGATAATTCTCCATGAATAATTTACCAACAAAATATGACAATCAAATGTTCTGGATAATACATATAAATTGATCCAATAAAAGAAGACTGGATGCTCACCAGTGTGCATAAATTATGCTACCATAAATGACTGCATTTAAAGATGGAAGCCTCCCTTTGGCCTCCTTAAACCAGTTATCTGCAGCACTTCCAAAGCAACATCAAATAGTGTTATCTCCAAGAAAGAAACTGATGCTTCATTCTTCACTCGGTAATCAACAGGAAATCAAAATTATTTTCATAAATCAAACTATACCAAAACTTTCACACCAGCACCAGGAAAAATTATAGAAAACATGAGTGGGGTTATTTAGGTATAATATGAGGAGAAAAAATAAGCAAGTTCAGAATTAATCCAATCACTTATTATGACAAAGATACTGAAACCAACCATTGCAGTAAACTTCACATTTTCGGGGTGGAGTGGGGTGGGGTGTAGGGATTAGAACCAATCATATCCACAATAATTGATGCAATTATATAGTTTACCATGTTTTTATGACAAAAGAGAGAATAAAAACCCCCTAATAAGGAGGTAGTTATTAAAGGCATCTAACATAGGTACCATAATGAAGAGATTAACTTTCCTGGTAAAAGTAAAAAACTCTACAGCTTCTTAAAAAACTGGAAAAATAGTTATTCTACCTATAAAGCTCAGAGGCAATATGTTGCTAGAATTCCATTCCCACGTCTATTTATTTTCAGTTGACAGTTTAGTTTATTGTTTTAAGTTCAGCTTGCTTGTTACTCCCTCCATTCTCTTTTATAAGCAAATTTTGACTTTTAGGTTCATTCAATAAATGTTGCTAGAATTCCACTCCCGCGTCTATTTATTTTCAGTTGACAGTTTAGTTTATTGTTTAAGTTCAGCTTGTCTATTACTCCCTCCATTCTCTTTTATAAGCAAATTTTGACTTTTAGGTTCATTCAATAAATAATGTATTTAGACTATATATAAACCAGACACATCAATTATTCAATGAACCTAAAAGTCAAAAATTGCCTATAAAAGAGAATTAGGGAGTACATAATAAATATAAAATCTTTCCCGTATTTAAATAACCCAGAAACCTTTATTCCATTTTCTGTCACAGGGTAAGCTTCTCGAGAAAAACTGAGTATAGCTTTTTCCCAATCTTGTGTTGTTATACACTATGTGTAATAAAACACTAATTATGATATTGTTTAATTCTTGTAGTTCTTCCCATTAAATGGTTTGTCGTTAAACATGACTTATGACATTGATCAGTGTAACCAATCCCGCCTAATAAAAGATGTTTTTGTTGTTGCATGTTATCAAAGCTCTATGACCAAGCAGGATGAGTTTAATCCTTTTCGTCTCTATTTTCAGCAATATATACGCAAAATATTCAGCACAAAGCACCCTTGTATTAGTTCTATCAGAAAGAATAAGAAAAAAAACGTAAAACTTTGATTTAGCAATTTGATTGATCTATTTGACAACATAGTTATAGACATAATTTTGAATTGATTGAGTCGTGTGAAGAGGGAATTTGCATAACTTGTGTTTCAAGCCCAAAGGACTCTTGCATTACAGGGGAGGGGAAAGTTAAAGACAGATACAATACATATAGATTGACGTAAAAGCATATGCCCTTCAAAGTGTTAGATTTTTATAAAAGCATTTGAACTAATTCCAGGAAACAATACTTTAGATGAAAAGAATGTCAAGGGAGAAGTTTGTGTAGTTTACTTACTCAGCACTGCCTACTTTAGCAAATCCCCCCACAATTATACTGTACGTCACTATACTCATTTCAAAGCCCTCTTCTTTCATCTTTTTAACACAATGTAATGCTTCTTCCATGTCTCTACCAACTGCATAAGCATGAATAAGACTGCAAACATTTAACATGTATTAATAATTAAAGTCAGAAGAAAGAATAACCATAATGCTTTTTTTTGTATAAAAGGAGTCTAATTTGAAAAAAATAAAAATAAAAAATAAAAGAGAGATGGCAAAGGGAAGGGGATACAATATTCTCCTTAAACCAAAGAACATAAAAGAACACACAAAATACAAAAAATTTAAATATATTTCAACCCCTTTAAAATATACCAAACAAAATCCCATAACAAATTTTGGGAACCTTGCATTACCCTAGATAAGATCCCACACAGACAAGGGAATCTGGCATGGCTTGGAACTATGTAGTAAGCTACAAGAAGTATAAAACTAGAGAAGTATAGTGAGAGAAGATAATGAGGTAATGACTAATGAGCCAATATAAAATGCTGTGTTATTACATCTGTTTCCTTTGGTGTCTCATAATGACTAAGAAGTCAATATAAAATGTTGTGTTATTACATCTGTTTCACTATAAGCATTGATGTTTCCTTACATCAGTGCTTATAGTGAAACGACGCTTTAAATAAACGTTCTCTGCATGATCTGATCCAGTCGATATCAAAATGCACGAGGTAAACCATAGTTATCGATCTTGGATAGCAGTGAAGGGGGGCTAGCCCTAAAAACAATATAGCATGGTAGCACAGCCGGATGGCGCTGCGTCAAAGAATACAGGTCTAACATTAAGCCAAAACAATTTCCAAAACATAATAGATGTCATTTTAATAAATGTTCATATCTCGAAAGACAACGCATGCCGATCAAAATATGACGTCAGATTAAAACCTCTAAAACAAAAGTTCAACTGATTATATTAAATTACACCACAGCTCTAGCAAGATGTCATTTTAAATTCTACCTGCTGTACACATGTGAAGATGGCTCAATTCCTCTTGCTCGCATGCTCTCAAATGTTTGACGTGCATGATGCATGTCCCCTCGTCGTGCATAATATTTAATCATCAAGCCATATTCTTTTCTGGCAGGCTGAGAAAAGTATGAACAAAATGAAACCAAGAGCAATTACTTATTATCCACATTACAAAAAATAAAAGTGAAAGTCACAGGTGCACATTAAACTTTTTCATGCAACCATCTCTATGTGTGCATAAATAAAAACGAAATAATAATATCCAAAAAAAATAAAATTATAAACACCACACATTATTGTTGACAAATTTAATTACTATAAGAAATATATATATATATATATATATATATATATATATATATATATATATATATATATATATATATATATATATATTATATATATATTCCTATTTAAATTAAGGGTAGATGTCGATATATATTTATAAGAAATACAAGGAAAAAAAAGTAAAATGAAGGGTACAAATGAACTATTAGCTCAGAGTCTCTGACCAAAAACAGAGACATTTGACTCTTATATTCCACACAAGAAATATCCAAACTTAATAATTATTTTTAATTTAACATGGTTTGTGTTTCTGATGCACTATTTGGTAATTTTAAGATGTAAACATGAATTTTCAATGAACTATGAAAATAGATTTTGCAACATTTCTTATTCTTTTAACCCGTTATTAGTGTTTTGCATTAACTAGGGCCCGGGGGACTTGGAATAATATCATTGCATAGATAACTAAGTGTGCACGCAAAAATTGGATCATACATACTAGTATAACTAAAGAGAACCAAGGAACCTATTATCTATCTGGCGTAGTTAGTACCATCCACATGCTAAGTCCCAATCTCTTCACACCCACGTCCCTGTCCCTTTACATAAACAATCCAAAAACTAAAAAGCCCAACCTCATATTAATTGGTCTTGGCATAACACAGCAGATGATTTACAGTTCAAGCTTACAACTTCGGGATTTCTACAAAACAGCTTTGATGTCTTTAAATTGCATAGTTAATGGATATTTAACCGGACAGTTATCACTCTTGTTTCAACTTTCTCTTCAACTGTTACGAATAACAAACTGCTAAATTGTCAGTGGGAAACTTGCCAGCTGAACGAAAAAACTCCACCTTGGTCGTTACGAACCACAAATATTAGACCTTCATTCTTTTAGACACCAAATACATTATTCCCTTACAGAAGTAACATGGATGACTATTGTGATTTAGAAGAACCAGTGTAGGGTTTTCTCTTTCTCAAAGATTAGTGTGACAACTATCAAATTTCTTATGGACAAATTTGGGGGTTCACTAATTTTAAAATACTATCATTGACCCCTCATTTATGACTTCACACAATGCATCACTGTTAACCCTTACAAATGCAGTACAGAGCAAAAAGTTCATGACATGGTTATTAAAATAAAATCCATCCCCATGGAAAAATCAGACATGCATCTTATGTAAATTTCATCCCCGTGGAAAACTCATTCATGCACATTTCATCCTTCAATTTCTAGCGGTACACCAAACTGACCCTTGCAAATACCTTATCTACAGAAAAACTCTACACAAGGAACCTTCTAACCAAATTGAAAAAGTTATGCAACAGATTCCACAGCAAAACTATCAACATTATGCAACAGATTCCACTGCAAACTATCAGATTTATGCAACAGATATCACTGCAAAACTATCAACATTTTGTAACAAATTTCACTGCAAAACTATCCTAATCATGCAACAGATTTCACTGCAAGACCATCAAAATGTAACACCACACTTCAAGTTGAAGGCCTACACTCGCATACGGACACTTTTGTCTACATGTCAGTGTCATTTCCGGTGTATGTGTATATGCTTCATATTCAACCCAGAATCAACAATTGGATGGACATAAACAGTGCACAGTAAAGTTAAGATGATCGACCTTCTTAATTCTTTCGAAAGCACGAACAACCTCCTGCCAATTCTCCGGCTCAGTTTCCGTAACCTTCTGAAACTCTTTCCTGGAACCATCCCTCTCCTCATGCCATGTGGACCTGTACTCCTTCTCATCATTCCCATGCAACCACTTTTCCCTCTCAAGCGTTTTCTCCCTCCACCTCTTCCCATCATCAAGTTTCACTGTCAAGACTCTTCCGTGGAACTCAATACCATCGAATACCACTGCCTTCATGGCTGAATTCTCCGCGGTTTCTCCGTCATAGATAATAAACCCAAATCCAGCGTTCCTCTCTGTGTCATTGTGACCTCTGATCAAAATCACGGTTTTTATCGGTCCGAATTGCCGGAAGAATTCCGAAACCTCTTGTTTCTTCACCCACCCTGGTAAGTTTCCAACAAAGATTTTCCCTGGTTGCCGGAACTGAGTCCGGTCATCGGAGCTCTCGCCTTCTACTCCACCTTCACTGTCTTCAACATCCTCTTCTGAGATTTCAGCCTCTGATTCCGCTTCAAATGGAAGCGGAGGAGGAGGTGGTGGTGGTGGAGGAGATAGTTTGCTTGTGAGCCAGAGTTTGTTAGTGAGGGAATTGGAGGAATGGAAGGGGTTTCTGAGAGGATTTGAAATTGGTGCGGGTTTAGGGTTAGGGGGAGGAGTGGTTGTGGTTCTGATTTTGAGGGGTTTAGAGGGACGGCGGAAGGGGGCGGGGGCGGGGGCGGGAGAGGCTGAGTTGTTGGAGTCGGGAGGCGGTTTTAGGGAGAAGGATATGGGCGCGGAGGTTGAGAGAGAGAAAGAGGAAGAGTGGTGTTTGGAGTGTAAGGAAAAGTATGAGTGTGGGGAGGATAATGAAAAACAGTAAGCTTCCATTGTTATCGTTTATCGTAGCAGAGTCTGGAAGTGCTTGGTTGATGGGCTCCAACACTAATATAAAACCGAATATCAGTTCTGTTAAGTATATACCAGTGCGTTCGCACGAATTGAGTCTGAATTGATAATAAGTTTTGTTAATTTTAAATTCATATTGTTATACGGTAAGATTTATAGAATTACAAACTTAATATAATTTCAATGATTTCTGTATTCAAAAAATACATTTAAAAACAAATGTAGATGAATAAAACATCTAACGTCATTATTATAAACTTCAAAATACAGCATGTCAATCTATCTAATAATATCCCTCAAGTTAAATTGTAAAATCTTGCATTTTATTATTACTGGAATACTAAAATTTATAATATCTTTTTGGAATATGCAAAATGTACTATGAAGTATAAACTAAAATATTTTGTAAAATCAAATCATTTGATTTTCATACCAATGATCAAAGATATTCATCTGATACTAATCAAGTATCCTAAGTAACAAAGTTTAATAACTAACAAAGAAAAAAATATAGATTTAAAGTGTAGCATAGAAGACAAAGTGCTTGGAAGACCTCCTTATAAAGAACATTATGCATTCTCTTTGTCATTAATTGACCTTGAGACTTATTTATTGTCATTGTGTATGACACAATGATCGGAAATTGTCTCATAATTAACTTGAATGGCCGTGGTGAATCAGAAGGCGACATAGACATTCGGGGAATGTAAATTATGTTACCAGTGTTCTTTCCGGACATAATTTTTGCCTCAATGATGTGATTTACTAACTTTGTCACAATTAATCTTGTTCGATTGCACAACCCTTCAGCCTAGTCCAAATTTTTCATTAGCATAATAGGGGTTCCAACTTTCAATTTGATACTATGATTTGGTAAACCTGATGTTCTCAAAGAACTAGGAAATTCTAATAACTGTGAATGTTCATTATCTTTCTCAAAGTAGTTTTTATGACACATAGGTGCTTAATCACATATTATCAAATCAGTTACTTCTAATAACTGTGAATGTTCATTATCTTTCTCAATGTTGCAAGTAGAGTTGTCAAGTGTTGGCATGAGTATCTTGAACTTTGAGTGTGTTATTCTTCCACCTGAAAATAATAATGAAGATATCCCACTTGAAGTAATAGTAATAACAATTTTTTTTATGCGGACGCAATGCACTTGACTGAGTTCTCCACATGAAAGCATTGTCAGTCCCTCCATAACCATGTAAAAAAATCACCCCTCCTCTTTGATTGTTGACAACTTTCATGATTTTTTCAAAAATTGAATGTTGTTCATATATCAATTGTAATGTGAGATTTATCATTAAAAATTCAAACATGTATTTTCATGACATAAGTTCAACATAAAATTATAGTGATAGTAAAATTAATTATTTGTAAGTGCATGAAATAAATGATGGAAATTTTGTCGTTAGGTATCAACATTGTAATCCAAATCGTCATGAATCAATCTATTACCAATGTGCCTTGTGACATATGAATCTGGATAAGACATGCCTTTAAATTCATGTAAGCTTCTTCAATTTGCTTGCAATAAATTCTCAATTTCAATAAGTGTCAGGTTTTTTATCTCTTCCTCTGACAACTGCGGTCAAAATCTGACAACTGCGGTCAAAAAATAAATGAATCAACACTTCATTTAAACAACATTCACTACATATATATGATTTGCTTAGTGGAACTCAATAAACAACTACATTATCCCACTGTCTATGACAAATGAGTTGTTATATCCAACTTGCAGCTGAACTTTAATGGATTTTGAGCGTAATAAATTTTTATAACAACAGAAACAGTAGCAACATATTGAACTAAACATAAAAAATATAGTAGCATGTTGTTAATTAAGTTATAAAATATAGTAACATATATGACTTGTGGCTGCATTATAACGGATTTGGATATCTATAAGTTACGCACATAGTTTACTATAATTAAGTTGTGGCTGCATTTGAATAGTAACAAAAATCTGTTTTACTTGACTTAATACCATTTAAAATAGTTTGCTTTCAAAAATACAACAATACACAATTACCTCTATCACTTGTCTTGTTTATTTGTTGATAGAGAATAATGTCACATAGTGTGCTCCAAGTTCTTTCTCAAATATGACGTGGTTTATTGATGTTACTTGATAGTAGCATAGTCACAAATAACTTTCTCAAGAAGTGACGGGAACCTCAATCCTTTGCTTCATTTATAGCTACAACATATTCAGTGTCATCTTCGAGAAATCCCATTTCAAAACATGCATCCCTGAAACTATCAAGAACCTTTCCACCGATGTTAGCATGAATAGGAAATGAAAAAAACCTCTAGCATGCTTCACTTGGTGAGACACGCCTACCATCAATATATTGCTTGATTTCGTCAACATTTCTGATCACGGAAGATTCGTCGGTACCATTTTCTACAACAACAAAGGTAATTTGATCATACTCATTGTTAATGTACTTAAATAAGTACTTCACGAACTGCTCTGATTACACCACTCTGTATTGATGTGTGCTTGAAATGTTTTCAACAAATATGGATTATAACGGACGACGTATCTGCTATCAAGAGTGACATGCTTTTTCATAATTGTATTGACATTCTCTCGTCTTCTGTGAAGGAGAATTGCGGTCCAAAACTCAGCGGAAATTAAAATTTTCTCCTTTAGATATCCTTACGAATGGTCATGATCAGTGATAGAATATTTACCTCTTGTGACGATTGAAACCTTTGGTGCAGATCTCTTGTGACGATCAAAACCTTTGATGCAGATCCACAAAGCGATCACGAACGTTGAACGATGACAACGTCTCTACTCAGTCCACACGAACGGATTCCTTCAATCTCAGTGCTAGCTGGTACGAATGAAGGCTTTGAGTGAGAGAGAGAGAGAGAGAGAGAGAGAGAGAGAGAAAAAAAATGAAAATAATGCAACCGCAATGAATGCTTCTGCACAAGGGTTCTATTTATAGAACCACTTGTGTGGGCTTCAAGCTAAAAAGCCCACTTAAGTGTATTTTGGCCCATATCTTATAATATGCCCAAAATCACTTAAGCCCATGGTACCTTACCATATTTCGTATTCTACTCAAGTACACTGTACCTTACGATGTTCTATAATTCACTTAAGGGCACCATACCTTACGGTATTCCTTAGTTACTCTATCTCTCATCAATCCGTCCTTTGTGTGTGACCCTGTAGGTTTTCGTGACGTTGGCAATTATATTAAATCACGCATTTAACATAATAAATAGTGAGCGGTATCTAGCAACACATCACTGCTACCCAAGACACGAAAATGTCATGTGATCTGACAAAACCTTCTGTGATAATACTTATGTGTATAATTACCTTTTTGCCCTTATGTCTATATTGAACACAAGGCATAGACCGTGTCATCCTTGTCTAGTTCAATATTGGGCCCGTAGACATTTATCCTGTTATGCAGGATGGGCAAATTCCATCTAGGTCACTCATGTCCCTCAGCATGCTTCGTGGAGTACCCATCAACTGTCTTTATGGTTATCCAATTACGGACAACGTTGGATCAACAATAAAGCACTCGACTCTACATCTAGGGTCCATAGTGGTTTCAGGTCGAAGAGTGGTATACACCATTATCACCATGAGAATAACTTATGACACTCTGCATAACTTTCTATATAGTATTCTCATAGCGGGTCAATCCGGTATAAATATTACTCCTAATATTCATACTTATGTTTAAGACTTGATAACTCTTTATCCATGATCCATGAGATGTGATCATCAGTCTACAAACATAATAGTCTTAATGCTTTAATATTATCCCACTTCATAATAAAGCTCGACTACGGATACTTTAAGAATAGTGTCCTTATGTTTAATGTGATCTCATGATTAAGTCATACTTGATACATTAAATAGACTAGCTATTCTAGGGACTTTATTAAACAAACATAATAAAGAAAAAGCCTTTTATTATTAATAAATAATTCGATACAAGTACCAAAAGCATTGGCCTCTAGGGCTTACACCAACATTCTGTACATATGATATCCATCCCGATCAACAATGGTTGTAGACTGAAATTTATTAGGAAAGTACTTAGAGCAGTTTCTGTTTTTCATGCAAGGTGAAGACCTTTTTGCTAAATCGCATGGACCATGAATCATATGTGTTTTAACCAAATGATGCAGTTCCCTACCATGTTCTTCTGACGGTATTTCTGATGAAATGATATTTTTATATCATATTCCGTTGGATAATTGCTTGAAGGATGTAAGAATAAGAGAATACGTGTATGTGGTTAACCACGCTTTTGGAATTCAATCGTCTATAGATATGCAAATAAGTGAATTTAGTACTAAATGCAAATAAATGTGCAATGTAATTAAAATTATATATATAAGAAAGATTACTTAATTGACTTATATGGAAGTACCTTTCCTAAGATATGTTTCTTTGTTAAATCACACAACATTTCATCAAACTTTATTTTGATGACTCTTGAGATGATATCCGGACGGTCTTGTGGATGTAAGTTAATATTTGAAAGTAATCTCTGAACTTCAGATTAATTTAGGTTGCAAGTAAATGTGATAAAAAGGTCTAGAAACCCAATTTGGCTATAAATTATCATTCCATCAAAATAGAGTTGTTCCATGAACCTCTGACTTCCAACATAACTTGACAACAAAACCACTCTTTTACCTTTGTTTGCTCCTTCGTAGTTTACAGTTTGTTTTGTTTCATTCAAATTAGTATATTTAGAAACTCTAAGCCTTTTTTGATTGCTACAAATATAATTCAGTCTATGCCATTCTATCATAGTAAATTCATTAACTAAAAATTGTTAAAACAACCTTCTTGACCACAATAAATTATGGGCTTCATTAGTTATTTTTTGAATCCTAAATGTAAGCCATTCTCTGATGGTAAGGTTATTCATATTGTTTCCTTTCTTTTAATTTGTTTCCCTATGAAGCACTCCAGGTCTAAAACCATCTTTGTCGCATGGAAACAAAAGTGGATACTGATATTCAAGATAGCTTGGATGAAACTCACATATTC
Organism: Lathyrus oleraceus; assembly: GCF_024323335.1. Taxonomy (NCBI): domain Eukaryota; kingdom Viridiplantae; phylum Streptophyta; class Magnoliopsida; order Fabales; family Fabaceae; genus Lathyrus; species Lathyrus oleraceus. The sequence goes on from NC_066584.1 coordinate 53,855,783, forward strand.
TTTTCAGTCTTCCACTCTGTCTTTCAAGTAGAATATCTCTTTTAGAACCTGTATCAATATCATCAACAATAGGTGCAACAACCTCATAATCAGTTGGTTGGTTGTAAATTCTTCCATATGTCGATCTATCAAATATTAACCTCAACTTCATATTAGGTACATAACAATCTTTTATTCTATTTGTTGTCATTCTAAAAGACTTGGCATGTGTATTGTACTCATCTAGCATAAGTTTCAAATTTGCAAAAGTTTGTGGAAGAATATCGGGGTTGTACATGCATGTCATGATAAAATATTTATATAATATATTTCATTATAATCCAAAATAATGAATGACAACTATGCTATAATATTGAGTCACCTTAGAATAATTACCTTAGTCCTTCAATCCTATGTTGATCTCATTGTCAGTGTCATAAATGTATAGTTGAGCAAACTTTGGTGAATGTCCAGGCAACGGTAGCATGCTACCAATTCTATGGAAAAACTATCATTGTATTCCTATGTTAGGGGGTTTTCCTCCTCTTTGAAATCCATTGTCAATCTTCATTCCCAGATATGTAAAAGCAAACATAGTGTTGTATAATCTGCAGTACTTCTGGTAATTTCAACTATTTGTTTCATTCTTATCAAATAACAGATGTTGAAGCAAAAATTGAGGTGTTTTCAAAAGTGGTAATACATCCTTACCATTTCCACAACAGGGTTGGTACTTAGGAATTGTAGTATGTCTTTGTTTTCTAATTCGTTCTTGATACCACATGAGCGATCCGCAATGTGTGCATTCAATCAGAGGATCACCAATATCTGAATATCCTATAAATCAAATTACATTTATCAATTGCTTCATAGTAAATATAACAATGATCAATCTAAAACATAGTAAAGTCTAATTGGATTCAAGTTTCATCATATTATAATGATTGAAAGTTATTATGTAAATAATAATCATAAAAATATAAGCAGCTTATGACTGATATGTACCAATATTGTCAAAACCAAGTAAAGTAAAAAGGGAACCATATTCTTATTCATCATCAAAACTTAAACTTGTGTCTTAGTTTGCATCTTCATTTTGGAATTCACGGTCACTGTCACTCGAGTAATCATCAGTTGCATTGTCATCATGAGAGTCTTCACTCTCAAGGTGTCCATTTGGAGTAACAATGAATGTTGCAGATTCTTTAGTTGGTATATGACTTATTGATGAAGAAGTATAATAATGAGTATCATTTGTAAACTTATTCAGGAGATTGACACCCAAAGATTGAATAACACCCACCTTAAATATTTTTTTGTCGAAAGATTTGATCCAATTGGTTGTGTATTAATATTTTGGATTCTTTCATTAAGAATGGATGAGGTTATATCAGTTAGTGATGTGTTGTTACGACTTTTGGATGAAGGTTTAAACATCTCATGACCTTGATGGTTATTGTCATTGTTCTCATCAAATTTGTATATTTTTTATCTTCTTTCTTTAAGAATGGTTTTCCTTTTCTGTCGTGCCAATGCATCATTTTGTTTTATGGACAAATCATGAAAATCCATTTTGTCAGGGGCTACACTAAGTCATTTGGAAAACAGGTTCTACAATTGGCACAATGTAAAATCAATGAGGTACGAATAGTGTATTGAAGTAAGTGTGCATGCTTACACAAATTTCTTTGATAAAATAATTTAGTTTGTCAACATTTTATGTAAAATTTAGTTTGTCCAAATTGTATGTCTTAAGGCTATAGAAAAGACGGGTGTTACTATAATATTGTAATAATCCAATAAATTCAGAGACGAATATATACATAGCCACACTAATGACTTGCACGGGTTCATGATTACAGATATTAGTAGCCATAGTAATAATGATTTGCACGGATGTTCTAAAATGTCTCAATTTATAAAGAAAGCTAAAAGGTCACCATAAATAGGGATATGCCTAGCCACACTAAAGTTATGAATAACATCAACATGTTAATGCATTTAGATGTTGGAAACGTGTTACGATTAATACATAAGTTACTTTTGACAACATGCATACTCAATGGTTTACACGTTTTTCTAAAGCATGGTAACTCAATGGTTGTGTGTGAAATGTTATTATGTCAGATGCATCATAACATCTCTTTGTAATATTTCCACTCCAACATTAAATCAGTCATTATAGCAACTTCATTTTCAGAAGCAACATTAAAGCTTACATTTCTTTATATATACATGCAAATCTCTAATAGATTCACAACATATCTAAGACACCAAGAGTATTAAAAAATTTCCTTAAGTCACCATCGTGAATCTGAAGCCCATCTCAATACGTCTTATTCTACTTATAACGGGTAACATACCAAACAAAGTTTTATGAAAGTATTTTATTTTTTTGCAACATTTTGCATGATATTGTCTTTGTTCATAAGTAATTTTGTTCTTTTAATAATGGAATTTGTTGTTTTTTATCCCTTGACACGACTGAAGTGATGGAAATTATTGCTAAGAATGGGAAGAAGTGAATCAACCTCCCAATGAACTTCAAGCACAAAAATTATTCCATAAGATTAATATACCTTAGGAACATGGTCCAGTTGAACAGGTGAATGATGACATACAGGAGTTGGCAGTTGATTTATTCGGGGAGAAAAAGGTTACCATGGCAATGAAGGGCAGAAGAAATATTTTGGTAACAATTTGAACAAAATCAGCACACAAACAATAGATGTTATGCTTTTCATTTTTATAAAGATCCATTAAATTTTGTTAATTATTTACTTACAAAACTGCATTCTTTATAGCATTTTCCAACCAAAGTTATAAGGATGGGTTTACGTGTTGACCAAACTCAGTGTACCCTAATGGATCTTGACACTACGGACTACTATGACTGTGAGGTCATCAAATCAGACAAAGAACGAGTGGAGATGTACATGGGGTATGGGTGGTATGAGTATGCTATAAGATTGTTTATTTTATAAATTTTATAATTGGTATGTTTCACCAAAGGATTTGCTATAAGATTACTTCTTCCAACTTAAGATTGTCCCTTATTTTCTTACGCGATTCTTTGTCATCTCTGAATTCAACAACAGACAATCTCCCATACTTTGGTTGAAAAACAACTATAATTTCCAACTCTTTCTTCAAAATTGCATATCAAGTGGATAAGGAAATTCAAGGGTGTTATCTTCACCAACCTCAAATCATAAAAAGCTTTGCTAACAAATCAGATACAAACAATATGTTTTGAAGTAAGATATGTAACTACCTCAATCAACTGCCTCTTCAGCTCAAGGGCATATTTGACCATCAGTTTGACACAATCGTTGTCCCAAAACACAAACTTTGCCCTGAATTTTCCATCCACACCCAAAACTTCAAGTTTGTATCTATAATAACAAATTTGGTATATGAAATCAGTTTTCATACATGACATAATATTCCATACTATGAATACTAATAATCATTTATTTCAAAAAGACACCTTGGCATGGGTTCATCGGTCTCATGATTCGCAAAATACTTCAAGTTTCCATCTTTAAGTGCAACACTTCTGGTATACTCACCACAACCATCATATTACCACCCAGATTGACCAGCCTTAAATTTTTCCAACATGGCAATAATTACACAGGTTGTCTCCTAGTATGGTGTAATAAAACACATTATGAAAAACCTAATGATGGATAATGTAACAATGGATAAACATACACTTACGTTATGAAGATTGTTGATTTCTGTAAGGCTTATACTTTCAGCTTTACAGAAAACTTATCAATGTTTGAGTATTGTGAGTTTTGAGTTAAGTCAAGTTCCATGTTTGACGCAAATAATAAATGAATTTCCCCTTAAAGAATTGGATTTATAAAGACAGACATGAACGTTATACAGAAATCAAGATTTAACATTAATATAACATATAAGATAATGTAAATACGAAAATGCGACCACCTTTCTTTTAACTTCTTAATCTCAAGCACATTGACATCATTGATAGTTAATTTTGTGTCATTTAAAATTGAGAATAATAAGGAAACATCTCATATTAGTGATAGCAGACAACTTTGTTTTTGTTATTTTCAGCATTCACTTGGGTTTGAATGATCTTAGTTACTCCTCCAATGAAATCTATTTTTTTTACTAATGTAAGAAAGATAAATTTAAAGGATTAAATATGAAAATAACAAAGTTATATAATTAAATTACCAACTAAGAAATCAGGTTGAAACCTCCCCGCAATGATGGATGTCAAACTAATCAATTTCAAATGGTTTAGCGGTATGTCGGGAAAATCAGTAACTTTTGCAGAAGTTGCACCACAAAAAATGAGATAAAACCCCATCGTCGGTTCAACCCCACCGCCGGAGCCAAACCATCTCCTCTGCAGCTTCTGTTCCATTATTTATATTTGATTTCTAAGTGCGACATGATCCAAGTAATTATACCATCACATTTGGTTTCGAAGCACAAATCTATACTTATAGTTGGAAATACCTACATCATGCAGAATTTCAAGATTGCCAATAATGATTTCTCCTTTAAAGCAACCACTCATAGTTTCAAGTTAATTTTGTGTGGTGCAACTTCTGCAAAAGTTACTCATTTCGCCATCTCCATCCCTAACTACACCGTCATTTCTCATTTCGCCATCCTCGTCCCTAACTACACATATGTTGAATGTAAAATGAGATATCATCGTACCTTTGCATCAACTAAAACCATTTCCAAATGCTCTTTGTTAGATACATTTTTGACAACCCATAAATCTATAATCCTAACAATAATCTTTCACAAATCGTTGGAGTCATTAATATCCCTAACATATTCAATTGGGTGTGCCATTAGATTGGTATGATAATTTAAAACAACAACAAAAAATAAACATCATTCATAAGATACAAAATATAATGGGTTTTCCATAAAAGATTCAACAACGCATATCATTAACCAAACAGTAATATGAACTAATATATTGTCATCTTACGTATGAAATTCAACATTGAGGAGGTAAAGAAGAAAGGAAAATAACTACAATCACGTTTATCAACAATCATGGGAGCTTTGAACATAGGTTTTCCAAAAAAAAAAATATTAAACATCTTTCAACACAATGAATACACAATCATTAAACAATAACAAAGAGTAAAAATCAAAGATTGAATATATTTTGCAACCGGTTGAACAAAGATATAACCAAACCGATGGAAAAAAAAGTAAAAAACCACCTTCTTGCGACGGCGGTCGGGAACTTCTTCCGTGCTGAACAAAATCGGGCGAAAGTTGAAATGACGGTAGAGTTAGGGACGGAGATGGTGAAATAAGAACATAATGGAACAAAAGCTACATAGGAGGTGGTTTGGCTCCGAGGATGGGTTGGGGCAGAGGTGGGATAATGGAGAGGGAGAGTTTTAAAATTTTGGAGTGTCTTAATATCTCAGTACAGTGTCTTTTAAGTACTTTATGCGTATAGCATACTGAAAAGTGAATTTTACATTGACACATGGAAAACGACTTTTAAGTTTTGCTTGGAAATTTAAAAAGTTACTTAAGTATGTTTAGCCAGGAATAACCCTGTAACTAGGAAAAGAATAACTTGATTTAATAAGGGTTTAATGGTGAAATCTAGAGTATAATATTTTATTAGATAGATAGTAGATACTTTTTATTTCTACTCTCATTTGACACTCATCCGCTTTTTAAATATGCACGCACGTGAAAATATAAATAGTATTCTTAAAATTTTAATTATTAATTTAATTTAATTGTGTTATAAAATTTGTGATAAATATTTGTATATAATAACTTAATTTTGTAATAAATAAGTAGTAAATATCATATAAAATTAATATAAATAAACATCTATGAATTATAGTTGATGAAATTATATGTACTTATTTGTAAAAAAAGTTTGAATTCAATATTACACATGGTTCATGTGTTTTAAAAAGAATTTGATATCTCTCTTCCCTCCCTCCCTCCCTCCCCATAATTTCTTTGAAAATAAACAGTAAAAAATGAACTACAAAAATGAAGATGGAAATAATAACCGTTAAAAGATAAAAATGGAATAAAAATAGTTCAGCCTAAAAGTATATATCTCATTTATCTATAGTTATAGATATTTTTTCTTATTTTAAAAATAAAAACCTAATTTTGTGGAATATGCATTTTTCATTAGTTGACAATATGAATATATTTTACACTAAATACATATTTTGTTTTCTCTTTCTAAAATATTTTAAATCTATGAAGTAAAATAAAACACTAAAACCAAAAAATAAATCAAAGTATAAAAGAAAAAATAACAACTCAATTTCTAATAATTAGATTAATCCATGCATACATATTCAATTCTCCATCACATGCACAAAACATGAATCCATTTGGAAAAAGAAAATTACCATCTAAAAAGGCTAAAGTGTGTACTTTTGAAAAAGCAGATTTAAGAGAAATTTAAATGCCCATACACTTACAATAATATTACTTTTATTAATACTTCTCCATCAATTAAGTTCAACGTTCTTATGTGTCAGTTTTATCTTTTATTGTTCCATTAATTTAATAATTGTATAAAATGTTGAGAGTGTGACATTTTTTAAACTTTTTATGAAAATAATCCAATTTTTTTTTAAAAATTCTAAAATAATCCTATTTTAAAAAAAAAATCCCAAAAGTACCTCACTTTTAGGAGGAGGTGTCAATCCAATTGGCGCCTCCTCTTAAAAATAGAGTGCAGGTGCCAATTGGATTGGCTAGGGCACATGGTGCAGCCAATTTAATTGGCGCCCATGTTTATCAATTGAAAGGAGGCGCCAATTGGATTAGCACCTTAGTGTATTTTGCAATTTTTTTTGTTAAACATTCTACATGATTCATAATTTCGAAATATGACCAATTGATATTAATATAAATTTCCGTTTACACAAAAAAGCCTAATGTTGATGATAGGGATCACCTAACCGACCTTCGGTCCCACATCCCCTAACTACCCAAACCCGTGACCCTAACCCGCGTTGATGATTCACCACTGGTGTTTGAGCATCTGAGGGTCCAGGAGCATCACTACTAACTACAGGAGATGGCCTATTGAGATAGTCAGACAAATCGGCATAGTCTTCAGTATGCATCGAAGGTGTACCGCCATAGATGAGTTCATGACCCATGCTAGAGTAGTTGGGTTGTGTTTGACTCATTGGTGGGCGACCGGGACGGTTGAAGGGAGACATGGGTGTGAATGATGCGTCAAGGAAAGGTTGGAAAGATTTTTGGGGTGTTTGGTAGAGATAGGGTTGTTGGAGGTTTCAGTTTTGTGAGGTTTGGGATTTTTGGCCATGGTAGGAGGAGCGACGGTTGGTGTTAAATGATCGTTGAGTGTTCTGGCTAAGGCAGCTTTGGTAAGGTGATGTGTTAGGTGCGAAGCGATGTTGGATCTCTGGTTGATGATCAATTTTTTGGTGGTGGTATGGGGTATGCTCTTGGTATTGTGGTTGGGTATATGGCATGTTTGGGTTGTATGTTTGTGTGTCTGTGGAACGAAAAGTTTGACGGACAAGGGGTTGTGTGTATCCGGTCTAACAATGTTGTTGGGGGTTAGATGTTAAGGCGTTTGGTGTGTAAGTTTGTTGGTGTGGGTCGTACAGGTACATATCCTCGGTGATGAACTGAAAACCAACCGATTTGTACCAAGTCATATAAGTACGACTTAGTTTTTCTTCATTTGGTATCACTGCGTCAGTTAAGACATGATCATGGTGGTGCCTCCATTTGTGACACTCAGATCTTGCGAAGCTTTGCCATGGATTGAAGTTCCATTGGTCGTTAACTTTGCGCATATGCCATTCTCCTAGGCTTGCTGAGGGATCTGGATGTGTTGAAGCATACCGAACTGCAATGTCACACGATCATTGTTGTGCATCTCTATAATTGTGAATCTTATTATCGGTGTGCATGCAGTCCATACGGTTGCGTCTTCTTCGTTGACTTCATGGTCATGATCCAAATTTAGGTATGGACGCCAAATGAACTGAAATGTGAAAGTAACTTGGATTATAAACTTGGTAGAAGAAGTTAACAAATTATAACGAAATAATGAGGTTATTATCCATACGTCTATCGATCGAAGGTGATCTGAGACATTGCGATACTGGATAATACAGTGTCTAGGACATCTGTTATAACTCATATCACGTGCCGACCATCTGCACCAAAAAGGTAAAAATATTAGTTAGAGATAATAATCGTTAAAGTAAGTAAATATATATCAATTTAAACAACTTACTTTTGTGCATACGGGAATGTGAAAGGGTTGTTGTTGACGGGCGCTAGGAACGGTAGTCTTGACCAACCCCATGCTTGGAGCAAAACAGCACACCCAGAAAAGGTAGATGTGTCTTTGTGTGAATTTTTACACAAAGAACTATAAAGATAGGCAAGACAAGCGGATCCCCAACTAGAACTTCCTATTCTATCTACATGTCTTAGTAAAGGTAAATACATAACATGCATACTAGAAGCACTACCTTCGGAAAATAAAAAAGAACCAATTAAAAGCATAATATAACACCTAGTTTTTATTATTCGAGCCTCTTCAATAAAATGATCATCTAAATGTAAACTGCTATAATATGACTTAAGGCGTAAAAGGAGTATACCTTGACCTCTTGAGTTATCATCTAACAAATCTGTATCCAAGAGGTCCATGCAAATTGAATTTGCATAGTTGGTTTTACCATTTACAGTTTCACCTTCAATAGGCAGTCCCAAAAGCATGTAGACGTCTTCTAACGTCACGGTACACTCACCGGTTGGAAACTAGAATGTGTGTGTGTCGGGATGCCATCTTTCGCATAAAGCAAGAATGAATTTATTATCCACCAACCAAGACATAGTTTTTCTTATGTGTCCAAAACCGGCGAGTTCGACATAAAGTTGAATCATCGGGTCCATGTGGACATATTTGTGGACCCGAGTACGGAACCTTGAAACATCCTATAAAAGAAACAAGAAAATACTTTACTAAGTTGATATGTTATTAAAAGGTACTCTATTAAAAGGTACTCTAGACAAATAACAAAACAATAAAACGCTTACATAAGTTGCTATGTTTGCAACTGTTCCTCTGTGCGATTTTCCCATTGTGAGGATAGACATCTTGTCAGAGATGAAAGAGGTTGGTGTAGATGAAAGAGGTTGTTACAGATGAAATATTTGATGTTTTAGAAGAAGTAATGAGTGATGGTGTGGAAGAAGTGTTAGAGTTACCTTCCTATTTATAGGCAAAAGTGTGAAGCATAGAAAAATATGTTTGCATGTGGTAGCCAAATGAATTGGCGCCCATGTACATTTTGTACATGGTGTCGCCCATTCAAATTGGCGCCTCCATAGGCACATGCATGACACACCTAGGTATGAATGCTTGGTTACAAGGTCTGCATGCATGCAAGACATGGTGTAGCCAAATGGATTGGCGCCCATGTGCAAGGATTGTAAGGAGGCGCCAATTCATTTGGAGCTAGTGCTTGCATGTGTGACATATGGCTTTCCTCTCTCTCTCTCTCTCTCTCTCTCTCTCTCTTGCATGCTAGACACATCACTTCAGAGTAGTTTGCATATTTGACACATCATTTCGGACTAGCTTGCATGTGTGACACATCACTTCAGACTAGATTGCACGTGAGACAATTCACTTACCTATTTAAGTGTCTTACTATCAACATCCAACACTCAACACACATTCATATGCAGCAAGAAATTAATTTTCATCTGCACCAGAAATATTACAATGTCATCTTCACCGAAATATAGTGTAAATGTTCACTACAATGGTGAGACATACGAGTCTGAGTTATACGGATTTTGTTTTCGAAACCCTGATACCATTCGACTTACGATCAAGAGAAATGCAAACTTCTTGCATTTGAAAAAAAGAATACAATCCTGCATAGGATCGGGTATTGTGTCAAAGATCAAGGATCAAAATCCAATATTTTTTTAGAATAGTCAATGCAAGTTTTTCCCGTTTAAGGTACGGGATGATGAAGATGTTGAATACATGTTTGTTAGTCATGAACATTCAGGCTGTAATTGTATTGAGTTGTATATTATTCTTTAACCATGTATACCATCTCAACAATCTCAAATAACCAGTCAGGATGAATCTGATGAATTTGATTCACAATGCTCAGATGACGTCGACCCAGAAGCAGAAGCAAAAGTCAACGTCGTTGATGAAGAAGAAGAGGAGATTGAGATACAGGTCGATCATATGTTGAACAACGACATTGAAGATGATGATCAACCAGCGCCAATACCTCATAGTCATGTCTACAATCCTCCTCAACATATGTCAAACATGGATCTACATAATGATGAAACATCCAACAATTTTTTCTATAACCCGTATCCATGATCAGAAGGCGAGTTAAAAGTGGGAGACATGTTTCGCACTAAAGAAGAATGTGTGCGAGCTATCAAAAAATTCCACATGGACAACTTTGCTGATTTTATAGTGAAACACACTGATCCGCAAAGGTATGTCATCGATTGTCATAACATTCTTTGTAAGTTTTGGTTGGCTGCATCTTATAAAAAGAAAAACGACTCTTGGGAGATAGCTTCAATAGACCCACCTCACAGTTGCATTGTAACTAACGTTGAACAAGATCATCGTAAGTTAAGCGTTGCATTGATATGTCAAGACATTCTGCCGCTGGTTAACAAAGACCCATCAGTAAAGGTGATTATAATTATATCCCATATCAGAACAAGATATAATTATACTTCATCTTACAAGAAAACCTGGATTGCAAGGACAAAGGCCGTTGAACAGGTATTCGGCAACTGGGAGGATTCATACAAAGAATTGTCACGGTTTTTATGGGCACTAAAACATATATCCCAGGAACTGTGGCAATTATGGAGACATTGCCAGCAATGATGCCAGACGGAACCTGTGTTACAGGTAATAGAATCTTTCACTGTCTCTTTTGGGCGTTTGACCTATGCATCAAAGGTTTTGCATTCTGCAAACCTATTATTCAAATTGATGGCACTTGGTTATACGAAAAATACAATGGTATTTTGCTTATGGCGGTTGCACAAGACGGCAACAACAATGTCTTTCCCATTGCCTTTGCTCTGGTTGAAGGTGAAACGGCTGGTGGATGGGGTTTCTTTCTTCGACATCTCAAAACGCATGTGGCTCCACAAGCCAATCTCTGTTTGATTTCTGATAGACATGTTATCATTGAGAGTGCCTACAATAACCATGACAACGGATGACATGATCCTCCTTCTACCTGTGTCTATTGCATTAGACATATTTCCCAAAATTTCATGCGTGCAATAAAAGATAAGAATCTTCGCAAGAAGGTGGTGAATGTTGGGTATGCTCTAACTCAGCCGTCATTTCAATATTATTATGATGAAATTAGACTATCTAATGAAGACGCGGGAAGATGGTTGAATAACATACCAGCAGAGCAGTGGACATGGGCATTTCACAGAGGTTGTCGATGGGGCCACATGACAACAAACCTTGTGGAATGCATGAACGGGGTATTCAAAGGAATTAGAAATCTGCCAATAACCGCCTTGGTCAGATCAACCTATTATAGGTTGGCTTCTACGTTCGCAACCAGAGGTGAAAAATGGAGTGCGGTGTTAATGTTCGGGAAAGTATTTAATGAGTGTTGCATGAAAGTCATGAAAGAGGGGAGCATCAAAGCTAGCACACATGCTGTAACAGTCTTTGATCGTCATAGACAAAATTTCAGTGTCCAGGAAATAATGGACCACAACGAGGGGAGACCAAATTTAGCCTATGCTGTCAGACTAAATAGAAGTTGGTGCAAATGTGGAAAATTTCAGGCCTTCCACATTCCTTACTGCCATGTCATTGCAGCATGCGGATATACTCGCCAAGACGCTTACAACCATTTATTTGATGTGTACAAGGCTGTCACCGTCATGAATGTATATAATAAAAGCTTCTCGGTGCTACCAATGGAGGAATACTGGCCTCCATACGAAGGTGACATAGTTTGGCACAACGGCGAGATGCGTAGAAAGAAAAAAGGAATGCCAAACAGCACACGTATCAGGACAGAAATGGATACGACAGATAAAATGATAAGATTATGTAGTATCTGTCGTCAACCAAGACACAACAAGAACAATTGTCCCAACTGAGGATCATCATCTGGGTCATAATCTTTTTGCAACATTGTATTTTTGTAACCTTCAATTTTTATATATCATTAAGTTTTTGTTATAACGAGGTTCACAACAAACATCACTACAACATAAGCAAACTGAAAACAAAATATTTCTAACTGATTACAACAATCAAAGTGATATCATCTCGTCCGAACATCATTTCCCTAGCATCCTTATCAGTTTTCATTCACACCCAACCAAAGATATTGTCGAGTCTCTCAATACTTCTATTTTTTTTCCCTTCTGGTATTTTTCCATCTAACCAACGAACCAGCTCCCTCTTCAGTTGATCGAACATTGTGATGTTCCAGAAGAGCATCAATATCTGAGGTTTATCTCTCGCATAAATCACATTTCCATAGCGGCGACGAACACCAAACATGATTGCCAAATGATGAAATGAGATGTGAAAAAATGATTCACACAACACCTCTATTTATAACAAAAAAAATTACATAATACACTGAGGTGTCAATCCAATTGGCGTCTCCTTTGAAAAAATACACATGGGCGCCAATTGGATTGGCTGGCCAATCAAATTGGCACATACACTCTATTTTTAAAAGGAGTCGCCAATTGGATTGTCGCCTCCTCCTAAAAGTGGAGTACTTTGGGAATTTTTTTGAAAACATAATTATTTTAGAAATTTTCTTGAAAATTTGGATTATTTTGATGGAAAAAAAATCACATTATTTTTAGAAATAATATTATAAAAAAAAGTGTCACTTTAAATTATAGAAAGAGACAATGAAAAAACAGTATTTGACTTTTTAAGCGAAAATATGTGAAGTGATTACTTTACCAAATAGGTGAAAATATTATTTATTTTTGTAACTATCAATTATGATCAAAGAGTATAATTAATTAATATGGTATTAACAATTAAACTTAGTAGTAAATAGAAACCACAAAAATAATAACTGGTGATAAAAACCATATTAAGATTGAGAAGATATCGATGTCAATAAGATTAAAATGTTATAATTGTTTATGATTGTATATATTTTTATTTAATTTTGATGGTTTACTTTTATACACTATTTTCCATTTTATGATATTCATATTTAGGTATATAGGTTTGTGTTATGCAACTGAAATGTACTAAAACACAGATTCAGTAAAATAAAAATATAACATGATAAACAAACCTTTTGATATTAATATCTTCTTTAAGGTTAAAAAATGACAATACAAAAGATAACGATATATATTGGCATATACATTTTGGGATTAATTGTTTACATTTTAAGATTTACATTTTAAGAATGAATTATTACAAAAATAGTTTATCCCCTAAATTATTTGCATATCATATTTTGTTTTGATAATTATCCTAAACAAATACCAACAACACTATTCACCCATAATCAAACACCAAAAGATGAAAACAACGAAACAAAATTTAACAATAATAAAAGTTATCAAGGAAATATATTTATAATAAATATATCTTAAAAATAAATCAATTCAAATAATTTGAAAATGAACCTTAAAAAAGAGATATTAATTGGATGTTTGATTCCAACATGACTTTTCGTCATGTTTTATCAAGTTTCAGTAAAAGAAAATTGAGAATTGAAAAGAAAAGGGAAAACAGATTAGGATGAAAAATAAAAGAGAGAAAGAGATGTACAGAAAAAAGAAATAAAGAGATAATAGTTTGCTCTTGAGTTTTGAATTTTAGTAACGGCAAGAGACAAAGAAGTGAAATTTAAAAAGGAAGTGGAAGTTGAGTTTTATATTTGTTGGTGCATAAGGTGAAGAAGACGAAGATGAAAGAAGAGAGAGAAGAGAAAAAATAATATTCTCTAATAAACTTCCACTACTATTCCATTAACGGTTACAGAGAGAATGATTACTTAACTACTTTTGCGTACAACGTGTTACATTACATTACTTAATGACTAAACACACTACTCACTTATATACACAAACAATAACATAGGCAAAATACTAAATACTAAATTACCCTTCAACACCATCCCTTAATTCATGATTTAACTAATCAAAACTAATAACACCAATTTCATCCCTCAAGTGAAAAAATTGATCAGTCTTGATCGCTTTCGTCTGAACATCTGTCAACTGCTTCTGAGTGCTATTGTGCATAACTTCTAACACTCCATTATGAACTTGACTTCTCAGAAAATGATACTTAGTCTCAATATGCTTGTTTCTCCGATGCAACACTGGGTTCTTGGCAAGATTGATTGCAGACTTGTTATCAATCATCAACTTCAGAGGCTTGTTTACCTTGATCTTCAGATCCCGCAATAAATTCAGAAGCCAAACAACTTGGCATGCAACCACAACACCTGTAATATATTCAGCTTCACAAATTGACAAAGCAACAACTGGTTGCTTCTTGGAACACCAAGAAGTAGGACCTCCCAAATATTTAAACAAATATCTAGAAGTACTTCTTTTGTCAACTTTGTCTCCACACCAATCAAAGTATGAGTAACAAATCAGCTATAAATTAGCTTTTTCACCAAAAAGGAACAAAACTCCATACTTCAAAGTCCCCTTAATATATGTCAGAATCCTGACAGCAGCTTGGGAATAAGACCACTTCAGTTTACTCATAAATTTATTAACCATTTCAACTGCATATCAAATGTCATGTTTGGTATTACACAAATACCTCTGAGAGCCAACCAACAGCTTGAAAGTTGTAGCATCTACATCATCGCCTTCAGAATCAGAATCCAATTTGTGATTTGTTTCCGAAGGTGTGACAACAATCTTACAATTCAATGACTTGAATCTCTTAGAAGTTCAAGTTCATACTTCAACTGATGAAAAATGATACTCTTCTTAAAGTATATAAATTCCATCCCTAGGAAATATGTCATATTTCCTAGATCAGTTATCTCAAACTTATTCATCAGCACCTTCTTGAACTTAGTTATCTCATATTCACAACTTCCTGTTAGTAATATGTCATCAACATAGAGACGCACCAGAATGATATTTCCACCAAAAGTATGTGGAACATAAACACCATACTCTATCTCACACTTTATGAATCATCGGAGCTTGAAAAATAAATCAATTTTCAGATTCCAAGCTCTAGGAGCTTGTTTCAGTCCATACAACGCTTTACGTAACATGTACACCATCCATTCCTAATTTCTTTTCACAAATCCAGGAGGTTGTGACACGTATACCTCTTATTGCAATGGACCGTTCAAAAATGAATATTTCACATCTAAATATATTAGAGGTCAATTCCTGTTAGCAACTATCGTAATCACTAGTATGATTGTCTCATGTCTCTCTACAGGAGCAAACTGTTGGTGTAAGCCCTAGAGGCCAATACATTTTGGTACTTGTATCGAATAATAAAAGGCATTCTCTTTATTATGGTTGATTAATAAAGTCCCTGGAATAGATAGTCCGTTTAATGTATTAAGTGTGACTTAATCATGAGAACACATTAAACATAAGGACATTATTCCTAAAGTATTCGTAGTCGAGCTTTAGTGTGAAGTGGGATAACATTAAAGCATTAAGACTATTATGTTTGTAGACTGATGATCACATCTCATGGATCATGGATAAAGGGTTATCAAGTCTTAAACATAGGTATGAATATTATGAGTAATATTTATACCGGATTGACCCGCTATGAGAATACTATATAGAAAGTTATGCAAAGTGTCATAAGTTGTTCTCATGGTGATAATGGTGTATACCACTCTTCGACCTGAAACCACTATGGACCCTAGATGTAAAGTCGAGTGCTTTATTGCTGATCCAACGTTGTCCGTAACTGGATAACCATAAAGACAGTTGATGGGTACTCCACGAAGCATGCTAAGGGACATGAGTGACCTAGATGGAATTTGCCCATCCTGCGTAACAGGATAAATGTCTATGGGCCCAATATTGAACTGGACAAGGATGACACGGTCTATGCCTTGTGTTCAATATAGACATAAGGGCAAAAGGGTAATTATACACATAATTATTATCACAGAAGGAATTGTCAGATCACTTGACATTTTCGTGTCTTGGGTAGCAGTGATGTGTTGCTAGATACCGCTCACTGTTTATTATGTTAAATGCGTGATTTAATATAATTGCCAACGTCACGAAAATCTACAGGGTCACACACAAAGGACGGATTGATGAGAGATAGAGTAACTAAGGAATACCGTAAGGTACGGTGCCCTTAAGTGAGTTATAGAGCATCGTAAGGTACGATGTACTTGAGTAGAATACGAAATATGGTAAGGTACCATGAGCTTAAGTGATTTTGGGCATATTATAAGATATGGGCCAAAATACACTTAAGTGGGCTTTTAGCTTGAAGCCCACACAAGTGGTTCTATAAATAGAACCCTTGTGCAGAAGCAAAAATTGGCGGTTGCATTCTTTTCGTTTTCACTCTCTCTCTCTCTCTCACTCAAAGCCTTCATTCGTACCAGCTAGCACTGAGATTGAAGGAACCCGTTCGTGTGGACTGAGTAGAGACGTTGTCATCGTTCAACGTTCGTGATCGCTCCGTGGATCTGCATCAAAGGTTTTGATTGTCACAAGAGATCTGCACCAAAGGTTTCAGTCGTCACAAGAGGTAAATATTCTATCACTGATCATGACCATTCGTAAGGATCTCTAAAGGAGAAAATTTTAATTTCCGCTGCGTTTTGGACCGCAATTCTCCTTCAGTGGTATCAGAGCCACTTACGAAACCATGACTCGGATAGCTGTTTATTTTCTGTATTAATATGATTAAAAGACAGAATGAATCAATTAATTAAACGAGTAATTAAATTTGGCATCATGAGTGTACGAGTTGGATGATTGATGTTGACTATGCTTCGGAATCCGACATTAGTATGGTGAAGCAGCGATACATCGATCGTCCATAGGTTACGCAATTGAGACCGATCAACTTATATATGATATAAGTAATCCTAATGCAAAATACGGTATATGTGATATACTATTTCTGTTTCGTTCATTCGAACACTAAATGATTGTTTTCCTTTGAGCGATCAATGGTCATTTGCTTCGGAATCCGACATTAGTATGGTGAAGCAATGACCTGTTGATCAATCATACTGAATCAACAATCGAGGTGTGTTTGACGGTCTGAAATTGGCGCATTAGGGTTGGTGACGGCGCAAGGGTTGTGCCGTTAAGGAGTTGTGAATTTAGGGCTTTTTGGAAGAGGTCCGTAGACTGTTTCAAAGTCCTATTAGTTTGGCCGCGTGAAGCTCGTGTGACGAGCGTAACAGGCGTAACAAACTGGATGCGTGACGGTCGTAACACGCCCATGACGGTCGTCACACTCACATTGCCTGTGACGGTCGTCACACGCCTGTGACGGTCGTCACACTCCCAGAGTCATTATTTTGGGGTTCCTGTTTTGTGACTACGCAAGGGTTGTGTTCATGCAAAACAATGTCCATTTCAAATGAATTATTCATTAAAATTTTGGACAGGGGCGCTGCCCCTTGACCCCGTCCGCTGATCGGTCAGCGGAACCACCGTCCGCTGACCGGGCAGCGGAACCCCCGGCTAACTCTGCGTAGTGTGATTGGTCGCCGAAATTTAATTTGGTTTTAATTAATTAAAGGAATTAAAATTTAATAATAATAATAATAATAATGTGTTTGTTATTATTGCCTTGTGGTGATCAGTTATGGCCTTAGTTATCTTTTATTTTGTTTTGGGTTTTTTAAATACGACCTGCGTGTCGTGCCTCTCCTTTTGATCTCTTAATGTAACTTCTTTTCTCATCTCAAACCCTCGTATGTAAAACGAGTTTCTTCTGGAATGTAATACTGTGAAGAAAGAGAAGAAGACAAGAAAGAGAAGAATTCAAGATCAAAGGAGGACAACCTTGAAGATCTTGCTTGGAGAAGCTTAGAGAAGAATTCAATACTAAAGGAGGACAACCTTGAAGATCTTGCTTGGAGAAGCTTAGATCGTTATTAGGTTAGCTTAGGTTCTCTCATTGGCTTGGGAGAACAATTGCGCTAGGGGCCATAACTGTTTCATTTTGTTTGTATGTATGTTGATGCATGTGAATGTATGTTGATGCATGTGAGAGACGATTTATATGATAAACAAGCCGGTGAGATCATAACAATTGTAATTCCCTCAAACTAAAATATTAAGTTTATGCTTTCCAAGTTTTAGCACTCATCAAGACTAGTATCGGATAATGTAGGTTTCGCCAAAGCGAGGTGCATGTTCTATATTAGTAAAGTGCGATGGGATAATTGTAATATCCAACTGCTAAAACAATGGGTCAAACTTAACTAAACAAATTATGATGATATTATATATGTTTGCTTTCCAAGTTTTAGCACTCATCAAGACTAGTATCGGATAATGTAGGTTTCGCCAAAGCGAGGTGCATGTTCTATATTAGTAAGGTGCAATGGGATAATTGTAATATCCAACTGCTAAGACAATGGGTCAAACTTAATTATAATAATATCATATATGTTTTAGAAGCAAGAGTTGGGAATAATCCATATGATGGATTGGAATAAGGAGTTATTCACCCAACTGAAATTTTCGAGAGTTGTATGAGATACAACTGGAAGGAGTTCCTACCTAAATAACCTAGTTTTGTGTAATCCGCCTACGCGGACTTAGAACGAAGTGAAATATGGATCTCGACCCACTAGAAAATCTTCCAACGGGATTTTCCGAATCAAATGATGAGGGTCATTTGTTTTGAGTAAAATAGTGGGAGCATATTTGATTAAAGGCCTAATTAAATATGTCAATGATACTTATATTTTCTTAATCCTTATGTAGATAACCATGACAGCAAACACCTCTAACAACATCTTGCGATCAATCCTTGACAAAGAAAAATTGTCTGGGACAAATTTTCTGGATTGGCACCGAAACCTGAGGATTGTCCTCAAACATGATAAAAAGCTGTATGTCTTGGAGACACCTGTTCCTGAAGAGGAACCTCCTAGTTCTGCACCTAAGGCAGAAAGAGATGCTTATAAGAAGCATGTCGATGATGCCAATGAAACTGCTTGTCTCATGTTGGCTACCATGAACTCAGAATTGCAAAAGCAACATGAGAACATGTCAGCGTTCGATATGATCGAACACCTGAAGC
This sequence comes from Lathyrus oleraceus, assembly GCF_024323335.1. NCBI lineage: Eukaryota > Viridiplantae > Streptophyta > Magnoliopsida > Fabales > Fabaceae > Lathyrus > Lathyrus oleraceus. The sequence goes on from NC_066584.1 coordinate 53,875,086, forward strand.
TGCTCTATCAAGAGCAAGCAAGGCATGAGAGGTTTGAAGTTTCAAAAGCCCTTTTTCAAAGCAAGTTAGCTGAGGGAGCCCCTGTAGGTCCCCATGTACTCAAGATGATTGGGTATGTGGAAAACCTTGAGAGATTGGGTTTTCCCCTCGAAAAGGAACTTGCGACTGATTTGATCTTGCAATCGTTGCCAGATAGTTTCAGTCAAATTGTCCTAAATTTCAATATGATTGATATGGACAAATCTCTTCCTGAACTGCTCGCTATGTTAAGAACTGCCGAGCAGAATCTGAAGTCAAAAGGGAAGTCCATTCTGATGATCGGAAATGGAAAGAGACAGAACAAAAGGCCCACTAAGCAGGGTGATAAAGGGAAAGGCAAGGAAGTTGCCAAACCCAAACCCACCGTTGCTGCTTTAAAGCCTAGTGGAGGCATAGCAAAAGAAGGCACCTGCTTCCATTGCGGTAAGACCGGACACTGGAAGAGGAACTGCCCAAAGTACCTGGAAGATAAGAAGAATGGAGTAGAGACTTCAACTTCAGGTATTTTTGTTATTAAATAAATTTATCTACTTCTGCATCATGGGTATTAGATACTGGATGCAGTTCTCACATTTGTACAAATGTGCAGGGGCTGAAAAGGAGTAGAGATTTGGCAAAAGGTGAAGTTGACCTACGAGTTGGCAATGGAGCAAAGGTTGCTACTTTAGCCGTAGGATCTTATTAACTTCACCTAGTGGTTTTATAATTCAGTTAGAGAACTGTTATTATGTATCTGCAATTAGCAGGAAAATTATTTCCATTTCTTGTTTGGACAAGTTTGGTTTTTCATTTATAATAAAGAACAATTGTTGCTCAATTTATTTGAATGATATATTCTATGCTACTGCACAAGTGAGCAATGGACTATATGTCCTTGATCTCATAATGCCAACTTATAACATTAATACTAAAAGGATGAAACCTAATGAGTTAAATCCATGATGAGTCACGTTGATCTTCCAAACTCCATTTGCGGACATGCACTATTGACAACAGCTTACACACTTAACCATGTTCCATCCAAAAGGTTAATAAGACACCATATGAGATATGGAGTGGTAAGAAACCACATATGTCTTACATAAAGATTTGGGGTTGCGAGGTTTATGTGAAACGACAAATTTCAACTAAGCTTGAGCCCAAATCTGACAAATGCTTATTTGTGGGGTATCCTAAAGAAACAAGAGGGTATTACTTCTACAATCCTTCTGAGGGCAAAGTGTTTGTCGCTCGAACTGGAGTTTTCCTAGAAAATAATTTTATTTCCAAAGGAACCAGTGGGAGGAAAGTAGAGCTTGAAGAAATTCAAGAATCACAAAGCATCGACACACCTATGGAGGAATTGGAGCAGGAAACACAAGTAGTTGTGTAAGAGCAACCTGCTCAAGTAGAACAAGACCAGCGTAGGTCAGGCAGGATACGTCACCTACCTGAGATATATGGATATCTGATCAAGGTGATGTATTACTCATGAATCAAGATGAGCTTGTGACCTACTCATGGAATCTTCGTTTTGATGAAACAGTAAACCAATATGGATTCATCAAGAACGAAGATGAGCCTTGTGTCTACAAGAAGGTTAGTGGGAGCATGATCGTATTCCTGGTATTATATGTAGATGACATATTACTCATTGGAAACGATATCCCTACCCTGCAACAAGCAAAGTCTTGGGTGGGGAAATACTTATCTATGAAGGACCTAGGTGAAACAGCCTATATATTAGGAATCAGAATCTATAGAGATAGATCATAAAATGCTTGGCCTAAGTCAGAGTACATAGACAAGGTGCTGAGACGCTTTAATATGAATGATTCCAATGGTTATGTGTTTTGCTGAAATGGTGGTGTTGTGAGCTTGAAAAGTTCAAAGCAAGATACAGTTGCTGATTCTACAACCGAGGCCGAGTATATTGCTGCCTCAAATGCAGAAAAGGGAGTTGTTTGGATCAAAAAGTTCATTAGTGAACTTGGCATAGTCCCTAGCATTGTGGATCCCATTGGTCTCTATTATGATAACAATGGTGCTATCGCACAAGCCAAGGAGCCTAGATCTCACCAACGATCCAAACACATACTTAGGCGTTATCATCTCATTCGAGAGATAATAGATAGAGGAGATGTGAAAATATGTAAAGTACCTACACTTGACAATATAGTTGACCCACTGACAAAGCCTCTTGCGCAGCAGAAGCATGATGGCCATACTAGATCAATGGGCATACGGGGTATGCCTGATTGGCTCTAGTGCTAGTGGGAGATTGTTGGTGTAAGCCCTAGAGGCCAATACGTTTTGGTACTTGTATCGAATAATAAAAGGCATTCTCTTTATTATGGTTGATTAATAAAGTCCCTGGAATAGATAGTCCGTTTAATGTATTAAGTGTGACTTAATCATGAGAACACATTAAACATAAGGACACTATTCCTAAAGTATCCGTAGTCGAGCTTTAGTGTGAAGTGGGATAACATTAAAGCATTAAGACTATTATGTTTGTAGACTGATGATCACATCTCATGGATCATGGATAAAGGGTTATCAAGTCTTAAACATAAGTATGAATATTAGGAGTAATATTTATACCGGATTGACCCGCTATGAGAATACTATATAGAAAGTTATGCAAAGTGTCATAAGTTGTTCTCATGGTGATAATGGTGTATACCACTCTTCGACCTGAAACCACTATGGACCCTAGATGTAGAGTCGAGTGCTTTATTGCTGATCCAACGTTGTCCGTAACTGGATAACCATAAAGACAGTTGATGGGTACTCCACGAAGCATGCTAAGGGACATGAGTGACCTAGATGGAATTTGCCCATCCTGCGTAACAGGATAAATGTCTATGGGCCCAATATTGAACTGGACAAGGATGACACGGTCTATGCCTTGTGTTCAATATAGACATAAGGGCAAAAGGGTAATTATACACATAATTATTATCACAGAAGGAATTGTCAGATCACTTGACATTTTCGTGTCTTGGGTAGCAGTGATGTGTTGCTAGATACCGCTCACTGTTTATTATGTTAAATGCGTGATTTAATATAATTGCCAACGTCACGAAAACCTACAGGGTCACACACAAAGGACGGATTGATGAGAGATAGAGTAACTAAGGAATACCGTAAGGTACGGTGCCCTTAAGTGAGTTATAGAGCATCGTAAGGTACGATGTACTTGAGTAGAATACGAAATATGGTAAGGTACCATGAGCTTAAGTGATTTTGGACATATTATAAGATATGGGCCAAAATACACTTAAGTGGGCTTTTAGCTTGAAGCCCACACAAGTGGTTCTATAAATAGAACCCTTGTGCAGAAGCAAAAATTGGCGGTTGCATTCTTTTCGTTTTCACTCTCTCTCTCTCTCTCTCTCACTCAAAGCCTTCATTCGTACCAGCTAGCACTGAGATTGAAGGAACCCGTTCGTGTGGACTGAGTAGAGACGTTGTCATCGTTCAACGTTCGTGATCGCTCCGTGGATCTGCATCAAAGGTTTTGATTGTCACAAGAGATCTGCACCAAAGGTTTCAGTCGTCACAAGAGGTAAATATTCTATCACTGATCATGACCATTCGTAAGGATCTCTAAAGGAGAAAATTTTAATTTCCGCTGCGTTTTGGACCGCAATTCTCCTTAACAAACACCTCAAGGTAGTCTAACCCATGTTTCTGTAAAAAACCTATTGCCACTAACCTTACTTTGTGTTTACCAATTGATCCATCTGACTTCAATTTCACCTTGAAAACCCATATGACATTGATGGATTTATTGTCCTTTGAAAGCTTAGTCAACTTCTAAGTCTTGTTTCTTTCTATAGCCTCGAGCTCTTCTTTCACGGCCTTCAACCACACTTTCTTCTTGAGTGCTTCTTTAATACTCACTAGTTCAGAGTCTACTAACATGGCATACTGAATGACTTCTCCTTCAGAGTCTACTTCAGTACCTTGTAGCATGTTAAACTCTACAAACCTTATTGGAATGTTTCTGATTCTTTGTGGCCTCTAAACTTGCTCAGAATCGTCTTCGGATTCTAGAATAATATCAAATGCTGGAACCCCAGAAGTACCGCCTTCAGAGGCATGACCACCTTGAGAGTATGGAATATTTCCAGAGTCTGGATCTTTACTAGAGTCTGAGTCACCATCAGAATCTATATCAGAATCAAATACAACTTGAGAGTCAGACTCCCCTTCAGAGTCAGACTCACCTTCAGAATCATTTTCTAACTCATCTTCAGAACCTTCAGATTCTGAAGTATCTTCAGAAATTAACTTATCAGAGTTGGATTGAGATTTACTCCAATCCCACACTTCTGATTCCTTCATAATAACATATATACTAAATTTAACCTTGTCAGTGACAGGACAGTAGAGCTTATAAACACCTGTACTATGGTATTGTACATGCAACATAACTCTGCTTTTGTCATCCAACTCCATTCTCTTAGCATTTGGAACATGTTTGACACAAACAAAACTAAGCACCTTCAGATTAGGGGTGGTAAAATGGGACGTGTCCAGCCGGTCTAGCTCGCACACCCTCCAATAAGTGGCTGGTTGGGTCGGGATTTTGTGCCTTCCTACCTGCTCAGCCCGCCTCGCTTTAAGCCTACCCCACCTTTAGCCCTCCAAAAAAGGGGCGGGTTGGCCTGCCAGTCCGCCAACCTAGTTATCAAGCACTGAAAATATTTATTTTGGTCTATTGAAGGTTAATACTTGAAACTATAGTTTTAGAATATTTGTTGATAATTTTATTTTATACATTTATTTGTGAATATATGCAATATTTTATTTAAGTAAAATTTGTTAAAAAGATGCTTTATAAAAAAAGGTGAAAAATATAATTAAAATAAAAAATAAGCCTATTAATCTATTAAAAAAAAATAGACGGGCAAGCCAGTTTCCTGCCAACCCGCCACCTTGGCGGGGTAGGATAGATTTTTAAGTCCAATTTCACTTGGCAGACTTGCCCACCCCGCCCCCTTTTTTGGAGGGCTTAAGACGGGGTAAGGCAGGACGGGTGACCCGTTTTGCCACCCATACTTCAGATGGCTCACGATTTGCTTATCTCCAGTCCACTTTTCTAAAGGAACAATTTTATTCAACTTCTTGGTTGAACACCTGTTGAGCATATATACTGAGGTGGAAACAACTTATCCCCATAAGGTATGAGGTAACTTCTTCTTCTCCTTCATCATGCTCTTTATAATATCAAGCAAAGTTTCGTTTCTTCTTTCAGCAAGACCGTTGTGTTGGGGAGTTTATGGAGCAGTCACCTCATGCTCAATTCCATTCTCCTCACAAAACTTTCTGAACTCTGTAGAGTTATATTGACCTCCACCATCAGTTCTGAGATTTTTCAGCTTCTGACCACTCTGATTCTCAAACTTGATTATGAATTTCTTAAATTCACCAAACATCTAGTGTTTGAACTTTATAAGGGATATCCATGTCATTATTATGATTTCATCAATAAACATCACAAAGTATTTATTCTTTCTAAATGAAGGTACCAGAAATGGTCCACACACATCAGAATGCACCACACCCAGAGCATGCTTTGTTCTTTTAGACATTTCAGATGCAAATGACAACCTTTGTTGCTTCCCTCTCATGCACACATTGCATAAATTTTATGGCTTCTTAATTGTAGGATTTCCATCTACCAACTTCTTTGAATTCAGATGCCCTAAGATTTTGAAGTTCAGATGACCAAGTAGAAACCCAAATTTCTCAAGTAGCCCAAAAACAAGCGTCTACATCCGACCTTGTTAGAATATTTCCAGGATAACCTAAGTCTAACTCGAAAGGGCATGTAAACATTGTAATGTTGCAATATGGTAAAGAGTTAGAAGTCGCTACTGACAATAGCGATAAAGGAAAGGATAATGAGAGTGAGTCTGTAATGTCTGAAAAGAAGAGTGAGGAAGTATCACCCAAAAAAGAGGTAATTGAGGAAGAAAAAGATGAATCATATTGTCGCGCCGTGAAAAATACTTAAGTGCATCGCACACTCGAAGATACAATAGAGTCACCATCAAACTTTATTTATTCTCGAAGGAAAGGAAAAATATCAATAAAACTCAGGGAAAGAGAAACGGGGTAAGGAAGTTGGTTATGTAAGGGGAAGGTATTAGCACCCCTCACATTCGTTGTACTCAACGGAAACCATTTTGATTGTTCTTTGCTCAAATGAGTGTTATTATCTAAAGGTTACTTGCGAAAAGGAAAAAAAGGTTTATTAATTAGTGTGTTTGCCAATGATTCAAACCCTCGTGTCTACGTATTCTCATAGTGCAATGAGAAAATAAGAGCTTCGTAGTTCGTGATATAAAATATGAAGTGTTGGTTGCTTTTAGGGAATAATTATAATCATATCGTAAAAGTGTGTAGACATTAGCTGATTATGATCCTTGGTCGTATGCTCAAGCTTTTAGTATGACTGCCAAGGAATGAGTTATAATGATTCTTTTATAAAAAGAAAAGAAAGAAAATTGTTTTGAAAAAGTTTGTGTGATAAAAGAAAATAAATAGTTGTTTGAATAGATAAAAGAAAAGAGAGAATTGCTTGAGTTATAAAAGAGATGATTGACTTTCAACTGAATAAGGAAAATGGTGTTGAGAAATCGTGAAAGTATGCTTTTAACCAATGTTTGTGTTGTTTGGATCCATAGAATAGGTGTATCTGAACCAAAAAGTGTGCGGCATTAACCAATATATGGTGTGGCCAATGCAATGTTGTAGGATTTTGCCTAGATCTAAGGATCAAGACCTACAAGAAGGGGTGTTTGCCTAAGCACTAGGTCTGACAAGGCAAACAAAAAAAAGGAAGGGTTTGTTTAAGCATCAGGTCTGACAAGACAAACATGCATGAAAGAAGGGTTTACCTAAGCACGAGGTATGACAAGACAAACATGCATGAAAGAAGGGTTTACCTAAGCACGAGGTATGACAAGACAAACATGCATGAAGAAGGGTTTTCCTAAGCACGAGGTATGAAAAGGAAAATATGCATGAAGAAGGGTTTTTCTAAGCACGAGGTCTGATGAGGAAAACATGCATAAATAAGGGTTTTCCTAAGCACGATGTCTAACAAGGCAAACATGCATGAAGAAGGATTTGCCTAAGCACGAGGTCTGACATGGCAAACATGCATGAAGAAGGGTTTGCCTAAGCACGAGGCCTGTCAAGGAAAACATGCATGAAGAAGGGTTTTCCTAAGCACGAGGTCTAACAAGGAAAACATGCATGCAAAAGGCTTTGCCTAAGCATGATCTTTGACAAGGCAAACATGCATGATGAAGGATTTGCCTAAGCATAAGGTCTGATAAGGAAAATAAGAAAGAGAACTAGATCTTGGTTCAGAGATGGGTATTTGACCATGAGGTGTTTAACCCAAAGAATGTACGGAAGTCCAAAGAATGCAGTATTTGGTCCGAATAGGAAAATTATTGTCGATGTTGATTGTTACAGTGTTGAGATGTTGTCTGTGGAGAAGAAGACTTGTCAATTATTCAATTTGAATTGCACTAAAGTATACGAATGAAGGTGAATACTTTGAACAATTAGGTCAGATATCTCGTATCCAAAGATATTCAAAATGAGGATAGAAATACTCCCTCTCATCCCTTCTCCACTACTTAAGGCTCATGGCACACAATTCACATAATAATTGACAAGTGTTGAAAGGAGAAACTTTTGTTGTGCTTAAATGAAGAGGCAATAATCCAATCTTAATGTCCCATTGTCTTCAAAATCTTGACTGTGAAGTGTTGTCTATGGGGGAGAGGACTTGACAATTATTCTACTTGAATTACATTAAAGTATATGAGCAGAGGTGAATACTTTGAACAACTGGGTCAGGCGTACCGTATCCAAAGATATTCAGATTGAGGATATGAATGCTCCCTCACATCCCTTCTCTACTACTTAAGGCTTGTGGCGTACAATCCTCATCATACTGAATATCTTTGACAAGTGTTGAAGATGAATCTTTTTGTTATGCTCAATGTCCAGAATCTTCAGCCTTGAGGTCTTGCATGATGATGTCTTGAGCTTGTGAGATCCAGTGCAGTGCGAAGACCTAATTCAATCAAGTGATCAATGGACTTATGATCACATAACTGAATAAACCCTAAGGGAGCAAGGAATTGCTAACAATTAATTAACCAAAGAGATTAACTAATTAATAACCTAAAGTCATTAATTCAATTAATTAATCAAATAAATTTGATCAATTAATTAAATTAAGATAAGGGGAAATTGTGTAATGGAGTTAAGTCAAGAATTGATCAAAAAATAAATTAATTAAACTAATTGGAAATGGTTATAAGAATATTTGAAAATACTTAATGTGATCAAATAAACCAATTAACCCAATTAATATAGTCAAAATGTAATCAAATTAGAGGAATTAATTAACAAGTTAATTAACCAAAACTAAATTCATCAATTAATATTGCTTAATAAAAATTAATTAAAGACTTTTTATTAAAAAATGTTTTGATTAAACAATAATGAAATAAGAAACAGAGGTATGCTTCTTTCATTTCATCGTCTATCTATCCACGACTCCCTCGTCGGAGTTGTACTCCGCCGTGACGTAGGTGGCGGAGTGATGCCAAATCAAACACCACCACCACCAAAATGAACCTCTCGGTGTCCCCTCCCATAATCTGTTACTAATTCACCTTAAAACTCAGTAAAATTCCCCAATCTGAACAAAAAAGAGGTGAACCCTAACATGTAAAAATCAAAATTAAATGGAGAAGAAGCTTCAATATGAACTCAAACCTTAGGGGGTTGGTTCAGATTGAACAATGATACATTGCAATGACGTGATTTGAGCAAGAAGAAAATAATTCAAGAATCGACATGCGAGATCATGATTCATCCCGGAAATTGTTGAAATGAAGATGATGAAGATGAAATAAGAACACTAGAGGTTCTTAAAATAGGTAAGAAAATCGAATCTGTCTATGGGAGTGTAATCTTATTCTTCTCCTTCTCCTTGCGTAGCCTGTAGGAACGAGAGCACTTGTTGTTGTTGAATTTGCGTGTGAGAGTGTGAGGAGATGAGTGCAGAGTTATTGGAGTTACATAGAGAGTGAGAATTTGTGATTGATTGTGGAATGTGATGATTGTTTTGTAGAATAGTTAAAGGTTGAAGATGAATGAATGGATGAACCGTTTATATAGAAGAAATATTGTAACAAAATCGGATAATGAATTAGGGCATGTTTGTTAGAGTTTGGGCACTGTTAAAGTTGGTTAATCTTAATGAAGAAGTTAGTTAGGGGGTTCACTCTGTTAGTATAAGTTGTTAATTGACAGTTAATGAGTTTGAAATTAGTTTTAGAGAGTTGTTAGTGAATGTTAGTATTGATTAGGTTAGGATGTTAGTGAGTTGAGACTTGTCAGTTAGTAGTTTGAAGTGAGTTTTGAGGTTAACTAATTTGTTGAGTTAGTTGTTGATACTTTACTTTCACAATCTACAATCTCAAACCTTCTTAACAGAGGCACAAAAATGTCTATGGTTGTGGAATAATCTATTATCGAAGCTAGGTACCTGATAGCACCCTTTAATGAAATGCATGTTTCAGGAAGTGAAATGATAAATAATTCAGATAAAATATGAAGCAGATGATTTGAATGTAATATTAAGGCCTTTGTGTTTATGGTAGCAACTTTCTTTGAATAAACACGACGCATTTTAATTGTTCTTTGCTCGAATAGGTGTTATTATATAAAAATTACTTGCAAAAGGAGAGAAAAAAAGGTTAATAATTAGTGTGCTCGTCAAAGATTCAGACCTTCATGCCTACATATCCTCATAGTACAATGAGGAAATCAGAGCTATGTAGTTCGTGGAACTAATGGTGGGAGGTAAAAAAAAGAAAGTGATTGAGGTGGTGTTTAAATAAAAATAAGGGATAAAGGTGTTTAGATAAAAAAAAAGGGTAATAGAAATTATAAGAGTAGAAATAATAGGAGTGGTGTTTAAACCAACTGGGAAGTAGAAATGGTGTTTAAACCAAACAGGAAATATAAGTGTTAAAGTGGTGTTTAAACCGAAGCAAGAGATATAAATTATGTTTAAATCGGGGGTAAATGAAAATGGTGTTTAAACCAAAGGAATGAATAAGGGTGGTGTTTAAATCGAAAGAGAAATGGAAATGGTGTTTAAACCGGGTAATGGTGTTTAAACCAAAGGGTGGACGAAAGTGTGACTAGTGAACAATGGGATAAAAGGAATGAATAAATAAATGTGATGTGAAAGAAGAATTATTAATTAATGTGTTCGCATAGGATTTGAGTCCTCGTGCCTACGTATTCTCACAGTGCAATGAGAAAGTCAGAGCTCCGTAGTCTGGGGAACTAAGACACACAAAGAAAAGAAGATTTGATATATTTGGTGTTTATGGTGTTTGAACCAAAGCATAAGGTAAATTGAAATTGATTAAAGTGAAAAAATGGAGTAAAGTGATATAGAACTGATTGGGGGGGGGGGGGTGTTAGGCGGGAATTTCGACATCAAGTTGGAGGTGATAAACCAAGGAAAAAGAATGCTCTTTGGAGTTATCTATGATTTCGACACAAAGCATTCATGATGTGAGGAAGTGTCGAAGTTTGCCTTCTATAAGGGAAGACGAATATGAAACTTAGGAATAATCCCAAATTCAAAATATCACTTTGACGGAAGAGTTTGTTTGACGTATATTTGAATTTGAATGAAAAAAGAGTAACCACATTTTATTCTTATCCACTTTTGATAGAAAAGATGCGTGGAATGTTGTCCTGAATCGCAGACATGCCGAGTGTAACGTGTCAGTGCCTAGGAGAAGATCCATTGGCGAGGGTTATTTCAATTTAGTATAAATAGGTGTCCTAGTGTTAGGATTAAGGGTGTTCAAATTGTTGTACAATCAATCACATTTACTCAAAGTATCCAGCGTGTTGACAAACGAGTATAATTGAGAATGTATGTTTGATAACACCATTATATTTATATCAATCAAAGTTTATTTACACCTTTCTGTTCAGCAATTATCCTTTATTTCCAGTCACTTATCAAGCATTGTTTTACACTTTACTTACATTTCCGCCATTTATCTTCTTATAAACGCTTTAAGCAAACATTCCTTACTCAAGAATACTGTCGAAGTGTTCATCTTTTATACACAATTTTAGAATAACAACACATGTTCTAGGATCAATATGGTTGATCCTGTGAGCAACCAAAGTTTCTATAATTTGGAAGACCAACGGTTGTTTACCAATTTTCACGGTAAACGGGGGGTAAAAAGGTGTGTGAACCGGATGATGGTGTTTGAACCAAAAGAAAACTTTGAAGTATAAGGAAATTTGTCTGTCGTGGTGTTTAAACAAGATAATGACTAGATTGTGGTGTTTGAACCAAAGGAGTTATGATTGTAGTGTTTAAACCAAAGGTTATGATAATGTGGTGTTTGAACCAAGGGAATAATGTTTAAACCAACGGAAGGGCTAAAAGTGGTGTCTAAACCTAAGGGTTTGTGTTTGAACTGGATCATGGTGTTTAAACCAAAAGGTGAAGGATAATGGTGTTTAAACCAGATGGTGGTGTTTAAACCATATGGTTGGTGTTTAAACCGAATGGTTGGTCTTTCAATAGAATGGTGATGTTTAAAACATATGGTTGGTGTTTAAACTAGATAGTTGGTGTTTAAACTGGATGGTGGTGTTTAAACCTGAAAAAATGGCGTTTAAGTCAAGCCAATGGTGTTTAAACCTAAAAAGTGGTGTTTAAACTGAAAGGTTGGTGTCTAAATCGAAAAAGTGGTGTTTAAACCAAAAGATTGATGTTTAAACATGAAAAGAGGTTTATGCCAATGCAATGGTAATGGTGCTCAACCAAAGCAGGGGTAATGGTGTTTAAACCGAGCACAGTTGTTCAAACTGAAGCAATGCAATGATGTTTAAACCAACAAAGGTAGTTGAATATGGTTTTTGAGCTGAGAGGATGTGCTGGTGTTTAAACCTAAAGAAGGTAACTGGAGATAGGGGTAAACTTGAAGTAATAGTGTTTAAACTCGAGGAAGGTAATTGAAGTAGTGTGTTTAAACTGAAAGTAATGGTGTTTGAACCAATAAAGTGATTAGAGACAATGTTTGAACTAAAAGGATGGTAATTAGACCAAAGGGTGATCGAGGATAATGTTTAACCTGGATGGGACACAAAAGATTGGATAAAAAAAGTTGCTTGAATAACATTGAATAATTGAGGTGTTTGCATGAAGAAGACTTGTTAATTACTGGATTCGAATCGCACTAAAGTCTATGAATAGAGGTGAATACTCTGAGCAACTGGGTCATTCGTACCGTACCCAAATATATTTAGGATAAGGATAAGAATGCTCTCTCTCACCCCTTCTCTATTGCTTAAGGCTCGTGACGTGTAATTTTAATCATAACTAACAAGTTGTTGAAGAAGATTCTTGCCTGTGGATCTTGATGATGTAGTGTTGCTTGTTGTAGGAGGAGACTTGAAAATCATTTGATTCAAATTGTACTAAAGTCTATGAATAAAGGTGAATACTTTGAGCAACTGGGTCATTCGTCCCGTACCCAAAGATATTAATAATAAGGATAAGAATGCTTCATCTCACTCTTTCTTTATTGCTTAAGGCTCATGGAACACAGTTTGAATCATGGTTGACAAGTGTTGATACACCTTTGTCGTGCTTGAACTGTAGTCCAGTCTGTCTGCAATGTGGATGCCTTATATTGACTTTGAAGTCTTGAATTTGAATCTTGAGGTCTTGAGCTCTTGAGGTCCATTACAAGTTGAACATAAGGAACACGCCCTATCAAATGATAAATGGTCTCTTGATCACTTGAATAGACTTGAACAATTGAGTGCAGTGTAAAAGATTTGGTTGATCAAAGTAACCTTTGATCAACACAATCAGTGAGAATGAAACATAAATCAATTGAATCATATACACAACCTAATGATTATCTCTAATGGTCACATGATAAAAAAAAGCTAACAAAAGATTAATTGTTCATGTACAAAAAACCAGAAATGAAAATTAAATCAGAAAGTCAATTAAACATAACTAAGAGAAATTAAATGAACCAATTGAAATTAAATTAATAAAATGAAGGAGGGGAGGGTGCAAGCAATAAGAGAGGTGTGTATAACAGAAGTTGGACCTCAGGCCTAAACCCTGCCAAGCCTCAAACGATTGAAGCCAAGGAATAGAGTCTAAACGAATCTGAAAACAACAATGCAGCGCCAAGAACCAGGTGACACGGTGCAAACGTAACACACAAGCCTCCATTTTTTCAAAACTCACTTCTTCTCCATCAAGCACGAAATTGAGACGAAAAATGTGAAGAACACGACTTTGAAATCAAATCAATCTCCGAAATCAACATCAACATTAAATTCAATTTATCACTGTGCGTGCGCGGAATCGAAATCAAAATCGAAGCGTGAAAACTAACCCAATTGGAGTTTTGACGCAACCAGGTACTGAATCCTTTCCTTTCTCTGATTCGATTTGCTTCTTCTTCTTAAATTCTATGTTACAGTTGTGTTGTTGTTCGTTGATTCCATGATGAATTGTTGTGATAAATTGCGTGAGTTTTGAGAGGATTTGCGAATTGAAAAGGTGAGAACGAAATCGTGAGTTTGAGGTAAATTCTTAGAGAAAGATGAAAATGAATCGTGAATGTTCGATGAAGGTTGCATGGTGAATTTATAGTATTCCAAAATGTTATGTTCCATTAATCTCTGTTGATTTTTCTTTGGGCAATCTGTTAAACGTTTATACACCGTGAATTAGTTTGTTAGAGGTTCAATTGTGAAATTGGAGTGAAGCTACACGTTAGTGAATCCGTTAGTTGTTAACTGTTAATGAGTAGCATGAAGTAACGTGAATGGATCTGTTAGTTGCTTGGCCCTGTTATGAATTAAAGTTGAAATCGTTTTGTTTTGTTAATTTTCTTGTTGATTTTCGCAGGGTGTAATGGAATGGTTAAGTTAATGAGTACTGGAAATCGTTTTGCAGGGCGTAATTGAAATTGGCTTGTGGAACTCATTGACTGCATTTGGCAATTGTCTTGAAGAGTGGAATTTGGAAGGTGTTTGGATGATATGCCATGGAATGCTATGTTTGAAATCGAGATTGTATTGGCTTGAAACTAGTAATCTGGTTGAATGAAAATGATTGGATGGTTGAATAAATTTTTTGAATAGTGGAATGTGAATTGAAGATGAATGTTGGCTTGGTGGTTGTAATGATTGAATATTTGGAAATTGGATTAGTTGTTGGAATGGAACTGTGAATAATTCATGTTTGGAATGGATTTGGATTGTTGAAATTGTATTGTAATTGTTTGAATGAAGATGGATATTGTAATGAAATTGTATTTTGAATGGAATTGGATGTGTATGAATGTTGAAATTTGAATGGTTTAATGGAAAATGTTTAAAATGGTGAAATGGTTTTGTTTAAAATGAAATAAGGTTCAAAATGATGAAATGGTTTGGTTTAAAATGAAATAAGGTTCAAAATGGTGAAATGGTTTGGTTTAAAATGAAATAAGGTTCAAAGATGGTCAAATGGTTTGAGGTTTTCGTGCAGATCTAAGTGGTGGTCTGGCTGGTCCATTTGGTGGTCCATGACTTGGTCTGTGACCTGGTCCAAATGGTGGTCCATTTGGTGGTCTGACCTGGACATGGACCAAGTTATGGACCAAGTTATGAACATGAGAAAAATTCATGGAAAACATGGTTTTTGGTGATGAAACATGGCAAGATGAATGAAGATAGGTCTTAAGGGGTCAAGGGATGGTCAGATGACTTTGGTAAACTAGTTGGCCAAAAATTCAACTGTTGACAAAAAGTCAACTATAGCAAACTTTGGCCAATATGATTTTTGTATGTACACCGACATTTTGGTGATGAAATGATGGCAATGTGAATTGGAATACAATGGAATGGATTTGTATTTAGTGAATATGGTATTGTATTGCATATAAATGACTGTGGACTTGATTATCCAATGAACGAAGCAAAAGAACTAAGACCCTAACAAACTTGAATGGACAATGAAAATGAATGCATACCATGCTTGAATGAACCTGAATGGACCAAAGATCAAAATATGAACCATCAATACAATGAAAGCTATGAAGTATTTGCATGACCAAAAACTAAGGGCTAATGAAACCAAGAATCCAAGAATCAATGACCAATGACTGACGATCTTGACAACACCATATGAATAGATGCAATGACTAAACTTTGAACCAAATGACATCTCAAACAAGACGACATGTAGGTTAGATGAACGAATCTCATGCATAAAGGCAAGTTTAATGATTGACGATGCATGATAAGATGTGTGACAATATGGTCAAGAACCTCCTTCCAATGAGCTAGGGTTTTAGTCAATCCCATGGTCAAAAGTGAAATCACAAGGGCACCCAAGTACCAAGCATCCCTGATTATGGTTTCATGATGCACCCCCCCAATCAAGGTCTTCAAACTAAGCATGAAGCTCTACAGTCAATCTCCCAACACATGGGCATATAATTAGGGTTTGGGTGATCAAATTAATGCTCAAGAGTAAATCACAAGATCCAAAAGGAAAAAAAATCCAAAAATAGGGTTTTGATGCATAAAATAATGTTATGATGTGGTCTCCTTGAATCCATGTCCCAAATATCAAGAAATTAGGGTTTTCCCCCAACGATTCCCTATGAAGAGCCATGACACATCCCTAA
The DNA here is from genome assembly GCF_024323335.1 of Lathyrus oleraceus. Lineage (NCBI taxonomy): Eukaryota > Viridiplantae > Streptophyta > Magnoliopsida > Fabales > Fabaceae > Lathyrus > Lathyrus oleraceus. Next base: position 53,890,907 of record NC_066584.1, read on the forward strand.
GGCTTAATCTAGAAACAAACCCTAGTTTTTGTTAGCCATAGAGCTTTGAATCAATGATGGTTATAAGAAGGTGTTCATATGAATGCATGATGCACATGAATGAGGTATGAATGAGTGCAGATGAATTTTAAGTCATAGGTTGGATGAAAAATGAAAAAGGTGAGGGCAAATTTTGGGGTATAATAGTTATTGCTCCATATGCAAGTGAACCATGCTCCTTGTATATTTCCAACACCTCAGCTTTGTTACCTTTAATACCAACGGTCGCAAAAATGTTTTGCATACATGCAGCCAAAACAAGGCGTTGAATGTCGGGATGGTGCTTCACTCTCCAAACACCTCCACCTGAACTGATTGAAGTTTCATCAACATGTTTTGAGATTGATCTTAAATCCCAAACCCTCAAGAGTTCAACATAGCTTCAAGTTAATAATCTATTTGGGTTATGAGGACTCTTTTCAATGCTAGTAATACCCATTTTATGGACTTCAGAGTTCTTTAATAATGGTTGTTCTGCTTTGGACATAACAAGCTTGCAAGCGTAATTGATTATCTCAACACACTTTGATTTACATTATGAACATTAGTTCCATTTTCTGTCACAAGAATGCAAATTTGTGTCATCTGAACTCTTTCACCATCACTGTCAGGGATAATGACGGTGTCACGTTTGACAGTTATGGACAAAATTGCGAAGTTCTTGCTGATGTCGCTAATGTTGTCCGATGAAAACTCTTCTCATAACAAATACCACATTGAGATAATTTTTTGTCAAAGGTCCAATGTGCATTACATTGCCTCTTTTAGATATGCGACACCTTCTTCGTCTTTGAAAACTGTCGCGTCCCTGCTTTGATATCCATGCGGTCTTTGGCAACCAAGGTATTCGAATGGACCGATATGAGTAGTAATAATTGATATGCCGATAAAAGCTTTTTCATTCAGAACACTATCAGCCCTTAAGCTCATATTTGCAGAAGATTGATGTGGAAGCATATAAGGCATTCCTTCACCAGCTACGACAAGGTGCTTTGAAGATCCTCAAGTATCTATAATATGAAGACTGAACTGCTGCACTGCCATGTCTATGGAGTTTCCATAAAGCGAGTCAATTTATAAAGTTGGACCAAAAACTTGACATTTATACCCTCCTCTATCAGAGATTGAATCGCAGTACTAGCATGATAGTAAGTTTGTGCTAAGAAGTAGAGACTTATAATTATCATTTGAGAATGACATCAAGAGGAATACAAAAAAACATACAAGTCCTTCTAGTTGGATTTACTAGTGATTGCTTCAAAATATTAGATAATTATGATGATGCGGGTGTAAGACCCCAATTTTGACCCTAAGATCCCTCATGATATCTCATCATTTGCATTAGCTTTGGGATCACACCTTGGTATCCTCCTTACCCCTTATTAATTGGGTTTGCATTGGGAGAGATCACCAAGCACATTTGATTGTATCATACTTTGTTTTTCTTTATTTACTAACCAAAATACCAGAAATATGTCTAGTGTAGTTTTGTTTCTTTTGTAGGTAATGTGTGTGCCCATTTGTGCCTCCCCAAGTTCATATATAGGGTTTGTGACCCTCAATGCAAGAGATCAATCAAGGAAATGTCCACTATGGTTCTAAGCATCATATATGGATCCCCATGTTCTTTATTTGTTATTTTTGATCAAGAATTCATCAAGAGTTTAAAGCTTGTTTGCCTTGGAAGCCCTAATTCACCTGGGTATATTGTGTGACTTCCTTAGCAAGTTTATTCAACATTTGCTCAAAGATATAAAGGTATACTCCATTATACATCATCTAAAGCATATATGATCCTCCATGAGCCCCAAAGAGCAAAATAACTTCAATTCTGCAAGTTGGTTCAATGAGGTTGACCAGAGAAAGTCAACTGGCCAAAACTAGGGTCCCCTAGACCCTATATCCTACAATTGTTGTCATATGAAAATGATTATAAGACAAAGTTACTCTTTATTACATTCCAAACAACTTTCAGGTTGTCATCAAGAGCTAATTTTGCTTGTAAAGTCATTTTTTTTGGGTGAAAGGTTATAGGTCATTTTGTTTGTGCCCTAGATGGAAGGTCAACTTCTAAGGACCACAACTTGCTAAATTTATATGATATAAAGATAATACAAGATTCATGATTAAATTAAATATGTCTTATCCAACTTTTCTTATTTGATAAATGTCAAATTCTACTTGCAATGGCATGTACTAAGAGGAAACATTATAGGTCATTTTGGGTCATCATCATTGAACAAACAATTTTCCTTAATTTCTAAAATCCATAACTCCCTCATGAAAGATTCAAATGGTGCCAAATCTGTGACCTAGTTTAAGAATATTGAAAGGTCTACAACTTTTATGAAGGAACTATTTTCACTTGAAGCTCATAGAAAAAGTTATTCAAGGTGGAAAAATGGTCATTTGACTTTTAACTTAGAAAATTTTCAACTATGTTTGATTCTTCCAACTTCCACTTCAAAATTCATCACGATCCAAGCTCCAAATGGAAAACGTTTCAACAAGTTTAAACATCAAAGTTTCTCCCCTTCATGTTAGCTTTATAAAGAGTCCAAGATCATGGCATTTGAAGCATTTTTTAGTTACTTGTGCATGGGTGCAATGCATTGCCCCATTTGGAAAAATTTGTGATCAATTTTCATTTCAACATTGCATGGTTCCATGTCATTGTTTCAACATCAGTTGGATTTGATTATGGACCAATTCACATCATTTCATGGGCTTTATACACGCCCATGCAAGCATGCATGAGAATATTGCTATTTTTGGCATTTGCATGGAAGTGTGTGATAAGCATTTGGTAACCTCTAAATACATGATCCTAGAGTTTAGAATGAGGACCTTTCTGCCCCAACTTCGATCCTGCTTCTTCCCCAACCTCCATTAAAAGGATAAACTTGAAGATTTTAATTGAAATCGAGTTTCAATTTCATTTCTATTTTGAGATTGAAACTCCCAAAATCCAAGCCCTTTGATCATTCATTTCACCTCCTTCAAGTGGATAGAAGCAAGCCAAGCAAAATTGGAAGGAAGGTCGAGCTCAATTGAAGCAAACCGAAAATGAATTTTTAGATTTTTCTCTTCTTAGATTCTCCCTCAATTCTCCACCATTTTGCTTGATCTTTGGTTGTCTAAAAACCTACAAATGTCAACAACAAGATTGAGTTGCCTTGAGGTCAAACCGAAGCAACTCAGCTGATACTCCTCAATTTTCAATTCCATAAATCTTTCAATATAGTGAGATTTAGAGAATTTTGAGGGCAGATTTGGATTCCTGGCGTTTTTATCTTCAAATTAGTGTATGCGTCTTCCATTTTCATGAAAGTTGATGGTGGAGTCCAGTGAGGTCCATCGGAGAAGATAACCGGAGCCCTGACTCTCGTGGTGTTTTGGCAGCTTCACAACCATCTGATCATGGTCCAATAATCTAATCCCGACCTTTGGTTTGAATTACCCACATTGTAGCGCGTTGACTTGGTTGTATGGTAGACACCACATGGTGGCCATCAGATCTGCCACCTCAATTAATGAGGGAGATCTGATGACCCATGTTTTTCATCTATTTTAATTAATTCTGATTTCATTTTAATTACCTTTATTTTGATTAATTAATATTAAATTCATTTTTAATCCAAAAAATATGGGACTTTCACAAAAAATCTTTAAATATTTTCCGCTTCCATATTTTGAATTAAAATCATTTTTTTGGATTAATTTTGATATTGTTTGTGAATTAAATGATTTTTGACTTATTTTTAAGTATTTTTAAATATTTCTGACTTTCCAAAAATTCTATTTTTTTTCCTAAGGTCCTTTGACATTGTTTGACCTAAGATAAATCCCTTGGTTATTTATTTGATGATTTGAAGGGATTTGAGGTTTTGTCCATTTAAAAATGCATTTTAATTTATTTTAAATTTGATTTTTAATTATTTAATTGTTTAAAATATTATTGAGCCATTTGGTCGACCTTGTGATGTTTGACTTTCTTTTTGACCTTGATCATGGTTGGTTTGAACTTCCATTTGACCAATACTATTGGATTTAGGGGGTTGATGAAATGTACATTTCATCCCTCAAAATGAATGGTTAGTATTGATCAGATGAAATTCCCCTGTGTTTAATTGTGATATTGTTACTATGGTTGATGTCTAATGATTGTTTATGTGAGTTTACCAAGGAAATATTTCATTTGATACATTTGAAGACATTGAAGACTGCTTGTTATTGGTGTGCTTGCTTGGATGTTATGGATATCTTTATTTGATGTCTTGGTGTTCATTATTATTTGCTTGGATGTTTGCTCATGTTTGTTGCTTGCTCAATAGTCCAAAGGAAATGGGTTTCTATTTGACATTCTTGTCTTGTGGATTGCTTCCTATTGATCAGATCTTTTTAACTCTTAACTTTTAATTCTGTTTAGGGTAGCCCCTTCATCTCCTCCCTTCTTTCTTAAATTTTCAAAAATCTCTCCCTCTGTTTAAAACTTTATTTGTTTGTGTTTTTAACTCAGACATGTTTTAATGAGTAGAAACTTTGGTCTTATGCCACTGATTTTTCAAAAAAAAATCTTCATCAAACTTGTGAATAAATTTAATCATATTGACTCCAATTTCAAAAGAAAAAAATAACTAATGACCTCATCTAACTCTTTTGGCCTTTGTGCCTTTTTCTTTTAAACTTTTGCAAAAGAGAGTGTTTAGATTTGATTATCTTTGGTTGAGATATAATTCTCTCATTCCATGATGTCTTGATGGTAAGTCTTTCCATTTGTTAGGGGTTAGTGGCATACTTATTGATTGAATCCAAGTTGGAGCCCTCCCTCTTAAATGTTGTAAAGCACTCATTATCGATGAATGTTTGATTGAGTATTCTCCCATTGATAACAAAAGATATTTAAACTTTTATTAAAATCAATCCACAAACTCTTTGGAATTTTTACCACGAACTACGGGGTTTTGATCCCTCATTTTTATGTTGGTACGTAGGTATAAGACCGAAGGTCTTGTCAAAAACAAAAATATAATAAATAAATTCTTTTCTCATCCCTCAATTCCATTTTTTATCAAACATCTTTTTAAAAAACCACTTGCGCACAAAAAAAAGGCTCCCTAGGAGTACATATGACACTTTGGATGCTAATACTTTCCCTCTGTGTAACCAACTCCCTTACATGTAATCTCTAATATTTTATTAGTTTTGATTTGAAAACTTCTTATCTTTCTATTTTGTTTGTACTTTTCCCCTTTCCTTTGGAAACAATAAAAGTGCGATGGCGACTCTGGTTTTTCAATGACGTCGGGTTATCCATAGCTCAATGGTCATGAATGCACCGCTCCAGAAAAAAAGTGGCGACTATGCTGGGGAGTAGTCCTCGGTGGGTTTAGCCTACTTTTTTGTGTGCAATATTTTTTTGATATTTGTTGTTTGTTTGTTTGTATATATTATTGTGTGATATTGTCTATTGTGCTTGGTGATCTCTGAATGGTGAGATAAGCTCTAACCTTAGCTTGAGTGCAATTAAGATAGGAGGATAGTATAGTCATATTTGACTCGTGTGGAGTAGTCCTTAACGAGTTGGCTTGAAACCCATCTACTTAGTAGAGACCCACTTGGAATTACTGATGTCACACGAGTAAGTCGTGGATAAGCACTACTTTTTCCGACCTGGGAGTCCGAAAAGCTGAGGACCGTAGAACATATAACCCAACTTGGCCTATTTAGGACGTAGTGCAGAGATTGTTCAAGTGTAGACTTGATAATAGTTGTTACGCGATACTACACTCAGACGAGGTTCTCTTGAGAATACTATGGGTTGATAGTCAGTCATCTAAACCTATAGTATTTGATAGATGAGATCACGACTCTGGGAACTTTTTAGGACATGTTCTACAGGTTTTTATCTGTAGTACACTCCTTTAGAACGATTCTTAACTCGACTCCATGCTCGTGACTCACAACAAACCCTTTTATTCTTGGTTGATCCGACCGGTCACGTCAAAATCAATGGATCTTGGGTGTTGGTAAGGTGAAAAAACCTAAATCTACCAAAACAGATGATTGATCTTAATGCTGACTTGATCCATCCCGTGACCTTTGTTTGTGTTTGCCTTGTGTGTGATTCCTTTGTGTGTGATTCTTGCATTCATGCATTCATGTGCATCATGGCATTCATCACCAACAACAAATTTTCAAGGAACTAAGGTCTTATTTGCAAATAATTTTAACACCATGGATTATGGACGATGGAACACTAAAAAGTACAATTTCATATGTCCCGACTTGAAAGAAATAATGAATTTGTCATCCTTTATATTTGTATTTCAAGCAACTTCATGGGAAGCTTCTGTCTGTATTGTCTGTCGAGGTTGTGGAAGGACTCTTTAGTGTCTTGGTCCAGTTCTATGATCCTCTTTATCAGTGCTTCACTTTTCTTGATTATCAGCTCATGCCCATGTTGGAAGAGTATACCTATCTCTTAGGTATAACCGTATCTAACAAAGTGCCTTTCAATGGATTATAGGAGATTCCTGTAACACCCTAAACCCGAGATAATAAATTTTAAATAAAAATAATAGGAACAAGATGTTACTCCGTCATAAATACTTCATAAATCATAAAACAACAGATGTTGCACAACAGAAATTTACTTAGAAACACCATAAACAAGTATGAATAAAAATGAATCAATACATCATAATCAAAATCTCATAATAGTTGATTACAAACAAATCAAAGTAATGCAAACGAACGCCCTTATCCCCAGTGTTACAGATCAGAGCATTCTTGTTCGAAAACTAGAATATAAGGAAGATAAAAGTCAACTGAGAGGCAATAGCCATCTCACTGCAACAACGAACTACAATCTTGCTAATCACTTGTGCAAAGCACACCACAAAACCAACAAATAAGAAAGGGGTGAGAATATACTTACATATAGTAACACTGTGATTTCAGCAACAAAATGACATTAAGAAACATAACAATCATACATAAATGATATATATATATATATATATATATATATATATATATATATATATATATATATATATATATATATATATATATATATATATATATATATATATATATATATATATATATATATATATATATATATATATATATATATATATATATATATATATATATATATATATATATATATATATATATATATATCAATTACAATCACAAAAACACATCACAATAAAATGTAATGCTATTATCCACCAACTTCATCACCTATATGCATGTGGTACCAAAAATATATTATGGAATAAGAGGAATGTTACTGATTTTATTCCACTAGTCTCTTGTCCTTCCCACCTAGACCAACGATCCCCACCAATGGATCTGAGACTCGTCCCTTGTTTTTTCCACCAAGACCAACGATCCCCACCAATGGATCTGAGGTCACCAAAATGGACCGAAGTCCAACCTAAACTCCAAAATACATGAATGCATGGTAATATGAATCACGAATATGCATTTCATCGACAAACATCATAATTCACCAAAATTATGTATAATAATTATTATAAACACCAAAATTATCCCAAATGATATCACCAAAATACGTTCCACTCACGAACCACAAATTATCCAATAAGGATCACCCAAATTCAAATCACCTAAAATTCTGTTTATTAAACAATATATTCAGTTTTCTTACATCCAAAATTATTTAGTTAATTATATTCTTAAAAGTGAGTTAAATATACTAATATTTTTATAATATTTTATAAAAGATATATTTAATTACTTTAAGACTATTTTATCACAATTTCAATTAAGAACAAATATTTTGTTAGTTTTAACTTTATTTTAAAAAATATATTATTATTCACCAGAAAGATTAAACAAAATTTGAAATTTATTATAATCAAAAGGTGAATCCTTATGGCATTGCCAAAAGTCTTTAAATATATAAAACAAATAAAACATAAATTGTTGAAATTTCATAAAATAGTAAAACGCTGTTTTCGGAACTTAAACGAGCTTAAACGACTTAAAAACCGAATAATCACTTTTTGCATTGAGTTTGATTTCTGGGACGATCCCCTTTCCGAAAATATATAATATGAGGTATTCTGACATCAGACGTCAAACTTGCGCAAAATTCTGCCAAACCGCTTTGAAGCGCGACTTCTCCTTCGATACGTGCAACCAGCCCTCCTACCTTAGATTTTCCAAGTTTCCGCCTCCCAATGTCGAATTCTTACAACATAAAGTTCCCAACGACAAATTTCCAAAAGTTATAATTTTCACCAAAAGATTAATTTTAGAGTTTTTAGACTTTCTCCAAAAGGGTTACGATTAACGAAACCATAAAATAAATGACAAAGAGTGACCAAATTAGATTATCTCTATAAACACTTATGAGATATTATAATATAGAATTGACCAAAGGGTTTTGGAAAAAACCAATTTGGCCAAACATTTTGATATTATATTATATTGTGATTTAACATCAAAATTTAATTTTATTAAGAAATTTGTTGAGATTAATCATGCTAATCATTATGGTTTAGGCTAATGCAGTTGGTTATTAGTTTGTTTAGTTTATTCCATTATGATTGGTAGTTATGAGATAAGGTTGTTGTATATAAAGGATACATTGCCACATGTAATACAATCATCAAATATAACAGTATTTCATATCTCATCTTCTTCCTTCTTCTTTATTCTTCTTTCTTCTTCTTCTGTTATTCTTCATAACAGTCTTACATGGCATAGTGATATTCCACCATTGATAAAGCTTAATCAATCACAATATGGTATCATTCGCCAATCCGATCCTTTTTCCGCTGCTATCTCACTGAATTCTTTCCTCAACCTCATTTCATCTCTCTTGTTCAATTCTTTCGATTCTCATGGCTCCCTCTCGAGCTTCATCCTCATCAACTGACCCTGCTTTGGATCAAACCTCGCCGTATTTCGTTCATCCCAGTGATGGCCCTGGCTCTGTAACAGTTCTTCCCAAACTCACCGGTTCCAATTATCACTCATGGGCTCAAAGCATGAAGAGAGCTCTTGGTGGAAAAATGAAAATTGAGTTCATTGATGGATCTCTCCCTGTTCCATCAGATTCTTTTGATCCATCTCTGCGTGCTTGGAACCGCTGCAACATGCTTGTCCATTCTTGGATCATGAATTCTGTTTCAGATTCAATCTCACAGTCCATTGTTTTCATGGAAAATGCGTTGGATGTATGGAATGACTTGAAAGAAAGGTTTTCCCAGGGTGATTTAATACGAATCTCTGAGTTGCAACAAGAAATTTACAACTTAAAGCAAGAAACCAAATCAGTTACAAATTTTTTCTCTGATCTTAAAATCCTTTGGGAAGAGCTAGATCTATATCTACCTTTACCAACCTGCACCTGCCGCATAAAATGTACATGTGAGGCTATGTGCAGTGCAAGATCCCATCACCAGCTATTGCAGATCATCAGTTTTTTGACTGGTTTAAATGAACACTTTGCTGTAGTGAAGTCCCAAATCTTGTTGATGGATCCATTACCAACTATGAATAAGATATTTTCCATGGTGATTCAACATGAGCGCCAACTTCAGCTCCCTATTCCACATGATGGAGCCCAAACATTGATCAATGCTGCTGATTCCAAGAGGTTTGGAACAATAAACAATGCCTTCAAACATGGTGTTCGCATTTGCACATTCTGTGGCAAGACTAACCATACTGTTGAAAACTGCTTCAAGAAACATGGTGTTCCACCTCATATGCAGAAACAATTTCAAACTTCAGCTAACAATGTGGCAACAGATGGAAATAATGATGGATCTTCATCTCATAATGTTGACATTCAGAGTGACAATTCACCTATGACTCAAGGCCAATTCAGTGCTCTAATGGATTTACTTCAGAAATCTAATCTTGGACAATCTTCGGTACATGCTTCTTCCAACCAAGTTGCTATTGGTCATCCATCAACATGTAACACATATCATTGCATGCATAGTAATAGTAATGGCTCTTGGATCATTGATTCATGAGCTACTGATCACATATGTAGCTCTGTCAAATGGTTTCATTCACATAAGAAAATTATTCCTATCAGTGTTAGATTACCAAATGGACAATGCCTTGTTGCTGATCACTCTGGAATAATTCATTTCTCTCCTGATTTCATTGTGCATGATGTGTTTTTACTCCCTGAATTTTCTTTAAATTTATTATCTGTTTCAAAGTTGTGTGAATCCTCTAATTACATTGTCAATTTCCTTAAATCACAATGTGTCATACATGACAAACTCACCCTGAAGATGACTGGTTTTGCTGAGCAGAAAGATGGATTGTATTATCTAACACTGAGAGATAATGATTCACCTGCCACACACACACCTGTTTTAACCTCTGCTTTAGCAGCCAATGTCATTCTACCTGATAAAGCCTTATGGCATTTTAGATTAGGACACTTATCTCAAAACAGATTATTGTACCTACATTCTCAATTTCCTTTTATCAAAGTTAATCACAAAGATGTTTGTGATGTTTGTAGCTATGCTAGACAAAGGAAACTCCCTTATACTGTTAGTAATAATAGAGTTGTTCATCCTTATGATTTGGTTCATTTTGATATTTGGGGACCTCTTGCAGTCCAATCTTTACATGGCCATTCCTATTTTTTAACTGTTGTTGATGATTGTAGCAGATATACATGGATAACATTAATGAAAACCAAATCTGAAGCTAGACAGCATGTCATTAATTTTGTCAATCTCATAGAAAACCAACATAGTCTTCATGTCAAAATCATTAGAACAGATAATGGCCCTGAGTTTAATATCCCTGCATTTTTTTCATCTAAGGGAATCATCCATCAAACTAGCTGTGTTGAATCTCCACAACAAAATGGTCATGTGGAGAGGAAACACCAACATTTACTAAATGTTGGGAGATCCCTCCTTTTTCAATCCAAACTTCCAAAAGAATTCTGGTCATATGCTATCCTACATGCCACATTCATTATAAGCAAACTTCCTACACAAGTCTTAAACAATATGTCTCCTCACTTCATACTGCACAATACACATCCTGATATGCACAGTCTTAAAGTTTTTGGATCCCTTGCTTTTGCATCCACACTGCATATGCACAAAACCAAATTAGAGCCAAGGGGTCGAAGATGTGTTTTCTTAGGATACAAAAATGGTATGAAGGGTGTGATACTCTATGACATTAACAGTCATACAATTTTGGTCTCTAGAAATGTTATACACCATGAACATATTTTCCCTTACTCAAATGTGAATTCCACTAACTGGACTTATCACAAATACAAAGATCCTAATGTCTCATCACACGATGAATCTGCCACACATGTTCCAACACAAAACATTGAATCCACAACTGAGGAACATGAGCCTTATCCTAACACAACCATTGACACACTGCATCCTGAACCTCTAGATAATGCTGATGAAAACCATGACACTCAACTTGTTACTGATGCACCAGTTATTTACAGCATCCAATCCGGGCCTGTTAGAGCTAAACATACACCTCATTATCTCTCAGATTATGTGTGCAATACATCTGATGTATCAACAGTCAACTCATCATCAGGTACAACTAAAACTAACTATCCTATTTCAAATTATGATTCCCTGCATTTTCTATCTGCATCTCATCGTGTCTTTGCATCCAATATCACTTCCACACATGAACCAAAGAACTACAAAGAAGCATGTTTGTGTGAACATTGGATAAAGGCTATGAAGTCTGAATTAGATGCACTAGACAAGAGTAGGACTTGGAACATAGTTGATCTGCCACTACATGTCAAACCTATTGGTAACAGATGGGTTTTCAAAGTGAAACATATAGCAAATGGCACAATAGAAAGGTATAAAGCCAGACTAGTTGCAAATGGATACAATCAAATTGAAGGGCTTGATTTTTTTGACACATTTTCACCTGTAGCAAAGCTTACCACTGTCAGAACCCTTCTTGCAACTGCTGCCATCAACAACTGGTTTTTACATCAATTGGATGTTAACACTGCTTTTCTACATGGGGAATTGCAAGAAGATGTGTACATGACCATACCTGAAGGTGTTACATGTCAAAGGCCTAACCAAGTGTGCAAACTCCAAAAGAGTTTATATGGCCTGAAACAAGCCAGTCGAAAATGGTATGAAAAATTGACAGCCTTACTACTGCAGCAAGGCTACACTCAGTCTGCTTCTGATTACTCTCTCTTCACTTTGAAAACTAATGATCACTTTACAACCATTCTAGTATATGTGGATGACATAATTCTAGCTGGAAAATCCATGTCTGAGTTTGATCGTATTAAGCTTATCCTGGATGAAAATTTCAGCATCAAAAACCTGGGCATACTCAAGTATTTCCTTGGCCTCGAAGTTGCTCATTCACAGGCAGGAATTTCATTGTCCCAAAGAAAATACTATCTTGATCTTTTGCAGGAATCATGCATGCTTGGATCCAAACCAGCTCCCACACCTACAAATTCATTTGTCAAGTTACATGCTGATAATGGCAAGGCCTTTGAAGACATTGGAGCATACAGACGATTGATAGGACGACTGCTGTATCTTAACACCACACACCTAGATATCACTTATGTCACACAACAACTTAGTCAATTTTTGCATAATCCAACAATGGCTCACTATCATGCTGCCTGCAAAGTTGTTCGATACTTGAAAAATAGCCCTGGCAGAGGAATAATATTTCGAAGAAATGCTGAGTTGCAATTACTTGGTTTCTCAGATTCTGACTGGGCAGGCTACATCAATTCAAGGAGATCCATTTCAGGATACTGTTTCTTTCTTGGAACCTCTCTTATATCGTGGCGTACAAATAAACAGGACACTATTTCCAGATCATCATCAGAGGCAGAGTATAGAGCATTGTTGTTTGCCACATGTGAGCTGCTTTGGTTGATTGTTCTCATGAAGGAACTGCACATCAAGTGTACCAAAACTTCTTGTTCTTTATTGTGACAGTCAAAGCGCAATGCATATTGCGTCCAATCCGGTATTCCATGAACGAACTAAGCATCTCGAAATTGATTGTCATTTGGTTCGTGAGAAGCTTCAACAAGGATTACTTCGACTTCTACCTATCTCTACTCATGAGCAGCTGAACGACTTTTTAACCAAGGCATTACCAACTTCAACCTTCAACAAATTTATTTCCAAGCTTGGCATGATCAATATTCACCATGTTTAGCTTGAGAGGGGCTGTTGAGGTTAATCATGCTAATCATTATGGTTTAGGCTAATGCAGTTGGTTATTAGTTTGTTTAGTTTATTCCACTATGATTGGTAGTTATAAGATAAGGTTGCTATATATAAAGGATACATTGCCACATGTAATATAATCATCAAATATAACAATATTTCATATCTCATCTTCTTCCTTCTTCTTTATTCTTCTTTCTTCTTCTTCTGTTATTCTTCATAACAGTCTTACATGGCATAGTGATATTCCACCATTGATAAAGCTTAATCAATCACAATAAAATCAACAAAAACCATTTTATCAATATCGATCACCAAAAATCATATCGATCACCAAAAATTATATCGAACACCAAAAGTGATAAAATTGGATTATCCCATTTGGGCAATCGACTCCCAAAACCAAAATTTCAATATAATATATATTATTCATACAAAATCATACATACCAATGGGCTGGGCCAAACCCCATATGGTCAGAGCAATACTTGTATTTTGATTTGATACATTTCACCTAGATGAAAATAACAATAACATGACGCTGATGAGAGGGTAAGGGAACCACCATCATCCTGCTACCTAAAACCCACCCTATAGTAAACAATCTTCCCTTACCTTCTTGATTGAGCTTTCAAGGTCTTGATGTTCCTCCCTCTCCAAATTGCTGCCTCAGGATCGCTCCCAAAATGGTCTCCACAAAATCAGATGCGTCGTTTAGCGATATGCGTCAAACCTTAATTTTTTTTTCAACTGTCACACTCTCCTTACGATATATATTATATTTAACCCAATTAAAAATTAATTCCCAAATATTTAATACCAAACAAAATATTTATTTAATTCATAAATAAAATAAAATAAATCTTAAACTAAATAATTATTCAATTAAGCGTCACACCTTTAATATTTAAATAAAATATTTATTTAATTTTAAAAGGAAAATATATTTTTAATATAAGGTGTCACCCTATATTTAAATAATTAAATAGTTATTACTATAAACCTCAAATAATTATTATCGTTGTTTTAATAATTAAATAAAATATACCATTCTTAACTAAATATTTTAATAATTATTAAATTACTAAATTATTAAAATACCATCGAATACTCTGAAACTTCATAAAATACCCCAAAACACATCAATATCACATAAATAAATATTCAAATAATTCATAAAATGCTATAATTAAATAAATTAGGGGCGTTACAAGTCTCTCCCGCTTAAAAAGACTTTCGCCCTCGAAAATTGCATGGTGAAAACAACTCTGGGTAGGATTCCTTCATCATGCTCTCCAGCTCCCAAGTCATGCCACCTCCAGCAGGTCCTCCCCAAATGACCTTCACTAGAGTAATCTTTTTGCATTGCAACTGCTTAACTTCTCAATCCATGATCCAAATAGGAGTTGTTTCAACAATCAGGTTGTCATGAACATGCACATCATCCATTTGGATTACGCGTTAAGGATCATGAGCATACTTCTGAAGCTGCGACACATGGAAACATCATGCAGGTTCAAAAGAGACGGGGGTAAGGCCACACGATAAGCAACTGCTTTAATTCTCTGAGTAATCTTATACAGTCCAGTAAAGAGAGGAGTGAGCTTCTTCGACTTCAGGGCTCTTCCAACACGAGTCAATAGAGTGACTTTCAGAAAAACGTGATCGCCATCCTGAAATTCAAGATCCTTTCTCTTTTTATTATGGTGACTCTTCTGCCTACTCTGACATACTTTGACTTTCTCAATCGTCTGTTGCATAATTTCTGGTCCAAGTACAAGCTCTCTCCAGAATCATACCAACATAAAGGAGTCATACATCTCTTGTCATACAACACCTCGAATGGTACCATCCCAATACTAGAATGGTAGCTATTATTGTACGTGAACTCTATCATAGGCAAGTAACTATCCAAGTACCTCCATGCTCTAGAACACAAGCCCTTAACAACTCCTCCAAAGACTGGATAGTCCTCTCTGTCTGTCCATCAGTTTGTGGGTGATACTCAGAACTCAATCTCAACTTAGTACCCAAAGCATCTTGTAAGCTTCCCCAAAAATATGGATGTAAACCTCTGATCTCAGTCGGATACAATACTCGACAGAATATTATGAAGCTTCACAATCACGTCAATGTAAATCTTTGTCCATAGATATGCTATCCCAATTCCATTCTGGAATATTCAACGACTGCATCAGTCCAAATGGTCTATAATGCCCGACTTTAGATTTCTAACAAATTAAGCCAGAATAACTAAATTGTGCAATATCCCTCTTCATTCTTGACCACCAGAACATTTTCTTCCAATCCCAATACATCTCAATGTCTTCTGGATGAATACTCAAACTGCTTCAATGACTCTCCTTTAAGATCATCCTCTTAAACTCTGGCACATCAGATACACAACTCTACCTCGAAACTTCAAAATTCCATTCTCATCAATTTGGAAATCCTCATTGTTGCTTTAACCTACTAATGTTAGTCGATCAAGCAAAGCCAAATCCAATCTCTGTTTCTCTTTGATCTCTTTAAGAAAACCACTAGTTAAATTCAACATGCCCAACTTCACACTATTCAAATTCACTTCACATACTAAGCTAAAATCTATAAATTGTTCAATCACTTCTAGCTTTATGACCATCATCGCCGACATGTGCAAAGATGTCCTGCTCAAAGCATATGCTACCACATTGTCTTTACCAGGATGGTAATTCAAACCAAAGTCGTAGTCCTTCAAAAATTCTAACCATCTTCTCAGTCTCATGTTAAGCTCCTCTTGATCAACAAGATACTTCAAACTTTTGTGATCACTGAAAACTTCAAATTTGGAACCATATAAGTAGTGCCTCCAAATCTTCAGAATAAAAAGAACACAACTAACTCCAAATCATGTTTAGGATAATTCATCTCGTGAATCTTCATTTGTCGAGAAGCATAAGCCACCACCTACCCATTCTGTATAAGCACTCCACCTAAACTCATCTTAGATGCATCATAATAAACAACAAATGGTTATGTAGGATTAGGTAGAATCAACATTGGTGCAGTTGTCAACTTCTTGTTCAAAGTTTGAAAATTTTCTTCACATGGTAGATCCCATATAAAAGGTTGACCCTTCCGAGTCAATTGCGTCAAAGGTAAGGCCAACGTTGAGAAACCCTCAATAAATATCTGACAATAACCAGCCAAGCCAAAAAAAACATATGATCACAGTAATCGTCTTCAGAGCCTCCCTTTGTAACACTGCATTAACTTTCAAAGGATACGCCACTATACCGCCACTGGAAATCAAATGACCCAAGAAGCTGACTTCCCGCAACCAAAACTCACACTTAGATAGTTTCACAAACAACTTCTTTTTTTTAAAACCCGAAGTACAATATAGAGATGTTATGCATGTTCTTCATCTAATTTATAGTAACTAAGAATATCATTAATGAATACCATAACAAACTTATCCAAGAACTGGTGAAAAGTTCTGTTCATATACTCCATAAATACACCAGGCGCATTAGAAACTCTGAATGGCATCACCGAACATTCATAGTGACCATACTGAGTTCTAAAGGCAGACTTAGAAATAACTTCATCTTTCATTCTTATCTGATGATACCTCGACCTCAAGTCAATCTTACTAAACACACATGCCCCATAGTTGGTCCATAAGATCATCAATTATGGGAAATGGATATTTATTCTTGATAGTTACTTTGTGTAGCGGTAAATTCATGACCATCAAGCTATGGATAAGCTAGACGTCAATTAAACCTGAATCGCCATCGCGCTTTTATTATTTCCAAGGGAAAAGGGAAAAGTACGAACAAAACCCAAAGATAAGAGGTTTTCAAATCAAAACTAATAAAATGCCAGAGATTACAGGTAAGGGGGTTGGTTACACAGAGGGAAGGTGTTAGCATCCAAAGTGTCCTAGGTACTATTAGGGAGCCCTTTTTGTGTGCATATGTATTTTTGTATAAAATGGTGTTTTTAATAAATAGAATGGATGGATGAGAAAAGAATTCATTAATTATATTTTTGTGTTTGACAAGACCTTCGGACTTGTGCCTACGTACCAACATAAAATGAAGGATCAAAAGCTTGTACTTCGTGGTAACAATTTCAAAGTGGATGCATTGCTTTTAACAAAAATTTAAGTTTAACAAAGGAACAAAAAGCCTAAAAAGTTTTGAATGAGTGTTAGTTCTTTTTGTCTTTTGAAATTTTAAGTCAAGTATAGTTAAGTTCATTTACAAATTTTATTAAAAAAAGAGTTTAAAAATTCAATGGCATAAGGCCAAAGTTTCTAATTTGCAAAATGGTCTAAGTTTAGAAATCACAAACAAAGAAGATTTTGAAAGAGGGGAGATATTTGAAATTAAAGAAGTGGGGAAGAGATGAAGAGACTAATCCTAATCAAAAATTTAAAAGTTAAGAGTCGAAAAGATCTGACCAATGGGTTGCAACCCAATAGACAAGAATGTCATATAGAAACCCAAATTTACCTTGGACTTTAGAATCAAGCAATATCAATACACAACTAGAAAGATGAAGAGCAATGCATCAAATAAAGATAGCCACATCCAAGCTTAGCAACTTCATAATCTCCCATGTATCAGATGAATTCAAAGATAGGCACTAGGCACAGGTTCAAAGTAACAACTTCAATAAGATTATGTAGCAGATGAACTCAGATGGGATCACAATACTTGCATCAGATGAAGTTTCAAATCACAAGCACTTGGTTTCATGAAAGTTGGCATTGGCCAAGTCCTTTTGCATAGGAAGTGTTGCCTAATTCTAAGTCTAATGTCTCAGATCAAATCCAACAGCCCACACAAATGTCTTTTAGGGTTTTTGTTGTTATTATGTACATTAAAGTCAAAAGACCACAAAAACAAACAAGTATATACAATCACAATATAATAAGAAAGCATGGCTCAAATGAGCAAAGTGAAAATGGAATTAAAGTAAACAAGTTGAATGGTATGAATAATGGCAAATCAATAAAGACTTAAAATTAAAGTGCATGAAAGTAAATGGCTTGAAATTAAATGTTATTTGTTAGTTGATTAGAAGTTAGTATTGCTTTTGCTTTTGTTTGAGTCATTCTTTGGAGAACACTCAACCCACTATTCCCAAGCATGGATCCTTGAACCAAGACATCTTCCAAAGGAAGGAAAAAATACCCAGTTTCCACATAATACCATGAAAGAGGGGAGACTTACAATCTCACTTACTAGAATGCTATGCCTTTTGTATCGACAATTTAGCACTATGTTAAGCAATAGTAATTGGACTTATGTAGAAGTCACAACTATTTGAGGTCGGGCAATAGAAATTTTAGTGTTAATGCATGTTAGAGATATGGTATTATGAACTATACTCCTAAAACATACCACACTTAAAAGAATATGCAAAAAAGGTAGACCTAATCTCATATACACTTATGTTGATTTTTCAATCAACTAGCCTTAGGATGTAGAGATATCATAGCTCCATGAAATGAATGAGAAGAGAATGGGATTGAGATGAAGAGGGATGGGAAATGGAATCAACACAAATTGGTCAAAGGAGGACTTTTATCATATTAAAATCATTCATTCATTTTGGAAGATGAAATGTACATTTCATCAATCCCCTAAATCCAATGATTTTAACTCTATAAAGTCAAATCAACCTTGACCAAGGCCCAACAACATAAGTCAAACTCAACAAGTCAATATCAAAAGCTCAACATAATTTATTTTACATTTAAACAATTAAAATTAATTAAATAATGCATTAAATTAAATTATGGTTGGTCAAAATCCTAAAACCTCATCAAAACACAAAATAAATGGCCATGAGATTTATCATAGGTCAAACAAGGTCAAAGGACATTGGAGAAAAAATTTCACTAATTTTGGAAACTTAAAACTATATTTAAACAATTAAAAATATTCACAAAAACAATTAAATTATAAAAAATAATAATAATGATCCAAAAAATAATTTTAATTCAGAAAATGAAAGAGAAATTTATTTGAATTTTTTTGGTGAAACTCTTCTATTTTTTTGGATCAATATTAAAATTAATATGAATTAATGAAAATAAATTAAATAAAACAAAAAATCAGAAAATAGAAAAAATGTGGATCACTTGATCTCCCTCATTAATTGAGGTGACAGATCAAGTGGCTGCTAGCACGTGTTCCATGGTGGACACAAGTCAAAGCACTACAGGGATGGTATGCAAAACCAAGGCACGAGATTAAAACATTTGAAATAGATCTTGTGGTTCAGGTGGATGCCAACACACCACTGGAGCCAAAACACCGGTCTCCTTCTCCGGTGAGCTTCGCCAGACTGGTTCACTCACAACCATTACCAAAATTAAAAAGAAGGACATGAATTTAAAGTAAAAATGCTCAGAAGCTCGAATCTGGCCTCAATTTCTCCTAACTCCAAGTATATTGAAAGATATAAGGAGTTGAATTTTGAGGTGTATGATCTGAGTTGCTTTGATTTGACCTCAAAGCAACTCAATCTTGTTGCCTACATTGGTAGGACTTCAGACAACCAAAGATCAAGAAGAATTATGGAGAATTGAGTGAGAATCGAAGATATGAAAATTACTAGAAAATACCTTCAATGCAGGTCTGTATTCAATCGATCTTGCTCTTGCTTGCTATTGATCTTGCTCAGGACACTTGATAAAGTGGAATTGGATGAAAAAAAGGCACAAAACTCTTGGAGTTTTGAATCTCAAAACAGTGGAGATTAAAACTCAATTTCCCATGGAAAATCTCAAGATTATCCTTTGAATGAGAGGGTTTGAAGGTTGGGAATCAAAGCTGACGCGCAAGGTCCTTCATTCTGATGGCAAGGGGTTCTATTTATAGCCATATGGATTGATATTTGCACACTTGAAATGAAGATCCAAAATAGCAATATACATTGCATGGGTTCATGGTCGTGTGATAGGCCCATGTAATCACTCCTTCTGGTCTATAATTGAGTACAAACATTGCTGAAGTCATGTTGGAAAGCTATGCAATTTTGTATGGAAGGTTCAAGTTCAGTTATGCCAAATGATGATCCAATGTTCAAGCCATGCTAAGGTCACTCATATATTGTCCAAATGGTATGAAATTAGACTTTTTGGAAAGTTTAGATCATGAGGAACAACTTTGATGTTTAACAATTTTTCAATTGAAGCTTGGAACATGATGAATTTTGAGGTGGAAGTTGGGAAAATCAAACATGTCAAAAAAATTTCTAAGTGTCAAGCCATATGTTCAGTTATTCCATATTGGCTAACTTTTTATGTGAGCTTCAAATGAAAAAGTTTCCTTCATAAAAGTTGCATATCTCTCAAATTCCTTCAAAATGGTCACAAATTTGACCTCATTTGTATTTAATATGAAGGAGTTATGCATTTTTGAAGTTAGGGAAAATCACTTGTTCAATGGCATTGGTCCAAAATGACCTATAATGTATCCTCGTATCACATGCATATAAAAGTTGAATTTACTCTTCCTCCAAAAATAAGAGTTGAATTATACATCTTGAATTTGATTTTACAACTTGTAAATCTTTCATCTCATAAAAATTGAGCGAGTTATGGCCTTGGGAAGTTGACCTCCAAATTAGGGTTTAGACAAAATGACCTATAATCTTTCACCATAAAAATGATTTTACAAGAAAAACTAGCTCTAAACCTCAACTTTAAAGTTGTTTAGAATGTCATATAGAGTAACTTTGATCTTGGAATCATTTTCATATGATAAAAATTGTAGGAGATAAGGTCTAGGGAACCCAGTTTTGATCACATGAATTCCTCTGGTCAACCACCATGAACCAACTTGCTAGCTTGTCATTATCTTGACTTTTAGTACTCATGGAGGATCATATATGCATAAGATAATTAAATTTGAAGTATCCCTTGAAATATTTGATCAATTAGTGAAGAAACTTGTTGAAGAAGTTACACAAGATACCTAGACGAATTAGGGTTTCCAAGGCAAACCAACTCCAAACTCTTGAAGTTTTCTTGATCAAAATAACATGTAAATATCATGGGGACTCATATATGATGTCTAGAGCCATAGTAAACCAATTTTTGATTGATCTCCTTACCTTGAGGGTCTTAAACCCTAGATGTGAGCTTGATAGATCAAAGGTGAGCATATGCCCTACCTACAAAAGAGTTAGTTTATACAAAGACATATTTTTGGTATTTTGGTTAGTAAAGATGATAAAATACAATGTATGATACAATCAAATATGCTTGGTGATCTCTCCCAATGCAAACCCAATAAATGAGGTGTAAGAAGTATGGCAACATGTGATCCCAATGCCAATGCATATGATGAGATAGCATGAGGGATCTTAGGATCAAAATTGGGGTCTTACACTTTGTTAAGCTGTCTGTAGTCCATACATAACCTCATACTGCCATCTTTCTTCTTCACTAATAAGACTGGAGCTCCCCAAGGTGGTATACTCGACCTGATAAACTTCTTATCAAGTAAATATCTCAATTGCTTCTTCAATTCAGCTAACTCTACTGGAGACATTCTATACGGAGCCATAGATAACGGTCTAGTTCCTAATATCAAATCAATGTTGAATTCCACTTTTCTTTCTGGTAGAAGATCATTAATATCATCTGGAAACACCTCTGGAAAATGACACACCATCGGGAATTGATTTATCTTTGCTTTACTTTCAGCCTTCAGGAATGCAAACATCACGAAAACTTGTGCTTCATCCTTCAGTAGTTCCTCCAATTAATTAGCAGAGTTCTGCAACCATGCTTGAGCACCCTCTGGATCATGCTTTCCCTTGAAAATTGGAGGTTTATTTCTCATAAACATGTTCAAACCACGATCACCTCCATCAGCTTGTTGATTTTGTTGCCCATCACATGGTATAAAGCTTCCAATGCATCAACGATAACACAGTCGTTCCTTCCAGCCATATCTCTCTATTCAAGCAAGTAACTATTAGAAGAAACAATGTGTTGACAGATTTTAACTAAACTTGTCACACAAAAGGAAGTAAATAATTAACGAAATACTGGCCGATTGGATCGACTATGCTCTGATACCATTATGTAACATCATAAACCCTGGATAATAGATTTTAAATAAAAATAACAGGAAAAGGATATTACTCCGTCATAAATACTTCATAAATCATAAAACAACAGATGCTGCACAACGGAAATTTACTTAGAAACACCATAAAACATGTATGAATAAAACTGAATTAATACATCATAATCAAAATCGCATAATAGTTGATTACAAACAAATCAAAGTAATTCAAACGAACACCCTTATCCCTAGTGTTTTAGATCAGAGAATTCTTATTCGAAAACCAGAATATAAGAAAGATAAAAGTCTACTAAGAGGCAACAACTATCTCACTGCAACAACGAACTGCAGTCTTGCTAATCACCTGTGCAAAACACACCACAAAACCAACAAACAAGAAAGGGGTGAGTATATACTTACATATAGTAACAGTGTGATTTCAGCAACAGAATGACATTAAGAAACATAACAATCATATATATATATATATATATATATATATATATATATATATATATATATATATATATATATATATATATATATATATATATATATATATATATATATATATATATATATATATATATATATATATTACAATATGTATTACAATATGTAATGTTATGATCCACCAACTCCATCACCCATATGCATGTGGTGCCAAAAATATATTGTGGAATTAGAGGAATGTTACTGATTTTATTCCACTAGTCTCTGGTCCTTCCCAACTATACCGACGATCCCCACCAATGGATCTGAGACTCATCCCTTGTCTTTTCCACCAAGACCAATGATCCCCACCAATGGATCTTAGGCCACCAAAATGGATCGAAGTCCCACAAAAACTCCAAAATACATGAATGCATGGTAATATGAATCATGAATATGCATTTCATGGACAAACATCATAATTCACCAAAATTATGTATAATAATTCTTATAAACACCAAAATTATTTCAAAGGATATCACCAAAATAGGTTTCATTCACGAACCACAACTTATCCAATAAGGATCACCCATATTCAAATCACCTAAAATTTTGTTTATTAAACAATATATTCACTTTTCTTACACCCAAAATTATTTAGTTAATTATATTCCTAAAAGTGAGTTAAATATACTAATATTTTTATAATATTTTATAAAAGGTATATTTAATTACTTTAAGACTATTTTATCACAATTTCAATTAAGAACAAATATTTTGTTAGTTTTAACTTTATTTTAAAAATATATATTATTATTCATCAGAAAGATTAAACAAAATTTGAAATTTATTATAATCAAAAGGTGAATCCTTATGGCATTGCCAAAAGTCTTTAAATACATAAAACAAATAAAACATAAATTGTTGAAATTTCATAAAATAGTAAAACGCTGTTTTTGGAACTTAAACGAGCTTAAACGACTTAAAAACTGAATAATCACTTTTTATTGTGAGTTTGATTTCTAGGACGATCCCCTTTCTGAAAATATATAATATGAGATATTCTGACATCGGACGCCAAACTTGCGCAAAATTATGTTGAACCACTCTGAATCGCGACTTCTTTTTCGATACGTGCAACCATCCCTCCTACCTCAGATTTTCCAAGTTTCCGCCTCCCAATATTGAATTCTTACAACCTACAATTCCCAATGACAAACTCCCGAAAGTTATAATTTTCATCAAAAGATTAATTTTAGAGTTTTTAGACTTTCTCCTTAAGGGTTACGGTTAACAGAAGCATAAAATAAAGGACAAAGAGTGACCAAATGAGATTATCTCTATAAACACTTCTGAGATATTATAATATAGAATTGACCAAAGGGTTTTGGGAAAAACCAATTTGGCCAAACATTTTCATATTATATTATATTGTGATTTAACATCAAAATTTAATTTTATTAAGAAATCAACAAAAATCATTTTATCAATCAAAAAATCATATCTATCACCAAAAATCATATCGATCACCAAAAATTATATCAATCACCAAAAGTGACCAAATGGGATTATCCCATTTGGGCACATATCGTAACAACGATCGACTCCGAAAACCAAAATTTCAATATAAAATATATTATTCATACAAAATCATACATACCAAAGGGGTTGGGCCAAACCCTATATGGTCAGAGCAATTCTTGTATTTTGATTGGATACATTTCACACTGATGAAAATAACAATAACATGACGCTGATGAGAGGGTAAGGAAGCCCTCATCATTCTGCTGCCTAAAACCCACCCTATAGTAAGCAATCTCCCCATCCACCCTATAGTAAGCAACCTCCCCCTTACCTTATCAATTGAGCTTTCAAGGTCTTGGTGTTCCTCCCTCTCCAAATCGCTGCCTCAGGATCGCTCCCAAAATGGTCTCCACAAACTCAGATTCGTCGTTCAGCGATATGCGTCCAACCTTAATTTTTTTTCCAACTGTCACACTCTCCTTAGGATATATATTATGTTTAACCCAATTAAAGATTAATTTCCAAATATTTAATCTCAAATGAAATATTTATTTAATAAATAAATAAAATAAAATAAATATTAAATTAAGTAATTATTCAATTAAGTGTCACACCTTTAATATTTAAATATAATATTTATTTGATTTTAAAAGGAAAATATATTTTTAACATAAGGTGTCACCCTATATTTAAATAATTAAATAATTATTACTATAAACCTCAAATAATTATTATTGTTATTTTAATAATTAAATAAAATATATCGTTCTTAACCAAATATTTTAATAATTATTAAATTATTAAAATACCCTCGAATACTCTAAAACTTCATAAAAGACCCCAAAACACATCAATATCACATAAATAAATTATCAAATAATTCATAAAATGCTATAATTAAATAAATAAAACAATTAAATAAAGTAGGGGCGTTACAATTCCCAGATCTCCTGACATAGCTTAAGCTCTGCATTTGAAGAAATCTGAGATTGATGCTAATTTGATGAAGAAATGAGGAATTCAAGGGTTGACTTTTGAGTTTCTCGTTGGTAGAGCTACTGCTTTTGCTCAAGCCAGTAGTAGCATGGACGCTTTTGAGGCCATTTTCATCTTGCTCATATATGGTTTAGCTTTGTTCCCTAATATTGACAATTTTGTCGATGTTAACGTCATTAGAATTTTCTTGAAATGGAATCATGTTCTTACTTTGTTGGGTGACACATACATCTCTTTGCATTTAAGGAATTCTAAAGGTGGTGGAACCATGGTGTGTTGTGTTCCTCTTTTATACATGTGGTTTATTTCTCACTTGCCTTAGACACTTGTCTTCTTGGAGAACAAGCAATGTTTATGGTGGACTCAAAGACTTATGTCTCTCACTAATGATGATATTGTTTGGTACGATTCTGTTTTTGATGGCATGGAGATTATTGACAGTTGTAGTGAGTTCTCTAATGTACCTCTCACTGGTACACGAGGAGGAATCAACTACAATCCTACTTTGCCTCGTCGTCAGCTTGAGTTCCCCTTGAAAGATAAGCCTAATAACATTCAGTTAGAGGGTTTGTTCTATCAAGAGGGTAAATATCCCCAACATTTGAAGAGTAGAATGGTGCACGATTGGCATAATATGCATATGAAAGGAAGATTCGGGTTTGGTCCATGCAACTGTGTAACTTTTGAAGCTTACACTATTTTGGTGAATAAGAGAGATTTGAAGTTGAAGATGTTGTACACCTGTGAAAGACCTATGTCTATGGTTATGGCTGAGTCATCAACTCTCCCTAACCAAGATGTAAAGGAGTTGGAAGATGCATTCTCCAAGATGAAGCAAGAGAAGGACTTGTGGGAAAAGCAGCTTCATGCTTTGAACTGCAAGCATGTGGAGTTACAGCTTGAATAGAAAGACAAAGATGCACTCATTGAGGTTCTTGAAGAGCGTGCAGTGAAGAGACAAAGAGAGCCCGAGGATTTATTTTCCTCTAGAATTCCTCAACCTTCTAGTGCTTGGAAGAAGGTTGTTGATAGACTCTTCCTTAAGAAAGCTTAGATGCATACAACCTTTGAGTAAGAGATCAGACGCACCCGAAGGAAGTACACTCCCTTTGCCAGTTCAGCTGATTCAGTTGCTAGGGATCCTTAGGATGATATTTTCCTTTTCTCTTGTATTTGCATTTTTGGTTTCTGAAATTGTACTCAGTGTAATCCTTCCAAATTTTATGAATAAAAAGAGATTTTATGGTCAAAATTGTTATTTGAAATATTTGCAAGTATGACTTTGTATGTTTCTTGAAAATTAAAATTAAAATATTGCATTTCCTGCATCATTTGCATAAGCAAGTTTCTTTTGCCAAATGTCTTATCAGTTCTTCTTCTGTGTATCAGTTAAGTTGAGTCATCACTACTACACTTGCACTAATCACCTGAAGAGAATGGAACATCTTGAACAAGAGAACATAGAGCTTAAGGATGAGATTGCCAGACTCATTGCTCTGATGGAGTTTGTGATTGCTTCTTATAATCAACCATCACCGCCTCCTGTAACTCCTCCTCCCCGGAGGATTGTTATTACTGAAATTGCTCCAGCATTTATGCTTGTGGTTGCTAGCCAGCTGTACCTGCCATGCCTGCTGGGTTCCCGTGGGGAATGCCACCCAACTTTGTACCCGAGGGTTATGCTCCAACCTTTGCTTCTATGCCGGCATCTAGCCCGGTCTTGTCTGTACCTCCTCCTATTATACATACCTTGCCCCGTATAGAGGAAACCATTTATCATTCTGAGGCTTCTGAAGGCCCTGATGTTTATCAGAAGATGGACGAGAAGAAAGATCTTTCTTGAGTTGCGCAAGGAATTGAAAACCTTAAAGGGGAAGGACTTGTTTGGTAAAAATGCTGTTGAATTGTGTTTAGTGCCTAATGTCAAGATTCCAGTGAAATTCAAAGTCCCAAACTTTGAGAAGTATAAAGGGAATACATGCCCTCTGAGTCATCTTGTCATGTATGCCTGAAAGATGTCTACTCAAACCAACAATGATCAGCTACTCATCCATTACTTCTAAGACAGTTTAACCGGTGTTGCACTTAGATGGTATATGGGCTTAGACAATGCTAATGTTCGTACTTTTAATGACTTGGGTGAAACGTTCGTTAATCAATACAAGTATAATGTTAATATGGCTCATAATCAGGATGATTTGAGATCAATTTTCCAGAAAGACAAAGATACATTCAAAGAGTACGCCTGAAGATGGAGAGAGCTTGCTGCTCAAATTAGCCCACCCTTGGAGGAGAAAGAAATGACCAAGATCTTTTTGAAGACACTGAGTTCATTTTATTATGAATTTATGATTGCAAGTGCCCCTAATGATTTCACTGAAATGGTGAACATGGGTATGAGATTGGAAGAAGGTTCCCGAGAGGGCCGGTTATCCAAAGATGAAGTGTCGGCAAGCAAGAAATACGGTAGTAGTTTCTCTAATAGGAAGGAAGGGGAAGCCAATGCAGTGTCTGCGGGGAGGCAGAAAAGACCCCTTGTGAAGCAGAATTCTTGGTCCCATCAACATCATCATCAAGTATCATTAGTAATTCCAGTTTTTACCAATAATTCCGCAAATCAGTCAGTTCATGTTCAACAATAACATCAGCAACAACCATAACAGCCTACCAACAACAACAACAACAATCATCATCAAAAATTTGAGAGAAAGAAGGTCTCTTTTGACCCTATTCCTATGACGTATCCAGAATTTTATCCTTTTTTGGTTGTCAAGAATCTTATTCAACCAAGGAATCCTCCACATACTTTTGAACCTCTGCGATGGTGGCAATGCCTCTGTAAATATGATAGACAATTATCCCAGTGAATTCATAGTTTATGAAGTCCATCACATCCGAGGATCGTTAGTGGCAATTCATAAAGATACATGATTGGTTAGTGAGTGTGAACATGACCATGACGGTTGTGTGATATGCAACGTGAACCCTCGAGGATGTGTGATAGTCAACATTTTTGTTGAAGATCTAAAGTATTGGTCAAATATATGAAGAGGCTCGAGGGATATGACTTCCTATTCCAAGTGAAACATGTACACACTAGACGAAGGGTAGGAGATAAACCAAGTATACCTAGTCTTAGAAGGGTGATCAGGTCTAGGATGGCTCATCATAGATTCAGTAGGAGACCATTATTGAAATTTTGAGTTACCTAAGGATCAATTGAAAAAGGTTCATGTTGAGATAGAGCAAGTATTTTAGATTCAAGGAAATTTTAGTAGAATGGACCTATAATTGGATTTAAGAGAATTACCATGGAAAGAAGAGTAAACGCAGAGTTTGGGAACAATGTAAACCTTGCAATACAACTATTGTAATGGGATGCATTTCAGACAAAGGCACAATGGACTCATTAAGATTTTATTGAGGTTAAGATATGAGCGTGAAGTTGATGTTTATTCACATACGAAGATTTCTAGAGTATGAAATGGAGTGGAGAAAGTTATACCTTGATATTAAGAAGCAGGTGATAGTAGCATTCGGGTCACATGTATGTGTAATTGATTACCTTGTTTTGCGATGGTAGTGGGGTATCATACTATTTATTTAGAGAAATGAGTCTTGTGACATGATAAGTTTGAGACTATGATAAGTAACGAAATAAAAGCCAAGTTTGAGTACGAAACTAAGTGTGAAACGTGAAACAGACTACATCATATGAACTCGTAAGTAGGCGACAAGGATTGTCAGTTGTAAGTCATATAGATAAGTAATCTCTGTGTGATGAAGTGTGTGGTGGATGTTTGGTTTAAAAGAGAATCCAGGTCAATAAGTGTGTGGGAATATCAAGGCTCATCTTGAATGCATATTATTTGGTTACCAAGAGCATGGGTGGTTTATTGAAGTCATGGTGTTGTTTATTTTACTAAGTAGTATTGGATTGTTCAATCAGGGAGTATGATGTTCACATCTTGTTGGAACAAAGTATATTCCAAATCTCATTTGTTGTACCATTGTGGATGTGCGGGGTTGAGAATGGAGTTGCAAGTTATTGAAAGTCAAATTAATGGTTTTGGAAATTGTAATTTTGAAGGTGTATTGTGTAGTTGATCATCTATAGAGATGTCAAAGAAGTTAGACATTTAGGGAACCAACCTAGTGAAACATACTCATTGTGAGTAAGTATTGGGTGTATCACTATTATGACTAATGAGAACCGTAAGGAGTGAAGCTGGAAGAGTCGTTAATATTGGGTGTAGTCAAGGAATAAGTAAATTATCTCATGAAGGCTTAAAAAGTATTGACTATCCAATCAGAATAAAGTGTCGTGATTATGGTTTTGATTAACTCAGTGCAAGAAAGGGAAGTAGTGGATTCTGGAGGGATCTGTGACCAAATGATTCAGAGCGGTCTGTCAAATGAATTAAGTGTGGAAAAGGTTAGAAGTTAATCGAAGATTAGAAATAAGAGTATGATTAAGTCAAGGAGTTTTGGGAATTTATGAAGGAAGGAGGTTGCCATTAAAATAAGTCGGAAGTTTGAGTATGTCAGAGGATTGAACTGAAGCAAAGTCAAGTGTTGACTTATGATGGTGATGCAAAAAATGTTTCTTTCTTTGAGTTGAAGAAATTCAGGGACGAATTTCAATTTAGGGGGGGTAATATCCCATATTCTCTAAAGTGCTCTAACAGTTGTCAGTTGAGACAAATTGAGATCCTATATGCTTTATTTGTTGTCAGTTGAGGAAAATTTAGATCCTATGTGCTCTATTTATTGCCAGTTGATACCAACTGAGTTCCTATATACTCTATTTCTTATCAGTTGGGTTAAATAGAGTAATTAATGAACTCAAATGCGCTTAATTCTTATTAAAAGAGACTGCCAATTATTAATCAGTACAAAAAGGAACATTTTGATAACATTAATAATTGATCAATTGGTACTAAAAGACAAAATATCAATTAAGATATATTCTCTCATGTGTGTGTGCGTGCGTTGGTGCGTGTGTATGTACGTGCGGGCGTGCACGCGTGTGGGTGTGTGTGTGCGCGTATGTGTGTCTGTAAGAAAAAAAAGGTTGATAATAACTAGAGAAGAAATAAAAAATGTGGAAATAAAGTAAGAGAAAAGGAAGGAAGGAAAGAAGAGAAAAAGGAGAAAGAAGAAGAAAGCTTGGAAGAGGAAACAAAACTCATTGAGGGAGTATCATCAATCATCATCATCACAAGCTTCATATCAATTTCATCATCTTCTTCTTGAATAAGGTGTGTTCTAGTTAGTTTCACACTTTAGGGAGAAATTCATGAAAAAAGAATTAGGGTTTTGTATATTTTGTTATGTATATGAAATTGATGGTGATGCATGAGGTTTTTGTTGTTTTGGATGTCAATTACGCTCATCCATGATGTTGGTGTTGGTTTGGTGTAACATTATCATGATTCATCACATATTAGTGTGTTTGATAACTATTACTAATTAGAATTATTGATACTCATATTGTATTGTTGTTCATCATTTAATTGTTATCCTATTTGTCATTTTATTTTCAGTGTTGATAATGTTGTGTAGGTGTAACATTGATCATTACTTTATATATGGTTTTTGTGATAGTAAGTTACATGTAGTTTAATTGTATGTAATATTTTTATATAGTAGTTCCTAGGGGTGGCAAAACGGTTTCTCCGTCCCACCTCGCCTCGCCCTGCCTTAAGCCCGCAGAAAAAGGGGGTGGGGCGGGCAAGCCTACCAAGTGAAATTTGGCTTAAAAATCTAGCCGTCTGCCAAGTTGACGGGTTGGCGAGCGGCGGACTTTCCCGCCTTTTTTTAAATAGATTAATATACTTATTTTTACATTTCAATTATATTTTTGACATATTTTTTAGAATAATTTTTTATAAAGCATTGTTTAAATAAATTTTACTTAAAAAATCATTGCATATATTCACAAATAAATGTATAAAATAGAATCATCAATAAGTATTACAAAATTATAATTCAAGTATTAACCTTCAACCGACCAAAATAAATATTTTGAGTGCTTCATAACTAGGTTGGCGGGCCAACCCGGCCTTTTTTTTGGCGGAATTAAGGCGGGGCGAATTTAAAGCGGGGCAGGCTGAGCGGGTAGGCGGGTACAAAATCTCAATTGAACCCGTCATTTTTTGGCAGGTGTGCGTAGGCATGGCAACATAACCCATACCCACGAGTGTCAACCCGAACCCGCCCCGAAGTTGACGGGGGAAACCCGCTTTAACTGGGTTTGGGTTTTCCTCGATTTTAAAATATGGGGATGGATCGGGTAATGGGGACACTAGTATTCACCCCGAACCTGCCTTGTTTATTTCATTATGTACATTATTATTTATTTTTGAATATTTAGAGTATTAAATATGTGGTCGATGTTTTGATATTTTAATTTGAATTTATTATTTAAAATATTTGAAATGTATGTATGAAATTTTTTTAGATTGTTTTATTTTATGATTTGTAATGTAATTTTATTTTGGAAAAATAAATATTTCTATTTAAAAAATTGATTTCACTAAATGAATGGTGGCGGGGCGGGGATACCCGAACCCGTTTGGGACGGGTTTGGGTTTTGATTCTCCATCCCCGTTTGGGTTTGAGGCGGGGAATTGGGATTGTTTGGGGGTTTGGGTTTGGGTTTGGGGGAGGTAAAAACCGTCCCCAACCCGTCCCGTTGCCATGCCTAGGTGCGCGAGTCGGCCTGTGGGTCACAACCCGTTTTGCCACCCCTAGTAGTGCTAATGTGTGAATTATTATTTGTAATGTTTTGTATGTGTGTGCTCCTGTGCTTGTATATCATGTGATTAATGTTGTTCTTATTATTTATATGTGCATTTTTCTGCGTAGCATGTGTTTAATATTTATTAATGTGTAGTATGTTGTTTGTTATATGTTGTGTTGTTGTTGTATGATGTGTGAATATGTCATCAAACATGACATTATATGTGGGAGATGTAATTGTAAAGTGTAATTAACTATGCATGATTGTTGAAATGCGGTACTGTGATTTGAATATAACATGATTGAGCATAATTAAAACGTATTGTATAAGACAGTATGTGTGACATGTGCCTCCTATTACATTTTGAAAAATAAGGTAAAGTAATGAGTTACATGCTAAATAGTATATCACTTCATTTGTGTGACGTAAAGTGTCTATGATGAATGTTTTCATGTGTGTATGGGTGCATGTGTTATAAAGAAGTTGTGCTAACCTGCAATGTTGTGTAAATCATCTCAATTTATTCATTTTCATCATCAATCAAGTGAGTTATTAGATAGAAGGTTCAAACTAAATTTTTGGGATTATGCATGTGGGAGAAAATTTGGGGTTGTTTCATGAGTGTGATTGATTATGTGAAGTTAATGAAAAATACTTGTTATACTTTGTTCCTTACCATGCATGTTTATTCTAGTGTGTTATACTCCATGTATTTATGTTTAAACACGTCTTCTATTGCATAAATTGGGATGTATTTATGTTTAAAACGCTAGAAACAATTTATGGACATTTACCCACGGATTTTGCGCCTAGCGACGAACTAGTCGTGGGTAAAAACCCAATATCGAATGATGGCTGTCATGCATCAAGCCTTGCGCTGCATTTGACGGAAAGTGATGTAACTTGAATTTCTTAACTCGGAAGGAAGCACGATCAGATGCGTTAAAAAGATAGTTCAATTCACTATTACTTGGTTAGATAAAATCATGCCTATATGTCAATTATCATTTGATTCATAGTATTATACTATTACGTATGTATGTGAATCGTTTCCCTATTTTCACCATAAAACGGGAATGGTAACTGCAATAAATGTGAGGTCGTCTATATTAGAAAATCATTCCAATACCTCATAAATTGGTGAGAAGAAATCATGTTGTGTCATGATTGTTGTTTGGGTATTGGTTATGAATTGGATAGGTATGTTTATGAACCACATTATGATCTATGTTATGAATTGTTGTTGTGTTGATTGCGCATATTTTCTTACTATGATTTGCTTGTTTGTGTGTATGTATAATATGAGTAAAACCTTATGATGACGAGTGAGGAAATCTTAGGAGTATAACTCAATTAATGATTTAGAAAGATAATCTAGGTTATAGAAATGAGTTATGTGGTGATGCTTGGACGCAAATGTACCTCAGTGTGTATCACGGACAAGTATTCACTTGATTATGAATCAATATGCTTTGTATGGAACATGTGGATAACTTGTGAATGTGGGAACATGATCACTTGATATTTTATGAATAACATGTGAATTGGTGAAAGTGATCACCTAGTGATTGATGAGAGAAATCACGATGATGTGGAACCTAATCACATATTCCGATGTTTTCTTTTGATTGTGCACATACCATTTGAGATGCTTATGTAAAGTAGAAAATGGAGATGCGGAACCAATGATTCATGCCTCAATTGGGTTTGAGTCCTAACCATGGCGGAGCATGGGGGAGAGGTGGACACCTAAGTGGGTTCGAGTCTCATACGGTGAAAGATACTCAAAGTGGGTTCGAGTCCTATACGAGTGGCAGTTCTTAAAGTGG
Organism: Lathyrus oleraceus; assembly: GCF_024323335.1. NCBI lineage: Eukaryota > Viridiplantae > Streptophyta > Magnoliopsida > Fabales > Fabaceae > Lathyrus > Lathyrus oleraceus. The sequence continues at coordinate 53,924,796 of NC_066584.1, forward strand.
GTTCGAGTCCCATGGAGAAACCGATATCCACACGAAAGTCGAATTATACGAGCATGTGTGAATCGAGCCTTGCCTTAGACATAGATCGGGTCGGGAATCAATGTTTCATGAACCCGAATAGTGACTTACTGGGTTATGTGAACTCAAGTGACATGTTGCCATACATTACGAATATTGATTAGAAACCAAGTCACAAGCAAATCATCCAGGTTCACTAGCAGCGAGTAGAAGCAAAAAGACAGCGAAGGCCTGATTCGCTACGCGAGCTCTAGTTTACTTAGCGAAACCAAGTCAGAAGCAAAGTATCCAAGTTCACTAGCAGCGAGTAGCATCGAAGACCCGATTCGCTAAGCGAGCTCTGGTTCGCTTAGCGAAACCAAGTCAGAGGCAAAACATCCCATTTCGCTAGCAGCGAGGAGCATCGAAGGAAGTTCACTTAGAGAACTATACTTCGCTTAGCGAAGTTTGGCGGCTCCTGGAAGGAGGTTTGCCAACTCAAAACTTAGTGGGGAAAGATAGGATAGTTTGCTTAGCAAAACTTCATCTCGTTAAGCGAACTCAGGCGGCCAAAACCATTATAAAAAGGGACCAGGAGCAATGCAGAAGAAATCATCTTGTGTTTTGATAACAGTTTGTAATAGTTATTATATTCTGTTAAAAAGGATCGTAATAGATACTTAAGGGAGGGAATCTAAGAATCGAGCTGGATACGCATCAAGGATCTAGGAATCGTCATTGATGCCCATTCATCTCCAATTCTTCCTTTTTGTACAAGCAACCATGAAAATGGCTAGCTAATCTCCCTCTCTTGCAGAGATTGGAAGAATCTACTGTAATCGTATGTATATTTACTGATTATATTCTTAATATAAACATGCTTTCATTATTATTGATTCTATATTGTTATTGTCGTCAAATTTTATAAATTCGATTTTTGTTAATGAAAATTGCTTTCGAACTCATGAATCAAAGAGAATGAATCAATTAAACTCTAATTGCTAGACATATAGTTAGTTTTAATATCCATTTCAAAATACTTGATCTTCATACAATCAGATTGTTTCATCGATTGAGACATCATCGCGATTCAACAAGCCGGGAATCTTGAAACTTTCATGTAGACATATATGTTGTTTTGAAAAGTATGTGGAAGTATGAATGAATACATGGTTATGCCAAAATTAATCGGCACATTGCATACGTAAACACTAGAAGAAATCCAATTCCTGCAAGATAATTTGTCATATTACAATTCCGCTTATTTTATTCCGTTTATCTTACGTTTCACTATTACTTTCGATTTAAACTTTAAACTTTCCGAAAACTTGAACTTAAACTATATCAGTAATCTAAAACGTTGGTAATATCGCTCCAGTCTTTGTGGATAAGATAACAAAATACTTCTTTTGATTTACTAAACATCTACTTCCAACACACTTCTCACCGTTGGCTTCAATCGAACGATGACCGCATAAGGCGTCAGATCTTGTGGAGACGATTTTAACCGCTTGTGTTATATAAAACATATCATTTCATGCCGTCATTCACCCACACACTCAAATTACTTTCTCAGTCATTCACTAACTTGAATGCTAGGGTATTAACCTTGCAGGTCCACCCGCTCTCCATCGCACCGAAAGTTCACTCAATTACATCGGAATTCAAATCCGTTTGATCTACTGATTCATGTACGAAAATAATATATACACATAATAATGAACAAATTTCAAATTTAGAAGAAAAAAACTTATTTTACCATTTATTACATTTTTTTTAAAGTTAAATTACAAATTTAATATCCTTATTTTTTATTGGCTCATAGAATTGCTCCCTCCATTTTATTGTCAATAGTTTTAATTTTCCCTTCATATCTTTGAATTAAAGAAAAAGTTATTTGACACGTTTAAAATTGCGGAAAATTATTCATATAGACTAATTATTCACACGTGTCATTACTTAAATTACAAAAGTAAAATAGTTTTTATAGTTGAAAGTGAAGTCTTTAAGAAATATTTTTAAAATTTCATTGGTGCTGATAATTTTACATCATGTGATTGTATCTCACATCATTTAAAATATGAAACACAGCCATATTTGTGTAAAAAAAAGAGAGAGAATTTAAAACTAAGAGCATGTTTGATTTCACTTTTTTAAAACTGTTTTTTCCTTTTCAAAAATTTAGAAACTAAAAGAGTTGTTTGAGTTATTTTTTTAAAACTTGTTTTGCAAAACTGTTTCAATTTTGATTGTTTTTAAAATTAAAAAACTAAAACTACTAAATTGTATTTTGATTTTCACTTTTCAATATTTTTCTGGATATTTTAGAAATACAAAAACATGGAGAAAAACGTTGATGGCAATATTGTAAATAATTAGCTTAGTTCTTTTTTTACAACAAAACACACAACACAATCATATTGATTTGTTACATATATAGTTAACTTATAATATTACCATAGATCTGAATAAATTATTTCAATTTTTCTTCTATATATTAGATGCATTATTAAATTATATAATAATATAATATAGTATTAATATTAAATTGACAATAGTAACACTTAAAAATTTGAGTTAATTTTTAAATATCTGTCAATTACACAATTATAAATTTTTATTATTTTTTAATAATTATTAATATGTTCATATAAATAAAAACATTATTTTAGCTGACATATATTTTATAAAAATTTAAAAGTATATATTTAAAAATATATTTTTTAAAAATGTCTTTCACATAACATTACATGATCAATGTCCATATCGAATGTGAAATATTTGATCATCAGTTATTTGTTTTTTGTTTTCGAAACATAAAGGTAACTCGGTTTACAATAAATCGACGATCAAATTTTTCACATATGAAACAAAGAATAGAAAAGAAATTGTAGTGCAGTAATTTGGGTCAAATCATCTATAAAAATCTGGTTTGGTTTGCAGAAAACCAGGTGAAGTTTTATCAGAAGAAGATTCGAGATGATGACGATGTTTAGCATATGTTTGTCAGTCACGAAGAATCCGGTTACAACGATATAGAGTTGTATATATTACCACATCAACAATAAGTGTCTCAGTTCATTTATCAGTCAGAAGTGTTTTGTGAGACTGATGATGAACAAGCTGAGGTGAATGTTTCAGATGACGGAGAAGAAGAAGCTGAGATCATGGTTGATTCAATGGTGAACGCTGATGAAGAAGAGGAGCCAATACCAGCAAGTCATGTATATTGTCCACCCCAACACATGACAAGGTTGAATTTGGGTTCCGATGAACCTTCATCAGATATATGGTACAATCTTTATGTGCAAATGCAAGGATCTTTGAAACAAGGAGACACATTTCGCACAAAAGAGGAATGTGTAAAAGCCATTAAGAAATTACACATGCAACTATCAGCTGATTTCAGAGTTGACAGAACTAACGCATTGAGGTATAAAATTTATTGTCCGAATGAGCACTGCCTTTTTAAGTTGTCAGCTTCGTACCGGAAGAGGAGCGAGTCTTGGGAGATTGGATCAATGGGTCCAGATCACACATGCATGCTGCCAAACCCAATGCAGGATCATCGTAAATTAAGCTCTCAGCTAATATGCGATGAAATATTGTCTGTCATTGGCGACAATCTGTCGTTAAAGGTAAGTACAATAATCTCACATATTATGGCAGAGTACGAGTACACTCCATCATATAGGAAGGCATGGATAGCTAGGACAAAGGTTGTTGAAAAAGTGTTAGGCAATTGGGATGAGTCTTACAAACAACTTCTAAAATACCTGTTGGCTCTAAAACAATATACTCCTAGGACTATTGTCAAGTTGGAAACATTGCTCGCGTATACACCAGACGGGACATGCGCTGTTGGAAATGGAACATTTCACCGTCTCTTCTGGGCGTATCAACCATGCATCATAGGGTTTTCTTTCTGTAAACCAATTATACAAATTGATGGTACATAGTTGTACGAGAAATACAAAGGAACGTTACTGATAGCAGTGGCACACGATGGGAACAACAACATTTTTCCAATCGCATTTGCCCTGGTTGAAGGGGAGAATACTGAGGGATGGAGTTTTTTCCTAAGAAATCTCTGATTGCACGTTGCACCTCAGCCTAACTTATGTTTGATCTCCGACAGACACCCTTCAATCAATAATGCATATAATAACATTGATAATGGTTGACAAAATCCTCCTTCAACACATGTGTTTTGTATTAGACATATTGCTATGCGGGAAATCAAAGATAAGACGTTGCAGAAGAAGGTTGTCAATGCAGGTTACATATTATCATAACCTTATTTCAAACACTACCGCGGAGAAATAAGAATGTCAAACGAAGATGCAGTATGGTGGATCAATAGTATTCTATTGGAGAAGTGGACTAGGGCATACGACAACGGTCAATATTGGGGTCACATGACAACAAATCTTGTGGAATCAATGAACTTTGTCTTCAAAGGCATCTGTAACCTACCTATAACCGCTTTGGTGCAGGTAACATATTTCAGGCTAGGGGCGCTGTTTGAAACCAGACGCTCAAAATGGAGTTCAATGTTGCAATCTAGACAGTTGCTCAGTGATGCTTCAATGAAATTCATTAGACATGAATTTGTCAAAGTAAACACACACGTGGTTACGATATTTGACCGCACTAAAGGTTGGTATAGTATTGTCGAGTCCATGGATCACAATGAGGGCATGCCGATGGGACAGTACAAAGTCGAACTAGATAGAGGTTGGTGCGATTGCGGAAAATTCCAAGCCTTTCGTACCCCCTGCTCCCATGTAATTGCGGCATGCTCAAAGGTTCGAAGGGATCCATCCTACTTGATATCTGAAGTTTACAAAGTCGTCAGCCTTTCAAATATTTATAAAATTAGTTTTTCCATAGTGGCAAAAGAGGATTGTTGACCAGAATATCAAGGGGACATCGTCTGGCACAATGAAGTTATGCGAAGGAAGAAAAAGGGTCACCCAAACAGCACCCGGATTCAAACCAAAATGGATACGACGAACAAAATGGTTACACTATGTAGTTCATGTCGTCAGCCAGGTCACAATCGTAATAACTGTCCTAGTGTTGGAACGAGCATAACCAGATAAATTCACATGTACCTCTATTGCAATATATGAAAAACTAAATTTATTTTATATTAGACGTCTGTGACGAAAGTACCATTACATAAACAGTAACACAAATAATTATAACAACTAGAATACAAGAACTATGCGATTACAAACATCAAAACAATTTTGAACATGTAATGCATCATCCTACGAGCGTCTTGGTCGGTATTAATATCCATCAATTCGCGCACTTCTCCGTTTTGGTTGAACGTGGACACAAGTCATTGTATTCTTCTATTCATCCTCTCCAATTTCTCTCTCTAACCAACTATACAACGTCCAATTAAGACATTTAAACGTATTTGTGTTCCAAAGTTGAATCTGTACCGGAGCCGCAACGACGGAAAATATTACATCAACATTTCGTTTCTGAATGTATGCAGACATTGTTGAAACAGAGAAACTTGAAGGTGAGTGAGATTGAACTAGAGAAAATATGATATTAGGAGATGATTTTGTGTGAAAAATATTGCATCCAAGGCGTGACATTTATACAGAGTGGACATAAAATGAATACGCCAACTGGCACCCACATGACATGACATGCAGGCGCCAGAGGCATTGACGTCCACACCACAAACAACACTAAGGCGCCAGGGGCATTGACTCCTCCTCATGAGGAGTCCAATGCACGCGTCAGTGCTATTGACGCCTCCTCTTCATGCTTAGGGGATGCACCAATTCATCTGACGCATCCTCTTTTAAAAGTGGTTATTTTGGTTTTTTTATAATTATTTGTTATTTTCGATTTTATTTTTTAAAAATATCGTTATTTAAAAAAAAATCACTAAATTGTGTTTTGGTTTTCACTTTTCAATATTTTTCTGGATATTTTAGAAATACAAAAACATGAAAACAATTTTTCATTAATGGCAATATTGTAAATAATTAACTTACTTCTTTTTTTACAACAAAACACAAAACACAATTATATTGATTTGTTCCATATATAGTTAACTTATAATATTACAATAGATCTAAATAAATTGTTTCAATTTTTCTTATATATTACATGCATTATTAAATTATATAATAATATAATATAGTACTAATATTAAGTTGACAATAGTAACACTAAAAAATTTGAAATAATTTTTAAATATCGGTCAATTACACAATTATAAATTTTCATTTTATTTTAATAATTATGAATCTGTTCATATAAATAAAAACACTATTTTAGCTGACATATATTTTATAAAAATTTAAAAATATATAAACTCTATTTAAAAAAAACAGGTCTCACGTATATTTATTAATTGTTAATTTTTTTTTTCAAAAATAATATTTAAGTTAATCATAATTTTAGTCCATTTATTTTAGTGGTTTCACAAAACTCATTCTTATATTTCAACTTCAAACAATTTTGAATTCTCTTAGATTTTTTTACCTAAAATTAATGATATATATTGAACATGTGACTCTATTCAAAGAGAGTGGTAACTTGTGAAGATTTGATAATCATTATTTTAAAACAAAATCATTTTAAAAATTAAAATTTGAAAATATTTTATAAAAATAAATATGCTGTAGGAATTCAAAGTAAAGAAGTTAAGTAGGAATTCAAAGTAAAGAAGTTAAGTGATAAATTAAAAAGATAAACAAAGAGAAATGACACCGAAAATTATAGAGGTTCAGTCTAATGAAGAGTGACATACTCCTCTCTCCAAACCATTATTCTTGAGAGCTTTTAGAAGGTTATGCTCACAAACCCTCTTATACAGAAAAATGAAGTTGCAAACTAATTTCCAATCATACAACAAACAAGGCTTGAAACTGTTAATTGCAATTAAATTCTGTTTTTACCCTTCCAAAACTAACAGAATTTATTTGTAGAGTCACTTTAGTTGTGCTTTAGAGTTGTATCATTTTATTCTCTCAATGTATAAATACTCTTGTAATATTCTCAATTCAAAATTAATGCCAAAATTACTATTCATCCAATTTTACTCTATTCTCTCTAATTCTCTCAACTTCATCTTTCCCAATTTTCTTTTCTTCCACCATTGTCAAACCTTCAATTTTTAGTTTTATGTTCTAACATTTGGCATCAAGAGCTTTGGTTATCGATCCTAATCCGCTGCAACAATGACAAACGTTTCCAATGATCGAATTCCCACCAATCTCCCGATTCTTGATTCGAAGAACTATGATAAATGGACGAAACAAATGAGGGTTTTGTTTGGTTATCAAGAGGTGCTTGAGATCGTCGTCAATGGAGTTACACAATTAGGGGCAGAGGCTACCGACATTCAAAGAGCCACACACAAATAAGAGAAGAAGAAGGATTATAAAGCCCTATTCTTGATTCATTTGTGTGTTGATAACGACAATTTAGAGAAGGTTGGTGATTGTGAATCGGCGAACCAAGCATGGGAAATCTTGGAGAAAGCATATGCCGATGCCGTCAAAGCGAAGGTTGTAAGGTTACAAACTTACAAGCGACAGTTCGAGTTAACACAAATGGAAGACAAAGAAATGATCAACGACTACATTACGTGCATTACCCGGTTAGTTAATCAAATCAAATCTTGTGGGAAAACGATTCATGAGCAGAATGTTGTATCGAAAGTATTGCATTCGTTAACACCGCGTTTCGACAACATAGTTGTGGCTATTGAAGAATCAAAGGATCTAACAACTTTGAGCAAGGATGAATTGCAAAGTTCGTTAGAGGCACATGAACAAAGGATGGATGAGAGAGGCGTCGACAAAGCCAAAGCGGAGATTGCTTTGCAAGCGCGTTTCAATGAAAAGAATAAGAGGCCGAAAGGAAAATTTGCGGCGAGAGATAAATCAAATTTTCAGAATTTTGGTTCAAACGATTCGCAAAATTCAAAGCATTCGACGAGTGAAAAGGGTGAAAGTAGATCCAAGGATAGTGGTCATGGCAATGGTTTCAAGAAGCGTGATGTGAGTAAGGTGCAATGCTACAAGTGCAGAAAGTTTGGACACTTTGCAAATTCGTGTCGTGGTAAATCGAATGAGAATCACAATAATGAAGCCAAGGTTGTTAGGGAAGAGGTAGATGATGAGGACACACTTCTAGTAATGATCACGGAGGAGAGTTATGGCATTATGGATGTTCCGGGCAGCAGCTACAGTAGTGACAGTTTGCGGGACAGCAGCTGTACCGTTCCGGAAAATAGCGAGAAAATGCATTCGGATCGAAATGCATTGGTTACCGTTCGTGATGGAGTCCAAGGGAGAGATAAGTGGTACTTGGATTCTGGTCGTTCAACACATATGACGGGTCGAAAAGATTGGCTTGTGCAAATCAATCAAGTGGCAAAAAGTAAAGTCAAATTTGCCGACGACACCACTTTAAACGCCGAAGGGGTAAGAGATGTTTTGACCGGAAAAAGGAATGGCGGACATTCAAGGATCAAAGATGTCTTGTATATACCGGGAATTAAGTGTAATCTTTTAAGCATTGGCCAATTACTTGAAAGAGGATACAAAATTCGGTTGGAGGACAAGATTTTATGCGTTTTGGATTCAAATGGTGTGTTGATTCTAAAAGCGCCGATGGCTGCCAATAGAACCTTTAAGGTTGAGTTAAAGGTTATGGAGCATCGTTGTCTAGGTACCGCGGCAAGTATAGATGAGTGGTTATGGCATTACCGTCTTGGTCACCTCAATTTTAGGGATCTAAGAAAGTTGCAACAAAGTGAAATGGTAACGGGGCTGCCACACATTAGTATTCCAACTGAATTGTGTGAGGAATGTGTGAAGGCTAAACAACACAAGAATGTGTTTAGCAAATATGCGGGTCGAAGAACCAAAGGCTTACTTAAGGTGGTATGTTCCGATGTTTGCGGATCGATGCAAGTAGAGACTTATGGTGGCAATCGATATTTTGTTACGTTCATTGACGATTTTAGTAGGAAGCTTTGGACATATCTTATCAAGAGAAAAGATGAGGTATTTGGAGTTTTCAAGAATTTCAAATCCATGGTGGAGCGCCAAAGCGGTCGGAAGCTCAAAATTCTCAAAACGGATGGTGGAGGTGAGTATACCTCTAGTGAGTTTGGGAAGTTTTGTGATCTTGAGGGAATTGTACGTGAGGTGGTGCCTCCGTATACGCCTCAATAAAACGGGGTTGCCGAGATGAAAAATCGTACAATAATGAACATGGTGCGTAGTATGCTTTGTGGGAAAAATTTGCCTAAGGAATTATGGGGTGAGGTCGTGTCTACAGCCACCTACTTGTTGAATAGGTGTCTCACTAAGAAGCTGGAGAAACTCACACCGGAAGAGGCTTGGAGTGGCTTCAAACCGAATTTGAATCATTTGCACGTTTTTGGTTCGATTGCATATCGTCATGTACCGGACCAACTTCGGAAGAAATTGGATGATAAGGGTGAGAAGCTGATATTTGTGGAATATCACTCTACTGGAGGGTACAAGTTGTTTGATGGAAAAAATTGGAAGATCGTCATAACCCGGGATGTGACTTTTGATTAAGTAAAAAATGCAGAAAATGCAGCAGTAACCGATTACCCTAATAGCAGTAATCGATTACTCATAGAAAAACAGCAGCAACAGTTTTTTGAAATCACTGATGTGGAGGCTTCCGACACCGCTGTACCAGCACCTACAGTAGTGCAAAATGATGTTTTTAATAATGGTAGACCGGTGAGGCAAAGAGCCTTGCCTCATAGACTCCGAGACTACGAAAGATTCCAAGATAACGAAGTGAATAACGATGGTGATTTTGTTCATTTCGCGCTTATGGTCGAATCTGAACCGGTAAATGAGGAAGAAGCCTTAAGTGATCCTAAGTGGATATGTGCAATGAAAGAGGAGCTAGAATCTATTGAGAAAAACGGTACTTGGGAGTTGGTCGATTTACCACTTGGAAAGAAACCGATAGGTGTGCGATGGGTCTATAAGGTTAAAGCAAATCCCAAAGGTGAAGTAATCGAGCACAAAGCTTGATTAATGGCGAAGCGATTCTTGCAACGAGAAGGTATAAACTATGAGGAGGTATTCACACCGGTGGCTAGATTAGAGACTATTTGTTTGGTTGTTGGTATTGCGCATAGCAACAATTGGATGGTTTACCAAATGGATGTCAAATCTGCGTTTTTGAATGGTCCTCTTGTTGAGGAAGTCTATGTGGGGCAGCCACCCGGTTTCGTGATAAATGATAAAGAGATGAAGTATTACAAGCTACACAAGGCGTTGTATGGTTTGAAACAAGCTCTAAGAGCTTGGAACAAACGTATTGACGACTTTCTTAGACATTGGTTTCAAACGATGTGTATCCGAACATGGAGTTTATGTGAGATCGGATACGAATGATGGTGTGATTATACTTTATTTGTATGTTGATGATCTCTTGATTACGGGCAGCCATGACAAGAGTGTTTCAAGGTTCAAAAGTGAGCTCATGAGAGAGTTTGAGATGACGAACCTTGGTGTCATGAATTACTTCCTTGGCATAGAGTTTCACAAGTCAAAAGTGGGGTTGCTTATGCACCAAAGGAGGTATGCTCTAGATATTTTGAAAAAGTGTGATATGGAGCATTGTAATGCTTCTATTACACATTGTGAGGCTAGAGTGCAGTTGTCCAAAAGTGATGAGGAGGATGATGTCGATCCAACGCGTTACGGTATTTGTGCAATACGCGACCGAATTTGGCTTTTAGTGTCGGTATTGCGAGTAGATTCATGGAGAGACCGAAGCTGTCTCACTTGGCGGCGGTCAAGAGGATCCTTAGATATGTGAAAGGTACTCTTGGTTGCGGAATTCTCTTTCCCGCATCGGACACGGGGCGTAATTGCGATTTACTTAGCTACACCGATTCTAATTGGTGCGGAGATAAAGATGACCGAAAATCGACAGTGGGGTACATCTTTATGTTTGGTAGTACACCAATCTCTTGGTGTTTGAAAAAAGAACCGGTTATAGCACTCTCTTCTTGTGAGGCCGAGTACATTGCGGCGTCGTTAGGTGCGTGTCAAGCTATGTGGCTTATGAATCTATTGAAGGAATTGGGATATGGTGATGATGCTGCCACCACACTATTCGTAGACAATGTTTCTGCAATAAATCTTGCGAAGAATCTGATTGCACATGGAAGGAGCAAGCATATTGAGATGCGGTTTCATTATTTGAGAGAATTGGTCGGTGATGGAAAGCTTAGATTGAGTTATTGCCGAAGCGAAGACCAAGTCGCGGATTTGTTGACAAAGGGTGTGACAAATGATGTGTTCAAGAGGCTAAAGAAGTGCTTGAATTCTGTTTTTACCCTTCCAAAACTAACAGAATTTATTTGTAGAGTCACTTTAGTTGTATTTTAGAATTGTATCATTTTATTCTCTCAATGTATAAATACTCTTGTAATATTCCCAATTCAAAATTAATGCCAAAATTACTATTCATCCAATTTTACTCCATTCTCTCTAACTCTCTCAACTTCATCTTCCCCAATTTTCTTTTCTTCCACCATTGTCAAACTTTCAATTTTGAGTTTTATGTTCTAACAGAAACAATTAGTCTTCAAACCAAACAACGAATCAAATTTGAAGCAATTGATTTTCTGACCAAATGGAGATTTTACACCGATCTTGAACCAATACGAATTTTACATGACTTGACCACGAACTGAACAGAGATCTTTATCGGACTGATCTCGAACTAATTGATTATTTACACTAGGCTGAATTAAGAAACCTAAAGTAATTTTACACCATACCAGATCTCGAATCAATAGAGCTTTTAATCGGGGTGCGCTCAATAGATTACACAAAACATTATTTTTTATTAATTTTAATAAAAGTCTTTTTCATGTTATGTTATATTTTTTAAAAATTAGATTATAAAATATATTTTTTATTTTCTCATCTTTAAAAATTGTTTTTAAAAATTAATTAAACAAATGAATATTTTTATTTTTTCATTTCTAAAATAGTTTTGAAAAATTGTGTTACCAAACAAATTTTTTAATTGTACTCTTTCTAAAAATATTTTTCTAAAACAATTCTATAAAATATATTTTAAAAAATAAAAAGCAAAACTGATTCAAAAGGACCCTAAGTATTTTTAAAATTGGAAAATTAATTCCGTGAGCCGATGAAAATAAAGATATAAAAATTATGATTAAGCTTTTTCAAAATTTAAGAAAAATATAAAATAAGAAATAGTCATTTGTTTTTAAATGTGTAATTATTAAAATAATTAATATCCATATTTATTACAAAAATAAAATAAAAGTCAAAGAAAAATATTTGTAAATAATAATTTCCCAAAAAGATTATAATCAGAAAGAAATTAATGTTTTTTACGAAATAATTATTGTTAAAATTGAAATCAATGTTTTAAAACTCTGATGAGCCATTTATCCGGTCAAACTATTAGATTGATCCCACCCGTGAGTCCTTATTTGAATCACATAACTTCTAATTCAATTTATCTAAATTAAAAAAATATTCATGAATAAATTTTTGACATATATTTCATTATAAAATTTAAAAATAAATATCTGAACTTATTCATGCAAATAAGTTTTAAATAAAATTTCAACTTCCAAACATAACAATTTATTGATGTGTATAAATTAATAAAAATTTAAAAAGTAATTGTATGATATAATACTACCATAAACTAATAAACTAAAATAGAATATAAAGTCTATATAAATAATAAAAAATAAAAAATAGAGTTAAAAAATAAAAATACATAAATGAAAAAATTAGTAAAAATAACATGACTTTCATTTTAAAGTAATAATCAGGTTTATATTGAAAATAATATAAAAATTTAATTACATCTTCCTTTGGTAATATAATTTTTTTCTCCAAATTATGAGACTCATATTGAAAATGTGAAAATATAATTTTATTTTTTTGTATCATGATTTATTTTCAAATTTTTTGTTAATTTATAAATATAATTTCATTTTTCTATTATAATTAAGCTAAAAAACTATTTTTTCAAAAAATTTGTTGATAAAATTGGCTTTTAAAACAATAATTAAAATCACTAAATAAAAATAAAAAATAATATTCTTAAATATTTTATGACTTCTTTTTATGAAGCTACATTTAATAATATTATCTCTTGGTCAATTACTATTTAATAAGCTCATTAATTTAAATTCAAACTTTGTGAATATAAAATATTACTAACTTACCTTATACACCTATTCCTTGGTTAGGTTTTTCAACTATAAATAAGACATCAACAACCACAAGAGTTAACATCAAAAACAAAAACAAAAACAATGGAAAACACATTCAAGTTCCTTATTTCCATAATCTTCTTTACCCTTGTTATCAAAGGTATACTAGTACTAATCTCTTATATGTAATAATTCCTTCAGATACATATACTTTTAACTTAACTATGATGTTTTTTTTTTAAATAGTTTTTAACTTTAACCCTAATTTTCATTTTCAGAATCATGTAGTTGTGCATTGAACAGCCTTCAAATTGTCCAAGTAAACACTGGTGCACTAGTACAAGGCAAACCTGTATGGAAGGTCTCAGTTATCAACAACTGTAATTGTGGACAAAGCCAAATATTGTTGTCTTGTAGAGGCTTTCAAACTGTGTTAAGAATTGATCCATTAGTTCTTAAAGTGGAAGGTGATAACTGTCTCTTGTTTAATGGTCATCTCTTGAGTTATAAAGATATCGATGCGTTTGAGTACGCATGGGATACATCATTTGTTTTTGCTCCTGTCAGTGCTGTTACAAGTCCTCCACCATGCTATAGCTCAGAATGAAATAGAAGTATAGTAAAAAAAATAATATGGATTTCAAAGGATTTAGGTTAGGAGGCTTTGAAAATTCAATGTGAGATTGTAATTTTATATTTATATGGTTGATGTTCTAAAGTAATAAGAGCTTTATATTTAACTGTTTGAAGTTATCAATTTAAATGACAACATTGTAAAGCCTAAGCTTGACAAAAGACTAAGCAACTGTTTGGTTTTGGTTGTGTGTCTAAGTTTTGTTTCTCACATTTCAATGTTCATGTTAATGCGATTAGCCTCCCTTACTTATAATGAAACGTCGTAGTTTAAAATGAAGAGTTTGTATAAGAAATTGGAACGATTAGGGCTTAAAATTATACATCACTTTGTATAAGAATTTGGCACAATTAGAGTAATTAAGATGGCATTCCAATGTTCATCTTAATTAGGGCTTAAAATGAAAAGTCGTAGCTTAAAGTTATACATCACTTTGTATGAGAAATTGGCACAATTAGAGTAATTAAGATGACATTCCAATGTTCATCTTAATTAGGGCTTAAAATGAAAAGTCGTAGTTTAAAATTATACATCACTTTGTATAAGAAATTGGCACAATTAGAGTAATTATACATCAATGATAGTTTATTTTTAGTTGAAAATGAAACGTACACGATAGTTACTCATGGAAATGCCTACTTGTGCAAATTATGCAATGCCCATTTGTTATTTGGAATAATATGAAAAACGGGAAAATTCCCTAGTAGGCCTAATTTTAGGGCCCAAAATGTGAGGCCTAATTTTAGTCATTATAGATTAATAATTATATATAACTTTTGGGAATTGTTCATTGCACCTTTACTATTTATCTTTCACTTTTGTGAAAAATCGAAAAATACTTTTTTCATCTCGTTCGGAGTTTGGAATTCGGACGAACCACAAAACAACAAACCACTTCATTAGAAACACATCTAATACAAGTAAAAATGTGTTTGGAAATTGAACTCCGGATACACCATTCATATATTTGGAAACTGAAAACACCCATTTAAATGATGCGACTGACCTTTACTTCATATTCTCTTACATTTGAAATCAGCTCTGGAAACACAAACAAACCTTTCAAAAATCTAAATTCAACATTCTTTCGACCGTTCATTCAATTTCTACTCACGTTCATTCAAACTAAGCACCTTCATCAATTTCTACTCCTTTTCATTCAAGACAAGCACTATCATCTCTCACATTTGGTAAGTTTCATTCTTACATTGTCTGGTTTTGATGCATGCAATGCAATTCCTTAAGAGATTCTAATTAAGCTACATTAAGTTACATCCAATTAAAAATGTAATACTTTTTTCTCCTACTAGATTTTGTTTAAACTTAAGACATTTAGGGTTCATGGTTGAATGATTTCTTTTCTGATGCATGAAATTAGAATTTCAAAATCGGAACCATGCATATGGATAACAAAATCTCAATTGCTAATATATAGTTTGTCATTCTGTTTGTTAAATTTTTAAGTGTACGGATAACAAAACCTTATACATAGTTTGTAATTATGTTTATCGTTATGTTTGTTCATTTTTTAAGTGTACCTTAATTGAGATTATGATATGCCTTGTGATTATAGAAAATGGTTGACGAATAGCAAAGGTACGAACATGGTCGGTTGTCTTAACATGTTTTATTGTGGATGGAGAAAGCTAAATTATCATGAGTAGTTGAAGAATCGCCATGTGTTACTGAGAGATAGTCTTCCCGTGGTCATGTATATCCAAATCAGACGATGCACCCGCTACCCACGTTCATTCTCTTGATGTTGTTGTACATGCACATGATTCACATCCTTTTGTCGGACCCGCCGCTTTCACACTTGTGGGTTTTTTTGGAGGTCCGTATGAGATATTACTACTTCCTCGATATGCAAACCATAGTGTTAGGCACATGTGGGAAAGAAAGGTAACATAAATGTTTAATTACTCTTTTAAACATCTATATATTAATAATTGAATCGTCTATGTTGATGTATTTATTTTTGCACTAGTGTGGCACACTAAAGTGTATAGACCATGCTAGGAAGATAACAAAGATTTCGTAGTTAGACAAACCATTATTTCATGAAGTATTTGAGCTATATGGACTGAAGGGCTCTTGTAGGATAAAATATGGTTATATTGACCATGGTATTCTGGTCAATGGAGGACGAGAAAAATGATAGGAAACAATTGTTTATTTTATGTAATTTATATATATGTCAAATATTGATTTCATAATACTTGTTGTACACCCTTACCGATATTTCACATGAACCATTTTCATACATGGATCCTCCATCATCTTCCAGGTATCACGAAGTTGTGCGAGCAGATAAAACATGTCTAAATAGCTTAAAGTGTGGTTATATACTTAGAAAATCACGTGTTCTTATGGTTTTGATGATGATGGTGTGATCAAAGATGGTAAATAAAATATCTTTATTATGAAAGAATGAAAGGTGATTCAAGAAATATTTTTGAAATATGGTTATAACATGAAACTACACAAGATATCCTATCTAGAAACCACATATATAAAACCACTCGTTGAACCACTAAAAACTAAGAGTGTTCCTAAGAAGGTCAAACGAACATATAGTAATAATTTAACCAAGCGATCACCTTCTTGAAACTCCCATATACTTATGACACCTCATCTAATAGCTATAATACACTGACATATAGGTAATACATCTACGACATGGTTCGTAATTGACATTTCCTTTTATAGTATATATTTATAAACTAGCTTGTGGGTATATCCTTATGGAACTAGTGTCATATAAGGATGAGAAACTTTATAAAACCATTGGATGTAACTGTATACCATATGACAAAGAGCTGACACACTACGTACATCCTCTGGCACAAAATGCTCATGGTACTCAACAAATATCCCATCAACATCTCTGCGGGAGGACAGTGATATGAGCAACAAACATGGGGTCCCTATGTATAGTCTATAGATAGTCGAACTACCGTAGTACTTGCTAGTTAGATGTGGTTACATATGTCGAGATCCACCATTCATCCATCTAGAGTACCAGCATATCACCTCCAAATACAATGTCTAACGATGCTTATTGTATGGTGAGAATCAAATAACATCTGCCAGAGTACGGTCAAGACCAAGTCTGTACAGGTCGGTCGCTGAATTCCCTTTGAGTGGGATAATTGAGCACGCACGCGACAACTCTTCAGTGTAATTAAAAGCATACTCCCACCCGATGATATTTGGAAAATGATGGAGGATTCATGTTTGAAAATGGTTCATGTGAAATATCGGTAAGGGTGTACAACAATTATTATGAATTAATAATTGACATATAAATAAACTACCTAAAATATACAGTTGTTTTCTATCATTTGTCTTGTCCTCCATTGACTAGAAGATTATGGTCAATATAACCATATCTTATCCTACAAAAGTCCTCCAATCTATATAGCTCCAATACTTCCTTAAACCATGATTAATTTGGTTGTGACAACTTTTCTATCTTCCTAGCATGGTTTATACACTTAAGTGTGTCACGACACTGCAAAAATAAATACATCAACATCATAAGATTCAATTAGTAACATATAGATGTTTAAAATACTAATTAAACATTTATGATACCTCTCCTTCCCATATGAGCCCAGCAGTATGGTTTTCATATTGAGGAAGTAGTGACATGGCATTTAGACCTTGAGGAAATCCACTAGGTGCGGAAGCAGCAGGTCCAGCTAGAGGATGTAGCTAATGCACATATATAGTAGCATCATGTGCATGAACACAAGCAATGTGTGCATTGTCTAAGCCCGAGATACATGGCCATGGAAAGACGATCTCTCAGCAGCATGAGTTGATTCTAAAACTACTCAAGACGATTTAGCTTTCTCCTTCAACACTAAAGCATGTTAAGACAACTGACCATGTATGTACCTTTGTTTCGTCAATCATTTTTCTATAATCACATAAGATAAGGCATATCATAATCACACTTTGGGTACGCTTAAAATATTAACAAACTGAATGATAAACAAAATGGCAAACTATATATAGGATTTTGTTATCTGTATAGTTAAAAAAATTAACCAAGAAAATGTCAAAATATATATTAGCAATCCATAATTATATTATCCATATACAGGGTTTGGGTTTTGAAATTCGGATGCATAAGAAAATAAATCATTTAAACATGAACCCTAACCCGTAATTGTCCGGAATTCAAACCAAATATAAGTAGGAAAGTAGAGGTATTACATTTTGATTGGATGTAAGACCAATACTTTCCATATGAGGAAGTTGTACTTGTTGGTCTTATATGTTGAATCAATTATCAGTATTGTGTGAAATATGTTGAACAACTTGATGGAGTCAGGATGAGTCTAAAATATATCTCGAATAATTTTTCCATCCTCACACACTTCATACTTATATTTGTAATGATAATCATCCAACAACTTCAATAATTACTGATTCAAGATCTTGGACCCTTTATCGTCTTTTGTTTTGCTGGCGAACATTATATACTTGCTTAATTTTTTAGAAAATTTCAAGTATTTTCCTTTTCAAAATTTCAAGTATCTTTTGGATTCAATTGTGTTCAATGTCATGTTGGAAACAAGTTTCTTCTCATTCTTTTTCTCCCCTTTCTCAAAATGATATATGTGACCTATGTGTTATTTCTTTTTTCTCCTTTTTGATGATACCAAAGGGGGGGGGAGTTTAATATCAGGGGGAGTATATTATAATCTCTTTATTTGTGAAGGGGAGTTAAAAACTCCAGTATTTCTATCTTTTTTTCCTTCTATTTTACCACCTCCCTAAGAGATATGATGTCATCATCAAAAGGAGGGAGAATGTATATCCATGTATTGTACATGTATAACCATCATTTGGTTTTAATGATGAAAACTCCATAAGTCAAAAATAATCTTGTATTTGTTTTGGTCCGACCACATCAACCCCGACCAACCACCAGGGAGGGGTCCCACTCCTTCAAGAATCTTTCCAATACCCGAAGATTGACATCCTTATGATCCTAATAGATCTCAATTGTAAATTCATCCAACAACTCTCTGCAAATGACGACTAACAATGGTGTCGTCTGTTGGAATCGACTTTTAATTCCTACGATTTCCACGAATCCACATTCTCTCTCAAAATTATCACCTCTCTACTTCTATTGATCACCAGAACAAAAGCATTCATGATAAAATGCAATGATACATAGCATGTTAATTCACCTAAGCATAATCTCAATTCTATTTCATCATATTTCTAGATTTTCAATTCCTTTAATTTTTGGTGATGGTTGGGCCTAAGGCTACCAAATCTGCTGTTGCACGCGAACCTGCTCTAGCAGCCATCAATCCACCACCTCTTCCTCCTCCGTAAAACGTCAAAGGTCCTGAAACGGGTTTTCTGCTTGTTGACTTGGGATTTTATGACTAAAAGGAAAATCAAGTTAATGTTGTACTTGGTGAAATTCTAAGTGTGACAAATGATAAACATAGCTCAATAGTGATGGCACGTCGACTAGATAACCTCAACTGGCATCTTAAGGTTAGTTTGGGAAACCTCAAGGAGAGCCCTTGAGAAACAAGTTGGAAGAGTCTCGGGAGTATACCTAAGAGGATACTTGACACCATGTCGAGAGAAGACTCTCTAACAAACTTTGGATACTTAGAAGATTGAGGAAACCAAAGATAAAGAGGGCTCAATGCACTCAGAATTTGTCTTTATCGAGGAAGTAATTTTTAGTCTCTAAACATTTAGAGAACGTGGGATAATGGCTTCAACAGGTCTTCAAAGCTATAATAATATGGCAGAACATGGAGTGAAGAGTTGCATGCATTCAAGTGACGTGTCAGTGCCTGTAGCATTAGAATTATCGAAGACATTTATTCATAGGTAGTATTTATAGCAGACCCATACGTTATAACAAAAGGTTCGCAAGTTTCACATAAAATTCTCTATAGAACTTGAGTACCCAAGCTAGAGAGAGAAACAATTTGGGAGGAATTATGTGAGTCTGCATCCCTTTTTATTTACGTACTTTTATGTTTCCTCAATTGAAACAATTTTAATTTTCTTGTCATCTACTGCATTCTCTTTTAATGTTGTTTATTTCAAGTTCTTTTTAGTCCAACTCAAATGTCATTTTCTTTGAAGTTTATTCACACATTGTCTGTGATCAGAAAATTCTAGTTATGTCTTACACAAACGTCACATTCACATTTTTCACACAAAACCGTTCCCGATATTTTTTGAGTTAATCTCAAAGACTTTCAAACTTGTGATTGTTCGTTAAAAACACATGCAAACAAATTGGCACACCCAGTGGGACTCGTTTTATTTGTGAAAAAAATCAAAAAAATTATTGGGAAAAACTGTCATGTTACTCCTTTGTTTTCATTTTAAATGTCCAATAGTATACTCGTTTGAGGAGTGGGGGAATTTTGAATGTCCACGGTCACACTCATTTGAGGAGTGATAAGATTTTAACACCCATGGTTAACCCAGAGGACACGTCTTGAGGTTGTAATGACCCTCTAGACCTAGAATTGGTTGCCTCAAGCGTAAATACGATAAGGACAATGAATATCATTGGAGTTTCAGGCCCTATTCTAGAACTAGTTTTGGCCCCAGTGTCGATGCCAGGTATGGTGGTTACTTTACCATAGGTAACAAGTGTACCAGTATCCTCTAGGCCAACTGAAACTGTTATAGGAGATAACAGCCCCCCATATATCCCAAGTTTCACCATGCCTTATGTTTATAGGAAATATTCTTATGGCATGCCAACTTTCGTGATGACGGGTTTACACACCCATGGTACGACGTTTTTGAACAATGCTATGACGATAACGTCACCTTTTAATTCTCATTTAGCATCAAGATCTTCCATAAGTAAGGTTGGTCGAAATGGGTAGCCACAAGGGGGATTTCAATATGCTCCCCCTGTCATACCCCAGAATTTCCCCTACTTTTTTCATTTTATCAGGCCCATGGCTCATTTCATTTGCATATTCACATGTCCTAATCATCTATCATAAGGCATTCATTTACAATTTTCATTTTTTAATAAGCATTATTGATTCAAAGGTTTTGCTAATTATGATACAAGGACATGGATCAAGCATGTGGGTCTCTCTATGATATGTCTTGGTGAAATGTATCTTTCTTTCATTGTCAATCGAGGGTGAATGATACTCGAGCTTGACAACTCTCCAGTTTTCTAGATATCGTAAAAGAATATTCAGTTTGGATTTCAGATCGACGAGAAGTATGTCCTCAGAGACCTGGAATTTAAGTGGGGGTTTTATGCTATTGAAATACACAAATGAAAAATGGGGATATGTATTCATTCTTATTTATGTGAAGAATTTGGAATGAGATAACATATTTAAGAAGTTGTAGATTAATAAGGACCTTACAAACCCTATCATATCATCAATGGGCTTTACGAAGATGCACATCCGTATAGTCCCCTATTTTGTTTTTTTTAAATAATATAAAGGTGCGTCCTGAGATGCATCTCCAGATACGCCATATTTTTTTTCCAGACATAAGGGGAGTTACGGAGATGTACATCCGTAAAGTCTCCTGTATTGTTTTTTTATAAGTAAGAGATGTGTCAAAAGATACATCTCCGGACCCATTATGCAGTCGCAAGTGCACGACTGTCACGAAGTAATAAAATAGATATCAAACCATATAGACAAATGGTTTAAGTATTGGATTCTTATCCAACCAATGTATATATAGAGAAATCTAAAGTAGGGAGTTTAGTAAATAATTTAAAAGAAAAAGCAATTCAATAGAAATAACGGAAAAATCACTTAAACCTCAAATCGGGGCAAACAAGATTCGGGGTTGCAGTTCATGTTTCTAACATAATCATACGACCATTGTCACATTTATTGAGAGTCTTTTGCATAAATTATAGAAAATAGATAAAGTTGGGCACTATCTGCTTTCGCTAACGCATTACCCCCCATCATCGACGAATAATCAGTCGGCTTTCGCATCGTCCGAATTATTATTCGATGAGTCATTACTTTTGCCTAGCTATATGTTTTCTCAATTTTGTATGTCGGCTTTCGCATCGTTCAGATTATGTTGTTTGAAAATTTGCACTCCGGTATCGATACATATCCTTTTAAACTACGGTCAATACCTGAAAACCACTTACTTTCGTAACGAAGTTGGAATGCATGAACTCAGATTATAAAATAATTTTAATTAAAGTTCTCGCACTAGATAGTAATGAATCATATGATAGGTCATGAAACAATCCCCCAAACCCATAGTTCCTAAGAAACTACTCACTCATGGTGAGGGCAAACACAATCACATAGGTATTCATCATCAAATTCATAAAATCAAATATAATAGATGAATAATGTAAACAGAACTAATTATAAAACCTAAAATATGCATGAACTTGTTCCACAAATTACTCCCTTGGAGACTTGAGTTACAAACAAAAATAGAAAAATAGAAACTTGGAAACTAGGAATGAAAAATACAAAAGTTGAGAACCCTAAACTCATATCAGACAATGAGTTTTATATGAAAAAAATATAAGTGAAAAATATTCTTGGTTCAATGCAAAATAATGAGATTTGATTCATATTCAATCATGTCTAAGAGCCAAAATCAATAAGAGATCTTATATTTATGTAAGCAAAACCAAAATTGAAGTTTTCTCTCGCCTCCCTACTACGGCCCGTAGTAGGTCACTGCCTTATCTATTAAAAACCAATAATTAAGGGGGCTCGGGGTCCATGCTTCTATGACCCATAGTAGCTACTATGGATATCTATAGCAACTCTCTGACTTTGTATCAGAGAAATGGCCAAAAATGCCATTTTTGCTCCGTTTCGCTTACCTCTGATCCCTCTTTGTTTGGATGCTCATTAGAGGAATTCACGATAAAACACAAACTAAATCATAAAGCATGACAAATGAAAGGAAATCAAACAAAATGCAATAAAATACTAAAGGAAAACTACTAGAAAGAACGATGCAATGTCCACTTATCAAACTCCCCCAAGCTTATACCGTTGCTTGCCCTCAAACAACAAAGCTTACATTCATGTGTTTTCGGATCAAACAACCACATCATGATAAAGCATACAAAAATAAGGTCGACGGTACTCATATGTGATCTTTGTTCCGATCGGTTATGCCTAGTTCTCTTGGTATTCATCAGTCAACGAAGGTATTGCAAGAACACTAATCACGATAAAATCACAGACCTAAGTCTCCCCTTTGGACACATATCCAACTATGATTTGGGCTTAAGTATCTTTTTTGATTTTCTTCCCCTTTCGTTCGGACAATCATATTAAGGCATTTGGAACTATTGATTTCGTCACATGCACAAAATTGATCGAGAACTTTTGTGTAGGCACCTTTTTATTATTTATTTCTTTTTTATGAACTTACACACTTTGGCGTTTATTGGTCCACTTTGGGATGAAATTTGATGTTCAACCGCCATCAGGCTAAATAACTGGGTGAGGATTACCCAACTTAGAAGGTCTAGTTGCCTTTATTGCCTTTTTTATCATTTTGGTGCCTAAATTATTTATTTCTCAACCAACCATACATACATGCAAGTCTTAAATTATGTCGGACCGTCAATATAAACTAATCGGGAAATACTTCTCAGAACCGAGTACTATGACACAAATCTACATGTTGGACTCACATGCTTACTCTAGGGGACCTAAGGTGTTTGGTAATACCTAAGTTTTAAACTCTCCCAATGCCCATAGTCCTAGCATTTATCCCCTCAAACTCTATATAATTTCTTATCTTCCCCACAATCGAAACTTGTCATCATTTTTTTCACGGTCTTAGTATTGGGAAAATTTGGGAGAAGATGGTCTCAACACATCAATCACACTAGAAAATTATTGAAAACAAGGAAGAAAGAAAAACATAAAATTACGAGAAAACATGAAATTGCAAGAAATCAAAATGCGATAAAAATAAAGAAAATGCAAGAAAATAAATAGATGCCCCATAAACTTGAACCAAACATTGTCCTCAATGTTTTAGTGCAAGTAAGAGAGGGCGAACTCACAATAACTTCACTCGGGATGTGGGAACCACAACATGAGTTGTTGCATCATTTCTTGGACATCATCAAATACTACTCATTGTCTTGTTTTCTCCTCCTTCACGAGCTATTTATTAATTGGAAGAAAAAATAAAACAACAAGAAAATAAATTAGTGCAAAAAGCGCGGGTTGCCTCCCGTGCAACGCCTTGTTTAACGTAGTTTTAGCTTGATGGTCGATGAATGCAAGCACTCAAGGTGGCTCTTTCAAAAATGATTCCTCAACCTCACTCTCAGTAGTATTAGGTGTCCATGCCCACTCATCAAGTCATCTCTCTTATCCATTACTATTCTTTTTCTTCTTCCTATGGGGTGATTCATATTTCTCAACATGTAGGGCTGGTTTCAGTTCTATCCTAAGTTTTTGAGTTTGAATTTAATCCTTTCATCCCCCACCTCAAAGATAAACCTTCCTCTCTTAACATCAATAATTTTCCCACTTTCATGGTCCTTTAGTATTCTCTTTTTAGACAGGACCTTGGTTAATGGTACATCGGTAAGGATCTTTTCCACTATTTCCGCATACCTTTTGGATTGGGTTTCTACCTTAGGTTCCACAAATCTTTGCGGAAAAGGAATTGGCAGCTTGTAGGGATGAGGAGAGACATAAGGTGCTTCCTTCTCTACCTTTTTGACAACGTCCTTTTCGGGTGGTGTCAGTGGACTTCCCTCAATCTTTACCTTTTTCTCACCATAACTCTCCTCAACCTCTTTATCATTCTCCCTAAAATTTCCAACTTGTTTTTCACTTCTGGTTGTTATAATATTCACATTTCCCTTGGGGTATGTAAGACCCCAATTTTGTCCCTAAGATCCCTCATGGCATCATAACATTGCATTTGGCATTGCCTCAAGGATCATAAGCATCTTGGTTCCCCTTGCCTTTAGGTGGGACTTCTTAAGAGTGGTTTGAGATCATCAAGCATGTTTAATTTGTTATCATTGCTTTTCTTATTTTTGTTTACTAACCAAAAGCACAAAAATATGTTACTAACCTCTTTTGTTTGTAGCTTGAGCAATCACAAGGTCAAAAACTTCTAGGAGATCATCTGTGCAATGACATGGCCAAGAGAAGATGAAAGCAAGCATGGTAATGGTTCCCAAAGCTCTAATCCATCAAATATGCCTCCCTAGTATCTCAATCCATCATTTTGATCAAAGCAAGTCAAAGGGTTTGAGGTTGGTTCCCCAAAGAAACCATAATTCATCTATGCACCACAATACCTTGCTCTTGAAGCAACCTCAACCCATGATCAAATACAATCAAGGGAAGTTCTTTAAATCTTCATTTAATACATATTTTAACTTATTTGAGTGTCCTCAATCATCAATTCATCAAGATATGAGGCATGGACTTGAGAAGTTGATTAGTCAATTCATCTGACTATTTTGAAATGCACTGAGCCCTAACTTTTTATGTGTTGGTCAAATGGAGATGGTTCCAAAAGAAAAAATGTTCTTAAGGACAATATTAACAACTTGCATGTTCATCAAAAATTGATTTGAATCTTGGAAGGCCATTTGTCATTCCAATACATTATAAGTCATTTTGACTGAAACCCTAATTTTAGGTCAGCTTCCCAAGGACATAACTCCTTCATTTTTATGATCTTGAGGTGGGATCAAATGCATTGGAAAGCTTTAGATGTCTACTTCAAATTTTATGTTTAGAAAAATTTCAAAATCTCAAAGGAAATACATGTGATAATGCAAGACATTATAGGTCATTTTGGACCAAAAGCATTAAAAGGCAAAAAAGTCCAACTTCAAGTGCCCATAACTTCTTCATCAAAAATCCAAATTATGCAAAATGTAAGTCCATTGTGATTTTATTGAAAATATCTACAACTTTGATGTTGGAGGTTTTTTCATTTGAGGCTTACATCATCAAAACAGAAGGGCTTGAACATTGGCCAAATTTGGAAACCTTGGATTGACATTTTTTTGCACATCACACTTTAAACTCAAAATTCACTAATTTCTACACTTCAAATGAGCTTTTGTCCAACATAACATTTGTTCCTTATACAAAAACCTTTCCAACCATTACCCACATGCTTATGTTTGGATTTTCTAAATAGTATTTTCGAAGAGGTGAAGGTTTAGGTTCAATTGTGGAATTCATGTTGAAATCTTGATGCACAAGCAAATTCAAAGCAAACTACACGTCCAAACCTTTGGCATCTGAGTTCAGCTTGCAATTGGCATTGTTTTTGGGCCTTGTGCATGATCATGCAAGCCCATGCAAGGATTATCCAATCTCATGCACACGACTTTGTTCATCAATTCCTTGTCACTCTCTCTATAAATAGAGACCCTATGCCATTCAAAAAGGGACTCTGGTTCAACCTGAAATGCTGCAGAATTCTCTCCCTAGCCATCACTAAAGGAATTTCAACTTTTCTCTAAAAAATTCAGATATGAATTTCAACTTCCTTGGTTGATTTTCAGACCTATAATTCCTCAGCCTTGCTTCCTCTTCATCACTAGATCTCATTGCAAGCATTGGTTGCAAAGAATCGTGCTCTCAAGACCTGCATTTCAAAGGTGGATAACAGAACTTTTCCTCTTCGAAACTCTTTGATCCTTGCTTATTTCTTGTGTTTCTTGGTCTGGCTGAAGTCCTCTCAATAGAGGCATTTGATTTGTCCTTTCAATTTTGCAAAAACATGAAGTTCATGATGAACACCATCATACTTCCATCTCTGATTTCTCCATTTATAGGGATCTAGAGTGGAAGTGCATGGTATAGGAGTGATGTACATCACTTCCTCTTTCGATTGGTATATAGATCGATCCATTTGGTTGAGATTGCCATGTCTGCAATTCTCACCGGAACTGGAGGTCTCACCGGAGAAGACGGTAGCTCCGGTGGTCGTCCCAACTCCAGATCTAATCTGGATCGTTCATTCACGTTTCCAGATTCAATCCCGTGCGTCCAATGTTATGACTCGTTTTATGGCACGGTGCACTTCAGTTGACCAAGGCTCATGGTAGGCGCGCACTTCATGACCTCATGATCTGCCAGCTCAATTAATGAGCTCATATCAAACGGTCCACGCTTTTCCAATTTCTATTTTCTGTTTTTATTTCCATTTTATTTTCTTTAATTCCATTTTATTTCAAAAATCAATATCTTTTTCATTTTTAATCCAAAAATTATGGGACCAATTGCATTAGTCTCCAAATAAATTCTAGTTTCCATTTCTGATTTTTAATATTTTTTATTTTATGATTTGATATTTTTCATGAATTTTCTCTTTTCTGGTTATTTTTAATTCATTTTAAATAGTTTTTGATATTCAAAAAATAAAAAAATATTTTCCTAACCTATTTGAATGATGATGGATCTATGAAAAATATTCTCATCGATTTTTAAATTGATTTGAGATTTATTTGAGATTTTAGTTCAATTAGGTTATTTTTATTCATTTTTAATTGATTAAAAATAGTTTCTAACTTTTAAAAATGCTGAATTTTTTTGTCAAACATTGTTTGACCTTGTTGAACTTGGGATAAATTACTTGGACCTTTCAAGGTTGATTTGAAGTGATTTTGAAGTTTGACCTTTCTTTTATTTTTAATTCAAGTTTAATATTAAATATTAAAAAATGCCAAAAATATTTTGTTCATTTCTTGACTCCCAATCTTCATCTCACTTCTGTTTTTGATTGTTTGACCTTGAATTTCAATGTCATTGGTGAACATATGAGGATTGGTACATGTTACTTCATTTAATGCACTTTAATTTTGCCATTTCCATTTCTCTTCTCCATCTCCTTCTTCTTCTTCTTCTTCTTTATTTTTGATCAATGAGTTAAAGGTTGATAAGTTAGCATTGATTAGGGAGACTTAATCTTCCTTGATTCAAATCTAATTCATCTTGATCAATTGATCAAGTGAATGGCTTTGCATTAAGGATAGGTTGTCTTCTAAATCATGCAAAAGGCTTAAACCAATACAAGATCAATTCTCTTTTTTTCTTTTTGGCATGGCAAGTTGTTGGAACTTGGTTCACTAATCAAGATTTCTAACTTGTATTGTTGCCTACATTATTATTGACCAGCCTCAGATAGTTGTGACTTCTACATAAGTCCAATTACGATTGCTTAACATAGCGCTAAATTTGCCTTATGGCACACTAACTACTAACACTAACTATTGACAATTAACATTTACTTTTTGCTCTTTACTTTTATGGAATTTACTATTCTTGCACATATTATCCATTTGCTTTTCTCTTTGCTCACTTGAGCACATGTTTATGTTAATGCCATTTGCCTTTTGCTTACTTGAGCACATAATTGTGTATATATTATTATGCATTGTGTTTTGTTTTGATTGTTGTGAACCAAATGCAAAGAAATGGACTTAGTTTCTAGGATTTTCCTATGCAAAGAATGGAGAATTGGACTTAGATTCTAGGACTTTCCTTATGCAAAATTGGAGTAAATGGACCTTAATGAAGAAGATGGATTAGAAGGACCAAATATCTAAACTCACTCTTGTCCATTCTTGGTTTACTTCATGAAACTTTTGATGTGTGTGCTTTTGTGCTAAGGAATTCTACTTGAGCTTAATTGAAGGAACCATTACCATGAGCTCCTAAGAGAGAAAGATCCAAGAGACCTTGAAGAGTCTTATCCAAGAATTGATTGATTGTGGATTGCTTGAGTTTTACTTGTGTTTGTTCATTCCAAAGGATGGGAGCTACTTGGATCATCCATATGATCTCAAGAGAGGGACTCCATTGTGGTTTTGATTCTTTTTCCCTCATCTTTTTGCTTTACTTAGGACTTAGCCCTTCTTCTTCTTCTCTCCACTCTAACCCAAGGCAAAACTTTTTTTGCAAACATTTAACTATGGTTTTCGAATATTAGAAACCTAAGCCTTAGGCTTTTGATTTTCAAACTTTCTTTTCATAACACTTATTTTGAATTAAACTTTTAAGTCAACTTTGACCATTTTTGTATATACTTCTAATTGGTAAATATAACCCATTCAAATGTATTTTGTGGTTCCAATGGCCACTTTCTTAATCAAAATCTTTCATAACCTTTAGCTATTAGGTTTGAGTTATCCTTGTGGTAGATGTAATACTCACATATATCCTTAGTGATGGACAATAAGTCTTCCATGCTTATTATAGGGTTAAGCCCTCACTAGCATGTTGAAGCTATCCTCACATGGTAGATTTGTGGTTTGGTTGAGTTTTCTCCTTTTTGATAACAAAAGACCTTAAGGCTTTTGGACCAATCAATTCACCAACTTGTTTTGAGATTTTTACCCCGAACTACGAGGTTTTAATCCTAATCTTTTTATAAGATGGTACGTAGGCAATGGGTTTATCCATCCAAACACAAAATGTAAATAATTTGTACATTCTCTTCTCATCTCTTCAATCATGTTTGCACAAACAAAATCTTTCACAAAACAACAACCTTTACAACAAGTATGAAAAGGGCTCCCTAGGAGTACCTAGGTTGTTTTGGGTGCCTAACACCTTCCCATTGCATAACCAACCCCCTTACCCAGATCTCTGTTTTCTTTTACTAGTTTTTGTTAAAAACTATTTGGTTTTTATTCGCTTTCTAATCATTCCCTTGGATAAATAGAAGTGCGGTGGCGACTCGACTTGTATGATTTACCTTGGATTTAGTCAATATCTCTAACGGTAACGAATACCCTGCTACAAGGTTTTGCTCGGGTTGCCCCAAAAATTCCTGGGAGGGACGAAAGAATCAACTTGTTAATGTGCTACTTGAGAGATTTAAGTCTCCAACATTTTGGTATGAGTGATAACATTGTCAACCTCAGTAGTCAAATGCCTAAGTGCCTCATTGGTGATGAGGTTTTGATTTCTAAACTCTTCATTCAGGAGAGTTTGTGTTGTCACAAAAATCTCCATCATAAATTCCAAGTTAGAGTGAGTTCGTGTCGTAATAAAATTCTCCATTAACATTTCAAGATGGGGTTGTTGGGAATTTGGTGGTTCCTCAAAATAATAGGAGTGGTTATTGTAGAAAAAATTTAGGTGATCAATCCACTTTGGATTATAGGCATTGGGATAAAAGTCTTCATGGTTATTGTTCACATAGTCAACCATATTTTGGATAGACCCCATGCATACCATAAAAGAAGCAATAAAAAATAAAAAGTTGCTTTAATCTCTACGATAATAAAATAGGATAAAAGCGAGTTTTTTCGCATGCAAGAGCAGCGAGAACCATAACAAATAAACACAATAAAATAAATAGAAAAGTAAGCTACAATCTATACGATGGTCAACCAGAAATTCAATATTAAACACAATTGATCCCTGACAACAATGCCAAAAACTTGATGCAACCGTAAGTGCACGCCTCTCGCGAAGTAATAAATTAGATATCTAACCACATAGACCAATGGTTTAAGTACCAAATTCTTATCCAATCGGTGTATATATAGAGAAATCAAAAGTAGGGAGTTTAGTAAATAGTTTAAAAGAAAAATAAATTAAGTAGAAATAACCGAAAAATCAATAAAATTTAAAATCGGGGCAAACGTGACCTGATGTTACAATTCATGTTTCTAACACAATCATACAATCCTTGTCACGTATATTGCGAGTATTTTGCATAAATTATAGAAAATAGATAAAATTAGGCACTACCTACCTTCGCAAGTGCATTATCCCTATCATCAACGAATAATCCGTCGACTTTCGCATTGTCCAGATTATTGTTCGATTAGTCATTACTTTTGCCTAGCTATATGTTTTCTCAAATTCGTTCATCGGCTTTCACATCATATGGATTAGGTTGTTTAAAAATTTGTGCTTCGGTATTGAAACATGTCCTTTCAGGCTACAGTTGATACTTGAGAATTATTTATTTTCATAACGAAGTTGAAATGCATGAACTCGGATTATAAAATAAGTTTAATTAAAATTCTCGCAATAGATAGCATTGAATCATACAATAAATCATGAAACAATCCCCATAACCCCTGGTCCCTAGGAAGCTACCCACTCATGGTGAGGGAAAACACAATCACATATGTATTCATCATTAAACTCATAAAAATCAAATACAAGACATGAATAATGTAAAGAGAATGAATTATAAAACCTGAAATATATATGAACTTGTTCCACAAATTACTCCTTTGGAGACCTGAGTTACAAAGAAAAATAGAAAAATAAAAAGTAGCAATGAAAAATACAAAAGTTGGGAACCCTAAACCCATAACAGACTATGAGTTTTATAAGGGAAAAATAAAAGTGCAAAATATCTTTGGCTCAATGGTCAGTTGTTGCGCGCGGATCAAAAACGAGTATTTTTGACAAAACGTAGTTAGCGACAAATTGACTCGGATTATCGTTCTCACAAGGAATCTTGAATGAATTAATCAATGATAGTAACGATTAATGGGGTTTTGGTTGGTTTAGGATTCAATTAAAAAAATAGATTAAAATAAGTGATTATTGAAATAAGCTGTAGCAATAATTTACTGATTCGGTCTTTGCCTATCATCGACTATCGTAATTCCAACCGCAGATTAACTATTCCTATTCGATTATAATATCAACTGACAAACGCAGTTGATAGTATATGTTGTATGTTCCTATTATCCGAATTAAGCAAACGGGATTAAGTTTCATGAATTAAGCAAACATGAATTAAACGGATTCGATAACGAATTAAGCAAACGAAATCGTGACTATAGTTATGATCACACAATCAATCGGATTAAATCAATATAGCATATGTAAATCGGATTAAGCAAACAAAATACATATATTAATATTGAAAGGAATAAAAAACCTGAATAAGAATTACTAAAATCTCAAGGTATCAGAACCCGAATACAGCAAATTGTTTGGATCGATTAGTTCTTCATGAATTTTTTTGCCAAAGCTTTCAAGTATTTCGTGAATAGTGATTATCCTAATGTTATGCGGCTGCTAGGTATATGGAAAACAAGGAATTTGGTTTACAACCCAACTGGATCGAAAACATAACCCAAACCCAAAACTAATGACCCAAAACTTAAATAAAACTAATGCTGCAACTTCAACGAATTTTCTGGCCCTGCTACACTCTGATTCAGCTCTCGACTTCTGAACAAAAGTTATAGATCTTTTTCTTAGCTTTCCATCGACTGGTAGCACGTCTCAATCCGATACTCCTAGCTCAAGATATGATTTTTCTCGCGAAAGCTGCTAATGCTGAAAATTAAATACGAAAATTAAATAAGTGAAAAAATAACATAAATTATGAAAACTCATTAAAACATAAAAATAATCAAAGCAAACCGAAGAAATGCTTAAGTACAAACATGGAAGAACGTGCATCAAAATGTGTAACACCCCGATAAAATATGATAATTATTTAATTTAAGTTAATAGTATATTTATTAATTTAATTAAATAATTGGAATATTATTTGGATTATTATTATTGGAATAATAAAGTTGGAATATATATATAAGGTCCTATTTGGTAAAAAAAAAAGGTTTTTTACGTGAAAACAGAGAACACGTAACATTGGGAGAAAAGAGAAGAAACTGAGAAAGGGAGAAGAAGAGGCTAGGGCTCAAGAGGAGAATTCACGATTGTTGAAGGTCAAGAAAGGATTTGCCGGATTAACTCAGGTAAGGGGGGTTTATCGTCGTTTAATGGGTATTATGGGTTAACATGTAATGGGTAGTAATAAGCCATTGATTTGACCCTCATTTGGATGATGAATGTTGCAAATTGTGATGACCAAATTACGTTAAAAACTGTGATTGAATCTATGTTTGGATGAGTTGTGATTTTCTGGACGTGTAGCTTTTTACGGAATTGAAATCGGAGGTCCGGAAGTCCTCCGACGGCGAAAAATGCGGGTAATTCTGCATTCTGTTCGTGTTAGCGCAGGAACAGCTTTCTGTCTTGCGTTAACCGGTTAACCCAGGGTGTTAACCGGTTAACACTGGTATGATAATTAAAAGAATTTATTTCTGTTCTGCGTTAACAGGTTAACCCAGGGTGTTAACCGGTTAACACTGTTATGAATTATGAGAATTGCTGTCTGTCTTGCGTTAACCGGTTAACCCAGGGCGTTAACCGGTTAACACTGTTAAAATTGCCAGAAAGCGTGTTCTGTGTTGCGTTAACCGGTTAACCCAGAGCGTTAACCGGTTAACACTGTTGGAAAAGGGAAAATTTGATATTTAAATATTGTGGACATATTGGATGATTGGCCTATATCGGTGGATGATATAGTAGGGATCAGTTCCCGTTGTTTTGAGCAGTATAGGTATTAGTAGAGTGTGCTAATACTGTGATTATTATTTGGCATGATATGAATATGATTCTGTGATACATATGCTGATGATCTGTGATGGTATGCATAATGTTGTGAATGTATCTGTTATGTATGCAATTGTGAATGGACTGTTTATGGCTTAGAGTGTGAGCATATGTCCATTGTGGATTGTTGTTGATGTTGCATGCTAGGTGATTTAGCGTGCATAGTATGGCCTTTATGGTGGTAGCTAATTCCCATGGTGAGGAATTAGTGAGTGAGTTATTGTGGATTGTTGTTGATGTTTGCATGCTAGGTGATTTAGCGTGCATAGCATAGCCCTTGGGGTGGTAGCTAATTCCCATGGTGAGGAATTAGTGAGTGAGTCACTAGGTCTCAAATGAGTGGGACTAGTGAGCTTGGTAGCCGTATCTGGGTTTGATCGGTGAGGTTGAACTATGTGTTCACGAATAGTCGGTAACGCATGCATGGAGTCTCATTGCATAATGTATGTATGGCGTATAATATGAATGGATGTATTCCAATATTATACGTGTGCTTTGTGTTGGGTTGAGTATGATTATGATTTTGAGTTGATGTTGCCGTTGCTGAATGTGTGATCTGATTTGGGTGATGAAATGTGTTAAATTACTTAGCATTACATGATATTTTATAATGCTTATTATATCGATTGAGGAACTCACCCTTACAACTATGTTTCAGGTAACGAGCAGTGATTGTGTAAGAAGATAGTGCTTGGAGTCTAGTGTAGTTCCTTAGTGGGTCATGCTCTGGTCTATGTAACATCGGGACGGGATGTTTTACTTTGTTTTCATTTTGGTTGTTGAACAGTTTTACATGTAATGTGATTACATGGTTTGCATGTTGTTAGATTTCTGTCCGCTGCGGATTGTGCAATGCCTTGTTTTGATGAATAAATGAGCATGATAAGTTATTATGGTGAATGGTGTGAAGTGTCAAGTGTGACACCCTTAAATTGCATATCTACTCTGATTTATATTTTGTTGAATTAATTAATTATTGGGGTATTTTAGAAGGGTGTTACATTAGTGGTATCAGAGCATAGTCGGTCGAGTCGAGTCGTAATTATTCTGTTTCCCTGTACGTGATAGGTGTTGTGTAACCCTATCAGTACTTATTGTTTTAGCTTGTTGGGTTTTCAGAATAGAGATGGCTGGAAGAGGTAGAGATGATGTTGCGATTGCTGAGGCTCTGGGTATGCTAGCTGGAGTACTTGGAGGGAATCCGAATGTTGTGGGACTGGGAGCTGCTCGTCAACTGAGTGAGTTCCAGAAGAACAATCCTCCAATGTTCAAGGGAGCATACGATCCAGATGGTGCTCAGAAGTGGTTGAAGGAGATCGAGAGGATCTTCCGAGTGACTGAGTGTGCCGATAACCAGAAGGTCAGGTTCGGTACGCATATGCTGTCAGAGGAAGCAGATGATTGGTGGGTTGCTGCCCGCACTGAGTTGGAAGCTGCTGGGAGTGCTGAGATCACTTGGGCGGTGTTCAGAGAGAGATTCCCGAGGAAGTACTTTCCAGAGGATGTCAGAGGAAAGAAAGAGATAAAGTTCTTAGAATTGAAGCAGGGCAACCGGTCTGTTACTGAGTATGCTGCTAAGTTCACAGAGCTGTCGAAGTATTACACTCCCTATGATGAGGCTACTGGGGAATTTTCAAAATGTGTGAAGTTTGAGAACGGGTTACGTCCCGAGATCAAGCAGGCTATTGGGTATCAGCGGATTAGAGTGTTTTCTGACTTGGTTGACTGCTGCAGGATTTTTGAACAGGATACCAAGGCCAGAACGGAGAGCTATCAGCAGAGGGTTGATAGGAAAGGCAAGAATCAGAATGATCGGGGGAAGCCGTATGCAGCTGGCAAAGGTTTCCAGAGACAGAGTGGGATGAGGAGACCTAGTGGGGGAGACTCCAGTGCCCCTGCTAAGTGTTATAGATGTGGTTAGGCTGGACATCGTATCCATGAGTGTACCAGTGCTGAGAAGAAGTGTTTCAAGTGTGGCAAAGGTGGTCACTTGGATGCAGAGTGCCGGTTGAAGACTATGACCTGTTTCAACTGTGGAGAGGTGGGTCATATCAGTCCACAGTGTCCTAAGCCGAAGAAAGAGAACCAGTCGGGAGGCAAGGTCTTTGCTTTATCGAGTTCTGAGACTTCTGCAGATGATCGTTTGATCCGAGGTACGTGTTATATTAATGGCTTTCCTCTTGTAGCTATTATTGACACGGGTGCGACTCATTCCTTTATATCGTTGGATTGTGTTGTGAAACTTAAATTAGAGATATCTGAGATGCATGGGGGTATGGTGATTGATACTCCTGCGAAGGGTTCAGTGACTACTACTTCAGTTTGTTTAAATTGCCCTTTGAGTATTTTTGGTAGAGACTTTGGGATGGACCTTGTGTGTCTTCCACTAGTGCAGATTGATATTATCCTGGGTATGAACTGGTTGGTGTTTAACCGAGTTTATATCAACTGTTTTGATAAGACTGTGATCTTTCCTGAGATTGAGGAAGGAAAGAGTTTGTTTCTATCAGCAAGGCAGGTGAATGAGGCCGTAGCAGATGGGGTAGAGTTGTTTATGCTGTTAGCGACTTTGGAGGCTAAAGATAAACTGGTGATTTGCGATCTAGCCGTGGTGTGTGATTTTCCTGATGTGTTTCCTGAAGAAGTGAATGAATTACCGCCAGAGCGTGAAGTTGAGTTCTCGATTGATTTAGTACCTGGTACTAGGCCGATGTCGATGGCTCCGTACCGTATGTCTGCTGTTGAGTTAGCTGAATTGAAGAGTCAGCTGGAAGATCTGTTGGATAAGAAATTTATTCGTCCGAGTGTGTCACCGTAGGGTGCACCAGTGTTATTGGTTAAGAAGAAAGAAGGTACTATGAGGTTGTGTGTGGACTACAGGCAACTGAATAAAGTGACGATCAAGAATCGGTATCCTTTGCCGAGGATTGATGATTTGATGGATCAGTTGGTTGGTGCGAGTGTGTTCAGCAAAATAGATTTGAGATCGGGGTATCATCAGATACATGTGAAAACTGAGGATATCCAGAAGACTGCTTTCAGAATAAGGTATGGACATTATGAGTATTCTGTAATGCCTTTTGGTGTGACTAATGCGCTTGGGGTATTTATGGAGTATATGAATAGGATTTTCCATCCGTACCTAGACAAGTTTGTTGTGGTGTTTATTGACGATATTTTGGTGTATTCGAAATCTGAAGAAGAGCATGCTGAACATTTGAGAGTGGTTTTAGGAGTTCTACGAGAAAAGAAGTTATTTGCTAAACTGTCCAAGTGTGAATTTTGGTTAGAAGAGGTTAGTTTTCTTGGTCATGTGGTTTCAAGAGGTGGTGTTGCTGTTGATCCTTCTAAGATAGAAGCGGTATCTAAGTGGGAAGCTCCGAAGTCAGTTTCTGAGATAAGGAGTTTTCTTGGACTTGCAGGTTATTATAGGAAATTCATTGAGGGATTTTCTAAGTTGGCGTTACCGTTGACGAGGTTGACTAGAAAGGGGCAAGCGTTTGTTTGGGACTCAAAATGTGAAGAAGGTTTCCAAGAGTTAAAGAGAAGGTTAACTACTGCTCCTATTCTGATATTACCGAGTTCATCGGAACCATTTGAGGTTTACTGTGATGCTTCATTGTTGGGTTTGGGTGGTGTTTTGATGCAGAATAAGCAGGTTGTAGCTTATGCTTCGAGACAACTGAAGGTTCATGAGAGGAACTATCCGACGCACGATTTAGAGTTGGCAGTTGTGGTATTTGTTCTGAAGTTATGGAGGCATTACTTGTACGGGTCAAGATTTGAGGTTTTCAGTGACCATAAAAGTTTAAAGTATTTGTTTGATCAGAAAGAGCTGAATATGAGACAGAGAAGATGGTTAGAGTTTCTGAAGGATTATGACTTTGGTTTGAATTACCATCCGGGTAAAGCAAACGTAGTGGCTGATGGATTGAGTCGGAAATCATTGCATATGTCTATGTTAATGGTTAAGGAATTGGATTTAATTGAGCAGTTTAGAGACTTGAGTTTGGTGTGTGAGAGTACTCACAATAGTGTTAAATTGGGAATGTTGAAGTTAACGAGTGGTATTCTGGATGAGATTAGAGAGGGTCAGAAATCCGATGTGCTTTTGGTTGATAAGTTGACTTTAGTGAATCAAGGTCAAGGTGGTGAATTCAGAGTTGATGAGAATGGTGTTTTGAAATTTGGTAATCGGGTGTGTATTCCGGATGTTACCGAACTTAAGAAGAGTATTCTTGAGGAAGGACATCGTAGTGGCCTGAGTATTCATCCTGGGGCTACGAAGAAGTATCATGATTTGAAAAAGTTATTTTGGTGGCCGGGAATGAAAAGAGAAATTGCGAGTTTTGTTTATTCCTGTTTGACTTGTCAGAAGTCAAAGATTGAGCATCAGAAGCCGTCTGGGCTAATGCAACCGTTGGCTATTCCAGAGTGGAAGTGGGATAGTATCAGTATGGATTTTGTTTCTGGTTTACCGAGGACAATTAAGAATTTTGAAGCTATTTGGGTGATTGTTGACAGATTGACAAAATCGGCTCATTTCATTCCGATCAGAATGGATTATCCGTTAGAGAGATTAGCTGAGTTGTATATTGAGAAAATTGTAAGTTTGCATGGTATTCCATCGAGTATTGTTTCGGACAGAGATCCTAGATTTACATCGAAGTTCTGGGAAGGTTTGCAGAGGGCTTTGGGAACTAAGCTGAGATTGAGTTCTGCATATCATCCGCAGACTGATGGTCAGACTGAGAGGACGATTCAGTCACTGGAGGATCTTTTGAGGGCTTGTGTTTTGGAGAAGGGAGGTGCTTGGGATTGTTATTTACCTTTGATTGAGTTTACCTACAACAATAGTTTTCATTCGAGCATCGGTATGGCACCGTTTGA
Source organism: Lathyrus oleraceus (assembly GCF_024323335.1). NCBI lineage: Eukaryota > Viridiplantae > Streptophyta > Magnoliopsida > Fabales > Fabaceae > Lathyrus > Lathyrus oleraceus. Next base: position 53,963,008 of record NC_066584.1, read on the forward strand.
AGCTTTGTATGGTAGGAGATGTCAGACACCTTTATGTTGGTATGAGTCCGGTGAGAGTGTTGTGGTTGGACCGGAGATTGTTCAACAAACTACAGAAAAGATTAAGATGATTCAGGAGAAGATGAGGATTGCTCAGAGTCGTCAGAAGAGTTATCACGACAAGAGGAGGAAGTCACTTGAGTTCCAAGAGGGAGATCATGTGTTTCTTCGTGTTACTCCGATAACTGGGGTTGGTCGAGCTTTGAAGTCGAAGAAGTTGACACCTCGATTTATTGGTCCTTATCAGATTTTGGAGAGGATAGGGGAGGTAGCCTATTGTATCGCTTTACCGCCGTCACTTGCGAATTTGCATGAGGTTTTTCATGTGTCTCAGTTGAGGAGGTACATTCCTGATCCGTCGCATGTGGTCAAAGTAGATGATGTACAGGTGAGAGATAACCTGACTGTTGAAACATCACCTATGAGGATCGAGGATCGAGAGTTGAAGCAGTTGCGGGGTAAAGAGATTGCTTTGGTAAAGGTAGCTTGGGGAGGACCAGCAGGTGGCAATGTGACTTGGGAACTTGAGAGTCAGATGAAGGAGTCTTATCCTGAGTTATTCGCTTGAGGTATGTTTTCGAGGACGAAAACTCTTTTAGTGGGGGAGAGTTGTAACACCCCGATAAAATATGATAATTATTTAATTTAAGTTAATAGTATATTTATTAATTTAATTAAATAATTGGAATATTATTTGGATTATTATTATTGGAATAATAAAGTTGGAATATATATAAGGTCCCATTTGGTAAAAAAAAAGGTTTTTTACGTGAAAACAGAGAACACGTAACATTGGGAGAAAAGAGAAGAAACTGAGAAAGGGAGAAGAAGAGGCTAGGGCTCAAGAGGAGAATTCACGATTGTTGAAGGTCAAGAAAGGATTTTCCGGATTAACTCAGGTAAGGGGGTTTATCGTCGTTTAATGGGTATTATGGGTTAACATGTAATGGGTAGTAATAAGCCATTGATTTGACCCTAATTTGGATGATGAATGTTGCAAATTGTGATGACCAAATTACGTTAAAAACTGTGATTGAAATCTATGTTTGGATGAGTTGTGATTTTCTGGACGTGTAGCTTTTTACGGAATTGAAATCGGAGGTCCGGAAGTCCTCCGACGGCGAAAAATGCGGGTAATTCTGCATTCTGTTCGTGTTAGCGCAGGAACAACTTTCTGTCTTGCGTTAACCGGTTAACCCAGGGTGTTAACCGGTTAACACTGTTATGATAATTAAAAGAATTTATTTATGTTCTGCGTTAACCGGTTAACCCAGGGTGTTAACCGGTTAACACTGTTATGAATTATGAGAAATTGTTGTCTGTCTTGCGTTAACCGGTTAACCCAGGGCGTTAACCGGTTAACACTGTTAAAATTGCCAGAAAGCGTGTTCTGTGTTGCGTTAACTGGTTAACCCAGAGCGTTAACCGGTTAACACTGTTGGAAAAGGGAAAAATTGATATTTAAATATTGTGGACATATTGGATGATTGGCCTATATCGGTGGATGATATAGTAGGGATCAGTTCCCGTTGTTTTGAGCAGTATAGGTATTAGTAGAGTGTGCTAATACTGTGATTTATTATTTGGCATGATATGAATATGATTCTGTGATACATATGCTGATGATGTGTGATGGTATGCATAATGCTGTGAATGTATCTGTTATGTATGCAATTGTGAATGGACTGTTTATGGCTTAGAGTGTGAGCATATGTCCATTGTGGATTGTTGTTGATGTTGCATGCTAGGTGATTTAGCGTGCATAGTATGGCCTTTATGGTGGTAGCTAATTCCCATGGTGAGGAATTAGTGAGTGAGTTATTGTGGATTGTTGTTGATGTTTGCATGCTAGGTGATTTAGCGTGCATAGCATAGCCCTTGGGGTGGTAGCTAATTCCCATGGTGAGGAATTAGTGAGTGAGTCACTAGGTCTCAAATGAGTGGGACTAGTGAGCTTGGTAGCCGTATCTGGGTTTGATCGGTGAGGTTGAACTATGTGTTCACGAATAGTCGGTACTGCATGCATGGAGTCTCATTGCATAATGTATGTATGTCGTATAATATGAATGGATGTATTCCAATATTATACGTGTGTTTTGTGTTGGGTTGAGTATGATTATGATTTTGAGTTGATGTTGCCGTTGCTGAATGTGTGATCTGATTTGGGTGATGAAATGTGTTAAATTACTTAGCATTACATGATATTTTATAATGCTTATTATATCGATTGAGGAACTCACCCTTACAACTATGTTTCAGGTAACGAGCAGTGATTGTGTAAGAAGATAGTGCTTGGAGTCTAGTGTAGTTCCTTAGTGGGTCATGCTCTGGTCTATGTAACATCGGGACGGGATGTTTTACTTTGTTTTCATTTTGGTTGTTGAACAGTTTTACATGTAATGTGATTACATGGTTTGCATGTTGTTAGATTTCTGTCCGCTGCGGATTGTGCAATGCCTTGTTTTGATGAATAAATGAGCATGACAAGTTATTATGGTGAATGGTGTGAAGTGTCAAGTGTGACACCCTTAAATTGCATATCTACTCTGATTTATATTTTGTTGAATTAATTAATTATTGGGGTATTTTAGAAGGGTGTTACAAAATGCACTGATCAAATTCCCCCACATTTGAACTTTTGCACTCCGAACAAAATGAAAAACAAAACAAAACACAGACACATCAACGGTTACTCATTCTAGGCTACAAGTCATCTTCGGTTAAGTTTGCTTCGATAGGTACTAATCTTGCACACTAAGGACATTGTAAGAACACTAATCCACAATTATGCAGACATAAACCTCCTGAATACACAAATCAACTCGAATCATGTTATTATATTAAAGCCTAACTTACTCATCCTTCTTTGGTTGTTTTTCATTCAGGCGCAATCACATTAAGCCTGTTATCTCCACACACTCATAGCAAGGCGACCGGTTAGTGACTCTGATCCTTTTCTGCACGGGGTTCTGGTACTTAAGTGGCATAACCCTTTGCTTACTCAATTGTAGTTGCGGGGGATCAGACCGTAATCCGCCCTACCAAGTTCAGTACCAGAAACCGCTGAACCAACTGACAACTAGTCTTATTTTCAATTTTTTTTGAAGGTTCTACATCCGTTGGGTTAAGTGACCGGGTGAGGGTCACCAAACTTAGAAGGTGCATTCCTTATTTTTTTTTTCTTTTTTCGGAGCACTCACTTATATTCATCGGCTTCCCTGCATAGAGTGCGTGTGAGATGGTGCTGACTGCTGAAATAAACTACTCAAGAGCTATAAGAAAAATGAGAACTCAAGGCTATGTCATAACAAGTATTCAAAATTATTTTCATATTCAGGAGATTTAAGGTGTTAAAACGATACCGATCTTGTGAACTTTTCCCAAGTCTCTACAAACCAACCTCAAATTATTCTATAGCCTACAACTTTCAACAAAAATGCAATTTTTTAAATTTTTTTTAGAAAGAAAACAAAAACAAAACAAAACAAAGAACAAAAACAAAGAAAATAAAGTATTCTCTCCCTCACACTTAAAATATGCATTGTCCTCAATGAAAGAAACAAACATAAAATAAGAGAGAGAAGAGAGAGGAAAGAACACACCCGAGTAGTCAAGGAGGATAGGTGATCACATAAGCAGCCTTTCCCAAAGAGATATATTCTACATTTTCTTCTTCCAAAGTGGGGCTGTCATGGAATAGCTTTGGGTAATGTCCATTTAACTTGAAATTTTTATTAGTATCTTCGCCTTTTATTCCAGGATCAAATAATCTTCTAAAAGTAAAAGTGTCAAATGGACACGTGAAGGTGATCTGATCTGGAATGTCAGCCAATGTCCAACCAAATGTCTTTTTATGCTTCCTTAAAACCTGCAAAAGCTTATTTTCTTGATCGAAATCAAGGTTAGAAGAAATTATAGCCGGTAGTTTTTCATTCATCCCTAAATAAGCATATTTCATATTTTCAGGAAGTTGCTTCAGCTCGAGGGAAGGTGGTTGCTCAATAGAAGGAGTGTTTGGGGCAGTCGGGATGTCAAGAGCTTTATCTACATGAATAACTTTATTTGCAACCTCATCTGCAGTAAGAACATCAACTTGTAAGGCAGCCTCAATTTCAGTACAAACAGAGCAAATTTTAGTTTTAGTACAAATATCACAAGAATAAACATCATCAAAACCAGACAATGATGGAAAATCAGATGCAAACAAATCACTACAAGTATCATCAACAATTTCAGAAATCAAATCTATTTGAAAAACAGAATGTTCTTCCAAGGGTTGTTGGTTTGATCCTTGAGCTTGTTGCATGGCATTCACCAAAGTGGCAAGCTGCCCAATCTGTGTTTGCAAAGTCTTTAAAGTAGAATCTACTTGTTGTTGAAACTGGAGATTATTTGCAGCCATTTGTTTGACAATATCTTCTAGTGAAAGTCCAGAAGGTGCAGAGCACACAACCTCAAATTCCTTCAGATGCTCATGCGGATCCTCACCTGCAAGACCACTAAACCTTGGAAGCAAGTGTATTAAACCAGATTTCAATTCAAAAGGGACCGAAACATCAGAATATTCAATACAAAAGTCATTATAATTAACATCAGGAGCAGCAAACTGCCTTAATGTTCTTTGATCATCCATGTAATAAAAAAACACACAGAAATACCAACTATGTCCGAAATAGACAAAAACAAATAGAAAGAAGAAAAACGATTAAAATAAATTCAGGAAAATACAAAAGAACCAAACTTACTCTAATGACATGAAATAAAAATTTTGAGATTTTTTTTGGATTTTTTCGACACTATGAAAACAGTAAAAAATTAATTAAAAATAGAAAAACAAGGAATTTGGCAAATTTGACGTCAGAGTCCCTTACTTTAAAAGTAAAGGAGTATTGACCGCACGATTTTTCTGCTTCCAGTAGGCAAAAAACTTATACAATCAAACACAAATTTTCCAAAAACCGGTTTTTTCTGACTCTAGACCCAACTCCGAACGCGAAACTGTAGAAAAATTCGGAAAAATAACAGGAAATTGCAGAACAACAAAACACACAATACTTAAAACTAAACTATTGGCTAATTCGACAAGAATCCCCGGCAACGACGCCAGTTTGATCCGCTGTCGCGCGCGGATCAAAAACGAGTATTTTTGACAAAACGTAGTTAGCGACAAATTGACTCGGATTATCATTCTCACAAGGATTCTTGAATGAATTAATCAATGATAGTAACGATTAATGGGATTTTGGTTGGTTTAGGATTCAATTAAAAAATAGATTAAAATAAGTGATTATTGAAATAAGCTGTAGCAACAATTTACTGATTCGGTCTTTGCCTATCATCGACTATCGTAATTCCAACCGCAGATTAACTATTCCTATTCGATTATAATATCAACTGACAAGCGCAATTGATAGTATAAGTTTTATGTTCCTATTATCCGAATTAAGCAAACGGGATTAAGTTTCATGAATTAAACAAACATGAATTAAACGGACTCGATAACGAATTAAGCAAACGAAATCGTGACTATAGTTAGGATCACACAATCAATCAGATTAAATTAATATAGCATATGTAAATCGGATTAAGCAAACAAAATACATATATTAATATTGAAAGGAATAAAAAACCTGAATAAGAATTACTAAAATCTCAAGGTATCAGAACCCGCATACAACAAATTATTTGGATCAATTAGTTCTTCATGAATTTTTTTGCCAAAGCTTTCAAGTATGTCGTGAATAGTGATTATCCTAATGTTGTGCGGCTGCTAGGTATATGGAAAACAAGGAATTTGGTTTACAACCCAACTGGATCGAAAACATAACCCAAGTCCAAAACTAATGACCCAAAACTTAAATAAAACTAATGCTGCAACTTCAATGAATTTTCTGGCCCTGCTACACTCTGATTCAGCTCTCGACTTCTGAACAAAAGTTGTAGATCTTTTTCTTAGCTTTCCATCGACTGGTAGCATGTCTCAATCCGATACTCTTAGCTCAAGATATAATTTTTCTCACGAAAGCGGCTAATGCTGAAAATTAAATACGAAAATTAAATAAGTGCAAAAATAACATAAATTATGAAAACACATTAAAATATAAAAATAATCAAAGCAAACCGAAGAAATGCTTAAGTATAAACATGGAAGAACGTGCATCAAAATGCACTGATCACTCAATGAAAAATATTCAGATTTATTATTATCCAATCATGCCTAAGAGCCACAGTCAATAGAAGATCTTATATTTATGGAAGCAAAACCAAAATTGGAGTTTTCTCTCACCTTTCTGCTACGACCCGTAGCAGGTCATTTCTTTATCTACTAAAAAACAATAACTGAAGGGGTTAATGGTCCATGCTGCTATGACCCGTAGTAGCCCTCTGACTTTGTATCGAAGAAATTGCCAAAAATGACGTTTTCTCCCCGTTTCGCTTGCCTTTGATCCCTATTTGCTTGGATGCTCATTACACCCTAGAATACACAATAAAACACAAACTAAAATATAAAACATTACTAAAGGAAAATTACTAGAAAGAACAATGCAAATACCACTTATCAACCCACCCAACCCACTGTTCACACAAAATAAATGTATTATACAATACAAAAATTAGAAGCACAACTATTATCCAAAAATCACCACCAAATTTTATAACATTTTGCGGTGTGTTACATACAAAAAACGAGTTACATTGTTAGATTAAACTAAACAGTATTAAAAGATAAGTCACCATCTAGATCTATTGGTGGTTCATTCTTTGACCTTTCCCTTTTTGTTTATCTTTCAATGTCGCTCAACTTGGTGAACTTTTTCATCCTTTTCAAAAAGTGTTTCGACCGAGTTTCAGCATCTTGTGTGAAATGTGTCCTCCACTATGGTGATATCTTTGGTAAATGACATCCCAATTTCAAATAAACCTTAACAAAATGTTTTTTTATAGCCAATCAATACACATGATGCATTAAAATGGATTTTGAGGTGACTTACTCCAAAGTGGAAAAATGTTTATGAGAAACCATATTGAGTTAAATCAATACACACTCTATCATAAGTACTTGATATAAGATGTCTCATTTCTGAGAAACACATTCATTTTTCAATCGGTGCCATACCACTTAGACAAAGAACACGAGCATTGAAAATTGCATCCTAATTTTCTTTGTTTCCTTATAACTTTGTGTATGGTTTACTATGTGTCGTCGTCTCTTGTATAAGATGACGATAAACAAATTTGTTGTTGTCCCCTCCTTTACCGAGCAAACTCGAAACAACTCGAAAATTATAATTATCGTCTCATTTAACATTTACAATCCGCTCAATGTATATGTATATAAAAAAACATATCTTTAATGTGTTTGATTTTTGATTAAGGCGGTGAAGGAGATTGTTTGCTGATTTGAGCACCCTTGAAATCACTTTTTTTTGACATTTTGAAGTGGAGAATCCAAAAAATGTGAGTCAACATGTTCATAGTATGAAGGAGACTGTCGTGTGGAGTTGTCTTTTTGTGTGAGTTTGACCTTTTTAAAGAACCCTTTGTTTTAACCAGTTCCGACCGTGGTTTCAAATTTGTTGTTTCTGGATAGACAATCTTCCTCAATTGCTCTTAGATGTGCAATTTTATGATGTCATACGCTTTCATGAATCTCTTTTGGATCACTTCCCACTCATTCATGATATATATTTGATTTATTACCCTTCGTCACACCATCATAATCAAAACTGAGCATTTTTCAATGAGTGCAAACTTTATTATACATTTCAGTTTTTCAAGTTTCATCTTCTTTGAACATCACATAATTGTTAAATCAAGTGAATAAAACCACTCAAATGAATACAAATAGTATTTTGGAAATTCATCTCTATATAGATCAAAATAATATACAAAAATACGTCTCAAAACCATATTTTATTCAAAATAAAGATGCATTTTCAAATACATGGAAAACATTATTGAATTTTCTAAAGTAAATGATGCACACGTAAGGATGTAACCAACCTTCCCCGAATAAAAGGAATTAAGAAAGTTGACTTCATCTTATAAAAAAAAAAGAGTTGGGTAATTGGGCAAGACCGAATACATATACGAGGGTCCGAATAGCACCAAGGGTTTTACACGGTTCTAAAAATACTGAAAATTCATCATCATTCCACACGCAACTGATAATCGGAGACACGATCCATCTGCAATTCGAAGAAACCAGATCCAAGGTATGAACCTATTATCCTTATTTCGATTTTCACAATCACCGAATGAAGTTTCGTATTCACTCTTCCCAGCATCAGTGATGAGCAATTGTAATTCGTTATCCTTGCACTTTGATTGTTGGTGAAGAAACTTATGGGGAATTATTACTCTGAGATGCTCTTATTACGTATTTCTCTTAATCATTTATTCTAAACTTGTTTCTGTTAATTTGTTTTTTTGTTCGATTAATGGATCTATGATGTTATTTTAAACTGCGTTATCTATCTGAAACCTCATTAGAGGAACTGAGGATGAACTATTATGCTGAGATCCAATTTGAAGACTAATATGAATTATAATTAATAATTAATCAATTACAAGAGTAATACACAAATGAATTATTTTAGCACTCATATCAACTAATTACTAATTGTAAAACCAAAACGTTCTAATAAGAAAGGAAATGAAATTAAGTGCAATTGAAGTTGGATCCTAAAAACAAAGCATCTAAAATGTATTATGCGTTCGGTTTGGATGCGAGGAGAGCATACTCATGTGAAAATGATTCTTGTTTCTCCCCTTTCGCACTGAAACGATCATACGAATCACGCGTTTTGCGGATTGAGATATTTCTCCGTCAATGAATTCTTTTCTTTGGGCTTTGGGTTTTTGGAACGGGATTCATTTAGGATAAATTATTAAAATATATATCTTTTTGTTGACAAAACAAGATGTTAGACTTTCATTTCATTTTTTTTATGACCTAGTGTTATTATGATTTTGGAATATTCTTTAATATTATTTTATCCTTAAAGTTTTTTATACATATTAAAAATTTAATAATTTTATATTGAAAGAATATAATAATTGAAAGAAAGTTAATAGTATTTTATTAAATTGTCCTTAATTATTTGGAAGCTTTTATGCATTATAAATATAAAGTGGAATGTAATGTTATGTTAAAGTTGATTTGGAGTTTGTCGGATCATTGCCCTATTTATCTATTTGTGGATGAGTTGAATTGGTTTCATAAACTGGTATCATAAACCTTTATGTGTGTTTGATTGTTTGTTTGGGTTATAAAGAGTTTGTCATTAAGAAATGGCGATTGTTCAATTTATCTGGAGGAGGTGGGTTCGTTTTGAAGAAGAAATTTAAATTAATCAAAGGAAGTCTTAAGAAATGACATTTAAACCATGAGAGGATTATTGTAGGGAGACTAAAAGTGGTCAAAGAGAGATTGTTGGCCCTTGATAATAAGGGGGAGGTGGATGCATTTAGTGATCCAATAGAGGGAGGAAATTCAATGTGTCATCTCAAGTTTATTCACTATATAGATTGAATTGCAGTATCCATTAGCAGAAGGCTTGAGCGCTTTGGCTTAAAGATGGTATTGCGACTTAAAAAAAAATCACGGGTTGATGTCGAGTAGGAAAATGAGTAAATTCTATTATCACCTTAAATGTTAATGACATTCAAGTGGAGGGAGTTCCAAGAGTTTGTGAAGTTGTTTCCAATTGTTTTGAGAATCACGAATCACTTAAGTCACAAATCAATTTTTTGTGTTTATTTTACTTTTATCAAAATTGTATACATCCTTCCAATTTCGTTAATATATATGTTTATGATATGCAAAACGACTTCACTGTTAATTTCCTTTCCTTTCTTATATTAGAACGTTTTAGTTTTGCAATTAGTAATTAGTTGATATGAGTGCTGAAATAGTTCATTTTGTATTACTCTTGTAATTGAGTAATTATTAATTATTATTCATAGTAGTCAAGTTCGAATTTAAATTTTACGATGTGTGAAAAACTTTTTTTATGCTTACATATTTTCATCTTTCAAATTTTAGTGATTTTGTTTATATGTTGGACTAAGTAAGTAAGCCTTTGTTTATTGGTTGAGACTTTTCCCTCTTATTTATCTGATTATAAGATTATTCACTTCTTTTTGTATGTTAAAGTATCCATGAATCTCATCATTCAGTTCGCCTTTTGTCTAATTAGCTTTAGGTACAAGTGTCATTTCATAATATATCCTAAGTTGTGTACTGAATTCTTTATAGCATTTTGCATTTAGATAAGTCAAGAATAGCAAAGGAGAAAATATGGTATTTTTGTTTTTGTTTTTGGTATAAGTTGTTTGAGAGAACTTATTAAAATAAGTTGGAAACAACTTTTGTATATGCCATAGACTATTGTTATAAGTTCTCCCAAACACTCTGACCCGTGCTTATGTCATATAAGCTCAAATGAGGAGTTCATTAGTCAATCCAAACAAGGTTTAATGTGATAATATAGGCTACTTATTGAGATGGTCGGTTTATTTTAATCATCTCTGATGATATTCTTCCCCTGCATGTATTTTTCATGACATCATGATTTATATTCGAAACTGATTTTTATCTCATTGTTGCTTGCAGGATATGACTGTTTGAGATTTTTTAGAAAATTTTCTCTGAGAGCGTTGCTATGGAGGTGTAGGGGATATCTATCTATCCACAATTAGATGCTCAGAATTCGACAATGAAGCGTTATGTTTACATCGATGATGATGAGTCATCTCACGATCTTTACTGTGATAATCGAATATCAAATAGAAAATATACTTTATTGAACTTTCTTCCAAAAAATTTATGGGAACAGTTCAGGTAAACTTTCTTCTGATGCTGTTTATTACTCATTGTCATTATATTGCAAGTACGACAACATTGATGCGCCCACATAGGCATTTTTGCACACCTTCAAGTGTCTTAAATGCGACATCATTTCCTGTTATATCTGTTTACTGATACTAATCAACAAAGGTTTGATCGCAAGGAGGGAAAATTCATTTGATTGGATCCTCTGTTGACATGCACCATATAGTTTGCACTAGGGAAACATGATTTAAAAGAGTGAAGAAGATGTAAGTAAAAAATAAAACATTAGTTGTGTTTATAAATGTAGAGGATTAGAACATTTTTAATTTGACATTAATGGAACTCATCTCAGATTCTAGGGATTCAGCCTTATTTTAATTTTTTATATTGACCAATCTTCGAGTGTTTTGAATGATTACAGCACATATTTTTCTTAAGAAAAAACTAGTTTTGCTTTGGTGGGAAATTTGTGTGTCAAATTTCTAATGAAATATAAATGTTCTTTAACCCATATGATTTTCCCCTTTTTTTCAGCCGATTCATGAATCAGTACTTTTTGCTGATAGCTTGTCTGCAGTTATGGCCTCTCATTACTCCAGTAAATCCTGCCAGTACATGGGGTCCACTTATCTTTATTTTTGCAGTCTCCGCATCAAAAGAGGCATGGGATGATTACAATAGATATCTTTCAGACAAAAAGGCAAATCAGAAGGAAGTATGGGTTGTTAGGAAAGGTGTCAAGAAACTTGTAAGAACCATATTTTATTTTCTTAAATATATTTTTGTTTTGTTTCTTAGCTTACTTAAGTAAATATGATTTAGCTGAAAACAAAGCAGCCCAAAAGTAAAACAAGTTAAAAAAAACTTAGCTTACAGTCTCCGGCAGTTGGTCTTCAATAACTATCCTTCATTTTGTCTTTTAGTTTATAAAGGGATAATCCGTTGATTTGGATTCAAGATTTGTTACTCTTTCAATTTTGGAATGATTTACTGAGTTTAATCTAAGTCCTTTGCATTAGCTATCTGTTAGGGTTTTTGAAATATAAGGAATTATGTATCAGTGTTTCCCTGTATCTGTCAGAGTGATGTGATCTTTCTCATTTTAAATGATTATCGTGTTCCTTTTGATCGGTAGATCTAATTAGTTTTTGGTGGGGGTTTCATTGACGGTGTTGCAGATTCAAGCCCAGGATATTCATGTAGGTAATATAATATGGCTACGTGAAAATGATGAAGTGCCTTGTGACCTTGTTTTAATTGGCACATCTGATCCCCAAGGAGTTTGCTATATAGAGGTAATTACGTCATGATTCATTCTAAAACTGGTCTTTTACTTGTGTGTGACATTGCAGTAAACATTCCTCTAGTATTCTTCTTTCCTATTTCCTCTTTTTTGGAAAAGAACAACACAATTCATTATGTACATTTCAATGATCTTATTATATGACATTATGTTCAGACGTCTGCACTGGATGGTGAAACTGATTTAAAGACGCGGGTCATACCTTCTGCTTGCATGGGAATTGATGTTGAACTATTACACAAAATTAAGGCAAGATTTGCTTTATTGTAGGAACTATATTTTGTAGAATTGTTTGAAGTTTACTGTCAATTGTAATTATGTAGGACCACTTATTACTTACTCTTGTTCTTTGTGTGTGTGTGTGTGTGCGTGTGCGTGTCTAGGGTGTAATTGAGTGTCCCAGTCCAGATAAAGACGTCAGAAGATTTGATGCAAACATGCGTTTGTACCCCCCTTTTATTGATAATGATGTATGCCCTTTAACCATTAAAAACACAATTCTTCAGTCATGTTACTTGAGAAATACTGAGTGGGCATGTGGAGTTGCTATCTATACAGGCAAGTCCATGTATTACGTATTAAACTTTAGAACCATATTCTTTTTCAGCAAGTTTGAATTTGTATCTGGTGTTTTGTTTTCTTCAGGAAATGAAACCAAATTGGGCATGAGTAGGGGTATCCCAGAACCAAAGCTCACTGCTATGGATGCCATGATCGACAAGCTGACTGGTGCTATATTTATATTCCAAATTGTCGTTGTATTGGTTCTTGGCATAGCAGGTAATGTTTGGAAGGACACAGAAGCAAGGAAAGTAAGTCACAATTTGGAACTCAATCTCTTATCCAATTGTGTCAAATCCTATACCTGTCAAGATTTGTTAAGTCATTTTTGGAATCTTTGTAGTGCTTTCCATTTTATTCTTTCATTTAGTTGTGCTTCCATGGAGGGAGGTTGCATCCCTTGCAATTTTTTTTTTGTTTCTAGTAAGACTAGGTTGGCTTGCTTGTTACTTCCTTTGTGTTCCACGAGAAATATATATACTCAATTGTAATTATTATACTCCTTTGCCTCATTTTTCTTTTGTATCTTTCAAATATTTTCCCCCCATTTTACGTATGTTTAGACTTTTGCCATGTTTCACTACATGCTTGCAATTATTCTCTTGAAGTTTCCATGTTTTGAAATGTTATGTTTTAGAGTCATGTATATAGACCCTCATATTTTTTCCCTTTTCTTTTTCAAGCAATGGTATGTTCTTTACCCTCATGAAGGCCCTTGGTATGAGTTATTGGTAATCCCTTTGCGGTTCGAGCTTCTTTGTTCTATCATGATACCCATTTCAATTAAGGTGAGCCACTGGTAATAGGTTTTGGCATTGCATTCCATTATATAGTTCAACACGCTCTTCATTTATATTCACATTTTAAAAACAACCGTAGTAAAAAAAATTGAGTGGTAGTTTTTTCCAGAAAGAACATTGATGACCTTATTAGCTAAATAAAAGGATGTCATCAAAACTTATGTTCTTATAGAAGTTATTATCTTGGAATAATGCTAATACTAATTATTTAATTTTGGATTATTTTAAGTGTGATCATATCTAAGGTTGATATAGTCAACTGTTGCATCTCTGGCAGGTATCTCTGGATTTAATGAAGAGCATGTATGCAAAGTTTATTGACTGGGACCATCAAATGATTGACCTAGAGACTAGCATTCCATCTCATGCAACAAAGTGAGTGACTGAAGGATCCTGATTCCTAATTACTTTGATGAATTGGAGTTTTCAACACATTTTTTTGAGTTATGTTTGTCATATGTGACAGTACAGCGATAAGCGAGGACCTTGGACAAGTAGAGTACATTTTGACAGACAAAACAGGCACCCTGACTGAAAATAAGATGATATTTAGAAGATGTTGTATTAGTGGCATTTTCTATGGAAACGAGAGTGGAGATGCATTGAGAGGTGTGGTTGGTGAAACTCTTTACTTGTATCGTTGTTACATAATAACTGTATTAGAACCCTTTTTCATTACTGGAAAGAAATTGAAAAGAAATCTTCCGCTTACATGGTTAAGCAGCTACTACAATGCATTTGATAATTATTTGTTTCTGGTATATAAGTTATAACATAATATGGAAAACATTATTTAGCAGAGCTTGCCCTCATACTTTAGGCATTCAGAAGGACTAGCATTATCTGGTCCAAACGTTTCCTTAGTTCACCAGTCTTAGTTTTCTTATTTAAGAACTGTGATTAACAGAAGTACAATGATATGGGTTTCTCGACTAATGGGCATTAATATCATCTGACACGGTCAAGATGGAACACTGATTTTCATAGAAATGCATTAATGGTGCATGGAGTGAATGTAGCACGGGAAAGATTCTATAAATTATATATATTTATGCTTGCACTCATTGACATTTTTCTTTGATCCCTGAATGATCCTATGATATGCTATATGTTTTGGAATGCAAGTTTCCCTGCATGATTAATGACATCCTGTGATATGATCTGCAGATGTAGAGCTTCTTAATGCTGTTTCCAGTGGTTCTTCTGATGCCGTACTATTTGTTACAATTATGGCGATATGTAATACTGTCACACCTACACGAAGGTGATTCTGCCTTCATCCTTGCTAGGCCACAAATATGAAAACTGTCAAAACTGGCATATTTCTTAGTTAAGACAATTTTATTAAACCTTGAGAATAAACGTTTTAAATTTCATACTTGTTTCTGGTACTGTTGCTCATAGCAAAACTGGAGATATCTTGTATAAGGCACAATCTCAGGATGAAGATGCTCTTGTTCAAGCTGCTGCTCAGCTGCATATGATTCTCTTCAATAAAAGTGGAAACATTCTTGGTACATTTTACTTGCTATTTCTTTTGGAAACACAGCTAATTAGTTGGCTACTTGGGCTCATATACTCACGTTCTTTAATATTTCAGAAGTCAAGTTCAACACTACTATACTTCAGTATGAAGTCCTGGAGATCTTAGAGTTCACTTCTGATAGGAAAAGAATGTCAGTAGTGTTGAAAGATTGCCAAAATGGAAAGATCCTTCTCCTGTCAAAAGGAGCAGATGAGGCTATTCTTCCATATGCTCGTGCTGGTTTGTTTGTTTTTTTCTTTTCTTTTCTTTTTTGCTTAACTGTAAGAGAATCAAATATTATTTACATAGGGTGTTTCTTTCGATTCATATTACGACTGTTTGATAGTACCTTCTCCAACTTCATTATAATTTTCTTCTATTCATATGAATCGGCACGATACTGGCTTAGAACCAGTTAAAGTGGTTTCAGACGAGTAGGAAGTGAGCTATCAAGATTTAACTCTCATGCCTTATTGTTAGAACTTGGAACCACCTTGTTATATCCTTACCAAATACAGATGCTAAATGTTTCTCAGTTATGTTAATCTTTTCCTTTTATTCCTTTTAATCTGACCTATATTACACGGGTTCCTGTTCCTTCTCTGTGACCTTGTTTACATGGATGTGACAAACAAAGGCAATCTAATCCAAGTCCAATCAAATTTTATCATATAAGTTAGATTAATTTGATAGCTTTAAAACTGACGTAACTAATCACGGTTAAATGAAACCCAAAATTAAATATTTGATTTGGACTTCTAATCACTGCCTAACTTACCAATGAATATTCCCATGTTTGTGTATCTATCTATTCTATATCACGAGAGCGCGCATACCTGCGTTGCATAGGTACGGGTAGTACCTAGTAGCCGTACAACATTTTTAGAAAAACTATGGTACGGGTACGTCGGTGTAATTTTTTTAAATACAATTATAAAAATAACAAAGGAGTTATATTGTTTAAATAACAACAAAACATTAAAATTACAAAACAATTTGCTTTAAAAAAAGTTAATATCTACGCAATAACATAAATAAATCATATTTAAAAAGTATCCATAAATCAATATTTTTCTCTCCAATATCATTAAAAAGAGCACATCAAATAGATCTCATTCATCTCCACCAATATCCTACATTTTTGTTGCTCCTTTATTATAAATTTTAATATGAGAAGACAGAGATTTGTATGAACAAAAACTAAATCCTCAGCCACTTTGGATTGAGTCTGTTCCTTTTCAATGAGTGAATAAATCTAATTGTGTTCCAATTTTTTTCCACACAAGATGAAGAACTTGTTGTGAAAGAATTTTTTTATTTATAAATAGAATAATTAACCTAATTTTTACTTAGCTAAAAAAGTCCAAATTATACCATCCGAATTTTTAAATAAAAAGTTGGGTACGTGGTACCAAATGTGTACCGATTGGTATACCATCTTAAAAAAAAACAAAAGAAATTGGTACGGCTTCGGTGCGTACCGTACGAGTACCGGTACTCGGTACCGGTACTTTACCTAAAATGGAGAACCCGTGCTTCACAGGCGCGCACACACACACCATTTGCAATAACTATGCCTAACATACTCTGTATCTATGCTTATATTTTTGGTTATATTTTACATAATGCAATGCAAACAGTTCTGCCAAAAGTTGCAAAAATCAAATCTAGAGCAAACCAGTTAAGGTCGAATCATTATAATGGGTTTCTTCATAAAACATTGCTTTGATCTGTTGAGATTTTATATCATCCGAATTTAAAAAAAAAAGTTGGATACGCGGTACCAAATGTGTACCGATTGGTGTACCATCTTAAAGAAAAAACAAAAAAAATTGGTACGGCTTCGGTGCGTACCGTATGAGTACCGGCACCCGGTACCGGTACTTTATCTAAAATGGAGTACCCGTGCTTCACAGGCGCACACACACACCATTTGCAATAACTATGCCTAACATACTCTGTATCTATGCTTATATTTTTGGTTATATTTTACATAATGCAATGCAAACAGTTCTGCCAAAAGTTGCAAAAATCAAATCTAGAGCAAACCAGTTAAGGTCAAATCATTATAATGGGTTTCTTCATAAAACATTGCTTTGATCTGTTGAGATTTTGTCCAAACTTATCAGGTCAATTTTACTGATCAAAGTTTCAAAACTGAACTGAAACAACTAATGAACTGCCTAGAATGTGATTACTCTGATGCCTGCATTTGTTGAGCAGTTATTTAGTTTTATAACTGACACCATTACTTACTGCAGGGCAGCAAACCCGTCACTTCGTTGAAGCTGTGGAACAATATGCTCACTTGGGATTACGTACACTATGTTTAGCTTGGCGTGAGTTAAAGAAAGATGAATATCAAGATTGGTCCTTGATGTTTAAAGAAGCCAGTAGCACTTTGGTTGATAGGGAGGTAAAGGAGACACTTTTTACTGATTTTATATAATGTATAAGAACGTGTCTTCTTAGTTTAATATACTTTACAGTGGAGAGTAGCTGAGGTCTGCCAAAGAGTAGAACATGACTTGGAAATTCTTGGTGTTACGGCGATAGAAGATCGCTTACAGGTGAATATGCTGATAGCAATCTATTTTTAGATAGTCCTTACCTTTATATTTGTCATCTGATTTAAGATCATAATTATAAAATCCTATATTTTTACTGAGCTTCTATCTATTTTAGATAGTTAAAGGGATAAAGGGAAAAAAAATTAAAGCAGGACTTTCCCTTGTGTTTATGTGATGGCCGTCATTTCTTTTTTATTTGATATCTTTCAGGAAGGAGTTCCTGAAACAATAGAAACACTAAGGAAAGCTGGAATAAATTTTTGGATGCTAACAGGAGACAAACAGAATACTGCAATACAAATTGCCCTGTCATGTAATTTCATTTCCCCAGGTAGTGCACATTAGCGATCATGCGAACATTGTAGTTTTACTGTGTCATGTAAATAGTACCCTTATTGTGTCTGTTCAAAGAATCAAGCTACATAAGAGTCTCAATATGATCTATGGTTTCCCTACCATTCTCTTATTATATGTAGAAACAAATGAACTTATATATGTGTTCACGTCACAAATCTCCTTTTGTCTCTTTTGTTTGAGGAGAAGCTTATAAGTGGTTAAAGAAACAAACAATATGTATTTCTTTGATATATTAGTAAGTAATACATGAAAGGTATTTATAGAATACAAGGACAGATCAATAATCCTAATTCTGGCCAGAGAATCAAAGCAATTATTCTCCCTTTAAATGCTAATTCTAAATATGGTAGAAGACAACTAATTACTAATTCTTAATAGCTAATTACTAATTATTATTTACAATGAATATTATGTTGAGCTGTCTAACACTGAATCTGTTGATTCTGTACTTATCTCTCTAATAACTTCCAACACCCCCCCTCAAGTTGGCATGAATATATCATTCATTGCAAGCTTGCTCACCATATCATCAAATTGTCTCTTTGGAAGACTCTTTGTGAGAACATCTGCTACTTGACTTGTGGTAGGTACATAGGTCATACAAATTTCACCACTGTCAATTTTTTCTTTAATGAAGTGCTTGTCCACTTCAACATGTTTCATTCTGTCGTGTAGGACAGGATTATGGGAAATGGAAATAACTGCCTTATTATCACAGTAGACTTTAATTGGTGTTGGGCTAGAGACCTTTAATTCCTCCATGAATTTTTTAATCCATAATACTTCACGAAAACCATGGGCTACGGAGCGGAATTCAGCCTCTGCACTGCTCCTAGCTACGACATTTTGTTTTTTACTTCTCCATGTAACTAAGTTTCCACCTACAAAAGTACAATAGCCTGAAGTAGACCTCCTGTCATTTATATTACCTGCCCAATCAGCATCTGTGTAAGCTTCCACTTGTATATGCCCGCTGTTTTTGAACATCAATCCCTTCCCTGGAGTTCCTTTTAAATATCTCAATATTCTGAAAATAGCTTCAAAATGAGTAGGTCCTGGTGCATGCATAAACTGACTTATCACACTTACTGCAAAAGCTATATCAGGCCTTGTATGAGACAAATAAATTAGTCTACCGGCCAGTCGTTGGTAGCGTTCCCTTTTTTCCACTTCATCTTTAGATGCTACCTTCAGTTTTACATTGAGATCCATTGGTGTTTCTGCTGCTTTACATCCTGTCATCCCTGTTTCTGTGAGTAAATCAAGTATATATTTGCGTTGGTTGAGAAAGATTCCCTCCCTAGACCTTGCGAACTCCATCCCGAGAAAATACTTTAATTTTCCAAGGTCCTTGATATCAAATTCAACTTCAAGTCTTCTCTTTAGATCACCCATCTCGTTAACATCATCTCCTGTAATGATAATGTCATCGACATACACAATTAAAATAGCAATCTTACCTTCATCTGAATGCTTAAAGAACAATGTGTGATCTGCTTGACTTTGGGTGAAATCATGTTTCTTAACAACACTTCCAAATCTTTCAAACCAGGCCCCTGGTGATTGTTTTAATCCATATAAGGACTTTTTCAATTTGCAGACTTTGTCCCGTCCAAGATTTTCTTCAAATCCAGGAGGTAAACTCATATATACTTCTTCATGTAATTCTCCATTCAAAAAAGCATTTTTAACATCAAATTGATGTAGTGGCCAATTGAAATTTACTGCAAGAGAGAGAAGAATTCTGATGGAATTAATCTTAGCAACAAGGGCAAAGGTCTCTTGGTAGTCTATACCATGAGTTTGAGTAAAACCTTTTGCTACTAGCCTTGCTTTGTACCTTTCTACACTTCCATCAGCCTTGCATTTCATTGTAAAGACCCATTTACATCCAACTGCCCTTTTGTTATGAGGTAGAACAGTGATACTCCAAGTATTATTTTTCCTTAGAGCATCCATCTCTTCTTTCACTGCTAATTTCCAATTCGGATCACCTAATGCTTCTTGAATAGTTCTGGGCACAAACAAATTCGAAATCCTAGACACATATGCCTTGTGAGTGTGTGATAACTTGTCATATGACAAGTAATTAGACATGGGGTGTTTAGTGCATGTTCGAGTACGTTTCCTATCAGCAATTGGGATATTAAGGTCAGGAATTTTTTTTCTCAAAGCAATAGGAAGATTCATATCAGGAAAAGACAAATCCAGTAAATCATTGGAAGAGTAAGATGGATTACCAGATGAAGAACTAGAAGGAGAAGTTTCAGTAGGACCTTCACTTGGCAAATCAGATTGGATTTTTTCCGGAGAGACAATTGGATTTGTAATACCTTTGTGAAACCTTTTTCGGACATACACTTGAAGTTGAGGATTATGATCCTCAATCAGTTTTTCTCCCCCTGTTTCAGACATTATATTATCCGACAATTCAAGATTAAGCATTCTGGGTTCTGGATGATTTGTAGTCACAATATCATTCAGTGCAGGTAAAGTTTCCCAAAAATTATCTTCATTATCAACACAATGATTCTCCCCATGAAGAGAATTTTTATTAAAAAAAGGTTGATTTTCAACAAAATTGACATCCATACTTTCAAAAAATTTCTTTGTTATTGGGTTAAAACATTTGTAGCCCTTTTTATTTGAAGCGTAGCCAAGAAAAACACATTTTTCAGCTTTAGGATCCAATTTGGAACGGAAAATATCTGGGATGTAGACATAACAAACACAACCAAAAACTTTAAGGGGAAGATCCGCAATGATGCGAGATGTGGGAAAATAATTTTGTAAAACTTGCAAAGGAGTCTCATATTTTAAAACACGAGATGGCATTCTATTGATGAGGTAACAAGCAGTTAATAAGGCATTTCCCCAAAGATATTTAGGTACATTCATAGAAAACATAATAGCTCTAGTAACTTCAAGGAGATGTCTATTTTTTCTTTCAGCAATACCATTTTGTTGTGGAATATCACGACAAGTGGATTGATGAATTATCCCCTTAGCTACTAAGAATGTACTTAGATATTTGTTGAAATATTCAGTGCCATTGTCAGACCTTAGAATGCCAATCTTAGTTTGAAATTGGTTTTCAATCATTTGAAAAAAATCTTTAAACCTTTGTTCTACTTCAGATTTTTTTCTAAGAGATAAACCCAACACACACGTGTATGGTCATCAATAAATGTCACAAACCATTTTTTTCGAGACATAGTTTTAATTTTTGAAGGACCCCAAACATCACTATGGATTAAATGAAAAGGTTGCGAAGCAGAATAAACTTTTGAAGTAAAAGATACGCAATGATCTTTAGCTAAGTGACAAGCTTCACAATGAAATTGAGAGGAATTTATTTCTTTGGAAAATTTTGAAAATAAATACTTAAGATAAGGGAAACTAGGATGGCCTAATCTTTTATGCCATAACATAAGTTGATCTGAAACGGGAGGTAAAGTTCCACTGTTTAAACCAAAAACCATTGCATTTCCAAGAGGAGTTTCATCAAAGTAGTACAATCCATTCATCTCTCTAGCAGTTCCAATCATCTTCCCCGAGTTCTGGTCCTGAAAAACACAAGTGGAAGAATGAAAAATGACAGAACAATTAGTGTCCTTAGACAATTTATGAACAGATAGAAGATTGCAAGCAAATTTAGGAACGTGTAAAACAGATTGCAAAGTAATTTGCTCTGAAATTTTTATGCTACCTTTGCCTGCAATACTAGAATAACTACCATCAGCAATCCTTACTTTTTCAGACCCGGAACAAGGGAAATAGGAATTGAATAAATGAGAGCAATTGGTCATATGTTCAGATGCCCCTGAATCTATTATCCAAGGGTTGGAGTGGTTTTGGACAGATAATGCCCAAGAATTCTTACCTGTTTGTGCCACAGTTCCAACCGCAACAGTAGGTTATGAATTGAACTTTAGAAGTTTAAAAAGGTGATCCATTTGCTCCTTAGTAAATGGAGACGAGTCAGCCTCATTGGTTGTAGAAGTAGGGCGGTCACCAAACCTTCCAGCCTTTCTGTTATTTGGCCTACCATGTAGTGTGACGATTTTGACCACAGTAGTCGCAAACTAAATGGTTCTTGTCACCACCTCGTGGATTAGGGAAAGGTTTGCGATTGACTAAAGGAATAGCCAGTGCAGATCCTTCGACTGGTGGAGGGACAATGACAACCTTTTTTCCAAGCATCACCTGCCTGCGACTCTCTTCGCGACGCACTTCAGCAAATACTTCACCAATTGGAGGGATAGGATGCCTGCCAAGAATTCGGCCACGAACCTCATCAAACTCAATATTTAGACCTGCAAGAAACTTGAAGCCACGACGAACATCCACCATCTTCTTGTAGTGCTTGTAGCCCTCGGGTGACTTCCACTCATATACATTGAACAGATCCAAATCTTGCCAAATACGCTTGAGACAATTGAAGTATTTCGTAACAGAATCTTCAGCTTGACGAATTTCTCTAAGCTGGAGAGTTAATTCATAAATTTGGGATTGGTTGTCCAAATCAGAATACATCTGAGTGACACTTTCCCAAAGATCTTTTGCAGTAGCATAACAAAGATAGTTTGCACCTATCTCTTCAGTCATGGAATTGACTTACCATGTCATGACCATGGAATTTTCAGCATCCCAACTATCGTAGTCTGCACCTTCCTTGTCTGGTTGTTTCTTGTCTCCAGTGATGTAGCCAATTTTTCCTCTCCCCCTGAGATACAAACGGACAGACTGTGACCACCGAAAATAATTAGGACCGTTCAGTCGAATTGTTGTAATCTGAACAGGGTGGTTTTCATGGTATGTCCTGACAGATTGAGGTATTTCAGTTTTAGGTGAAGAATGTTTGGGTGAATGCTGGGACTCGGTATCAGACGAGTGATCAGACATTGTGGGATGGAAAAATGAAAAAAAACGGAAGCAAAAGAAAAAAACCTAAGGAATTCTTCCAGCAACTGATACCATAAAGAAACAAACAATATGTATTTCTTTGATATATTAGTAAGTAATACATGAAAGGTATTTATAGAATACAAGGACAGATCAATAATCCTAATTCTGGCCTGAGAATCAAAGCAATTATTCTCCCTTTAAATGCTAATTCTAAATATGGTAGAAGACAACTAATTACTAATTCTTAATAGCTAATTACTAATTATTATTTACAATGAATATTATGTTGAGCTGTATAACACTGAATCTGTTGATTATGTACTCATCTCTCTAATAACTTCCAACAGTGGTAAACCTGTCTAAATCCTTAACCGTGGCAAGGGTGGAGTAGATTTTTTGACAGGGGTAGCCAAAGAGAATGAACAGCATATATGAAATGATTAATTTAAACATAAACTGTTTTCAAAATCCAATTACATTTAAAATGAAGAAGTTTTAAACTTTTGGAGTGATATACATACCCCCCCCTCAAAGAACACTAGGCCGCTCCCTGACTGATATGGTACTTGACATAGTTCCTTTGCATTGCATGATTACAAAAAGTTACTACCTATTAAACATTTTCACAGCTTTTCTTTATTCACCTTACTCCTTTATGAGTCAAGACCCTCTCCATTTTTTTCTCACCATTTTCTCAATCACTAATGTTGTGTGTAAATAACACATTTCTAAGACATGTGACATATATTAAGTATTTATGTGGCTTTATACACAAAACTATAGTAATTGAACTCTCCATTTCATTTAGAAAATGGAGAGGATCCCTACTCCCCCTTTATACGTATTGGATATGTGCTTTTTTACTTCTTGCCTGTCATCTTTATTTGTTTGTTTATTATTCCAAGGAATAGTTTAATATTTAAAACAGAAATTAAGTTTGAGACTGTTCTTATTTTTGGGAACCAAATCTCATTAAAAAATTCTGGCTTGAGATTGAAATTTTGAAGTGTCTAGGGTATGACAAAGGTGAGTTATGCTGTACTAAGCATCACAAGACAGTTTTTGTATCCTAATGAATTGAAGTTCAAGTGTCCAACTAATAGTGCCAGGAAAAGTATAATTTGTACCCTTAATTCAAACTGTCTAACAATTAAATAACTGAGAAGAGTTCAGAAAATATCTAGAAAACCTTATATGTTTTGAAAATGTCTCAAATCCCATCATGAATTGAAGTTTCTGGTACACAGCTTGGGCTATCAACATAGATAAACACACTAGGTTCAACCTTAATTTATCTGAATGCTGCGCTTGTAGTCCCATTTTTGAAGAGCTTGGATATGTGAGGATGTTCACAGTTTGCTTTAAATTTTACTATTGTTCAATCAATGTCATGCATTTTTCTTTGGAGTTATTTTATTTTATTTTATTTATGGTTGTCATACTCCAGAGCCTTTTTCAATTTCCTCCCCTTTAAATTCATAGAACCGAAGGGACAGCTTCTACTAATTGATGGAAAAACAGAAGATGAAGTTTGTAGAAGTTTAGAAAGAGTGCTTCGTACAATGCGGATAACTACCTCAGAGCCCAAGGTACGCTTACTTTGTATCAATTTAGAATCCAGTGATTGGGAAGCTTTGCTTACTTGGTGTTCTTTTTCTTGTTCATTCTGTTTTTTGAGTTTTGTGGTTTCTTTTGGACCTTGGAGGATATGTTATTATTTGCTCGTGGTACTCTTTGTCTTTGTCTTATTTACTAAATTTATTTTCCAACCTAAAGTAATAATAATATCTTGTGAAATGCTTCTTGTATTGTATGCATTCATCGCTGTGTCCGGATATAACATTCTTTTTAGTAAACAATATAATTCAGATCAGGATAGTTTAAAAGGTTTTGAAGTTAATCTTTTCATTGTTCTGCTCTGTCAATCAGGATGTGGCTTTTGTTGTTGATGGATGGGCTCTTGAGATAGCACTTAAACACTACCGCAAAGCTTTCACTGAGCTGGCAGTGTTGTCAAGGACTGCTATATGCTGTCGTGTGACACCATCGCAAAAAGCACAGGTGTTTTTTTTACAACAGTACTGGTGTATAAAATTATGTTGCCTGGTCTTGTTTTAAGAAGCTATATTTTACATTCATTTTTTCTAAGTTTCTATTCTCTGTTATATTCTTGGCTTGTCCATCTTGGTTCTATTTAACTAACTTATTAGAAGATGAAGGACAAGACAAGGCCAAATATTTTTTGTTTTCCTCTTGGTGGAGAACATAATACTGCTGTTTGTATTGTTTCTGTTAATTTATCAAAAAATTACGGCATTGGTGTGACTTGTATACCACTATTTGATGCAGCTTGTACAGATATTAAAATCATGTGATTATAGAACATTGGCAATTGGCGATGGAGGAAATGATGTAAGGATGATACAACAAGCAGATATTGGTGTGGGCATAAGTGGCCGAGAAGGATTGCAGGCAGCAAGAGCAGCTGATTACAGCATTGGAAGTAAGCCTTTGTTTATGGTTCAGTTTATGTTCCTGTTCTGTATCAGAAAAAACTTTTCCATGTTGTTCTTACTAGCAGAGAAAAATACCAGATTTCAGTAATGATATTATGATTCTTTTGTTAATTTGCAGAGTTTAGATTCCTAAAGAGATTAATTTTGGTCCATGGCCGGTATTCATACAACCGTACAGCATTTCTCTCCCAGTATTCATTCTATAAGTCCTTATTGATATGCTTCATCCAAATCTTGTGAGTTTTCTAACAACAATGGCCTTCCTTTTTCTTTTCATCATTAAACAGTAAACTATTTCGAATATTGATGCATGTAGAAAAATATTCTGAATACTAATTCAATTGTATCAAGAGTACAAGCACTGATCTCAATATATAGACGAGCTCTAACTATGGGTCTGATCAATGGGCCTAATACAAAAAATTCTAATAATAGTATACATACATACACAACAATGCCCTAGCAAGAAGTCCAGGGTAATTGTTTATTATGAAAGTACACAAAAACCCACACAAGTGGCTCCAAAAAAGTAAACATCAACAACATGTTGTTTCTCTTTTCTCTCTATCCTTGTTTGATTACGAATGTTGCAATGCAAGAGAAGTACATTTAAATTTCTTTCTATTCTCAAACTTTTAAGGTACTGACAAGTTATTCTATTTCAGTTTTTCATTTATTTCAGGCGTTTCTGGAACCAGCCTCTTCAATTCTGTTAGCTTGATGGCTTATAATGTTTTCTACACTAGTGTTCCTGTTCTGGTCAGTGTGCTTGACAAAGATCTTAGTGAGGAAACTGTGCTCCACCATCCTCAAATTTTATTCTACTGCCAAGCAGGAAGGTTTGCCATTTTTGCTGCTATTTTTCTCACTTTTTAAAATTCTATCAAGCCTTCTCATTTTTTTTAATATATTGGTAGCTGCATTTTATGACAACAATCAAAATTTATTACAGCTGAAAATCCTTTTTAACAAACCAAAGTGTAAACATGTTATTTAACTTGTGCTGAATATAACAACTTCATTGGTGAACATCAAACTAACTGTCACTATTGGAACAGGCTTCTAAATCCAAGTACATTTGCTGGATGGTTTGGGCGATCCCTCTTCCATGTAAGCGTTGCTTATGAGTGTATTTATATAAATGATAACCAATATCTATAAATTACTGATTCTTAAGAAGCTTATCATCTCGAGTTGTGCCCTAAATCTATTATTATTTAATTTCGGGAACATTATATGGCAGTATAGTTCCTCATTGTTATTGATTGTCATTTGCAGGCAGTAGTTGTATTTATAATAAGCATACATTCATATGCCTACGATAAGAGTGAAATGGAGGAGGTTTCAATGGTTGCACTTTCTGGTTGTATATGGTTGCAGGCTTTTGTAATAACAATGGAGACCAAGTAAGCTTAAATATTAGTACTGCTTTAGATGCTTTTCTGTTAGTAGAATTACTTTTTTGCTTGATTGCAAATGTAATTAAATCGGTAACAGAACTTGAAAAGATCGATTAGTTTGAAAGTATATGTTAGTTGCTTGAACCTGCTGGAAAAAATTATACGGTTTGATTGTTTGACCTATGTTTGATGCCTGCAGTTCATTTACAATATTGCAATATCTTGCTATATGGGGCAACTTGGCTGCCTTTTATGTCATCAACTGGATCTTTAGTGCTCTTCCTTCGTCAGGGATGTATACAATTATGTTCCGGTTGTGTCGACAACCATCATATTGGATAACAATATTTGTAAGTAAATTTCTTCATCTTTTGCCATCAATGGAATGATCTTCACTCTCATTTTAACCCCTCTCTCTTTTTCTCTTCCATTTCTCCCTTCATGAAGAATGCATACATTATTTTGTTGTGTTTGTTACTTTCTCTGTAAGTTTTTGTAAACAAAAAGCAAAGGGAAAATATAGTGAGATTTTTGTAACAACTGAAAATGTAAACAACAAACATAGCAAACATAATCCCATTATTTCCTTGTTCTCGTTTCGTTTGTCAGTTCATGAGATTTCACAATTAAATCTTTTTTGATACAGCTCATGACTGCTGCTGGGATGGGTCCAATTCTAGCCATCAAGTACTTTAGATATACATATAAATCGAGCAAAATCAATATACTTCAGCAGGCCGAACGCGTAGGGGGACCAATTTTGTCTCTTGCCACCATTGAGCCTCAGCTCAGATCTATGGAGAAAGATGTTTCTACATTGTCAATAGCACAACCCAAAAACAGAAATCCTGTATTTGAACCTCTGCTATCAGATTCTCCAAATTCTACGAGAAGATCTTTCGGACCAGGAGCACCATTTGATTTTTTTCAGCCACAGTCTAGATTATCATTTTCTAACTACACAAGAAATAGCAAGGATAAATAAAATCAACAAGCAGTTGGAAGAGCAGTATATGCTGCAGCTTAATTTGTATATCCCTTTTTTGACTAAGTTTACATTGTTAGTTCCTTGTTTACTGATATTATTATTGTAAATTGGCCCCTCTAAAATGTCTTTATATAATTGATGACGTTAAGATAAAAGGAAATAAATGCTCATTAATCTATAGATTATATATATCTATTATATATATCTTATTGTCTTGTAATTTTGTTTGCATTTTTTTTTGTTTTCTAACTTCTGAAGGGATACAGATTTCACTGTTTCAGTCTCCAATATTTTATCTTCTTTTTATCACAATTATTTATTTTAAGAATTTTACATTTTATTAACAAATCAAATAAACTTATATTTAAAAAATTACAAAATAAACTGAACCTTAGTATTTGCTGACAAAAAGATAACTGACAAAGATGGTGAGGGCAGATAAGGGACCTCATGCCCAGACAAAATAAAGTTTGGGTTGTTTCCTCTCTGCACACCACCATTATCCAAACCTTACCAACCAGAAGAGTTGCTGACTCTAAACATAACCCCTATGATTTACTCCCCTACCTACTCTAGGAAATTTTCAAACCATATCCCTATACTTATCTCCGTAAGGTAGGAGATTCTGTACTTTGTATTGTAGATCTACAAAAGAGGTGTACTCTTTGATCAAATCCGCCTTCACCATTTTTTCATTTTCGATCTTTATCTGTTTCGTCCCTACTGTTGGTTTAACCCGATTTCTCACATTCTTTTGTTATGTGATACCTACAAAGTAATGCATAAGAAGTAGAAAATACATTTGCAACCAAATTCATCAAAGCAGTATCACAGTTGTAACAATTACTTTCGACATCTCTTTTAGTTCCTTCAACACACCTCTAAAGTCCAAGTAGCATTATTCTTTTTTTCGCTCTCTAGAAGTGCAAACCTGACAAAATAACTATTCTCAGTAGATGTAACACCAACCATCTCCAATAGTGGAAGTATGCGCCTGATGATCTTATACGTCGAATCAATGATGAACACAATACGAAACATATTAAACAACTTGATGAAATAAGGATGAGTCCAAAATATATCTCTAATGTTGAACAACGTTGAATTAATGATGAGCACAAAGTTTGGAAGAGTTCATACAGAATCCGGAGATGAGCACAAAGTTGAATCAATTATGAGCACAGAGTTCGAAAGAGTTCATACAGAATCTAGAGATGCATCTCCGAATGCAACACATGTTTTTTTAAGTTTAAAAACAAACTTAATTTGATCAATGAGGTTTCAAACAAAAGATCTTTACCTAAAATTTCAGCTTCTTTTACTCCTTTTGATGTGATGAAACAAAAGAATTAAGATTTGGAATGAAAATGTTGATTGAGAATGAAAAGATTTTTGGAAAGAGTTTGGAGTGAAAAACAAGTATGAGTCTGTGATCATGCAGGTGAGTGTTTTATCAACTTATTCAGAAAATACATCTCCGGAAATATCTGACATGCAAAGGTGACATGCCTAGTTAGATAATTAAGAGAGTGTTCAATTGATTAAGAGTCTTGTTCTAATTGTCTAATCGATTAGATCTTTTGCCTAATCAATTAGACGAGGCTTGATTAAGTCTATAACCGATTGGGATAATCTCTTAATGATTGATAACGATTTTATATCAAATTTTTTTATTTTAGGCTTTAACAATCAATTATTTGAGGTACCTAATCCATTAGTCTAATTGATTTGGTGAGTTAATAGTCCCATAGATTGTTTCCAAGATTATACCTCACCCTAATCTATAGATATATAACTTCTCTATCACTTTTTCACATCCAAAAAATATAAAAAATCTCACTTTTCATTTATCTCATCTCCTTTCTAAATCTCTCATATTTTCTCACATATTTTAACCATAGTGCTTCAAGAGTGTTCTTGAGCCTAAGTGAGGATTATTGTTCTGGGTGAGGGAAAAAATGTAAATTTACCGAAGAGTGAATTTTCTCTTGAGTGAATAATTCTTCCAAAGGAAGTTGTTATTTTGCGAGCTAAATTGGTTAAAAGCTTTTGTTTGTGGGCTGTCTTAGGAAATCTCTGTCTGGTTCTTGAGTTTCACCAAGGAAGAAAAATATCTCTTTTGGTTTGTGAAGATCTACCAATGGAAATCTCTGCAATGGTTCTTGAGCCCAGCTTGGTCAAAAGCTCCATTAATTAGATATCGACCTGATTAAAATCTCTCTTAGTTTATGAGTTCAACATGGTGTAAAAGCTCAGTAGGTTTGAGATCAACTCGGTAAAAATATCAATTCAGTTTGTGGTTAACCTGTGTAAAACCTCGGTTTATTTTGGAAGATAACCAACTTAAATCTCTGTCTTGGTTTGAGATCAGGCTTGCAAAATCTTTGTTTGGTTTTGAGACTAACCGCTCTAAGAATTGTTCGCTATTTGGTTAGAAGTTATCCTGAAAACTTCATTTCCTTGTATAAGGGGGTTCATGGGCATAGGATTCTAAAAGCTCTCAAGTCTAGTGGATATGCTTAAGAAAAATGATTGGGGTCATGATTAGATCTTCTTGGTCGATCCTCTATAACTCTTCAGTGTTATTTCTCTTCCCTTATCTCTTTTATTTTCCAGTTATTTTCTTTACTTTGAACTTCTGCTGCATATTTAGTCAATTGTTTTATAACATGGTTTTAATTAGGCTATTATCAGGGTTTCTAGCACCAATAAATAAATGTTCGTGGAGAAAATAAGAACAGGATGAAAGTCAATCACTTCATCGAGTCCCTTACACAATAATCATCTAACGATTTTCATGAAGTAATAAAGAGAGAAAAATTCTATTTTCATGAATAAGAGAGAATATAAAGAAAATAAAATGTGACACTAAATAAAGGGTCCCATATATGAACAACTCCCCAAGATGAAGAAAACGACGAATGAAGAACATAACAAACTAAATGTCAGACAACAAAAAGCTTTATGACTTCCGACCAGGATAAAAATTAAGGGGATCCAATTGTTGAAAGAAATCCTCCATAAAAAGTTAATAGATGAGTCACCTAAACCAAGGGGCAAATGGGTTTCAATACGAATATATGACATCCCTACCATCTGGTGAAAAGCCACAACATGGATAATTGATTTTAGTTAAACATGGTGATTGAGAAGTTGACCCATAAAGGATAATTAAAGAAATACATCAAAGGGTTTCGACTAGAAGATGACACAATCCGGGACTAAAATAGATAGACTAGGCCATAATAGCCAATAAGGGAGGACAAATACCAACACAATAATAAAGATGATCATCAACCTAGACACACCACCAATAAGATAAAAAATGGTTTCTTTGGAATAAGTGAGTCCATGTTCATAAAGGACATGATACATAAGACATGTTAATCATGTAAGTAACAGGTTTGGAGAGTTGACACTTCCTCAAACCTTGCACCTCACTTTCTCAAAAATATATCAAGAATTACTTACCCCCCACAAAGATGACATGATGGTAATGGATGTGAAAAACTTCAAATGGGATGTGAAAAGTCCTCATAGACCTGTCAACTTAGTCGACATATTGTATTAGGATGCTGTCATACGGTGAACTGGACTTTTTTGTGGTTTTAATCGCAATGTCGCGGTTAGCAAGAGTCGCCACCGACTTTTCTTTTATCCAATAAGGAAAGGTGGAAAAGAACAGGAAAGACCTTAATTTAGATTTTGGGTTCGGGAGGTACATTATGCAAAGGGAAGGTGTTAGCACCCTTTGTATCCATGGTTATCCATGGGCTCTTAATTGCTCGATCACTTATATTATTTTTGTCTAAAAAAGTGTTTGTGAATTGTTTGAAAAATTGTTTTGAAAAGAGAATTTAACTTTGTAATGATTCTTGTATGAATGTATACAAAGTGGTTATCCCGTTTTAGTTTTGAAAATTGTTTAGAAAAATATAACTCGGTAATGATTCTAGTATGAATGTATACCAAGTGGTGATTTTCTAAAGGCATTTTGAAAGGTGTGAGGTGCAAAAAAAAAATGTTTTAAGTTGTGAGCCAGCAATTAAGAGTTATACCGACCCAAGGTCTTTACGGGCATTTCCTATCCTTATGAGGGTAAAACTGTCCTTATTATTGAGAAATAAGTAGTTTTATCCTTTGGATGTAAAAGGGTCATCGATTGGTCATTGAAGGCAACAGTTACGAGGATACCTTAGCATTCGAAGGGACTATCATCATTTAACCGTAGGCAACATCGGAGGGTCATCGAGGGACAAAGTTGTATATTCGAAGGCAACATCCGAGGGACTATAATTTATTTTATGATGATTTAACCGAAGGGTCTTTGCTAAGGGTATCCCCACGTTCGCGGGACATGACCGTAATATCGTAATCGTAAGGCAACAAAGAGAGGTCCAAGATCACTTATTCAAAGGCAAAGTTTTACAATTAATTATATAATTAGGATGAAACTCCACATTAAAATTATTAAAAATAATATATTAAAAAATTAATACATTAGAAATTAATACATTAAAAATTAATTTAGGGTGAAACTCCACAAGGGTATCCCACAAATAAAGTGGAATACCTAGCCAATAACCTTTTCCTGGGATATGTGAACCTTTACGAAACTCAAAAAAAAGAAACATGTCAGAACACCAAATCAGGGTGCAATCGAAGATTACACCGGAGAAATATCACAACAATAAATAGGATAGGATGAATAATGCATGGCTATGATAAAATATAAAAAAAAAAAAAGAATAGAAAAGTCAGCTACTGTCTCGTTCGCCTCTGCCTCGCCTAGCGAAGGCCAGGCGAATACTCGCCCCAGGCTCGCCTAGCGAGGTGCTAGCGAGCGGCCACGGATTTTGAATTTGAAAACAGCCCCATGTTAGGAACTTTGAATTTTATGGCATTTTATCACAGGAATAACATGGTCAAACATTCAGGGTATTCAGGCATATTTAAATTCCCATACGAAAGCAAATTATATATCAACATTTAATCATGATGCATTATATATGTAGATATGGCCAATTGAAAGTATAAACAATAGAGATACGCAAACCTATTTGCCAATTCAAGGTTGAAGGGATTGACCACTTGTAGTATCGGAATAAGTTAGGCAGCGGGAATTGGACGGCGATGGCTTCGGTGCAGATGGGCTGCCTTCAGGGTTTCTTTACTCTGAATTCTCTGGGTAGGCAGGGTTCCTATGCCAAAGTTTCTATCCGTCCTTCTCTATTCTCTCTCTTTCTTTTTCCTCAAGGTTTTGTTCCAAGGAAACCTCAGAGTGTTTTGCTTCTCTTCCTTCTTTCTCCAGTAAATCTCCCAGTGTAAACTCCAAGTCTCACTCCCCCACTGAAACTTCAGTATTTATAGACTAATTTCGTGGGTAATGGGTTTGGAATGAGGGAGACCCAAGTCCAAAATAATTTGTTATATTTTATTTATTTATTTATTTTAATTATTTAATTAATTAATTAATTAATTAATTAATTAATTAATTTTTTTTTTTCTTTTTTTTTTTTTTTTTTTTTTTTTTTTTTTTTTTTTTTTTTTTTTTTTTTTTTTTTTTTTAGAAAAAAAGATGGGTAATTTTTGGGGTATGACAGCTGCCCCTGTTCAATATTCTTGAACCGAGAGAGTTAGGATGGCGTGTATGTCATTCGTGGTCTGGAGGTGGAAGATTATTGAACACTAGAATGCCCCAAAAATTTGCACTTGAGAATCGACAGTTGGTCTTGATGGAGATGGGCTTAAAGGTGCCATCCGGGAGGTTTGATGACGAAAGCTTCAGATCGCGCCGTATATTAGGCCAATTTGAAGACATGGGTGCCACACTGGGTCGTACGTTAGACCGTATAATGAGTCATCCATTAGGCTGCCGACTTCGCTGGGGAGTCGGAGTGTGTCATATGCTGTTGGGGATAAAGGGTCAGAATGGACCATACGCTAGATCGTATCTGAGTTGCAGAATGAGCCGTACGTTAGGCTGAATCTGATGACGAAAGGGGTAGTCGTACGTTAGACTACACTTCAGAAATGTACCGTATGTTAGGTAGCATCTGAGGGGATGGACATCCGAACGGGTCGTACGTTAGACCGTCGCAGAATGAGTCGTCTGTTAGGCCGCATCTGATGATGAAAGCGGTAGTCGTACGCCAGACTACACTTCAGAAATGTACCGTACGTTAGGTAGCATCTGAGGGTTGTAAGATCCAAACGGGTCGTACGTTAGACCGCGTTGGGGTTGTTGAAGTTCAGAATGGATCGTACGTTAGATCGTATCCGAGTTGTAGAATGAGCCGTCCGTTAGGCTGCATCTGAAAAAGAAAGTAGTCGTACGCTAGACTACACCCCTGAATGTACCGTACGCTAGGCAGCATCTGAGGATTTGAAGGTCCAAATGGGTCGTACGTTAGACCGCATTGGAGTTGCTGAAGAAGTCATATGTTGGGCTGAATCAGAATGAACCGTACGTTAGGCTGTATCTGATAACCTGTATATGTTGTACTTGCAATAAATGTCTGGGTTGGGCTTAAAGATGCCATCGTTAGGAGGATATCGAAGTGTTGTCAGAATGAATGTTCCCATGAACTGTATTTGAAATATGTATCTGAATCTTGAATGTGATTGATAAAGGTGTCTGTCTGAATGAACCTTTTATTTTGACTATATCAGGAGGATAAATAACCTGCAAAGAAAAGTTAGCTTCATGCTATGTCATGATGTATGAGATGTTTCGTGTTATGTTAAAATAAATGCGAATGTTGTATGCATGCGTATGCTGTGAAATGATGTAATGAATGAGTTATGCGTATGAGAAGTTCTGCTTGGGGACTCTACTGGGGAAAATAAATCCCCATCTACTGATTTGAGACATTTGTGTCGATGACCCTTTCTCGGCTGGGGATGCTTGATTTCTGTCTGATGGTGGAAATATTCAACAGAGCCTGGTTGGGGATGGATGAGATGATCAATCTGTCTGGTGACGCCGACCTCTGTTGGGGAGTAACTGGCTGTGCCTGGGGATACTGCCATTTTCTGAGGAAAAAAAAACAGGCTTGCTGGGGAAGAGAATTGGTAGCGGATTCATTGGAAGCATGATTAGACCTTTTCCTTGATCCTGAAGTCGGGTAGTAATTGCTATTGCTATTCTATGCATGTATTTTTGGTAAGCATCAGTCATATTCAAATGCACATATTAATTCAAATTAAATCAATGGACATTTACGCAACCAAAACAGAAAAGTAAAAACAAAAGCATCTTTTTTTTGAAAGAGGGTTGTATTGATTTTGAAAGGAGGCCTAGGCAATTTGTGTACAAGGAGACAGAAATCCTAGTAAGAGGAAATTGTCGAAAACAAAGAGAAAGCTATGTGGAAGAAGTCCTATTGATTTTAAGCCTACTACTGTCATTATGTCTTCGAGCATCTCATCCCTTGCTGTCGGATAGAAGTGATTGGCTTGGTCAGTCCCTCGAACTTGGATGAAAGTTGACTGAGAACGGGACATAGTCATACGCTTTAATCCCTAATTTTTGCCTGGACCGCCTTTTCAGGTTTTCAGTCCACCAGGATACCCTTTTTTGCCCAAGCCGCCTTTTCAGGTTTTCGACTTGCCGGGTGTACATTTTTTTTTTATATCCTTAATTTTTGCCCGAACCCTTTTGGTTTGCCGGGATGCCCTTACTTTTGCCTAGATACGTCGATCTAGCGGGTCTCTTTTATGCGTAGTATTTTTTAACTATGTCCGCGTTCACGGGATGTGGGAAGTCTTCACCATCCATTGTAGCGAGTATCATGGCTCCACCAGAGAATACCTTCTTAACCACAAATGGCCCTTCATATGTGGGAGTCCATTTGCCTCTGGGATCACCTTGTGGTAGAATGATACGCTTGATCACCAAGTCGCCAAGTTGGTACACCTGTCTCTTAACTCTTCTGTTAAATGCCTGGGTCATGCATTTCTGATATATCTGCCCATGACAAACAGCCGCAAGTCTCTTCTCATCAATCAGATTTATCTGATCGAGTCGAGTCTGAATCCATTCATCTTCATCTAAGCCCGCCTCTTTCATGATTCTTAGAGAGGGAATCTGAACTTCCACTAGTAAGATGGCTTCCATTCCATAGACTAAAGAGAACGGAGTTGCCCCTGTCGTAGTGCGCACTGAAGTGCGATAACCGTAAAGAGTAAAGGGTAACATCTCATGCCAGTCTTTGTATGTTACTGTCATTTCTTGCATGACCTTCTTGATATTGTTAGCAGTCCCCACGGCGCCGTTCATCTTTGGCCGGTACGGA
This sequence comes from Lathyrus oleraceus, assembly GCF_024323335.1. Classification (NCBI taxonomy): domain Eukaryota; kingdom Viridiplantae; phylum Streptophyta; class Magnoliopsida; order Fabales; family Fabaceae; genus Lathyrus; species Lathyrus oleraceus. The sequence goes on from NC_066584.1 coordinate 53,999,109, forward strand.
GAAGAGTTATGGTGTTTTATTTTGAACTGCGTGCAGAGTTCAGTAATCATCTTGTTGTTCAAATTAGTACCATTGTCAGTGATAACTCTTTCAGGAGACAGCAGGTTTCTCAAATAGGTATTTGATAGAATCCATCTTAGAAGTCAATAAGGTGGTATGATTCAACATATACTGTCTTAGTCGGCGAGCAGCCCAGGCCAAAGCACAATAAGCTTTCTCGGGCTGTGAGTATCTTGTTTCACAGTCGGTACCTTTTGCTAAGGCAGTATATGGCATGCTCTTTTCGACCAGACTCGTCATGTTGCCCCAACACACCTCATTGAATTTTCTAACACGGTCAAATACGTAATTAAAGGTCTTCCTTCAACTGGTGGCATCGGAACTGGAGGTTCTTGGCGATATTTCCTGATTTTGTCATAAGCTTCTTGGCATTCATCATTCCATACCATCTCTTGATTTTGTCTCAGTAATTTGAAGATGGGTTTGCAGGTAGCAGTCAAGTGTGGAATGAATCGGGCAATGTAATTCGAGTGCCCCAAGAAACCTCTGACTTCTTTCTTGTTTATTTCAGTACCCAGATTTACAATTTCAATTGATTCCTCATGCGGCTGTATAGTCTTTTCTTCTTGCAGTAGTCGGGCAAGTTCTCCAGGGACTTCACAATCTTCCTCGCTTCCATCCTCGGCTTGGTAGATCGGATTTTCAAAGTCATAATGAACAGTAGCAGAGTCATTACCAACAGGATCCAGAGTGGATATGGATCGGCAAATTGTTACGTGAGTGTGTGCAAGAAACATAGCTTGTTTGAAAAATGACAGGAAAGATAAAGAGCGCAATATTTGAATGCAAAAAGTCCATTGATCTATTGAATATGAATATGCTTATGAAAATGACAAACCCTTAACAAATTAGCCATTGTGCCTCGGGCATAGACACAATGCTTTAAGAAGTTTGATTGTAAAAGAAAATTAAAATTTGCAATTCTAGAATAAACAATAACAATTACTCCTGACTAAAGGAAATCGGGATAATGTCTTCAGTCTTCCAATTGTTGAGTCCGTCACCAATTGTTGGGAAAATCCAACTATCCAAGTCGCAATCACTATCAGCATCTTCCATAGCATTAATCTGATTTTTGACTATCTTTCCAGAGTTAAACCCCAGGCCAGCTTTATCAGACTTGTACGGTACATTGATCAGTTGACCCCAACCAGCACGATCACCATTTTCAATCGCGGCTTGAGCATCTTTCAGAGAGATCATGACAGGGGGAGCACGAACAACCTTGGGCACAAGGGGAGTTGGCTTAAGGACAGGACTGGGTGGAGGAACCACTTCAAATGACTGAGAAGGAGTCTCAAAGAATTCACCATCCATCTCGACGTATTTGAAGGCTTGCACACTACTGACAATATACTCTTCTTCTCCACATACAGTGACAACCATGCCTGCTATTGGATACTTCAGCTTTTGATGAAGCGACGAAGCTACCGCACCTGCCCCATGGATCCAAGGGCGCCCCAACAAGCAGGAGTAGGCGGGACGAATGTCCATCACGTGAAAGGTAGTGTTGAAGACTTGAGGTCCTATCTTGATAGGGAGAACCACTTCACCATAGAAAACACTCTTCGCACCATCGTAAGCACGCACCACAACATCACTAGGTTTCAGTTCAATGCCTTTGTAGTCAAATTTATCGAGTACAGCTTTCGGGAGCACATTCAAGGAAGAGCCGTTGTCGATCAACACGTGAGCCAGGGTGATCCCCTCACACTCGATGGAGATATGCAGAGCTTTATTGTGATTCTTTCCTGCTGGCGTCAGGTCAGCATCGGAAAAGCCTAGGCCATTGTCAACAGTCAAATTAGCAACATAATGTTCGAATTGATCGACGGATGTTTCTTGAGGCACATGAGCGGTCTTCAAGAATTTCATCAACGCATTGGCATGGGATTCAGAGGATAATAACAAGGACAACATTGAGATTTTAGACGGAGTATGCCCCAATTGTTCCACTACATCAAAATCGCTCTTACGGATGATTTTCAGCATCTCTTCCATTTCCTGTTTGGCAACATCTTCAGAAGTAACTTCGACCGATGTCTCTGACTGAGGAGGATTGACTGGTCTTTTTCCTCGAATTTCGGGAGCGGGAGGTGAGATTTCTGGGGAGTAGATCCTTCCACTTCGAGTAACTTTACTAGTCCCCACAATATCATTAGGATTAGCAGAACTACCAACCTGCTTTATGCCATGGATGTAAACGTCGCCTCCATAGTTCCACGGAATAGCTTTGCTGGAGGAATATGGCACGGGGCCAGGTGCGGTAATAATCAGGGGAGCCACTTTGGGCTCAGCGGTAATCTTCACAGGCACTCTAGTAGCGGTAATCTTCACTGGAGCTTTGGACCTAGCAATCACAGATACCTCTTCAATAGAGTTGTCCACCTTAGGAACCCTTTCAAATAGAATTGTACGATCATCCATCAGCCGTTGAATGCCGTTCTTCAACTTCAAACAATCATTGGGTCGGAGTACACAGAGATCGCAATCTTCAGCACAACCTGGAAATAAACCAGCTTGCAATAAATTCTTCTTAACGATCAGGAGAGGAGATGCTAAATCAGCAACGTCAGTAACGTGAGAATTGTCGTCCACAACATTAACATTCTGGTCATGATTAGGCATAGGTGCTGTGATGACATTGGGGGTCGCCGGAGGATCAAATTCAATTTCTCCAGCGTCGATCATATCCTGAATCTTGTTCTTCAACAACCAGCAATCATTCGTATCATGCCCGGGGCTATCGGAGTGATAGGCACACCTGGCGTTGGGATTATAACGAGGAGAAGTAGTGTTGGGATTTGCAGGAGGGCCTCTGAGGGTAATCAAATTGGCCTTTAACATACTCTGCAGTGCTTGGGTTAAAGTCATATTGATCTTGGTAAACTGTCTTCTCGACCTGTCTTGTCTGTGTTGGAAGTTCTGAGATGGCGGTGCGGCAATTGTAACTGCCCCAACAGTATGGTCACGATTCTTCTTGTTATGCTTCCTCTCACTGTACACAGCATTTGATTCATTCTTTCCCTGATAGGACTTTTTGGTGCTTGCAGAAGTAGCTGCCTGTATCTTTCCACTTCGAATGCCGCTTTCAACCCGTTCACCTGTCAAGATAAGTTCAGTGAAACCTGACGAGGAACTTCCCAGTAGATGGCTGTAGAATGGGCCAGTCAGTGTACCCATGAACATGTCCACTAACTCTCGATCAGTCATAGGGGGTTTGACTCTGCCAGCCAAATCTCTCCACTTTTGAGCATATTCTTTGAAACTTTCTTTAGAGCCCATAGTCATATTTTGTAGCTGTAGCCGAGTAGGCGCTAACTCAGAATTATACTGGTAGTGCTTGTAGAAAGTTGTTGCTAAATCAGTCCATGTGCGGATGTTAGAGCTCTCAAGCTGATAATACCACTCTAACTGTGTGCCAGACAGACTCTCTTGGAAGAAATGGATCCACAGTTTCTTATCAGTAGTGTGCGGCTGAATCTTTCTCACATAAGCCCTTAGATGCATCTGAGGACAAGAGGCACCATCATACTTAGTGAAAATGGGAACCTTGAATTTGCGGGGAATGACCACATCAGAGACCAGACCCAAGTTTTCGAAATCCAGACCGGGCACTTTCTGCCCCTCCATAGCTAGCATACGTTCTTCCAGCAACTTGTACTTATCATCCTCCGGAGAGTACTGTTCATGTTCATAATCTTCATCGTCGTCCTCAGAATTGACGAGATTAGGATTCTCATCTTCCGAATCATTCTCGGTCTCTTCTTCTGAATCCTTCGGAATTCTAATCTTGACTCCTGTAACCTGTCCCTTAAGCCTTCTCCCCGGGTTGATGTAACCCACAGGTTTCTGGTCCTTCTTCTTCTCCATCAAAAGAGCTTTCAGTTCTTCCTGCCCCTTAGATAAGCTCAGCATCATTTCCTGGAATTGAGCATTCTGGGCCTGGAGATCTTTGACAGTTTGTTCGAGAGCCATTGTTCAATCTGTTTGAATCTGCTGGAATCTGTTGGAATCTGTTTGATAGGAAAATCGTGAGAACACTGATCCTTTAGAATACCTGTTATGCGATGCAATGCAATGTATGAAATGTTTTCAAGGACTTTCGGGATTTAACTTTGCATAAACTAACAAAAAGAGCTTTTTTTTTTCTTTTCTCTTTTGTTTTTGCTTTTGTTTTTGTTTTTTTCTGTTTTTTTTTTTTAGCAGAGTTAAATCCCTAAATCCTTGAAATGGTTAGTACAATGCCATGATGTTATGATGTTATGTTGTTAGATAAATAACAAGCACAAGCAAGTCACACAACAATCATTCCTAGGTTTTAAGGCTTGCGTGAGTTCCATAGGTAAATACCCTCCCCACTGAAGTTTGGTTGGTTCAACCTGTCTTAGAATAGTAACCGGGTTCTAGAAGGATCTCAAATCATTGACCTTTCCTTAAGTCCACTTCAGTGCAACACCAAGTGGTTGACCGAAGCTTCCCTAAAGTCCAATCTCAAAGAGTGTAGTATCGAGTCTCAACCAACTCCAGTCGGAACCGAAGCCAGTTATCTCACTACTTTCTAATGGCCAGGATGAGTCAATTAGGGTTCTAAAGGTCTGGTTAATGCTTTTATGACACCACGCGAATGCCAAATATTTCCTCAACTAACATGAGGAACATCAGGACATCCAAAGTGCCACATTAACCGTAGCCATCATTTTGACCATTCTAGTATACGCCGGACAGTCGCGATGATCTCTTGCTACTTACCTAAGGTACACTAGATCCGGGTGTAGGATCTTTCACTCAAGCATAACATACCCAAGCAATCCCTTAAAAATAAATCAGACAAATTGAATAAGTGATCTTGTTTTTAAGGTAACCTCTCTTTTTAAGGTCCCCAGCAGAGTCGCCAGTTCTGTCATACGGTGAACTGGACTTTTTTGTGGTTTTAATCGCAATGTCGCGGTTAGCAAGAGTCGCCACCGACTTTTCTTTTATCCAATAAGGAAAGGTGGAAAAGAACAGGAAAGACCTTAATTTAGATTTTGGGTTCGGGAGGTACATTATGCAAAGGGAAGGTGTTAGCACCCTTTGTATCCATGGTTATCCATGGGCTCTTAATTGCTCGATCACTTATATTATTTTTGTCTAAAAAAGTGTTTGTGAATTGTTTGGAAAATTGTTTTGAAAAGAGAATTTAACTTTGTAATGATTCTTGTATGAATGTATACAAAGTGGTTATCCCGTTTTAGTTTTGAAAATTGTTTAGAAAAATATAACTCGGTAATGATTCTAGTATGAATGTATACCAAGTGGTGATTTTCTAAAGGCATTTTGAAAGGTGTGAGGTGCAAAAAAAAATGTTTTAAGTTGTGAGCCAGCAATTAAGAGTTATACCGACCCAAGGTCTTTACGGGCATTTCCTATCCTTATGAGGGTAAAACTGTCCTTATTATTGAGAAATAAGTAGTTTTATCCTTTGGATGTAAAAGGGTCATCGATTGGTCATTGAAGGCAACAGTTACGAGGATACCTTAGCATTCGAAGGGACTATCATCATTTAACCGTAGGCAACATTGGAGGGTCATCGAGGGACAAAGTTGTATATTCGAAGGCAACATCCGAGGGACTATAATTTATTTTATGATGATTTAACCGAAGGGTCTTTGCTAAGGATATCCCCACGTTCGCGGGACATGACCGTAATATCGTAATCGTAAGGCAACAAAGAGAGGTCCAAGATCACTTATTCAAAGGCAAAGTTTTACAATTAATTATATAATTAGGATGAAACTCCACATTAAAATTATTAAAAATAATATATTAAAAAATTAATACATTAGAAATTAATACATTAAAAATTAATTTAGGGTGAAACTCCACAAGGGTATCCCACAAATAAAGTGGAATACCTAGCCAATAACCTTTTCCTGGGATATGTGAACCTTTACGAAACTCAAAAAAAAGAAACATGTCAGAACACCAAATCAGGGTGCAATCGAAGATTACACCGGAGAAATATCACAACAATAAATAGGATAGGATGAATAATGCATGGCTATGATAAAACATAAAAAAAAAAAGAATAGAAAAGTCAGCTACTGTCTCGTTCGCCTCTGCCTCGCCTAGCGAAGGCCAGGCGAATACTCGCCCCAGGCTCGCCTAGCGAGGTGCTAGCGAGCGGCCACGGATTTTGAATTTGAAAACAGCCCCATGTTAGGAACTTTGAATTTTATGGCATTTTATCACAGGAATAACATGGTCAAACATTCAGGGTATTCAGGCATATTTAAATTCCCATACGAAAGCAAATTATATATCAACATTTAATCATGATGCATTATATATGTAGATATGGCCAATTGAAAGTATAAACAATAGAGATACGCAAACCTGTTTGCCAATTCAAGGTTGAAGGGATTGACCACTTGTAGTATCGGAATAAGTTAGGCAGCGGGAATTGGACGGCGATGGCTTCGGTGCAGATGGGCTGCCTTCAGGGTTTCTTTACTCTGAATTCTCTGGGTAGGCAGGGTTCCTATGCCAAAGTTTCTATCCGTCCTTCTCTATTCTCTCTCTTTCTTTTTCCTCAAGGTTTTGTTCCAAGGAAACCTCAGAGTGTTTTGCTTCTCTTCCTTCTTTCTCCAGTAAATCTCCCAGTGTAAACTCCAAGTCTCACTCCCCCACTGAAACTTCAGTATTTATAGACTAATTTCGTGGGTAATGGGCTTGGAATGAGGGAGACCCAAGTCCAAAATAATTTGTTATATTTTATTTATTTATTTATTTTAATTATTTAATTAATTAATTAAATTTTTTTTTTCTTTTTTTTTTTTTTTCTTTTTTTTTTTTTTTTTTTTTTCGTTTTTTTTTTTCGTTTTTTTTTTTTTTTTTTTTTTTTTTTTTTTTTAGAAAAAAAGATGGGTAATTTTTGGGGTATGACAGATGCATTCAAGGGACTACAGTTGGCCACAAAGAAACTCAAACCATACTAATGAAGCATGGTTGGGTTGTCAAGGGAATAGGAAAACATGAGATTCCATATTACTCTTATTACTATTTGTTGAAGCACAATGTTGAAGATGAAAAGATGATGAAAAAGAAAGAGAAAAATTGTAACAAACTTTGGATGAAAATTGATTACTTTAGATTTTGTAACAACTAAAACAAACTAAATTTATATACGATTAGAGTCTCTAAATGAAATTAAAATGAACTCTAAATGCAACTGAAATGAATTATAAATAACATTATCCCTTAATTTATATTCCGCTAATTAAAATCAACAACACAACTTCCATTCCTCAAATGGATAAGTTGTTCAGTCTTAATTGCTTTGGTCATAACATCTGCCAGCTGCTTCTGAGTGCTACAATGCACAACTTCAAACACTCCACTATAAACTTGATTTCTCATAAAGTGAAACTTTGTGTCAATGTGCTTAATTCTTCCATCCAACACTGAATTCTTGGCAAGACTTATAGCTGAATTGTTGTCAATCATCAACTTCACATGCTTACTCACATTGATCTTCAGATCCTGCAACAAGTTTAGAATCCAAACATCTTGACAAGCATACAAAATACCTGCAATGTTCTCAGCTTCACAGGTTGACAATCAAACAACTAGTTGCTTCTTGGAGCACCAAGAAATGAGACCTCATAGATACTTGAAGAAATATCCGGAAGTACTTCTTCTACCAACTATGTCTTCACACCAATCAGATTTTGAATAATATATCAGTTCTGAATCATATTCAACACCAGAAGGGAACAAAACTCCATACCTTAGAGTTCCATTAATATATATAAGTATCTTGATAATAGCTTGGTAATGTGACCATTTTTGTTTGTTCATAAACCTACTCACCATTCCAACTGCATAACAAGATGTCAGGTATGGTATTACAAAGATATCTCAACGAGCCCATCAATTGTTTAAAAGTTGTGTCATCTACATCATCACCCTCAAGATCATACTCTAACTTGTGATTTATTTCAGCAGGTGTGATTGCAAACTTGCAATTTATCAACTTAAACCTCTTCTGAAACTCAACTTCGTACTTCAGCTAATGCAAAATTATACCCATATCAAAGTACAAAATCTACATCCCTAGAAAATATACCATATTTCCTAGATCAGTCATCTCAAACTCATTCATCGGCATCTTCTTGAACTTAGCTATCTCATATGAATAACTCCCTGTTAGCAATATGTCATCAACATTGAGACACACCATAATCATATTGCTATCAAATGTATTCTGAACATAAACACCACCCTCCATCTCACATTTTCTGAATTCTTGAAGCTTGAAAAATGAATCAACTTTTAGATTTTAGGCTCTAGGAGCTTGTTTCACTCCATACAAGGCTTTATGCAACTTGTACACCACCCCTTCCCGGTTCTTTTTCATAAATCTAGAAGTTTGTGACACACAAACTTCCCCTTGTAAAGGCCCATTCAAAAATGCAAATTTCACATCTAAATGCATCAGAGCCCAATTTCTATTAGAGGCTCTAGCAAGCACTAATCAAATTGTTTCATGCCTAGCTATAGGCACAAACACCTCAAAGTAATCTAATCCAGATTTATGTAGAAATCCTTTAGCTACTAACCTTGCTTTGTGTTTGCCAATTTATCTATTTGGCTTCAACTTCAGCTTCAACTTGTAAACCCATCTCATGCTGATGGATTTCTTGTTCTTTGGAAGCTCAGTAAAATCACAAGTCTTATTTCTTTATATAACCTCAAGTTCTTCTTTCATGACCTTCAACCACCCTTTCTTATTGAGAGCTTCTTTAATACTAACTGGTTCATAGTCTACCAACATGGCACACTGAATGACTTCCCCTTTAGAGTCTATCTCGGTATCTTGCAATATATCAAACTCTACAATCTTCTTGGTATTTGTCTGATTCTTTGTGGCCTCTAAAATTGTTCAGAATCTTCTCCAGATGCTGGAATAATATCAGATGCTGGACTACCTTAAGAGGTTGGACCACCTTTAGAGGCTTGATTACCACCAGAGTCTAGATCATTATCAGAATTTGGATCAGAATCAAATTCACCTTCAGGTTCTTCTTCAGACCCATCTTCAGAGGAAAAATATCCTTCAAAGTCTTCTTCAGACTCATCTTCAGAGGCAAAATCTCATTTAGAGGTATATTTTACTTCAGAGTTTGAAATATCTTCAGAAGTTAACTTAGGTGTTAATACTACACCAAAGTTGGATTGAGACTTATTCCAATCCCATGTTTTTATTTCCTTCACAATGACATCTCTAATGAGTTCCACCTTGTTAGTGACTGGAAAATAAAGATTATAAACACTTGTACTGTGGTACCAAATAGTAACATTACTTTTCTTATATCATCCGACTTCTTTCTAGTAGCACTTGGAACATGTTTGTAACAAACATAACCAAATACTATGAAACGACTCACACTTTACTTATCTGCAATCCACTTGTAAAAAGTAAAAATTTCCTTTAGATTCTTGGTTGGACACCTATTGAGTACATATGCTGCAGCGGCAACAACTTCTACCCACATGGTGTGAGGGAGCTTCTTCTCCTTCAACATGCTCTTTGTCATATCAAACAAAGTCCTGTTTCTTTTTTCGGCAATACCATTGTATTGTTTAGTATATGGAGCAGTCACCTCATGTTCATCTCCATCCTCTTCACATAATCTTCCGAACTCTAATGAGTTGTACTCACCTCCACCATCAGTTCTGAGAACTTTAAGCTTCATACCACTATGCTTTTCAACTTTCACCTTGAACTCAGCAAACACCTCATGCTTAAACTTGATGAGTGCTACCCATGTCATTCTTGTGAGATCATCCACAAATGACATAAAGTACTTGTTTCCTCCAAGTGAAGGTGCTTCAAATGGTCCACATACATCAAAATGTACTATTCCCCAAGCATGTTTTTCTCTTGGATCCATTTCTGATACAAATGACAATCTAGGTTGCCTTCCTTTCATGCATATCTCACATGACTTCTCAAGCTTCACAATCTTAGGAATGTCATGTACCAACTTCTTAGAACTCAAATGCCCTAAGCTTTTGAAGTTCAGATGCCCCAATCTCTTGTGCCACAACTCGCTGTCACCTTCAGCATCTTCTGCACTAAGGCATTTAGTTTCAAATGTTTCTATATTTACTTTGAATGTTCTGTTGCTTCCATGTTCAGATTGCATAATCAGCTTCTGATCAAAATCATACAATTTCAAGAGATTTTCCTTCATAGTAACTGAAAAAACTTTCTCAATTAGTTGATCTACACTCATCATATTGCTCTTCATGCTAGGTACATACAAAACATATTGATTAGTCTACTTCTGATTCTTCTTACCAGAAGACGCTTTCAGAGCATGCTTTACCTCTCTTTCATATTTTCTCTCAATCAGACGTACCTCTTGTGCCTCTAGACTACTTTGCAGCTCTTCAATTCTCATAGTGTTGAGGTCCTTATTGTGTCCAATTGCTACAACAGTGTAATTAAACAGAGGAGTAAGTGATCTCAGTACATTTTCAATGATTACTTGTTTAGAGAGAGTTTCTGCACAAGATTTCATCTCTCTGTGATTAAAATCACTCTGGAGATGTAATTAGGTACCTTCTCATTGTTCGTCATATTGAGATTCTCATACTGCTTACATAAAGACTGAAGCTTCACCTTCTTCGCTATTGCATCACTGCCGTAGCATTGTACCAATATGTCCTATGCAGCTTTCACAGTCGTTGAATCAACGATCTTCTCAAACATATTCGTATCCAGACATTGATGGATATAAAGCAACATCTTATGATCTTTCTTCCTCGTTTCTCTATGCACGTTTCTCTGCACTTTCATTGTATCTACTGCAACCACCGTGTAACCGTCATTGACGAGATCAAGAACATCTTGAGCGTCAAACAACACACACATCTGAATCATCCACCGTTCTAATTTTTTTTCCACAAAATATTGGAAGCTTTATGTTCAAGCTACAATTTTCTCCATTCATATTCGTTCTTGTGCAAATTCACTCAAATATCACCAACATTCGTGTTTTCTAATCCCACAGATTCAATAAATATGATTCTGTTTTGATTCCGATCTTCAATTCACTGTGAATTGAATGAACAAAATCAATCACACAAGCGTGACGCACTCTCGTGTTTCCCGTTCCTGAATCAGAACCATGCTCTGATACCAATTGTTGGTGCACAATGTCGCATCCTGCGAAAAATCAACCGGCGAGCTAAAAATAAAACACACACAGAGCCGCCACTAAACGTTATTTATCCCAAGATAGGGAAAGGAAACGCTCAGAGAAACCTGGAAAGACATGGTCTCGCGACCAAAGAGGATGGGTAAGGGAGTCGGTTACGCGAGGGGAAGGTATTAGCACCCCTCACGTCCGTCGTACTCGACGGGATCCACGTCCTAGAATAAAGAATAGGTTGCTAAACATCACACACACACACAAGGGAACGCAGGTGGGGTTAAGAGAAACGGGCTCGATAAGGCGTCGCACCTTAGGCCTACATATCTTGTCTGGAACAAGAATCAGAGCCACTGTAGTTCGGCTTACGCACGCCAAACAACACAAAACATACAAACAAGCAAGGGTGGCAAACATGGAGCCCGACAACCACTGATGGAATTACGTCGGCATCCGAACCAAAACACACTCAAAAGGGCAAACGTGGAGCCCGACAGCCAATCACTGGGCTTACGTCGGCATCCGAACCCAAACACACAGTCAGATAACAAGTAAACGCACGCAAAAAGAAAAAGGTTGCCCGGAGTGGTCTCGCACGACCACCTGCCTACATACCTCGTCTGGAACGAGGATCAGGGCGATGTAGTTCCCCTGAAAGGGACTAAATTTCTAACCAGAAACCGGGGAAAGATACACAACTAGGGAGCTGAGACTCGAGCCTAATGTTGTCATGCATCGTTAACCCTAAGTTCGGTTTTCTATCCTACTTGCATAAGCAAACTAACCTAACCAGGAAAGAAGCTAGCACACAAGCATACAATCATATATCATCAAATGAGAACAGGTATCTCAAACAAGCATGTCAATCAGATATCCACATAACACGCACTATAGCCAAACAAGGGGGCTCAATCAATCAGGTTTGACTGCCTAAGCAATCGTCTGTACAGGCTGTGTTTGCTCTTAACCTTGCCATTACGAGGCTAAGGTGAAGCAGATGAAAGGATGAAGTGAGGATCAGACCTCACAGCTCTTATCCCTAACCAGGGAGAGCTTCTGACAAATGAGCATGGGTCCAGAATGGGGGAACCCTTCTATACTCGAAGACTCTGACACAACAGATCTTGGGCTTTTGATCTCAATGCTACAACCATGTAATGGGAGCAAGGAGAAGACTCACTGAATAGTGGGGGACAGACTGCTTGTCCCTAACTTCCACCAATTGCCTTCTTTGAAGGACTTTTCCTGCTTGGGCTTAAAAATAAACAACCACAATCATTGCCTCTTAAGGAGGACTTCAGACAATTTGCCCGGCCCGGTAACAGCCGGGTCTCCAGACTACATGAAGTTAGTAAGTTATACCTCTATGCAAGTTGCTTAAGCAAAGCAAAGCAAAAGTTCACAAGGAACCGAGCAACTAAAGTACCTGGAAACAATCAAACACAATTAGTAATCAGCCAGACAAACCATAAACAGCAAGTATTCAATCAATCAAACTATACAAAGCAATGCACAACAAGGCAAGCTTAAAGCTCAAGCCCAAGCTTCACAACCTACAAAACAATGTTATGTTAGTGTACAAACATCAAACAACATCATTTCAATTAACTTGATTCATTCTCCATGTGCATTATGATTTTGATCCTGAAAAATCAAGCAAACATTAGCAACTAGACCACTAGGCCAAGCCTAGGGTCCAAAACAAGAAAAAATCCTTAAACAGCAAGGCATTCACAAACCAATCTCAAATTAAAGTCAAACAAGAGCAAACATCATTGGTCTCATGTCTATATCATTCATTATGCTCATGTTATGCACAAAATAAGGCAAACTAGCTCAAACGAAGCACCAAACATGCAAACAGAACTATTGCATTCAAATCCACATCAAAACAATTCCAAAAATTCCCAAATAAATTACACCTAAACAGGGGATATTCAGGGTCTACCATGTCAAATTTGAGCTCAATTGGGCAAATGGAACCATGTCAATGAAAATCAACAAAAACAGACACAATTATAAGCTCCAAATCACAACATCAATACATGCTTCCACTTCAAAAATTCATAACTTAATGAAAACAACAAAGAAATGGATGAGACCAAAACAGGGAGGTCCTAACATGTGTCTACTACAAGCATATCAAATTTCATGATCATACAGTACCACATGAGCATTTCTCAATCAATCTACCAACCTATGTCACACAAGCTTGCACAATTGGTTAACAGAAATGAAAAATCACAATCAATTTGAAAATGCAATGAAAAATTCCACAAAAATTCACAAAGCATCTTAACATGTTAACTAACCATCATGCAAAATTTCACTTTATTTCAACAAGTATAGGTCACTAAAAAAAATCCTGCAAGTTGACATAATGAGGTGTGACACAAATTGTCACACCTAAGTTCCAAAATTTGCTGCTCAATGACCAGGTATCAAAAATGCATGAAATTTACATGTAAATGAGCATCAATGAGTCCACAATCATCACAAAAATTTTCAAGAATTTATTTAACACTATGAGTATTTCACAATTAAAATGGTGCAAGGTATCAAAAATGGACACATATGAAAGAAGCCTAGGTCAAATGACATTTTTACCAAGCACAACTTTGACCAATAGGTCAAAAAAATTCTACACTCAACCACAAAGTCATAGAAAAAATTTCCATATTTTTCTGAATTTTCTACTATTTTTTATGAATTATTCAATGCGTTAATGAATTTCTTGAATTAACTAAATTAATTAAAATTGCACAGTGGCAGTTTGGTAATTAATTAAGGCGGGGGCGGTAAACGCGGAATTTGAATTTTCAAAACAGAATTTGGATCAAACGCCCTCTTCTTCATCGTTCCAGTTCCAGCTTTTCCAGAAATTCAATAAACACTCAAGAACACGCATCTCTCAAATCGTCACCAAAACGGACAAATAGATATCCGTTGGAACCGCACGAACCTGTAGATCACGAATATGCATTCCATTTATCCTAACAGTACCTAAATCTCAAGAATCGAACGCGCTAGGGTTTGGATACAAAAATTCAATTCCAGATTTAGCAAGCTATGGTTCATCATTTGCTAAACTACAAGCACCACTGTAATCTACGTAACACGCTCTTTCAAACACATATAAACATTAGGCATTTCGTGAGATTCGAATTTTACCAACCTGGAAATGGCAACGTGATTACCGTTAAGCTTTGCACGATTTCTCTTCAAACAGTTGAAGAAGAATGATGAGGAAGGTGAATAGAAAAGTTAGATTCCACTGCAAGAGCTTCTAGCGCATGAATTCACCATTTCACCATTAATGAAGCTTCTTGCACAGCCACGATTTCGTATTCCTTTCTTTCCAAACTATCAAAACAGATCTAGAGGAAGGGGAATAGGGATTGAAGCAACAAAAATCACACGATTTGGTGAAGAAATGAGAGAGTTTCGATCCAATTTGCTCTTGATGAGTTCTTGAGTTTTTGAGAGAATTTGATGAGTTTTAGATCCAACTTTGGAGAATGTGATTTCTGTTATGATTAGGCAATGATTTAGAATATATATGTGCACTTAATCCAAGCTCTAATCACATAATTAGCAATTTGGAAATGTTAAGTGAAATTTTGTTATCAACAAGTGAGGGCATAATTGTAACTTCCACATGACAGCACATGCCAGCTCAAATTTGGTTCCAACAAGTCCAAAATACCATATGTAATGTGTAGAAACAATTTTCATTTCAATTGGTCATGTATTTTGCAATTTCACCCTTTGATGGCATAATGTCCAATTTCAACCATTGCACTTTTCAAACCAAAACTCAATTTGCAAAGCCTAGCCATGAAATGAGGATTCAAACACATTCTAAATGCCATTCCTGAGGTGTTGGAAAAAGTCCCATCTCAAAATTCCAAATATTTTGACAGTTGGACAATTTTGCCCCTGGTCCAATTCAGTTGTCCAGTTGAAAAGTGACTTTTTTCCTTGGCCATTTTTGAACAAATCCAATGATGCACCCTCAAAGTACATGTCAAATGGAGTTTGTGCATATAAAGAACTTGCAATTTGGACAAAGTATGTGGTAATTATGGCCTCCTGATTACGGGTCATTTTTGAAATTCACTGAGCCATAACTTTCCAACCATACATTGGATTTTCAAGTTCTTGGACTTTTTGGAAAGGTGAGAACAAGATCTACAACTTTCATGTTGAACAAATTTGCATTTGAAGCTTCCTTGGACACGTGGCTTTGAGGTCAAAAACTTTCCATTTTTGGAAACTTCAATTACAAGTCACTTTCTATTTTTGGCAGTTTTTGTCCTGACTTGATTTTCTTCATTCTTAAGCTTTGAGATGTCATATAACACTTGTTCCAACATGAATGAAGTGTATCCAACTCATTTCCACCTCCAAATCCATCAGATCATGTACAGTTGACCACAGTTGACTTTTCAACTGATAGATGAAATTGGCAATGCATAGATCAAATTAAGCCCCAATCTTCAACTGAAACGGCTCCAGGGTGCAACCCTAGCCTCAATAAGCACAATATAATCACAAAATGATCCTCATCTCCATCACAAACCCCATCTCCTGATTAAGCCCTGATTGGCCCAATGCAACTGATTAGGGTTGACCAGTGGTCAAAACCCTAATCTCAAGGAATCTTCTTCCATCTCCTGATGACACCAAACCATGATGATGATGATGTATCAATTCAATCAATATGAAGACCAACATCCATTGAGAATCATGAAACCCTAATTCACAGCCCAATCCTCAGATGGCCAATGATCAATCAGTAGACCCTAGGCTTGCACTTTCTGACTTCCTCATCTTCTGATCAAGACTTGGGAGAATGGCTTGCACAATGTAACCACATGCTATGCAATATGAAATGCCTAATGCCCTAAAATGATATGCAAATATGTTAATGCTAGTCCCAAGAGAGGAGGGCAAATTTTGAGGTGTTACAGCTGCCCCTATTCAATCCACTGTGAACCTGTCGATACGAAATAGCCTCGGCTTTCGGATGATCAGGATGAAGAGTGATTGAATACCAAGAACAGACGAACAATTTGCACTCTGATGGGATATAATTAACAGCGCCTGTCAGCATCGGCGAAGCAACAACCTCTGAAATCAAAAAGACGTCGACCTGGATACCAAAATAAATGGTAACGCAGGGATAACTATGACATGAACGCCACACATCCACGCGGGATTATTATTCTCTCTTCTTTTTCTTATTTTTTTTTAACCCCAAAATTTTCTCTGCCCTTTTTCATTTTCTTGAACCCCGAACGTTTCTCTGCTTCTTTTTCTTATTTTCTTGAACCCCGAACGTTTTCTCTGTGCAAACGATCCTCGGACCTCTGCATTTGAACCCCAGAAAATGCCTCAGCACTTCTTTTTGCCAAAATAATGAACCCCGATCTCCAGTTTGAACCCCAGTCGCCTGACGATAACTCTCGATCGCCAGAATGAACCCCGTTCTCCAGAAAATGTATCCACATTTCCTTTTCTCCATTTGAACCCCGTCTCCAGAAAATGTATCCACATTTCCTTTTCTCCATTTGAACCCCAGAAAATGCCTCAGCACCTCCTTTTCTCCAATCTCTCGTGATAATTCCGCTGGCAACGCCAGAAATAACACCAAACCACTCTGAGGGCGACATGTCAGAGGGTATACCTTCACAAAAGGAAGGTAGCATGTGTAACTCTTCCTCAGAAGACACCTATAACGACCTCCATCGGCCTCAGCCCGAGTCTAAAGTGACACATGAACAGAAGAAAATCCTAAGGACCTCATCCCGGATATAATCTTCAACTCCATCTCCATTTGAACCCCAGAAAATACCTCAGCATTTCTTTTCTCCGATTGAACCCCGCTCTCCAGAAAATGTCGCAACATCTCCTTTTCTCCATTTGAACCCCGGAATCGCGCTGATCGCGTAACGTCTTCTGATATCATTTCCATCTCTGTCCGACGGAAACATTTCTTCCAATATCGCACTACTGGGGAACATTGCTGATCTGACGTCATGATGCTAGACTCCTTAGAGTAACACCTTCACCCTCAGATGAAACAAAACTCCAAGCGGTAACCACGGCTTGAATGGCGCTGGTCGCAAAATATTTCCCATCTCTGCACGACGAAAACAAACTCCTCCAGTATCGCACTACTGGGGAAATACCTTTGATCAAATCATGAGGCAAAACTCCCCGGAGTAACACCTTCACTGTCTGATAAAACCACCTCTCAAACGGTAACCACGGCTTGAGACTAGCTTATACGTGCAACAATGATGCATGATCTTTTTCTGCGTAATGCTCCATAATTATGGAAATGCTACGCGCTTATTTATTTTTTCTATGCAATATGCTATGCTTACTCTACATGATGAATGCATAAAAAGTATCCCCCTCAAGGGACTCCTCTGAGGAATACGAGACACTCCGCTGAGGAACTCGTCACCGCTCCAATTTCCACCATGCTGGGGAATGACTGCTGCCGGGGATAAGGCAACCCTTGCTGGGGAAGAACCTCCTTTGCACCCAATCCACTCGAGAAACCGCTGGGGATAAACACCACCAACACTCTGTGGGGGATACAACAATCTTTGACTTGCTAAGGATATCAATCCTGACTCCGCTTCGGGAAAACCCTCACAGATACCTGTTGACTTCACCGGGGAAAGGCTCACAAAAACTCTGCTAGGGGAATAACAACCTCCAGGCTCAACTGGGGAAACATCCATATATCACCTGCTGAGGATAACCACCTTGACCCTGCTAGGGAAATACATACCACTCCGCTGGGACAACCCATGCAATCCATAGGTAGAATCATCTCAACTGGGGATGCAAAAATTCGTCCACTACGGGAACTTGTTCAATCCACTGGTAGGATGAACACTGTTGGAGATATATATCATTGAAACCCGCTCCACTCGGGGAACTGCTGGAGATATATTTCTTTGAAAAAGACCCGCTCCACTCGGGGAACTGCTGGAGATATATTTCTTTGGAAAAGACCCGCTCCGCTCGGGGAATAGCAACCTTCTGGCCCGGCTGCTGAGGAAACGCCATTTTGAACCTGCCGGAGATACCCATCCTAACTCGGCTGGGGAAGTCCACAAACCTTGGATCTGCTGGGGAGCTAGTCCTATGACTCTGCTTGGGGATTTAGCTGGAAAATGAGAAAAGTTGGCACAGAACACCCGTCGACTCGTCGAACCACAGTATGTACCTTCCAGTCTCGTATCAGCTTTCCACTTTTGAGAACTCCAGACTCGTCTGGACCTTTTCTGCTCCATCATCTTGTATCCCCAAATCGCTCCGCGCTCGACGAGAACGTACTCATGGGAGTTATAAAGAAATTTCAATTTTACGACTTTGAAGAGTCTTCTTGGTTAATTTCAAAGGTCGCCGGACGTCTCTCACTGCTTCTCTACCCATCCATTCGTTTCTGGTCAAACTCTGCGGGGAATTACATACTTTCAAGTCTTCCGACTTTGAAGAGTCTTCTTGATTAACATCAAGGATCGTCGTACGTCTCAACGTCTTCGTCGTTCTTTCATATTCTTTCGTCCCTGAGCGGACTCTCTGGGGATCTGTTTTATCAACAGCTTCCACATCACATCCTGCAAGTGAGTGAAGAATATCTAACAGTTCCTGCAAAACAGATCGTTAGATAAAACCGTGCCCCAGGCGTGTCAAGATTTCAACACTTGGGTCACTCAACCTTCCAAATAAGATTTCAAGCTTTCCATCTTATAAACATGCATTGGAAGGAACCTGTATGTTTTAAAATGCAAAGATTCTTTATCACAATAATTGGATGTTTTTGCAATCAAAGCGGTTATGAAAAACAAAAACAAAATTATTTGACTGAATATGCATTTTATTGATTGGAAAAGTGTGGCTCAAATGAGCAATACAAAAGGAAGCAATTCCTGAAAAGAGGTAATTGCGCTCAAAAGGAAAAATCTATCCTAATGGCAGTGTGAAACCCGTGATCTCGTCGAGTTCCAACTCGGTTACACCCCATATGTCCTCAGACTCTCCATGCTTTCTGCCTTCTGAACAAGACGATTCCAACTGATCCCTACCGGGTATTATCCATGATGCTTTAACCAGAGCGTAAACGATCAGGCCAGACGCAGTTGTTCGTTTCAATCCCTCTTTTGCCTGGACCGCCCTTTCGGGTTTTCAGTCCACCGGGATACCCTTTTTTGCCCAAGTCGCCCTTTCAGGTTTTCGACTTGCCGGGTGTACATTTTTCATTTTTATCCCTAATTTTTGCCCGAACCTTTTTTTTTCTGTTTTTTTGGTTCGCCGGGATGCCCATTTTTGCCTGGACTATTTTGTTCTTTTTGTCCAGCGGGTCAATTTATACGAAGTATTTTTTAACTGCGTCCGCATTCACAGGGGATGGAAAATCTTCGCCATCCATGGTCGTTAACAACAAGGCTCCGCCAGAGAAAACCTTCTTGACCACGAATGGACCTTCATAATTCGGTGTCCATTTGCCCCTCCGATCGTTTTGAGGAGGAAAGATCCTTTTCAGCACCATATCACCTACGTGATACACCCGAGGTCGCACCTTCTTATCAAAAGCACGCTTCATCCTTTGCTGGTATAGCTGCCCATGACAGATGACTGCTAGCCTCTTTTCTTCGATTAGGCTCAACTCTTCATACCGGGTCCTTACCCATTCAGCCTCTTGCAACTTCACGTCCCTCAGGACTCTTAAAGAGGGAATCTGAACCTCAACAGGTAATACCGCCTCCATTCCATATACCAATGAGAAAGGAGTTGCCCCAGTAGATGTGCGTACCGACGTTCGATACCCATGCAATGCAAACGGCAACATCTCATGCCAGTCTTTGTAGGTTACCACCCTTTTCTGCACAACCACACCGTCGGTGCATTCAAACGTTATCCGGGCAACAAAAGCTTATTCACCTTAACCTCCCCATCAGACATCAGAATCCGTTCGGATTCAGGGTCAGGCCCCTCCTCCGGGATCGGTCACTCTCAATCTTTCGATTTGAGTACCTCGAGATGTCCTCATCAGGGAACTCAGACTTCATCGGTTGATAACCCTCAATGGGTTGCAGAGAGATGTAATCAGACAATACACCCCTTGATTGCTTTCTGAGAGCATCACAAATCAGTCAACATTCTTTTGCATTCTCACAACCCGTCCGGTCGATGCTGGCTTCTCAAACACATACTCGATCGGATCCATCTCGGAAATCCACAAAGTGGTATGAACCAGCATAAACTGTCTCAGTCGGCGAGCAGCCTATGCCAAAGTACATCAAGTTTTCTCGATCAGTGAATGTATTGTTTCACAGTCGGTAAACTTTTTGCTAAAGTAAATTGCATGCTCTTTTCGACAAGACGTGTCATGCTGACCCAATACACCTCGTAGACCCCTCGAAGGCCGTCAGGTACAGAATTAACGGTCTTCCCTCCACGGGAGACATCGGAATCAGAGGTTCCTGCACTTATTCTTTTTTATTCTTCAATGCCCCTTGGCAATCATTATTTCACCTGACCGTTTGATCCTTTTTTTTTCAACATCTTGAATATAGGTTCGCACGTGGCTGTTAGATAAGATATGAACCATGACAGGTAGTTCAATCTTTCTAAGAAACCACGAACCTCTTTTCTTTACTTTTTCTCGGTTCAGGCATTTCTTTGTTTTTTTTTTTTTTTTTTTTTTTGCAGGATGAACCTCGATTCCTCCCTTACAATGAACCCCAACATCTTACCGGATCGCACTCTGCTAGTGCACTTACTTGAATTCAACCTCAGTCTGAATTGTCAACTGGTCAAACGACCTGCCCCAGTCTGCCAGATGCCCCTCTCCTGTTTGGGACTTTGCTATCATGTCATAGCATAGCATTCAACTTCATGATGAATCATATCATGAAACAAAGTCACCATGGCTCTCTGATACAGGCACTGGCGTTCTGCTCCTCTAGAGGACAGTCTTCTCTCCATGGCAGCGTGTGCACAACGACATTGGTACTTGACCTGGCATATCCTGACATGACCAGGTGAAGGTATCCACATACTCCTTCAACAGGGCTACCATTCTGCTTTCGACTTGCCTCTGAGACGGCTCCAATTTTCCCTTTCTTTCTGACCTTGGTGCTTGGAATAACTATCTCAACTCGCTCCTCAAGCGGCTGAATCACCTTCTCCTCTTGTTTCAACAACCTGGCTAATCCCAGCAGATCACAATCTTCTTCGCCTCCTTCTTCAGCCTGATTGCTCGGATTGTCGAAGTCATATGAGGTGTAACCAAATTGTTATCAACGAGATCCGGAGAATTATTTTTGAAGTTGGGACGAGACAAATCAAAATGGAAAAATGAAAACAAACATTGCCATTTTTATTTGTTTTTAAACTGCAAAGATAAATGAAAGACAGGGAACACCGTTTTTTGACTGAAAAACATCCATTTATTAATGATGCAGAAATGCAAATTATGAACATGAGGTGGCCCTTACAATGGACCATTACGTGTCGGGCAACACGTATGGCTTTCATGCAAATAAAACTGAAAACAAGAAATATTACTCTTCCGGACGAGTGACAGTGATGATCCTTTCAGGCCTTGCAGTTCTGGATTCCCATCCCTGATACGCACGGCTTTATCCAACCACTGAACTTGCAGTCACTGTTGTTCTCTCCACCCATTGCACAGGCGTGATCCGAATCTTCACCAATTGCACTCACCATCGCCTGACCATGTGCCGGCATGGGATTGGCATTAACATTCGGAGATGGTGCGAAGTTAATAGCCTTGGAATCCACCAGGTCTTGGACTACGTGCTTAAAAGCTTTGCAGTCCTCTACACTGTGCCCGGGAGCACCCGAATGGAATTCACATTTGACATTTTCATCAAAATTGGCTGGCCTCTGATCAGGTTTCAACGGAGTCAACATCCTTGGCCGTACCAATCCAAGGTCCATCAACTTTTTAAACAGAGAGGCGTAAGTCACGGGCGGCTTGTCAAAGTGGCGATCAATCCCTCTTCCCCTTACTTGATACCCAGCTCTCTGTTGAGGTGGCCGACGTTGCTGTCGGACTGATTGATTACCAGCAGGAATGGTTACAGCAGCAGTGTGCTGGTAGTAACGATCCCTACCGTGTCCTCCCTGGGCATACACAGCACTTGATTCGCCCTCATTCTTGCGCTGACCATTCCCGAATGGCTTCTTCGATCCTGATGATGAAGCAATACCACCCTGGATTTTCCCCATTTTCAGCCAACTTTCAATTCTCTCCCCTGCCACCACAATGTCAGCAAAGTTGGTTACCGGACAACCCACCATCCTTTCAGCAAAAACCCCTTGCAGGGTACCCATGAAGAGATCGGACATCTCTCTGTCCACTAGCGGAGGTTGAACTCGGGCAGCCAACTCCCTCCATCTCTGAGCATACTCTTTAAACCCCTCGTTATTCTTCTGAGACATACCCTGCAGCTGGGTACGACTCGGGGCCATATCAGCATTGAACTGATATTGTTTAAAGAATGCATCTCCCAGATCCTGCCAGCTCTTGATGTCAGCAGATTTCAACTTGGTGTACCACTCCAAGGATCCTCCGGACAGACTGTCCTGGAAGAAGTACATCCATAGCTTCTGATCAGTCGTGTATGCAGAGATCTTGCGGACAAAGGCTTGAAGGTGAGTCTCTGGGCAAGAACTCCCGTTGTACTTGTCAAATGCGGGCGCTTTGAACTTCTGTGGGATCACAATCCCCTCAACCAGCCCCATGTTGGACATGTTGACAAACCCCGGAGTAGCATGGTTTTCAAGCACTTTAATTTTCTCAGCCAACAGCTGAATTTCTTTACTTTGTGGCTGAGCAGCATATTGACCGAATGACTCGTTGTGCATGGAGAATTGATCAGCTTCTCGGTCTTCCTCCTGGTCTTCATCAAACCCATAGAACAGAGGCAAAAGATTGTCTTTCTGATTCTGCCCCGGTTGGCCACCAGCACCAGCATTATTCACCACACCAACTGTTGCTCTTTTTTCACCGTCTCTGGATCCACCCAGCCCCTGATTGGAGACACCATCCAGGTTAACTACACTGTTAGCAGCTGAAGCCCGCTCGAGCTTTTCGACCTTATCTGCCAGAGCTTTCTGACCAACTGCAAAGCCTTGCATGATGTTGATCAGCTCATTCATTTTCTCTTTCAGCTCGAGCATATCTGCGCTAGGAAGTTCCATGAGTCTGGGAGTATTTCTTCTGGTATAATATCTGTGAGGGCGTGTTGAGTGCAAAGGTACGGTTCTGCGAGCACGAGCAATGATTCCTGCAAAACAGCAAACAGGTTAATATGCATGAATGCAACGTCTGTCCATATGAGGAAGATTCTGTCTTTTGATTCTGGTTTCATCGAGACAGATAATATTTCACCAATAACATTCTGACATTCAGATGTCTCTCAACCAGATTCTCAATCCATCATACTCCCCATATGGCTAGACGTAAGTCTGGTGCAGATGGATGCAAAATGAGGAAGATGTATGAATGCAATGCACTGTGCCATCCTCCCAGTCATCTGATCTTCTGTTGCACTGAATCTGGTCTCTGAACTGATCATAACCATCTGAGGAACAAACAAACACAATTCTGACCCACGGGTTCCGAAATAAACGGAAGACAGATACATCATCATCATCACTGGTCTCTGAGCAGACACACCATCACCATTTGAATCGGCCCAGGGAATCCGAAATAAACGGATCCCCACTGATAAATATCTCGGCCCGGGGAATCCTGAAATAAACGGATCCCCACTGATAAATCCACGGACAGCACTCCGGCGTCTCGGCAATAACTGACCATAAATCCGACTCATAATTATGTCTCTGAATCACTGATCACAAAGTCACCATCTGAGTCCATCTGATTATGCATCTGAAAGAGTCACCCTCCCCTCACAGGTAAATTCTAATCAAGTCACCCTACGGCGGATAATAGTCTCGACAATCGGGCGGAGATACTCAATGGGTTTGCCCTTTCGGGTGTGCCATTGTAGCTCTCTTAAAATCGTCTAAACCAAAGATCCGGGAAATGATCGGTCACCAGAGTCAACAACTCAGATGGAGTGACTCAAACAAAGTGGATACTCCACAAAGATGAGCACTATCAACTGAGCCTCGTCCGGCTTGTGGCACATCACGCCGCCAGGCACATGTTGATCTAACATGAAAGAGGCGACATGAGACCACACTAATCCTAGGTGTATACTCGGGCCTGGGTTTTAGCCCCACTCAGAACACCCACCCCCAAACAGAGGAACCACCTGCATGAGGACGGCAACAACATGATAGTATGATGCATGCAGACATTAATGCAAATATATACACACTGGTTAGAATAATAAAATGCAATAAATAATACAAAATAAGCAACCCAAACCAATCCTAAAACGCTAGGAAGGACTCGCTTAGGGACGATGGACCAGCATAGGTCTACATCAGGTGTATCCCCAGCAGAGTCGCCAGCTGTCGCATCCTGCGAAAAATCAACCGGCGAGCTAAAAATAAAACACACACAGAGCCGCCACTAAACGTTATTTATCCCAAGATAGGGAAAGGAAACGCTCAGAGAAACCTGGAAAGACATGGTCTCGCGACCAAAGAGGATGGGTAAGGGAGTCGGTTACGCGAGGGGAAGGTATTAGCACCCCTCACGTCCGTCGTACTCGACGGGATCCACGTCCTAGAATAAAGAATAGGTTGCTAAACATCACACACACACACAAGGGAACGCAGGTGGGGTTAAGAGAAACGGGCTCGATAAGGCGTCGCACCTTAGGCCTACATATCTTGTCTGGAACAAGAATCAGAGCCACTGTAGTTCGGCTTACGCACGCCAAACAACACAAAACATACAAACAAGCAAGGGTGGCAAACATGGAGCCCGACAACCACTGATGGAATTACGTCGGCATCCGAACCAAAACACACTCAAAAGGGCAAACGTGGAGCCCGACAGCCAATCACTGGGCTTACGTCGGCATCCGAACCCAAACACACAGTCAGATAACAAGTAAACGCACGCAAAAAGAAAAAGGTTGCCCAGAGTGGTCTCGCACGACCACCTGCCTACATACCTCGTCTGGAACGAGGATCAGGGCGATGTAGTTCCCCTGAAAGGGACTAAATTGCTAACCAGAAACCGGGGAAAGATACACAACTAGGGAGCTGAGACTCGAGCCTAATGTTGTCATGCATCGTTAACCCTAAGTTCGGTTTTCTATCCTACTTGCATAAGCAAACTAACCTAACCAGGAAAGAAGCTAGCACACAAGCATACAATCATATATCATCAAATGAGAACAGGTATCTCAAACAAGCATGTCAATCAGATATCCACATAACACGCACTATAGCCAAACAAGGGGGCTCAATCAATCAGGTTTGACTGCCTAAGCAATCGTCTGTACAGGCTGTGTTTGCTCTTAACCTTGCCATTACGAGGCTAAGGTGAAGCAGATGAAAGGATGAAGTGAGGATCAGACCTCACAGCTCTTATCCCTAACCAGGGAGAGCTTCTGACAAATGAGCATGGGTCCAGAATGGGGGAACCCTTCTATACTCGAAGACTCTGACACAACAGATCTTGGGCTTTTGATCTCAATGCTACAACCATGTAATGGGAGCAAGGAGAAGACTCACTGAATAGTGGGGGACAGACTGCTTGTCCCTAACTTCCACCAATTGCCTTCTTTGAAGGACTTTTCCTGCTTGGGCTTAAAAATAAACAACCACAATCATTGCCTCTTAAGGAGGACTTCAGACAATTTGCCCGGCCCGGTAACAGCCGGGTCTCCAGACTACATGAAGTTAGTAAGTTATACCTCTATGCAAGTTGCTTAAGCAAAGCAAAGCAAAAGTTCACAAGGAACCGAGCAACTAAAGTACCTGGAAACAATCAAACACAATTAGTAATCAGCCAGACAAACCATAAACAGCAAGTATTCAATCAATCAAACTATACAAAGCAATGCACAACAAGGCAAGCTTAAAGCTCAAGCCCAAGCTTCACAACCTACAAAACAATGTTATGTTAGTGTACAAACATCAAACAACATCATTTCAATTAACTTGATTCATTCTCCATGTGCATTATGATTTTGATCCTGAAAAATCAAGCAAACATTAGCAACTAGACCACTAGGCCAAGCCTAGGGTCCAAAACAAGAAAAAATCCTTAAACAGCAAGGCATTCACAAACCAATCTCAAATTAAAGTCAAACAAGAGCAAACATCATTGGTCTCATGTCTATATCATTCATTATGCTCATGTTATGCACAAAATAAGGCAAACTAGCTCAAACGAAGCACCAAACATGCAAACAGAACTATTGCATTCAAATCCACATCAAAACAATTCCAAAAATTCCCAAATAAATTACACCTAAACAGGGGATATTCAGGGTCTACCATGTCAAATTTGAGCTCAATTGGGCAAATGGAACCATGTCAATGAAAATCAACAAAAACAGACACAATTATAAGCTCCAAATCACAACATCAATACATGCTTCCACTTCAAAAATTCATAACTTAATGAAAACAACAAAGAAATGGATGAGACCAAAACAGGGAGGTCCTAACATGTGTCTACTACAAGCATATCAAATTTCATGATCATACAGTACCACATGAGCATTTCTCAATCAATCTACCAACCTATGTCACACAAGCTTGCACAATTGGTTAACAGAAATGAAAAATCACAATCAATTTGAAAATGCAATGAAAAATTCCACAAAAATTCACAAAGCATCTTAACATGTTAACTAACCATCATGCAAAATTTCACTTTATTTCAACAAGTATAGGTCACTAAAAAAAATCCTGCAAGTTGACATAATGAGGTGTGACACAAATTGTCACACCTAAGTTCCAAAATTTGCTGCTCAATGACCAGGTATCAAAAATGCATGAAATTTACATGTAAATGAGCATCAATGAGTCCACAATCATCACAAAAATTTTCAAGAATTTATTTAACACTATGAGTATTTCACAATTAAAATGGTGCAAGGTATCAAAAATGGACACATATGAAAGAAGCCTAGGTCAAATGACATTTTTACCAAGCACAACTTTGACCAATAGGTCAAAAAAATTCTACACTCAACCACAAAGTCATAGAAAAAATTTCCATATTTTTCTGAATTTTCTACTATTTTTTATGAATTATTCAATGCGTTAATGAATTTCTTGAATTAACTAAATTAATTAAAATTGCACAGTGGCAGTTTGGTAATTAATTAAGGCGGGGGCGGTAAACGCGGAATTTGAATTTTCAAAACAGAATTTGGATCAAACGCCCTCTTCTTCATCGTTCCAGTTCCAGCTTTTCCAGAAATTCAATAAACACTCAAGAACACGCATCTCTCAAATCGTCACCAAAACGGACAAATAGATATCCGTTGGAACCGCACGAACCTGTAGATCACGAATATGCATTCCATTTATCCTAACAGTACCTAAATCTCAAGAATCGAACGCGCTAGGGTTTGGATACAAAAATTCAATTCCAGATTTAGCAAGCTATGGTTCATCATTTGCTAAACTACAAGCACCACTGTAATCTACGTAACACGCTCTTTCAAACACATATAAACATTAGGCATTTCGTGAGATTCGAATTTTACCAACCTGGAAATGGCAACGTGATTACCGTTAAGCTTTGCACGATTTCTCTTCAAACAGTTGAAGAAGAATGATGAGGAAGGTGAATAGAAAAGTTAGATTCCACTGCAAGAGCTTCTAGCGCATGAATTCACCATTTCACCATTAATGAAGCTTCTTGCACAGCCACGATTTCGTATTCCTTTCTTTCCAAACTATCAAAACAGATCTAGAGGAAGGGGAATAGGGATTGAAGCAACAAAAATCACACGATTTGGTGAAGAAATGAGAGAGTTTCGATCCAATTTGCTCTTGATGAGTTCTTGAGTTTTTGAGAGAATTTGATGAGTTTTAGATCCAACTTTGGAGAATGTGATTTCTGTTATGATTAGGCAATGATTTAGAATATATATGTGCACTTAATCCAAGCTCTAATCACATAATTAGCAATTTGGAAATGTTAAGTGAAATTTTGTTATCAACAAGTGAGGGCATAATTGTAACTTCCACATGACAGCACATGCCAGCTCAAATTTGGTTCCAACAAGTCCAAAATACCATATGTAATGTGTAGAAACAATTTTCATTTCAATTGGTCATGTATTTTGCAATTTCACCCTTTGATGGCATAATGTCCAATTTCAACCATTGCACTTTTCAAACCAAAACTCAATTTGCAAAGCCTAGCCATGAAATGAGGATTCAAACACATTCTAAATGCCATTCCTGAGGTGTTGGAAAAAGTCCCATCTCAAAATTCCAAATATTTTGACAGTTGGACAATTTTGCCCCTGGTCCAATTCAGTTGTCCAGTTGAAAAGTGACTTTTTTCCTTGGCCATTTTTGAACAAATACAATGATGCACCCTCAAAGTACATGTCAAATGGAGTTTGTGCATATAAAGAACTTGCAATTTGGACAAAGTATGTGGTAATTATGGCCTCCTGATTACGGGTCATTTTTGAAATTCACTGAGCCATAACTTTCCAACCATACATTGGATTTTCAAGTTCTTGGACTTTTTGGAAAGGTGAGAACAAGATCTACAACTTTCATGTTGAACAAATTTGCATTTGAAGCTTCCTTGGACACGTGGCTTTGAGGTCAAAAACTTTCCATTTTTGGAAACTTCAATTACAAGTCACTTTCTATTTTTGGCAGTTTTTGTCCTGACTTGATTTTCTTCATTCTTAAGCTTTGAGATGTCATATAACACTTGTTCCAACATGAATGAAGTGTATCCAACTCATTTCCACCTCCAAATCCATCAGATCATGTACAGTTGACCACAGTTGACTTTTCAACTGATAGATGAAATTGGCAATGCATAGATCAAATTAAGCCCCAATCTTCAACTGAAACGGCTCCAGGGTGCAACCCTAGCCTCAATAAGCACAATATAATCACAAAATGATCCTCATCTCCATCACAAACCCCATCTCCTGATTAAGCCCTGATTGGCCCAATGCAACTGATTAGGGTTGACCAGTGGTCAAAACCCTAATCTCAAGGAATCTTCTTCCATCTCCTGATGACACCAAACCATGATGATGATGATGTATCAATTCAATCAATATGAAGACCAACATCCATTGAGAATCATGAAACCCTAATTCACAGCCCAATCCTCAGATGGCCAATGATCAATCAGTAGACCCTAGGCTTGCACTTTCTGACTTCCTCATCTTCTGATCAAGACTTGGGAGAATGGCTTGCACAATGTAACCACATGCTATGCAATATGAAATGCCTAATGCCCTAAAATGATATGCAAATATGTTAATGCTAGTCCCAAGAGAGGAGGGCAAATTTTGAGGTGTTACAGCTGCCCCTATTCAATCCACTGTGAACCTGTCGATACGAAATAGCTGTTTAGTTATTTTACAATGATAGTTGTTTAGTTATTTTACAATATTTAAATATTTTATTTACTTTCATTTCATTTATTTCTATTTATTTTCTATTCTTTCAAAATTATATATATTGTTATTATTATTATTAACACCTAATGATAGTTATTTAATTATTTGTTTATATTATTATTATTTAATTACTTGTTATTTAATCAAATAATCTATTAAATATTTAGTTAATTAATTATATTATTAATATCACTTATAATTTAGATAATTGTTTATTTTTGTGGAGTGTATGTGCATGATTATTTTGTACTTATTTATTTATACCGAGTCTCGAGTGCATATGGATGACATGTTACAATTGTGGGAAGATTATGTCGATTTCACCGATTTAAAATCATTCAAACCAATTTCAAAAATAAATCACATATTTCTTGATTCAAAGTCGAGCCCATTTTCAAAACACCTTTGTAAGTCGATCGCTTGTAAAAGCATCGCCATCAACCTCACATGGCTTACTCTTGGGCCTTCTTACAATGAGACCTATTCGATTTTAATCGATTAGATGAACTATTCACTAAATAAATTCAATTCATTCATAAAAATACAAATTTAAAATCTCAATCCAAAATCGAGTATTCTTTATTAAGAATTAAAATACCTGGTCACAATTAAACGTTATGTCACTTAGGAATAAAAGAGGAAATGGTTTTGAGTTTTCAACTCCCCTCCTCAATTATTTAAACACGAACTCTTGTACTCGATCAAATCGAACAATCGTCATTTCTAATCCACCTAAGCACAAATAAATCAAATTCTTTTACATTAAGAAAAAAAAAGGGAGATGACTTTGAGTCTTCAATTTTTTCTCCACGACTATTTGAATACAAGTTCTCTTACTTGGTTAGTCAGATAATTGTCGTTCCTCTATAAACTTCCAAACCTCGATTAAATCAAAACACTTTCATAATAATATAAATGAAAAAGGAGATGACTTTGAGTTTTCAACTTTTCTCCCCAATTGTTTGAATATGAGTTCTCTTACTCAGTCAATCGAACAATTGTCATTCTTCCGCAAACATACAACTTAATCAAATCATTTTTTAACAAACTATATGAAAAAGGAAATGGTTTTGAGCTTTCAGCTCCTCTTCTCAAATGCTTGGATATGAGTTGTCTTACTCAGTCATTTAAATACTTGTCGTTCATTCTAAAAATACATCAACCATATACAACTTTATTTTCATAATCCCTCAGATGAAAAAGAAAGGGGTCTAGAGTCTTCTATTCCCTTTTCCAAATATTAGGATATGAGTTGTCTTACTCGACTATCCGAGTATTCGTCATCCTTTCAAGAACACCTTAACTATTATTAAATCCTTTTACAATTAAGGATGAAAAGGGAGATGGTCTAGAGCCTTCGATTCCTCTCTTCGACTATTAGGATACGAGTTAACTTACTCAACTATCCGAGTAATCGTCTTCTAACAAAAATATCTCAACCAATCAAAACATCCAACATATTAATCCCACTTGTCACCCTCGTGTGGCCAAAACCCTATTCAAAAGACGCTATTTAAACCCTTCTAACGTGCATAACAAACTAGTGCTCAAGCCTCCGCCGAGAGTAGACAAGCCGACGTCTAGCATTTAGAATGCGATCTAAACAGCTGTTCATTAAAAAACACCAACCAACCGTAGTTTCCCTGAACTACGAATGCTCTGATTTTCTTATTACACCATAAGGATACATAGGCAGGAGATTGCTGTATCTTCACGAGCACACTAATAAAAAACCTCCCATTTCTCCTTTCTAAGGTTCTCATCCATTTCTATTTTCAATATTTTATAACCCAAAGATAACAAACAAACATAAATTAACACTCAAATCACAAAATTGAACTAAAAGGTTCCCGTTAAGTACAACGGACGTGAGGGATGCTAATATCTTCCTCTTGCGTAATCCACTCCCGAACCCGAATATGGTTGCGACGACCATTATTCCACTTCCAAAAGGTTTTATCGATATTTTCCTATTCCTTCATTGGGATAAATAAAGTTCGGTGGCGACTCTGTTCGAACATAAATTTTTCCGCGACCATCGCGAGGAATCGTATTTTTTGAGATGCGACAGATGGCGACTCTGCTGGGGACTAGCTCCAAGCAAAAGAGAGTGAAGCCTAATTTAGTTCAATTGATGTATTGTGTGTTAATTTTTTTATCTGTTTATTATTTATCCTGTTATTACTATGTTGTCATAATTATCATATGATGTTTTATTGGCTATGTATTATTGGGGTTCTCTGGTTGGTGGTACTTTGTGAGATAAGCTCTCCACCCGAGTCTGAGAAAAACCATAAGTTTAAGTTGGTGGTTGCATAGTGGGCGCTCACAAGGAGTCTTCCTTGTTGGGAAGAAACGAAGACCCCGCCTAGAGGAGATTCTCTTGAAATATTATTGCCCGACGAGTTTTCGTCACGAAGATAGTATTCTCAAGTTAGATCAATGACTCTAGGGACCTTTTTAACCAATTATATTTGGTGGTTATGCAGTATCTACCTGAAAAGTCCCAGACTTATTGGGTTAATACGAAAGCCCCAATCAGATGAGATTCCTTGGGCGTATTACTACCTTACAGTGGTATTCCCAACCTCGATCTATGACTCTGAGCACCTTATTATAACCTTGGACTCGAGAGTTGTGTAGTATGGACCCACTAGGAGTCTTTCTCTTTGGGACCATACGAAGGCCTCAGCCAAACGAGACTCAGTTTGGGGATGTTATTGGCGGATGAGTTTTCGTCATGACAATAGCTTTCCTAAATAGTGATTGATGACTTTGGGAACTTTTTACCTTTAGCATCCTCCCAAAAGGGTTTTGTTTAGTAACCAAGAATACCCACTCTCACGACCTGTATATTAACCTACATGTGGCACGCATAACATCATTCATAACATAACATTCATATTATTTTATTTCCAAGGAATCTGAGTATCATGAGTTGCAGGAATTCAAGAAACATGGAATCAAGCAAAAGAAACATTTACTCTTTCAAGTTCAAGGATCCCGATCTAAAGAGAGTATGCGACTTGGTCTCTCAAATGCACCCGGTAAACAGAATCAACTTTGGGAAGAATTATGGCAATCTGCTCAGCATTCTCAATCAACAAGTGGACCATACAACTTTAGTCACTTTGGCCCAATTCTATGACCTACCTTTAAGATGCTTCACATTCCAAGACTTTCAGCTAGCACCAACGTTGGAAGAATTCGAGCGTCTTGTTAGGATCCTTATGAAGAACAAGCCACTATTTGAAGGGATAAATGAATCTTTGCCGCTTGAGATCATTGCTAGCACGCTTCACATGGATGAAAAAGAAGTAGAGGCTAACCTAGTGACCAAAGGGAATACCAAAGGATTTTTACTAAGTTTTCTCTTAGAGAGAGCTCACACCCTATTAAAAGCAGAAAGTTGGGATGCTTGTTACTCTTCCATTGCATTGGCCATCTATGGCGTCGTCCTGTTCCCGAATATGGATGGTTTCGTAGACATGGCTGCCATTTGTGTTTTCCTTACTGGGAACCCAGTGCCCAGTTTATTAGATGATGTTTACTATTACATAAGCCATAGGTACACTAAGAAGAAGGGAATGATTTCTTGTTGTGCTCCTTTGTTATATCAGTGGTTTCTAGAACATCTTCCAAAGACAGATGCTTGGGTTGAACAGACAGATGTTAGTTGGCCTCAGAGATTGGGATCACTCCGATCTGAAGATCTTTCTTGGTATTCAAAAGAATACATTAACATAGGCATCATATTCAGCTGTGGTGATTTCCCTAATATACCATTTATTGGAACTCAAGGATGTGTGAATGCTAACCCAATTCTATCACTCAGACAACTTGGCTACCCAATGGGAGGCCCTCCAGAGGCAAGGTCTTTGGAAGCTTTCTTGTTACTTGACTCTCGGGTTGAGAATCCTAGCTTGTTCCAATGAATCAAAGAGGCTTGGAAGAATGTAAATCGAAAAGGGAAACCTGATTTAGGGAGAGCAAATGGGATTACAAAAGAACCATATTTTCAGTGGGTAAGGGAAAGGGTGGAGATGATCAAAATGTCATTCGTCATTCGAGCACCTGTACCTCTTCCTGAACCTAAGCTCACCCATGTCCCTATTGAAGAAGTGGAGGAACTCAAGACCACCATGGCAAAGCTAGAAAAAGAGAATGAAGAGCTGCAGATAAAACTCCAACAAACCATCAATGAGAAAATCACCATGAAGTGGGAACTTGAGAGAAAGGATGCACAACTTCAGGCGCATATGGAGAAATTTAATAAAGAGGAGCATAAGAGGAAAAAAATCAAAGTAGGATTAGAACAAGCTGACCATTGTCTAGATACTCTTAAGGGTCAACTACGACGAGCTCAGAAAGAATGTCAAGACAATGAGCGTTGGTGACATCTAGTCACGAAAGAAAACAAGACGATAAAGGATACACTTGGGGCTCAGATTAAAGAACTCACCAGTTCTGTTCGTCATGCAAAAGATGAAGTAGATCAGGAACGCCGACTCAAGAATATAGCCACCAAAGCTTCTAGGGTTTCACCCATGGTATGGGAGGAAAAGTGTCGAGAAGTAAGAGATGCAAAAGAGTCTGCCAGCTATTGGAAGAACCAGCTAGACTCTTCAAGGATATATAACATTCCAGCCCTAATAGCACTGCTAAGACAAGTTCTTCAATCATTGGACGACATATCTAGCGTGCACTGAGCTAGACAGTTAAGGGTCCACATTTAGGAAACATTAGCTTCAGTTGTGGAAAACATATTTTTATTGTCAGGAAGATTTGCTGCTTCAAATGAAAAGATGATGATTCAAAAGATGCACTCCAAATCGCACATGGATGTCTTTACATAAGTTGCGAAATGAATTGTCTTAAGGGGACGACACAACTTATACATTAATTATTAAAAGAAAACATGCATATATTACATAAAGAAAGCCAACACATAGTCACACATTGAAAGCTTATCAAAAAGCATTACATCAAAGAAATAGAAAACAAAGAACGTGAGAAGTCGGGTTAAACCGTGGTTGGGACGAAATAGATAGAGTCTGAAGATGGAAAAATGGTGAAGGTAGGTGTGATTGTGGAAAAAATAATGGATGCATGGAATCGTATAGTAAATTCTTCCATTAAAGAATTATATGTTGCTCTAGTTATGCATTTCAGAAAAGTATCCTGGTTTGTTGAAATATGTTAAAAGCCGAATTCTTGACCAAGTGAAGGAGAAAACTATTTGTGCTTGGACCAGTCAGGTTAAACACCTTGGAAATACAATAAATAACCGAGTTGAGTCTACCTATGCTACATTGAAGAATTGACTGGAAAATAGTAAGAGAAATTTGTGTAGAGATTCGGACTCCATGAACTAAATGATTCAGAACCAGCATAATGAGATACATACATCATTTGGTCGGAGTATCATAGTTTTGGAACACAAATTTAAAGACAACAAACTTTATTCTCAGTTGGTCGGCAATATATCTCGAGATGGTTTGAATTATATTTTTTACGAGGCTAAATGAGATGATAATGTAGGCTCCGATAGCGTAAAGTGTGGATGCACAATTCTGAAAACATATGGTCTCTAATGTGTTTGTGCTATTGCAAAAAAGGTGAAACTTGGTAGTCTGATAAGAATGGACGAGGCTTACACTCATTGAAAGAGACTTAGGTTTGATGGTTGATATGTCATGAAAGAAGGTAAATCGAATATCTATATTTTGACCGAATGAGAATTGGTACAAGAGAGATTTTTGAAAGCTGATGACAACATGAAACTCCACATCAATGAACAACTGAGGAAAATTGCTTATCCAGAAACCACCGACTTGAAACCACCCTTTCAACCGGTAAAAATAAAAAATGATTCAAAGAAGCTCAAGCCTAAACTAAGTGATAATTCAACAATGCAGTCTCCTTCGTATTTGAACATGTTGGCAAAAAAAATTCGGACTCACCAACTCCAAAATCTCAAAAACGTTCAAAGGAGCTCGCATTAGCAAACCACCTCCACCCAAGATACTATTTATTGACGAGATATCAATGTTTATGCACAAATACATCGAGCGGATCATCAATGTTAAGAGGGACAATAAATTCGGTTATCGAGCTGTGTCGGCTTTACTCGGTAAATGAAAAGATAATCATACACTTGTCCGCAATCAACTTATCCAAGAGTTGAAGACTCATAAAGAATCATACACACGACTGTATGAAACGAAAGAAAACTTCGATGACGTTTATGAGTCTTTTGTTTCTTGCCTTAGTCGAATGGCACCAGAGGCAAAATTGATGTGCTTCCCTGAAATGGGTCACCTCATAGCATGTGCGTATCATATAGTGTGTGTTGATCTGACATGATACAGTTTTTCGGAAACTTTTTTCCCACTATGTATCGTCCCACCTCAAAATCCAAATGATCGTATTATGTGTATTGGGTTACTTTCAAAATCACGATATTTTGTTCAAGTTTACTTGAAACCGGATGCCCTATACCACTTACATCACCGGAGTGGATATCTCATTCAACAATAGAAGGCGAGACTTGGCCTAACCATTTTATGAAAATGATGCAGGAGTTTGAGAAATTGAGAAACATTAAAAGAGAATCAAATTCACAAAAGTCAAATGGTGTACCACCCGTAGATTTAGCCGGCGACAAATGTTTCGATTCATTTTAGTTTACTATTTAGCCAGACAAATAAATGTATTTAATTATGTCTTAATATTAATAAATTGTAATATATTCAATTTCTTAATATTTTAATACATTTTTTATCTTTCTAATAACAGTTGTTCATTTGTCAAAAAATGTCTTCAATTAAGTTCTGTTTTCAAAGGTTCTATTTTCTGCATGTCCAGGAGAGGTTCCGGAGATGCATCTCCGAAAAAAGATAATTGGGTGCGGAACCGAAGATGTATCTCCGAAATCAGCTTGTCAGGTTTTAAATGATCCATATTTGTCTACATCTTCTATAAATTAAGGTGCTCTTATTTTTTGATCACACAGACGAAAAATGTCTCAAATGACACAAATAAACATCAACTGGTATGTTGCAAATGTATGTTTCTCCAACGCAACTCTCGAGCGAAAGGTTAAGTTCAACGAGTACACATCTCTTTCAGATATTAAATACGAAATTCATAATCTCCTATCTTACGGAGACAATCTAATAATTATAAAGATGGAGTACCATTCACCGTCGATTGACAACGGAGGGAAGATTGAGTTCACCAACTTTGAGCTCAAGATGGATGCAGATGTAAGGGCTATGTGGAATACATTTTTCCGTTTCAAAATAAAAGTTCTGCTCGAGTTCGAAGCGGCGATTTCAAGATCGGTCGAAGATATTATGAAGATTTTGAAGCGTCCACTTAGATATTAAAGTGTAATGTTGCATTTTATGTTAAAATCATCTATGTAAGACTTATTTTATGTTATGAGTGTTAATTTTATTTTGTCAAATCACATGTTTTTGGTGTCTGCTTCTGCTACTCGTGTGCAAACACTCCGGAAATGTATCTACAAAAATATTCTAGAGATGCATCTCCGATATTAAAAAAACTCAACTCATAGCTAAAAAAGAAGACATAATACTATTATGATCCAATATCAAAATATAAGAGAAATATGTTATATTGATGGAACCATGCAAGGTTGTATGGTTAATTGGCCATGCATGTTATCCGTGTAGCTATGCTTAGCAAATATATTTTAAAGTACAAGAGGCACTCAACCTATTCAATTAATTTGAATTAACTTTGAGGGGAAAACAAGTCATCCAAACAAAAAATAAAATTTGTGTTTCAGTTTGAATAATGACTTATAAAAATTCTAATTTGATGTGATCTATTTTTTAATTTGAATATTTAAATTAAAGTTATAAAAAGTTCTTTAATATTATACAAACACAATAAAATAAGTTATAAAAAAGTTATCTCTCTCTCTCTCTCTATATATATATATATATATATATATTTATATATATATATATATATATATATATATATATATATATATATATATATATATATATATATATATATATATATATATATATATATATATATATATGACAAAAAATCTATAAACCAACAAATATCTAGAGATAACGGGTAGAAGAAGTGCCTCAAAGAAAAAATATAGCACACTAGAAACAAAGTACGGAAATCAAAAGCAATTAAGAAACACATGCGGAACGGAGAGAACACTCAAAACATAAGAGAAACTCCATCACATATGCCCAATCTCCAAAGCTCCGC
Source organism: Lathyrus oleraceus (assembly GCF_024323335.1). Classification (NCBI taxonomy): domain Eukaryota; kingdom Viridiplantae; phylum Streptophyta; class Magnoliopsida; order Fabales; family Fabaceae; genus Lathyrus; species Lathyrus oleraceus. Next base: position 54,037,249 of record NC_066584.1, read on the forward strand.
CCACTAGAAAACTAAGATAGAACTCAAACTGGTAGCCTCACCATCAATAGAGCAAGGATTTGCAAGAAAAAAATCAAAACTACTACACCCATCTGAAGAGGAATCGACCTCTTGAACCACTATTGATTTAGGCACAAGATGAGGTTCTTAATCCAATAAGAGAATATGAATGACTTCTGTGATGACCTTCAAAGAAACAAAGTTCAAGCCGAAAAAATACTCTTCCTCCACCTCTTTCATGTTTGTTGACGAACCAAATAAAATTTTATCGCTATGCACAAACCAAATGGTCCATACCACAATATGTCAAATCATGACAAAATCTCCCCTCACCTTAGCCCTAACTCCTAAAGATCGAAAGATCTAAAAATGGTATTAATATCTCTAAGAATAGCCATCTGGACCCCTAACCACATAAAATCTCTATACCAAACATTGAAAGCTAAGTTACAAGTAGCAAATAAATGGGAAGCCGATTCAAGCAACTCCCTTTATAAAATACAAGAGATGCCCTCATGATTAATTATGACGTTCTACTTAAATAGATTTTCTCTAGAAGGGAACCCATCTTGCAGATGCTGCCAAGAAAAGATTTTCACCTTAGAAGGAGCCAAACTATCCCAGATAAGGGGGGAAATGTAATCTGCCTCCCAACCTGGGTATCAAAAGGGGGTGCGAGATACATTTGGAGATGATAAGAAGAAGCCACATAAAAGTTACCATGTTTATGATGTCTCCAAATTAATCTACCACTTTCCTCAATCAGCCGAACCTCTTGGAGAACCGAGAAGAAGTTAGAGACCATAGTGTCACGCCCCAATTTTGACCCTGAATCTTTGAATAAGTACATTCATCATCACATTTCCATCATATGCATAACATAACATGCATTCCATGCCACATAAAATAAATTTTTGAATCTACAGACATTACCAATTGAATCCATTTTCAAAAGTATATCAAATTAGCGGGTAAAAAGTTTCAAAATCGAACTTATAAACATCTGTTTTATTAATCTATAGTTTGCGTAGTTTAATCTGGTGTGCTCATTTTATTTTTTCGACTATTTTTTCGGTCACATTTTGATCAGTTTGAGCCTTTTTAACCGAGTATTTTTTACTTTAAAATTGAACAAAAGCTTGTATGTTTTCGAGAAGTTTATTTTACACTGATCATTATAGTGCATTAAGTTTAATTTTTCGGACACTTTTACGCCCGATTTTTACACATATCCAGTCATTTTATTTTTATTCTTTTGTCAAAGTGTTTGAAGTAATTAAGTAGAATTTTCTACCCATTCATTTTACTTTTATCATATTTATTTAAGACGGTGTGAATTTTAGTTGTTTTAATTGATTTAATCTCATTTAAATTAATTAAAGCTTCTAGAAGAGGCAACTTTGACATTTTAAATTATGTTTTGCTTATTTGATTTAATCTGAATCATTGATTCAAATTAATCAAAAGACCATATTAGTTATTCATGTGCATTTTTTATTATCAAATTAAAAAATAATAATAACGTAAATAGATAAATAAGAAAAATTAGAAAAAAATCAAAAATATCTTCTTCCTCCACTTAGAGCATGCCACACGCCCCATGTGAAGAGGATTTTTTCTTTCACAATTTTTAGTTCCTCAATGTCTCTTACTTGGACAACTCATAAGAGATCTTTTATTTTGAAATCAAACAAAAAGGGCCAATGAAAAGCGTCCATACGGACCAATGATGGGTTGGTTTTTTTAGAATCAAAACTCTCTCTCCAGGTATCGTTTGATCATTGAGGGAGGGGGATATTTATTTTAAAGGAGAATTCAATAATGTTGAAGAAAAGAATGATTTTCTGCTCTCCCTGTAGGTTCATCATTTTCATTCTGCATATCAACTCTTCATCAAAACTTCTACCCTCTGCTATGTGTTCCACCATCACTACTCCACCATGAGCTTCACCCATAGCCACACCCTTCAACCAACCTTAAACTCTTCTCGTTCATCTCCTACCTTGGCCAAACACTTCCCCACAAACATCTTTGTATCACCCTTCATCTCCACACCACTGACCCACAATTTTCCTCACTGTAACACCATGCCATCACCATTAATCAACCTTCGAAACACCCCCTAAATAACCCTCTATAAACAGAATAACAACTCTCTCTCAAGGAACCACACGTTCAAATCACCACTAACAAAATTTTATCTACTTAATATCTTTGACTCCATCTTCTCAAAACTACAATCAATCTGCACCCTTGCTTCATTATAACATCACCGAAAAATGACCTATCTAACAAACCTCTACATCTCTAATTTACATCACCATTAAAAAATTGTGCGCAACCTTATACCTCCATGCAATGTACCTGTTTCAGAATCATGTTTGGTTCATGAATTTTACGTATTGCATACTCAACATGTTGCTATAGGTCATGAGAATAAGAGATTAGAACTGGAGAACAATGCACTTTTGGTTCTATTTGGAGATGTGCATAAGCAGTTACCGTAAAGTCACCAATATGAGACTGGTATGTCCGAAAGGTGGTCAAACCTTATTTGTTCACATCAATGCTTTTGGAAAGTTTCTCAACCTCACTTGATAAAAGTCTCTTGAAGAATTAAAACACGCAGTGACAACTTGAGTTTCTCTATGCCGATTTGCTTTTCGTTTTCTCTTCTCTGCTCGTTCCTATTGGGGGAGTTTTTTCTTACTAGGGAGCATTAAACGTTGTGGGTGGAGCAACACCTTTGTGAGAGAGACACCACATATTCACCCAAAACCTTAAGGTGATAGGTGGGTGGGTTCTCTCACTTATAAATGCTCAAGTCTCCATATTTCTAACCAATGTGGGACTATTATCCACACTACTCACACTTGATACATTCTCAACACTCCCCCTAAAGTGTGAGTCCACAATGCTCTCCCTCAAGTGAAAGTTCTTCTTACTTCCACAAACTCTTATATCGCACGTAACGTTTCTTATTCACCACACTGGCACCGTTGACACTCTTAAACGGAACGTTTTTTTATTCACCACACTGGTACCGTTTGACTTTCGATACAGGTAAGCCGGTCCCTCTCTGAAACCGAAGGCTCGTGATACCATTATTGGGGGATTTGTTTCTCACTAGGGAGCATTGAACATTGTGGGTAAAGCAACACCCTTGTGAGAGACACACCACATATTCACCCAAAACCTTAAGGTGATAGGTGGGTGGGTTCTCTCACTTATAAATGCTCAAGTCTCCACATTTCTAACCAATGTGGGACTATTATCTGCAATACTCACACTTGATACATTCTCAACAGTTCCGGTGTTTGTTTAGTTACTATTTTGTTTCACATTTCCAATTTGTATTTACGGTGTTGTTAAGTTTTAAGATTTAATGATCTTTTCATGGAAAGTATGGAAAACTGCATTATTGTTGGAATGATACAATCATTATCAGCATTGTTGGAAACCTTAAAGCCAAAGTTGATGACTCCACGACTGACCTCAGTGGAAAACCATCCTAACTCAGCACGTGTTTTCTTCGGTTCAAGTTGGTTTGTGCAAAATTTTGCTTTGAATTTTTTGTTTTGTTTTATTTTGTTTGCATTTTATGGCATTATGCTTATTAACCATTGTGCATATCAGTTTGTGGTTAATGTTGATTACTTAGGTTTGTATTGATTATAGTAGATTTATTGTCCATTGTGTATTTTGAATCGATTTCATTAATATTGTTGTAATTGATGTGAATAGTTTTTGCTTGAGTTACAACCGACTTATTTTATTGTGTTTAAAATCGAGTAAATCCGTGGATTCGACATTGTTCATATGTCGTTACTCTGCCAAATTTTCATCTGATATATTGATGACATGTCATTGCATTCACGTGTTGGTTTTAGGTTGTGTTTCGACATTGTGTTTTAAACGATTGGTTGCATTTCGTCATGATTCGTATGCGGTAACTTTAAGTTACATGATATTATGACTTGCACGTTAAAATCCACTTTTTCATCGTGTAATCGAATTAGATCCGTGGACTCAACAAATTCGTAATAATGTAATACTTTGTTGTCGTTTTCTTTGGTTGTTTATGACATTTGACCGTGGATTCAATGCTCGATTATATGTTGTTATGCCGTTATGCTGCATGATTTCTCTCCATATATTAATTTTATTTCGCCATATTATGACCTTTTCATACGATATTTCATTTGTTGTCGATACGTACAAACCTGCTTTTAGCACATTACTTATAGTTTTGCGTGCATTTCTTGACTTTTCGCTTATTTTAAATGTTGATTGTGAGGTTTACTTCATCTTGGTTTAATATCGTTTGCTTTACCTTTATGAACGTTAAGCCTCACTTTACGATTTCATTAGTGTTTTGAGTTCATTCTCATTTCACCCCGTCTGGATGATACGTTTCACGTTAGCATTTATTTCGATTCATGATAACTTACAGTGATCTAACGTCGTTGCATTTAAATCGAACTTGAACTCTAATTTCAATCGCTTTGCACGTCCTTATGTTATGTGACATTGATGCATACCCTCACATCATGATCTTGATTCGTGCACGTTTCATCTTTGTTTTACTTCTTTCGATTTAATTACAATGAACGTGTGTTGTGCATATGTCGTTTGTGTTGCTATCTCCTATCTTTTGACTTACTCTTGGGCCTTCTTACAACGAGACCCTTTTTGTTCACATACACTTATTTGCTTGCGTTTGCTTGATTGAGTTTTTCTTTAATTGCTTCATTATCATATTCACATTCGACACAATGTACCCCCATTCTCATGACGTGTAATAATTTTATCACTTTATTCTTGATTGCTTTTGTTTAGGTAGTTTCTAACACAAGAATAAAATCAACCTTTTTTTTTCAAAAAAGAACAAAAATAAAAACTTGATCCAACGTCGAGTATTTTCTTAAAGACCAAACCACACCATTTCAAACCTTTCTTTTCAATCCATTTCCACCATTCCCAATTTCTCTAACTCTTTATATTCAACCATTTTGAACTTTCAAATCATTTGGTTAAACCATCTTGCAATCATTAATCAAATGTTTGATCCAACGTCAAGCCATTTTCCCAATCAAAAATAAAAAACACTTAACCACTATTCAATACTTTTCAATAAAATGGATGAAAGGAATGAGATGTAGTCCACGAGCTCCTGAGAGTTAGGATCTGAGATCTAGTTCTCGCCAATCCAAATAGTCACCATCCTCAAATCAATTCCACAACGCTTAGTAAACCTCGACTAACATCAAGTGCATTTTCTCAATCCAAGCTTTAAAAACATCTAAGAATATCAAACTTCTTTCACAAAATAAAATGAAAAGGGAACGAGGTGTAGTCTACGAGCTCCCGAGAGTTAGGAAGTAAGACGTCGTTCTCGCCCATCCGAACTCTCTCATCATCCAAAAATACTTCAAACCAATCAAAATCTTTTCTCGCTGCTGTGTGATTGATCCTTAAAACCTTTTCATAAATGAAAAGTATTTTGTCTCGAGATGATTTCATCCACTAGAACATATGAGCAAGCTAGCAATGTTGCTCGCGAACGTTGATTTGTAAATCCATTCGGCTGTGATGCAAACATTCCATTCTCCACTTGTTATGGGTATCTAACAATGTTTTTTTCATTGATTGACACAAAGTAGATTTTTCTAAAATCGACCAATAAAGAAATATTTTCTACCCAAAACTATGTAGCCTTGATTTCTCTATAACTCCTAGAGATAAGTAGGAGCATGATTTTTAAATCTTGTCAGACCCATAATAAAAAATCCAAAAACATATTCTCTTTTCTTTTTCAGGCAACCTAATAAAAAATAAATCTTTGGGTCCTACTTTTCTTTCCCTCTTAATAACTTGAGAAGCCTAACATTTCTAAGCCGGCACTAACCCACATAACTAAACAAATGGTTCCCGTTGAGTACAACAGACGTGATGAGTGCTAATACCTTCCACTTGTGTAATCGACTCCCGAACCCTGATTTGGTTGCGACGACCAATATCATTGTCGTTCTTTCTTGGGTTTTATCGATATTTTCCCTTTCCTTTTTAGGAATAAATCTAGTTCGGTGGCGACTCTGTTTAGTCCATCCCACAAGCATCGTGTTCTAATTTTTTGAGGTACGACATATGGAGACTCTGATGGGGACCCGGTTCTCTAAGTGAGTCAAGACTAGTTTGGTGTGTTTGTGTGCCTTTTGATTGTTTTACTTGTGTGGCTTTTATTTATTGTCATTATCTTTATTGTTATATTGATATGATTTGTTGTATGGTTCCATTATGCCGTGGTATTGGATCATGACTCTGATTTCAAACCTTGTGGGAAAGACTCTCTACCCGAGTCTAGAGTGAAAACATAATATAGGACGATGTTGAGTAGTGCGGGTCCCCGAGATATAGTTCTCATAAGGGTCGGCACGAGAATATCACTTATAGTAAATTCTTTGAAAACGTTGTCGCCCGACATTTAGTTTCCATAAGCTTCAATGTTTTCGTGAGGATCCATGACTCTAAGGATCTTTATAGAACCCTTAACCCTTTGGCCTTCTTCCCGTCATGTATCGTGAGCATCCACTATCCAGGTACCATGATTGGTGTCTCAATTGAACTGTTAAGGATGTCTGTAACAAAAAAAGTTTTATCCTTAGGTACCCACTTTTTGGGTCCTTTTTTGTTAGTTTTCCCAGAGTTTCTTACAACTCTGGGTATTTTAGCAGAAGGATAAATCATGAGAGATTTGTGCATGATACTTAGGTTTCATAACAAAGTTCTTATCCTTAGTATGCTTTTGTGTCTGTGCATAAGTATCAAGCTCAGTGCCAGCATGCATGAAATGCACAGAGAGGTTTTGGTTTGACCTTCTGACTTTCATTGGGTTTTATAGATTAAGTACAACCTCAATCTTTCCTGCCATTTTTTCTAACTCCATAGATTAAGGAAGCAATTTTGCTTCTATCTATGCTTTTAGACAGAAAGTACTAGGATGTTATGTCATATATGATGACGCAGTCAGTACCAGATGCTTATGAAATTATTTCCTTCTCTGGTTTTGAAATTTTTCTTTTCAAAGCAGAGTTTATACTTTCTAAAGAAAATACTTTTTCATTTAAAGAGGAAATATCTTTCTCAATCTCTTTCCGAGTTTCAAAAGTAATTGCTTGGACTTATTTAAGGTCCTTATATTTACTCTGAAGACTCTGATACTTTTCCAGTATTTCAAAGAGACATGATTCAATATCAGAATGAGATAGGTTAGAAAATACCTCTTTATAATCAGAGTATGATTCTAATAGTGCCTTGTCTTCTGATTCTTCAGATCTTGTGGGATTCTCTATGGTTTCCATAAGTGCAACATTGGCTTTTTCTTGGTAAGAATCTTCTTCTTCATATTCTGAGTCATCCTAGGTAGCCATCATACCCATCTTGACTTTGGAGAAGTTCTTCTTGGGTTTTTTGTCCTTCTTCAGCTTAGGACAATCATTTTTCTAGTGGCCTGACTCCTTGCACTCGAAGCAGATAACTTCTTTTCCAGAAGCTTGCTTCTTTTGCCCAGATGAAGATTCGAAGCGACCAACAATCCTTCTGACTCTTTTGAATTTCCCTTGACCATTTTGACTGTGTTTCTAGAGTCTGTTGACTCTCTTTGAGATTAGAGACAACTCATCATCATCTTATGAGTCTTCATCAGATCCTTCTGATTCTTCCTCAGCTGGATATGCTCTAGTCTTCTCAGGCTTGGATTTTAGAGCTACATATTTACCTCTCTTTTGAGGTTCATCTTCTTCTAGCTCAATCTCATAACTTCTTAAAGAACTAACAAGTTCTTCAAGACTGATGCTGTTGAGATCCTTGCCAGCTTCAAGGCAGCTACCATAGGTCTCCATTTTTTGGGAAGACTTCTGATAATTGTCTTGACATGATCAGCTATAAAATATCCTTTATCTAGAACTTTAAGCCCTGCGACAAGCATCTGAAACCTTGAGAACATAGTCTCAACTTTTTCATCATCTTCCATTTTGAAAGCCTCATATTTCTGGATTAAGGCCAAGGCCTTTGTCTCCTTTACTTGAGCATTTCCTTCATGAGTCATTCTCAGAGAGTCAAAGATGGATTTCGAAGAATCCGTGTTTGTTATCTTCTCATACTCTGTATAAGAGATAACATTAAGTAATATGGTTTTGGCCTTATTGTCGTGGTGAAGAATCAGAGACCAAGCTATTGATTAGACTTGACTCATGAATCAAAATATCACCACCGAACTTTAATTTATCCAAGGGAAGGGGAAAAGATTCAAAAATAAACCCAATATGTATATGCAAAGCTAGAAGATTAAACTTAAGCTAAGCAAATTGTCATCTTAAGGAGAAGACTCACATTTAAACCACCACAAACATGTGGAAGATAGATCTTTGCATCAAATTGAAAAAAGGGCTCTCACTTGGATATGTAATCAACAAGTATGCCACATATCTCTTCCAAATGGAAAAGAATCAATATCAATCTCAACAATGTTATGGGGTAGGAGATTTAAATCTCAACTAGGGATGACTCATGTCTAATCCTTTTATGAAAAGGTTTTAAACATGGAAAAGCCAAAGTGGCAAAAGGGTTTGAGTTAAGTTTGTGTTTTTTAGGTCTTATGAAAAGATCTTTGAATATTGATAACACTAAAATTTACCGTATTTTCGACTCCGATTTCACATGCATTCTAGTTGTTTTATTATCATTTTGTTGTGTTATTGGTATGTTTTCCTTTGTTTTCAGGTTTTTACTTTAATCGGAGCCCCGATCGAGAAAAGGAGCGAAAAAGAGCCAAAAACCCTAAAATTCAGCATTTTGTTCTTGTGGCCTACCCCATGGCTGACGCCATAGACCCTGTCATGACGTGTCCAAGCTCAACTTTCCTCAACTTCCACGTTCCCCACTACTTCCACTAAGGCGCCTCATTTTGTGCTTGTGGCGGGCGCCATGGCCTTGTGGCGGACGCCACAAGAGAAAAGTTTTTCCCTCCCATTTTCAAGTTGAAGGACATCCAAGTCATTTCCATCTTTTTACTTGCTTATAAATAGAAACTCGAATTCACTTTTACAATCATCCAAACTTAGAGCAGAGGAAAACTCAGAACAACTTTGTTTCACTTAGGCATATATTCAGTTTTATAAAGTGGTAATCGCTTCGCATTGGAGTGTTACCACAATTGTGTAATCAAGTCTGTGATAGAGTCTGTAATCGAGTTTGGAGCACTTTGGAAGGAAGTTAATCCTGCCGCCATTTTCATTTCCGCTTTGCAATTTATTTAATCCTCCGATTGGAGCAGGTTTTTATTACTTGTCTTTATCTTATTTATTTTCCTGCACTCGCTTTACTTTATTTATTTCCTCGCACTCGCTTTAAATTATTTATTTTCGCACTCGCTTTACTTTTATTTTTTTCCTCGCACTCGCTTTAAATTATTTATTTCCTCGCACCCGCTTTAAATTATTTATTTCCTCGCACTCGATTTAAATTATTTATTTCCTCGCACTCGCTTTAAATTATTTATTTTCCGCACTCGCACTACTTTTATTTATTTCTCGCACTCGCACTACTTTTATTTACTTTCTGCACTCGCACTACTTTTATTTATTTTAATGCACTTTTACTTTACCATGTCTAGCTAAGTTTATAAGGTTAGAATGTAAGGATCATAATTGAACCAGTAATCCGTACAATTGTTTGTACAAACACTTAAGGGCTATTTTAACTTTCAACTTAAGTTTTCCCGCACTTCAATTTCGTTGGGTAAGATCGAAAGTCGTCCAACGTCTATTTAAACTTAATTGTTTTTAACTATTTCAAAAACAGCGAAAGCGCTTTGTTTAGTTCATTAGGAGATTTTAACATTAAGAAGAAAAGAGATTTTAAAACTATTTTCGGACGCGTTTATAAGTTTAGAGTCTGGTTCGTGAGAACCTCTTTTGGTTAAGAAATCCAGGTTATAATACTTTTCAACTTAGTCAAGATACTATATTTCTTAAAAATAGGTTTACTACTCTAACGCAATGCGCGCCTTTTTATAAGTGACAATAAGAGGGTTTGATTAGGGAGTACAACTCGGTTCTGAATACGCGAAAGCGACAATTCCTGTTAAATTAGTTCTTTTCAAAGTAGGAAACACTGCCCATAAGTAGCAATACTAGCAAGTACTTGGATTATTAATCGATTACATGAATTACATTTGACCCTGTCTTTATTAATTAAATTTATTTCAATACTTTACTTTTCATTGCACACTCTAAAAAACACCTATTTTGATTGCCTTTGATAAACACCATAACAATAGATAACGATAGATTGACACTTGGTCTCTGTGGATTCGACAATCTTTTATATTACTCTGACGCGTTCGTATACTTGCGAAACACCGCATCAAATATGCTTAAGTGTTTTGAAGCATTTGATTAAGAAATAAAAGGAGAAACAATGACTTAAGTCAAAGTTTATTATGAAAGTGGTTATAAGAAGGAGAGAGAGATAGAATCCTAAGGTTTAAATTGAGGGGAACCTAAGATTTTATCTAGAAGTTTTTTGGATTAAGGGGAAAGCAAAGTTGTATATAATGCAAATGAACACACACATGCAAAATGACAATAATGTCATGATTCTTTTCCCTTGGATATAAACAATAATAAGATTGAACATGCATTAACATTATGGCACAAAATATGGCTAAGTACAATGATAATCACAAGGTATGGATAACAATGTTAAACATGGTTTTTTAGGCATTGAGATAAGCATAAACAAGACGTGACGAAGTTTCACATAACATCACAAGACACAACATATTGATGGTGAAGACAAAATCATACTTGACATGGTAAAAGCATTCATTGGTACATGGTAAACACAACATGAATAAATTTAGGTCAAACATGCGTCACATTATAAGTCTTCACAAAATAAACATTAGACTTGAATCAAAGTTCATGATAAGACCAAACTTAAGTGGAAACCTAATCACCTTCTAACCATTCATCCAAACATGTTTTCAAGGTGAATCGATTTAGACATGATATGAAAATAATCAAGTTTAAACATGTTAAGTACAACAATCAACACTTGAAAGAGTGTGCTATGATCATACAAGCATTCAATAACAAGAAAAAAACAAGAGATGAACCAAAGAGATTGATTAGGATCTCTAAAAACACCTAAAAAGCACATGTTTTCAATCCAATAAAAAGTGGTGAAATAAATAATATTTTTTGGATTTTTTGGTATCATCATAAAATATACATTCTTATAAACACATGGCAAAAAGAATGGGTTAAGAAAGTTAAGGGATCATGAAGTTATGGGTTTTTGAAGTTATGAGGAAAAACGAACATTTAACAAGTGAGAAAAAATAAACATTACGTTACCAGGTTCGAACCCACGTCCTTGGGGTTCCATGGACTTTTTTCAATGACAACTCAGCATCATCTTCAACCTCTCTCTCTCTCTCTCATTTTCGTTTTCTTTTTTTCACTATTTTTCCAATCTTCCATCAATCATATCTCTCTCATTTCTCAACCATTTTTCATGAAATAAAAATCAAAATCGCATAGAAAAACGCAAGGAACACAATGGTACCATAGGTTTTGGCTAATACTCAAAGATAGAGATGCACGAAGGTAAAAACCAGAACTAGAACTTTAGGTTTCATACAACATAATTTCACATAAACAACAATATAAATGACATGTAAGCTAATGATCCTTCTTAACACAATAAATGCTACATATTTGCTTCAGAAATCAAAATGAAATGACGTATGTATGATGCGTTTCAAAGTGCAAGAATATATCTATTGGAGAAAGGTTCAATGCCTCTTCAACACTACTTCCAACTACTGTTTGATGCCTCTCCTAATGCTTATGAGTTCCCAGAAGATGATTGGAACCTTTGGTTTGCAGAATGCACGAGCCAAATGAGAGAATGGAGGTTAAGGTTGAAAAGCTCTAAAGAATGGAGTTTTTCTTGGAAAGCTTGGTGTGTGGATAAATGAGGCTTTGTCCTCTATTTATAAGGATCCTTGAGGGTTCAAGAAGTCTCAAATATCATAAAATAATTAAGACTTGTACTGGTTTGCTTGCTTGGTTGGTTCTTGCACAAAACACCAAGTAGGAAGCATGGCAAAAGCATGGGGGCTTGGAGTGTTTTATTGAGCTTTGTCTGAAGTGTAGGAGTGGATTTGATGTTTAGAGTTGGTATGAATCAGACTCAAAGCCATTTGGGAGCTCAATGGTACTTAATGTTGGGTTAAAGCCACTTTACACAAATGAAAGTGTAACCTTTATGCCAAAAAATGGAATGATTCATTAGGCTTGGTTGCTTGAATAATGGCTTAAAAGTGTGTGTGATATTATGATTAGAGTGAGATTTAGAAGAAAGAAGTACATGTACTTGTGGATTTGTTTGGATTTGTAGTGTACTTTGGCTTAGAATTTGACTTATGAACCATTCCATGAGGCTGTCTTCCCAAATTCGATTCTCTTAGCTCGAGCATGGGAATTTATTGATCTTGGACATTTTGGAAAGATGGAATCATGATCTACAAATTTCATGTTGATCACATTTCTTGAATCAGTTGGGATCTAGGTGAAAACTGGCATAAAGTTGGTCACTTGACTAGGTCAGCACACTGAAAATTTCACCAAGTGTTTTACCACTTGACAAACAAATGAATCATCCACTTCATGACCCCATATCTCCTTATTCGTGCATTTTTTGAGGTTTTATCACCTAGGATAAAGTTGAAGTATGAAGCAAGGTCTTTAATCTGATCGTTGGAGCAAAGAAAATGGTGGCTTGGATCATAAGTTATGGCCTTGGAAAGTTGGATACTTGGACATGTTTTTTAAGGACTTCGTAAAAATTTCAAATTCTCCATCTTTGCCCTTTTTGCAAGTAACCTTGATTTTCTTGACTAAACTTGATCAAATGACTTCAATGATCATATTATCATAATCCTTGATTTGAAAATTCCATAGTTGACCAAAAATCTTAAAAGTTAAACTTTGACTTTAAGCATTTGTTGACTTTTTCATCAATTGTGTTCAAACTTTCATATGCTTATGAACCTAACCTCTTGAGCCATATGAATTGTATGAGTCGGTTTTGAGTACACATTTTAATACCTTGGATCATTCCTCAAGCCATAGAATCATGCTTTGGTCAAAGAGCCAACATCAAGCTGACTTTGACCAAAACCCTAATATTGAATGTCAGATGAATTGTGGCTTGATGAACTTGAGATGGAATGATCTTGAATTCGATTATTATTGATGGAAGTTACTTGATTACTTGGTAAGAATGAGGAGTTTGAAATGTTAAAACTCACATCAAGTCTTGATTGATCAATATTTGAAAGCTCTTGGTGCAAAACCCTAACTTAAGACAAACAAAGTAGAAAATCTTTTTGTATTTTCAATAGGTTAGTAGTGCAAAAATGATAGATGTCATGCAAATGATACAAATTATGGTGGCATCTTAGGGTTGAAAATTAGGGTATGACACTTATGATTATTTTGAAGTCTTTCTTCTTTTGATCATACATAGCACTTCTTGCTAAAGTATTTCCTTTTCATCATTTACTGGGTGAACATAGCCATCGACTACGAGATCCCATAAATCAACATCATAACCAAGAAAAAAACTTTTTATTCTGTCTTTCTAGTAGTCGAGTTTTATCACCATAAAAAATAGTTGGCTTTGCATTGTAATGATCTCTATCATTATTATTAACAACATTAGTAACGTTAGCAGCAACTATTGTTTCTCACACAACTGGACCGATACTGAACACTGTGAGGTGTTTATAAAACTTTTTATCACAATCAAAACCGGAGCTCTGATGCCAATTGAAGATGTGAAAAACACAAGAAAGAAGGGGGGAGGGGGGTTGAATTGGATTTTACAAGAAAAATCTTTTTCCAAAGAAAAAACACCACTAACAAGTTAATAACAAAGAGATAAAAACACAAGTATTTTTATCCTGGTTCGCTTGAACACAAAGTTAATCCAGTCCACCCGCCAAGGTAATTTCTCCTTATACATAAGGACTTAATCAACTATAATTAACAGATTACAACAAACACAAAGAATAACCTTCTTTGTCTTCTCAAGGATCCAACTAAACCTTAGTCTCCTTAAGGACTCACAAAGAACAACTTTCTTTGTCTTCTAAAGCATAACCTCCTTAAGGACTCAAACAAATAGTTTGAAGAATATTTAGTGTGTTACAAGATGTTTCTACACAAGCAAATTTTACACAAATGAATAATAAACACTTAAAGAAAACTGTATGCAAAGAATGATAGCTTTTCACAAAGAAAAATAGATTATCAAAAAACTTGTGCAACTAGCGTTTTCTTCAAGTCTCCAATGCATGCTTATATAGCATAAGCATGTGACCGTTGGAGGTCAAAATTGGGAAAGCTCCTTTGAGCGGTTGCCCACTGTTGGATGGGAAAGGAATGATACTACGTACTTTCCCTTCGCCCATAAATTCAGTGACAGGTGTGATGTATAGTATTGTCCTTGCCCATAAAATCAGGTAGTGGAAAGGTTGTTCGACTTGTACCATTTACTATTTGATCACGTTCCCATTCTGATCTTATCTTCAAATTCATTGGCTTCTGATGAAAATTGATTGAAGCATGATGTGAAAAATAAAGAGATGGATTCAGAAATTTCAGAACCTTGGGTCAGAACCTTGACAACGTCAGTAATCTGGCTTGAGGTCTACTGTGTCTTCAAAATCTTCAATCAGAACCTTGATAACTTCAACCGTCTGGCTTGAGATATTCAGAATCCTCATCTTCATAACACAACTTCAGAAGCTTGTCATTCTTCAGAAATTTGGTTATCAGAGTTTTGTTCAGAAGCACGAACTAAGAGAACATTGCAGCAACCACAAAGAGTCTCCTCAGAAGCTTCTAATGAGTGAAACATCTCAAAAGCAGAAAGAACATTACATCAACATTAATGACGTCTTTCATAACTTCTAATACATTGCACAGAAAGCAGATTTAAAGACACATAATTCAGAAACTGATGATGTTGCACATCATAGATTCAAAATTACAACTGGTTGTTAAAGCTACACAATAACAAACCATTAGGGTACAAAAATTGTTCTCACACAAATACAATATTGTTATTATCAAAACTCAAGGTATATATGCAGAACAAAATCTTGTTCTAACAAATCCTTTCAACAATGGTAGCCAAGTTGTTGTCTCCTGCCCTTTCATCGTGTCGAACTTGATGTAAGACTTCGTCTGTGTCTTGATTCCTGTTAACCATGACCACCCTTGGTTCCATTTCCCTTAACTTTTGTTGTTCGTTCCTGGGGGGTTCGACTCCAACCCCCTTATTTTACATGTCTATCCAGGGTGCATTATGATGGGCTTGATTAATGGTCGTGTCCTCTTCAAGGATTTCTCCTTGGTTTTCTAATAACTGTTCCCTTCAAAGTTGTCGAGGCGCTTGTGGAACTCCAAAGAAATCTGCAATTCACGTCATCTGCGCTGCCATTTGTTGGTTTGTTTGAATGGTGTTTTAAATCAATGGATTGAATATTATGCCCATTTATTGGGCAAGCATATGGGTCATCTCATGGTTACTTTCGTCCATTTGTTTCCTTAAAACTGCTACATAGTTTGTAGTAAAATTGGGCATTTGTTGGGTAGGAAATCCCACCCTTGGGGGTTGGTTAATTCAAACCATATTATTAACAACCGACCCAGACCCTTGTAAGGGCGAGAACATGTTCATCAATGGATCATCCAATGTTAACGTCGTATTGTGCAAATTTTCCATCATAGAAGTTGGCATGCCATATCTGATCGCGACCGTTCAAAGGCATCGTAAATCCAATCACACAGGGCCTGAATGTGCTAGATCCTACTGGAGGAGGGGTCACCTGTTGACCATGCGTCCTCACATGAGATAAAATTGGTCCACTCTGAGTATTCGACGGTATGGTCGTTGTACTCGCCGTGGATGGAATTGCTTCGGACACATATATTGCGACATTAGTTTCTTCATTATTATTTGGCGGATTCGTCATCCTTCTTACGTATCTCCTTTTTTGTATTGCTTCGTTATTTGTGGCTAATTTGCGACTTCTTAATCTCATGCAACTAAGTTAGAGAAACTATAAATGAAGAACTTTTAAATACTTCAGAGATTTAAGCACTGGTCCCACCAGGTGTTCCAATTTGTTTATCGTCGAAATTGGTAAACAAGAGCTAGTATTCCAAATTCTATGTTTTTGGTTACTCGCAGGATCGACTAAATGGATCCTAGAACATGTGCTTTAAATCTCTTCAAATTTTATCACTTATGAATATTTCCACAATGCTCTTTTCGATTAAAAATAATTTTGACGTTTGTAAAGAAACACAAAAATGTAAATGACAATGTAAATAACTTTTAAAGTAACTTTACAAAGAAAGTAAATAAAAACATTTTAAATGATTTGATACAAAAGTAAAATTGGTGATCACACACACATTTCACTCAAGAACCCGTTTCTTAACAACACAAATATTTTGAGTAATATTGGAGGTTTTGTACAAAATGGAACACCTCTATCCTAATCACTAAGATCCCTATTTATAACAAATCGAAAATAACGGTAACAAACGGTCATTTCTCCAAAAGATGACACGTTCTCGCTTGCATGGACTTCTCCACTTACTACATTCCACGCATTTTCTCAAAAAAAAGATAAGGCCAAAAATGGTTATGAGCCTTAATTTGAATTCATGCTCGTCGAACACAACTTCAAACGGATATCTTCTTCGAAATGTGAATCTGAATCCAAGAATATTTCTAAGTCTCAAACCAATCCTTCTTCGACAAAATAGTAGCTTCGACTATGCCTTCTCAACTTCTTCGTCGAAAACAAATTTTCTTTTCCAACGTCATAATTCCAGCTAACAGATACACGCTGCTGATTCTGTAAGTGACAATATTTTTACATATGCCTAAACCTTTTGCACTTATAACATTGTGGCTTGTCATTGTTCCAACAATATTTCTCTTCATGACTGATCTTCTTACAAATTCCACACCATTTATTTGAACCTCCAAAATTTTCGTCGTCTTCCATAGGTGCCTTTTCCTCTTCCATAAGAGCTTCATCTTCTTCCTCAACCTCTAGAAAATTTTCCACCTCTAAAAGACTCGTCATTATTTTGGAATAATAATTGCTCATTATTTGGTTGAATGGAAAGCTTGAAATGAAACTCGCTTTCAACTGACTTTTCATTGCGTCGTGATGACCTTTGCTCATAGGATCTAGGTGACCGCATCAACCCATGGATAGTCATGGTTGACAAATCTTTAGTTTCTTCTATATAGAAGCCACCAAAGGATCAAAATTTTCAATCAAACTAATTAAAATTTTATCCACAATTCTTCAATCTTCAATTTTATCTCCAAGAGACTTCATTTGATTCACCAAAGCAACGAGTCTATTAAAGTAACCATTCAAACTTTCATTTTCTTTCATCTTTTCATTCTCAAAATTTATTTTTTGAGACATAAGTATGAATGTTCTCACCTTTGAATCCCTTCAAACTCTTGTTGTAGAGTTTCACGTGCTTCTTTTCCTAGTTTCTCTCTCATAATTCTTGGAAAATGGTATTTGAGACTCCTCTTTGGACCATCCCAAGAACTCTAGCATCAATGCTTTTTTTCTTCTCTAATTCTCCACATTGTGCTATTGTGCGTTCTGCTGCAGCTGTTGGTTCTTTATACCATTGTTTGACAAACTCCAAGACATCTAAATATGTGAACAAAGACTCTATTTTTACTACCCAAAAGTCATAATTTTCTCCTTCAAATAAAGGAACTTGAACATTGATATAGGTAGAGCTAATGTCTGTTGAGACATTATTTGAGGAAGCCATGACGCTTCACCTTCAATCTTCTGTCACTCTTCTGTTTTTCTTTCTTTCTTCATGGATTTGAAGCTCTGATACCATACCTTACTAGAGTTTGACATAATTCATCATTACAAAACCGACTTGTAAGGTAAGGGGTGTCACTCTATATAAACTCTTTTAAGGCTCTATCTCTAACTAATATAGGTCTTTGAATCTTCTTTACTACTATAAATAATATATTTCATGACGACGATTTCACCATGCGTATTGAAAAACCGAGGTATAATTTCTAGATGTATCCTGTTTTTTTATTAAAAAAACTACAATATATTTCGTCTGTTATTTTGAAAACCGAGTGATAAACCTATTCAGTGTACATGCTTTGAACCCCACCAGTCTCAGTTGATATTTTTATCTCATTAAAAGTGATGTCTTCTTGAATATTTTATTTTTAATCTAAAAGTACGCTACTTTTCAACTCAAATTTCTTTCTAACTGAGATGAATATGTTTCTCTAATATATATATCTTTAGCTTTAGCTTGTAGTATCCAATTTCATTTGTCTAAACAACACAAACATAATCCTAACGAAGAGCCCTAAATAGTGAGAGCCTTAAACACATATCATCTTCAATACAAAGATGTTATGTGTTTAGTTCTCTAGTTTCTTCTTCAGAGATCCAAATCATTTTCTTTTACTTCTTCTTCATAGATTTGATACGTCAAACATCACTACTTATATTGTTCTTATTGTTATTGCTATTGGTGTTGAGATCTGAAACCCTAGAGGTTTTATCTTGTTGTTGTTTAAACAAATTTATATTATAGGTTTATTGATATTGCTGTTGTTGTTGTTGTTCTTGTTGTTGTTCTTGTTATTGAGACTCGTTATTGAGACCTAAACCTTAGAGATTTAATATTATTGTTGTTGTTTAAGCAAATTTTTGTTATAGGTTTATTCTTGTTGTTGTTGAGACTCGTTATTGAGACCATAAATCCTAGAGGTTTAATCTTGTTGTTGTTGTTGTATAAATTGATTTATGTTATAGATTTATTAATGATGTTGTTGTAGTTTTGTTTAGAGATTGTTTTTTTGAGTTGTTGTTTAGTGTAAGTTGTTGTTTTTGAGTTGTTGATGTTATTGTTGTTGTTGTTTAGTTGGTCTACTACCCAAAGTTATGAAAATTGATATGTTATAGTTTAGTTGTTGTTATTGAGTTTTAGTTTTAGATTGATATTGATATTGAGTTTATGTTTTTTGTGATTCTTTGTTCAGCCTTCATCTTGTTGCGTCGAGTTGAGTTTATCATATCTAATGTCAATTATTTATTTCACTAACCCCTCTTTGAACATATAATCAGGTAAATTGATTTTAGAAATAATCATATGTAAAATTATGTTATATCTGAAATTTATCTTATATTGATTAATGATTTTCTAACATTCTACAACTCATCATTTATCTCATGTTGTTTTATAGTTAAAATCTCTCAAATATTTTTAGTTTTCGTTCAACTTTCTTCCATATTTTCAAAGCATAAATTTTATGCTTTCAATAATGAATTAGTAGGAATGGAAATGTTGAATAAAAAACTTGAAACATTGGAGATTTTGACCATAAAATAATGTGAGATGAATTATGAGTTGCATAATATTTCAAAATCACTAATCAATGTAAGTTTTTCTTCAAATATAACCCAATTGTTCATATAATTATTTTTTAAACCAATTTTGAGAAGTTATATGTTTATAATAAGCTTTAGTGAAATAAGTAATCCACGTGAGATTTAATAAACTCAAAATTATTTTATCTCTCGAATTAATTAGATAACCGAGGTGAAAATGTGGTATATCCATATGTGAAATTACAAAATCGATGGGACATGTGTTTTTACCATTCCTGAATTTCAAAAAGGTATCTCTAGGGATCGAACTCATGACCTTTTCACATACCCGTCGGTTATTTTAAAATCGAGAGATAAAATGTGCATTTTTTATGACGTTTTTCGTTACCTCGTATCTGTAAACGAGGTTAAATGCATTTCGCATTCGACGTAAATGTGTTTTTTCTTGAAGTGCTTAATACACTCATCACTCTTTTTAGACTTAGTGTATGGATATAAGCGGCGGGCGATCCATGGTGCGAATGATAGGTTCAGATACCACTCTATTGTGATATTCAACAAGGGACTAAAAAATATTTTTTTATTTTATTTTCTTTGATTTTTCTTACCGTTGCTTGGCTTACTAGTTTCGTATACAAGATTAGCTTAAATATGTCTCTAGAGTGTGTTCACCATATATTTCACATTAAGCTAGTGGTTTTTGAAGGAGCCATTCTCCTATTAGATTTGATATGACTCAGTTCCAAACAAGATACATGTTTATATGTTGATAATCTTTTTGAATTGAAACCTATAGTTTAATTATCATTGGTTTTTACCGTTAGAATATTGATTACTTTCCTGTCATTTGGATAAGATTGTGAGATACCTGTGAACTAGTTAGTGTGCCAGTGGTCCTTGCAATAATTTATTTTATGTAAAACCTCTTTCACATATTTAGACATTTTTCGCTTTTATGATATATATGATTGTTATCAAATTTAAGAAATAAATGACCGATGATGAAGTTTGAAAAGCCCGTGACAGAGTGTAACGCATTATTAAAGAATCTATCTCCTTCATTTGTTCAATTGTTATATTTATTACTTTTCCATAACCATTCTATATATGTTTTGCTTCTCTATCATTGAAGAGCAACAGTTTTGCAATCTTGAAGCAGCTTGGAGTTAAGAAAATGTGTTTTCTTGATGATATATCTTGAAAAATAAAAGTGTAAATCTCGTTTGAGGTATGAGAATCTTCTTTCCAACTGAGTACTATTTGTTGCCTACAAAGATAGTCTTGAAAAAAAAAATAGTGTGTATGTGTTTCTAATGTGCATCTGCTTTGTTTTGAAAAATACTTACATTTTAGGTTAGGGATGTTTGAAAAGAATGAGTTTATTTTTCAGATGGGTTTTAAATTGTTTTGACGATGTATGTTGCAGATGAGTTTGATATATTATCAAACTCAGTGGACAAGTATCAAGAAGATACTGTGATGATTGGAGTATTTCATGCTATGAGATTAGGGCATATCTGGTGCAGCAGCATATATAAAATCATTTCATCCTATATGTCCATTTAACTCTAATGCCAACAGGTAAAAGAAATGAGTACTTGCTTGGTTTTAATTGATATTTGAGAAATAATTGTCTTTTTTAAGCTAAATTTTTAATATATAGACTCTAAAGTATCATTTTATCTTCTGTTTTATTCTGAAGTATGTAAGTGTAATAAGTTATTTATAAGTTATTTATGGAGATTTATTTTATGCATATATGTGTGATTGGCAAACTTTGGTTTTTTCAGGATCTCATTGCCTCGATCTTGTTTTCACAACAAAGTGATCCTGATTGGTTGATAGAACAAAGACAAAATGAAGTTGAGATCATTCAAGAATGGATGGTATAACACTAAAAGGAAGAGAAAAACAAAGGTGTCAATATATAGGAAATAAATTACATATATATTGTACATTTTAATTTAACATCGATGAAATTTTTTATTGGATCAACTTCTTTAATGATGCTAAATTTTTAAGTGGGAATCTCATTATTGTATTTGATAACAAGAAGAGGCAGGCATGATAGTTAAAATTTGTCACATGTAAAAATTGTTGGAAATAAATCCAAAATCCAAAATTTTGAGTAATTTTGAGTCAATTTTGATGAATAAGATTCAATCAATCAATCGAAGTCCTACTTGTTCTTCACTCTTCACTCGAGTGAATCAACCAACCTTTGTTGCAAGATTGTATCACTGCACAATGATGATGAAAATAAGAAAAGAAAATTGAATAAAAAAGAAGATTAGGGTTTGAGAAAAATTGGGGAAGAAAATGATTTCTGCAGAGTCTTTCTCTGCTCACATCCTGTGGAAAATCTCGTTAATTTTGCAATGGCAAGTGATTACAAAATTGTTGTAAAAATAGGAGTTACTCCCTCTATTTATAATTGAGCTAGCTTGCTCCCTAAGCTAAAGGCCCAAAAATTACAAAGGCCCAAAATACCTATTTTGGTCTAAGTCGAAATCCTGTGTCAAACAACCTGCTTCGACACTTAGACATCTAATGCAACTCGACACACACTACATGTTTCGACACATCCTTATTTTTGTCGAGCACTACCTGCTTCGACACAAGGAATTACAATTCAACACACCACATAATTCATTTTGTCTAAGATATCTACATTCATCATAGATCTTAACTTCTTAAACATTTCGACCTGCATTCCTTTCGTCATGTTGTCTGCAATATGATTCTCAGTTCTGCAGTGTTCCAATTTCAGCTTCTCTTTTGCTACCTACTCTCGAAGATAATGGAACCTCATTTCGACGTGCTTGCTTCGTCCATGCATTATCGGATTCTTCGCTAGATTGATAGCTTACATGCTGACGATCTTCATGGTAATTGTTCCACGATTCTTCCCTATAATCTCTTCGACCAGATTCACCATCCACGTTGCTTGACATGCACAAAGAGAAGCAGATATGTGCTCTGCTTCACACGATGACAATGCCATTACTGATTCCTTTCTCGAACTCCAAGAAACTGGTGCACTATCTAGCATAAACACATATCCAGTTGTGGATTTTCTATCCTCATCATCACTACACCAACTTAAGTAGGTATATCCCACTAGTTTGCATTCTTTTCCTTCATCTGTTGCAGGAAATAAAATGTCATAGTCGAGAGTTTCTTTCAGATACCTTAGTATCCTCTTCGTCGCTGCTAGGTGTGATACTTTTGCCTTCTGCATGAATCTACTCACCATACTCACATTGTATGCTAGATTAAGTCTTGTGTGACAAAGGTATCGAAGTAATCCAATGAGTCTTCTCTACTGTGTTGGATTGACATCATCTTCATTAGTTTCTTTCGACAATTGCAATCTAGGCTCAGTTGAAGTCGAAGTAGGGTTGCAATCTTGCATCACATATATCTTGAGTATTTCGCCTGCATATCTTCTTTGATATATCATCACACCTCTACCACTCTTATAGAATTCAATGACAAGGAAATATTAGAGATTTCCCAAGTTTGACATTTCAAACTCCTCACTTAGGTCATGTTGGAAATGTTCGATCTACTTCTTACAACTTCCTGTTATTAACAGGTCATCGACATAGAGACATAGTATAAGCAATTCGTTATTGCTTCTTCTTACATATACTCCATGCTCAATTGTGCACTTCACAAATTTCTTCTCCCTTAGGAAACTATCTATCTTCTTATTCCAAGCTCTTGGAGCTTGCTTGAGTCCATACATGGCTTAATGTAGTATGTATACCTTGCTTTCTTCGCCTTGTTTCACAAACGCATCTGGTTGTGCAACATAAAATTCTTCATCTATGGCGTCATTCAGGAATGTACATTTCACATCCATTTGACATGTGTGACAGTTGTTCATGTTTCCTAGACCAATAACTAACCTGATTGTTACGATCCTAGCAACAGGTGCAAAATTTTTATCGAAGTCGATTCCTTCCTTCTGAAGAAATCCTTTCACCATAAGTTTCTCCTTATGTTGAGTTACTTCACCTTTGGGATTCAACTTCACCTTGTATACCCACTTCACACCGATTTCCTTCTTTCCTTGAGGCAATTTGACAAGTGACCAAGTGTTGTTGTCTTTGATGGAATTCAATTCCTCATTCATTGCTTTCACCAATTTCGAATCCTTCAATGTCTCAACTGCATTGACTAGTTCGACATCTGCATAGAAAGCATAATGTACCAGTTCACCTTCATCATCGACCATATCATTTGATGTAATCACACATTCTTGCAACCTTATAGGCATGTTCCTTGTTCTTTAAGGTCTGTTTGTGCTTGCTTGACCTCTAACTTCTTCTTGTCGAACTTCTCTTTCGACTTCACTTGCTGGTTCTTCACATACGATTCTCACTGAATCCTACTTTACATTTTCAATCTAATATCAATCCTTAAGCTCATCTATGATCACGTCCCTGCTGATCACTCCTTGCTTGTTTACTTGGTCGAATAACTTGTAACCTCTAGTCGAATGATATCCTATTAGGATCATCTGACTCGACTTGTCATCAAGTTTTCTTCTCAACTAATCTGGGACATGTCTATGTGATATATATCCAAATACTTTCAGATTACTTAAGCTAGGCTTGACACTAGATCAACATTCTTTTGGCTAACTCCTTCTAGCTTGTTCATCATAGATCTGTTCAAAATACATGTTGCTGTCGACACAAGTTCTCCCCATAATTCTTTGGAGAGATGCTTGCCTTTCAACATACTTCTCACCATGTTCATGATGATTTTATTCTTCCTTTTTGTTGTTCCATTCTGCTGTGGAGTGTAGGGTGACACCATCTCATGCATAATCCCTTCTTTCTCACATAACTTGTTGAAGTCTTTCAACATATACTCTCCACCACCACCAGTCCTCAGAATCTTGAGCTCTCGGCCACTATTTCTTTCGACTATAGATTTAAACTTGACAAATACCTCGATCACTTCACTTTTCTTCTTGATCAGGTAAGTCCATAGTTTTTGAACGAAATCATCTATGAATGTGAAAAGTATATGTTACGTCTAATCGAATCTACCTGGATAGGACCACACACATCATAGTATATGACTTCAAGAATTGCATTTGACTTACTTCTTGCATCCTTACTGGAGTTGTTCTTGTGATGCTTCGCCTACACACATTCTTCACACACTTCATTTGGAATTCCGATTTCTGGTAACCCTGAAACCATATTTCTTCTTTTCAGATCTCCGATGTCTTTGAAATTGAGATGGCCAAGTCTATAGTTCCAGATTAATTCATCCCTACTAGCTGCAGTTGCAAGGCACTTATGCTCCATCACATTAAGTTCAATCCTAAAGGTTCTATTCTGAGACATAGGTGCCTTCAATATTAACCATCCACCTAAGTCGAGAACTCTCATCTTCTTGTCTTTGATCGACTCTTTGTAGTTCTTTTCGACCAACTTTCATATGCTGAGCAAATTAATTTTCATGTCTGATATGTACAATACATTTGAAACTACTGGCCTTTTTCCATCTTTCCTCATAATCATAACATCACCAATACCTTCAGCTGCTAGAGTATTGTCATTTGAAAATTTTACCATGTTCTTCATTGAGGGTTTCGTGTTGACAAACCAATCTTTCCTACCAGTCATGTGTGATGAGCATCTTGAGTCCAAGTACCATTGGTCCTAGAATCTTTCTTCATCTCTTATTGTGACCATTAACAACATCTCTTCTTCTTCATTCTTTGCAAACTTTGCATCATTTTCTTGATTCTTTTATTTTTCAGGACAATCACTAGAGTAGTGACCATACTTATGACAATTGAAACACTGAATGTGACTTTTGTCAGGTTTTTAACCACCACCTCTTCCTCTATCTACACCACCACCTCTTTGGTTTCTTTGGTATGATGGTCTTCTCTGATTCGACCAACCTCCTTCTTGTTGATTTCTACTAGTCTAATTGTTGTAGCCTCCTCTACCTTTGTTGTCGACCCACTTCCCTTTGCCTTTCTTTTCTCTTGCTGACTGCGCCTGCAAAGCCACATCACTCTTCGACTTACCTGTAGCTCTTTCAGATATTCTTTGTTTATGAGATTCAAGCATCCCTTGAAGCTCTTCCTTTGTCAATGTTGACAAATATTTCAACTCTTCTATGGCTACTACCACGTGGTCAAACTTTGGAGCCAATGACCTCAAGATCTTTGAAACAACTAATCTTGATGTCAACACTTCTCCATATACCTTAATTTGATTCACCAGTTTTGTAACTCTAGTGAAAAAATCAGTTATGCTTTCATTGTCTTCCATCCGAAGCAATTCATATGTTCTTTTGTGAGTTTTTAACCTCACCTATTTCACATTCTCTCTGTATCCAAACTATTTGTCAAGAATTTCCCATGCTTCTTGTGAGCAAATTCTTTACTTTGAATAAGTTTTGAATGATAGCAAATTGTGTGATCATTGTCTAATTGTTGGTTGTGCATTATTTTACATGTTTCATTTGTGTTTTTAGCCTATACTATTGTTTCGTGTCTATACATAAAGATCCACATTGATACATTTCTTAAAAGAACTCATAAAAACTGTTTTGTGTCAGTATGTATCGATACATGTTCATCTGCATCGATACATAAATTTGTTTTAAATCACAAAACGTTTTTGCTTCAGTATGTATCGATACATACGAGTTTTGTATCGATACATGCTTAGTTAAAATGTTCTATGTATCGATACATACGAGCTTTGTATCAATACATGCTTAGTTAAAATGTTCTATGTATCGATACATACGAGCTTTGTATCGATACATGCTTGTATTAATTCTCTAAAATTAATCAAAGCTACAGTATGTATCGATGCATAATCTTTTGTATCAATATATAATTTTGTTTTGTCTACTAACAACTTCTGTCTTTCACATATAAGAAGTATTTTGACAGCTCAGAAGAAAATAGTACGAATTCAGAAGTGAAAATCAGTTGTAACACAAATCAAAGGAGTGTGTAGCAGCAATTGTTTTTGAGCAGTTAGAAACCTGAAAGAGACTTCATCTTCTTCATCTTCTCAATCTCTTTTCTTCAAGAACATCAACACATAATCATTCTTGTTCTTTGGATTAAAGGATCAACGAGATAACGTTCAGTGGAACGATCAAGGATCTAGCTGAGGTGTTCAGTGGAACGATCGAGGATCTAGCTGAGTTGAAGGTTGAAGGGGGTTTCGAGGAAAAACAAAATGGTTTGTCCTTCAAGAACTGGAGTGTTCTTGTGGGTTTGTTAGTCACGTTTGCAGAACAGATTCAGCTGTAGCATAGGGTTTGGAAATTGGGTAATTTCGCAAACAGGTCGTGGAACCGGTGAATTGTTTGCAATTTCTTGCAGGAAATTCTTGATCGAGCTCAGATCAAGTGGAGGTTTTATACAAGAAGAAGATCTTGGGATTTAGATTTCTGTCTTTGTATTGTAACCTTGTATCAACGAATTCGGCATTATTGATAACAACAGTTCTCAATTTCATTTGAAATTGAGAGGGAGACGTACCCACACGCGAGGACGACAGTGGGGAACTTCCTTACCAAATCTTTGCGTATCGTATTCTTTCCTTATCTATCTTTATGTTTTCAACAGTTTTGTGATTTCAGTTGGTGTATTGTGGCTGTACATTTCGTGATACAATAGTGGCAAGAAAACTTCTTTATCTAAACTCCACCATTGTTCATCATTGATCACATACACACCAAATGTTTGACAAAACTGTCAGTTGAGTTTTATTCATTGGAATTAGAATTTAGTGATAAGTGCATTTGAT
This sequence comes from Lathyrus oleraceus, assembly GCF_024323335.1. Lineage (NCBI taxonomy): Eukaryota > Viridiplantae > Streptophyta > Magnoliopsida > Fabales > Fabaceae > Lathyrus > Lathyrus oleraceus. The sequence goes on from NC_066584.1 coordinate 54,064,624, forward strand.
TTGATAATATTCTGGTGTTAATAATCTCTATTGTTCCTATTCAAATCCAGCAATAAATTCACGTGTCCGGTTTTCTAGTAGCGGTTTAGATTAGACGGAAGTCGATTCGGGACTGTAATTTTCCGCTAAGTTTCAATAACTCTGATAAGATTTTTTAAATCCGTTTATTTAAAAGAGGTGATCTATTCACCCCCCCCCCCTCTCGATCACTAGCCACACCGTCTAACAAGTGGTATCAGAGCGCCGGTTCGCTGGTGTTCTGTGGCTGCCTGTAACGATATGGATTCTGAACCAAAGGGGGCGTATAATAGAGCACCGATTTTCAACGGTGAAAATTACGGCTACTGGAAAGACTGCATGCGAGTTCATATAAATTCTGTTGATAGGCTAATATGGGCTGCCATTGAAAATGGTCCTTTTCAAATTACTATGACAAATGCGGTTGGCGCCATAGTTCCTAAACCAGAAGGTGATTGGAATGAGAAAGATGAGAAAAAGTGGTCGAGTGATTGGAGAGCTCAAAATATGCTAATTTCAGCACTTGGTGTTGATGAGTATTATCGGGTATCCCATTGCACGACAGCTAAAGAAATGTGGGATGCTTTAGAAGTTGCCCATGAGGGTACTACTGAAGTAAAATAGTCCCGCATTAACACACTCAATCAAGAGTTTGAGCTCTTTCGCATGAAACAAGGAGAATCTATCCCCGACATGCAAAAGAGATTTACTCATCTCACTAATCGTTTGAATGCACTTGGAAAACCTGTTTCCAATGAAATAGCTACTAATAAAATTCTGAGATGTCTTAGCAGGGAATGGAAACCTAAAGTAACAACTATTAAGGAAGCCAACGATCTAACGACACTTACGATTACAACTCTGTTTGGAAAGCTGGAAGAACATCAGCAAGCATTAGAAAGTCTTGAAAAGTTTGAGAACAAAAGTAAGAAGGAAAAGGAGAAGAAGAGAGACAAAGAGGGAGAGAAGAAGCCAATAGCTCTTGTGGCCTCTAGCTCTAAGTCCTCACGAAAAGAGCAAAGTGACAATGATTCTAGTAGTGACCAAGATTCGGATGATGAGGAAATGAGACTTTTTGTAAGGAGATATAATAGATTCATTCGAAAGAATGGAGTCAAGCATTCCGACAAAAACCTCATGAAGTTTCGAAGACAATCTACAGATTCAAAACAGGAAGAGAATAAGAAGAGTAGAGGAAAAGGATCTTGTTTTAATTGTGGTAAATCTGGACATTATAAAACAGATTGTCCTATGAAGTATAAGGATCAAGGAAAAGCTCCACCAAAAGGGTACAACAAACAAAGAAGAGCTTACATTGCATGGGAAAGTGATAGTGATTCATCAAGCACACAAAGTTCAAGTGATAGTGATGAAACCGCAAATCTGTGCCTTATGGCTCACACCAAAAATCTGTCCTACCACAAGAAGAAAATCAATGATAAAAAGGTAAAACAAGCCTATTATAATAATTTCTCTTCTATGTCTTTTTCTGAACTGAAAATAGCTTTTGAAAAACTGCATAACGAAGCTGTAGATGCTTTTAAAAGATTATCTTCCGATAAACAATTTTTTTCATTTCTGGAAGGTAAAGTATACAAAGCTGAAAAAGATTTAGAATGGTTAAAAGCTAGTATTGCAGAAAATTCAAAAAATATTGACATTGATGGATGTAGTAAAGTTGGGTATTGTGAAGCTTGTCATATTTGGCAACAAGAGGTAAACACTCTCAAGGTCAAATTGGAAAAAGCTTTACAACCTAAGGTTACTTATGCCGTTGACTCTAGGTTGTTTAAGAAGTCATTAAATCCACCATATGCAAAATACTCTTTTATTCCAAAGGATTTAATGAACAAGAATAAACAAACACATCATCATGGTTTATGTCATTATTGTTGTCGTGCTGGCCATACCATTGAGAAATGCAAGTTTAGGAGATTTCTTGTTCCTAAAGGTATTTATCAATGGAAGCCAAAAGGCAACCATGTTAGCACTTACCCACTTGGACCCAATGAAAATTGGGTACCAACTTCTCTCTTTTGATATTGTAGGATGAGTGCCTTGCTTCCGTAGATAGGAGATGGTTTCTTGACAGCGGTTGCTCAAGGCACATGACCGGTGACATATCGCTTTTTATAGACTTCAAAGCAAAGAAGAAGGGATATGTTACTTATGGAGACAATAACAAAGGAGCTATACTTGGCAAAGGTAGTGTAGGTAATCCCTCTACCACTACTATTTCTGATGTCCATTTAGTAGAGGGGCTTAAACACAATTTGTTAAGCATAAGTCAATTGTGTGACAAGGGTTATAAAGTTTCTTTCACAAAAACTTGTTGCATAATTGAACATGCTGAACAGAACGTTGTGTTTAAGGGTGTAAGAGTAAACAATATCTATATGCTTGACCTTTTTGATGTATCTTTAACAAGTACTAAATGTCTAGTTACCTTGAATGATGATTCTTGGCTTTGGCATAGACGTTTAGCGCATGTTAATTTCGATTTGCTTAATAAGGTTGTATCTAAGGATCTAGTAGTCGGTCTTCCAAAAATAAAATTTTCAAAAGACCACCTATGTGACGCGTGCCAAATGGGAAAACAAACGAGGGTCTCTTTTAAATCTAAAAATGTAATTTCAACTTCACGACCCCTTGAGCTTCTCCATATGGATCTCTTTGGACCTTCTAGGACAAAGAGCTTAGGTGGAAATTATTATGGTTTTGTAATCGTTGATGACTATTCTAGATTTACTTGGACTATATTCCTTCATAGCAAATATGAAACTTTTTCTGCTTTTAAGAATTTTGCAAATCTGTCCCAAAACAAAATGAATTCCAAAATAGTTACAATTCGTAGCGATCATGGTGGTGAATTTCAAAACTATCACTTTGATAAGTACTGTGACAAGTATGGTATTGAGCATAACTTTTCAGCTCCTTGAACTCCACAACAAAATGGCGTTGTGGAGCGTAAAAATCGTGTTTTAGAGGAGTTGGCAAGAACAATGCTAAATGAGGGTGGATTACCAAAATATTTTTGGGCTGATGCAGTTAGCACAGCTTGTTATGTTTTAAATAGGATCTTAATTCGTCCTATTTTAAATAAAACTCCTTATGAGCTTTTAAAAGGAAGAAAGCCAAACTTGTCACATCTTCACGTATTCGGTTGTAAGTGTTTTGTTTTGAATAATGGTAAGGAAAATATTGGGAAGTTTGATGCAAAAGCGGATGAAGGTATCTTTCTTGGATACTCACAATCAAGTAAAGCATATAGAGTATATAATAAGCGTTTACTTACTGTTGAAGAATCTGTCCATGTTTCTTTTGATGAGTCTTATCCGAAAAGTGTTGGAAAAGGTATTTCTTTTGATGACGCAGGTGTATCTACAGAAGACATACTCAAGGAAGTTGTTATGGAAACTGATCAGTCCAGAACAGTTGCCCATGAGAAGGAGGAAGATACTAGTCATGAAGAAGATGAGGAAGAAAGGACAGCTGAAGTGAATGACCTTCCACCAGCTTGGAAATCTTCAAAAGACCATCCTATTGACAACATCTTGGGAGATATTTCAAAGGGAGTAATGACTCGTTCTAAGATAAGTAATTTTTGTTCTCACTTCGCTTTTGTTTCACAAGTAGAACCTAAAAATGCCAAAGAGGCCTTGATTGATGAATGTTGGCTAATGGCCATGCAAGAAGAGCTTAATCAATTTAAAAGAAATGACGTTTGGGAACTTGTCCCTCGTCCGCGAGATCATCATATCATAGGTACTAAATGGGTTTTTAGAAATAAGCTTGATGAAAACGGAGTGATAACTAGGAACAAGGCACGTTTAGTAGCACAAGGGTATAACCAAGAGGAGGGCATAGACTATGAGGAAACTTATGCTCCAGTTGCTCGCCTTGAAGCTATACGTCTCTTGCTTGCCTATGCGTGTTCTAATAATTTTAAGCTTTACCAAATGGACGTAAAGAGTGCGTTTCTAAATGGTGTCATAAATGAAGAGGTATATGTCTCACAACCTCCTGGTTTTGAGAATGCTGAAAATCCAGATTATGTTTACAAATTAAAACGAGCTTTGTATGGTCTTAAACAAGCCCCTCGGGTTTGGTATGAAAGGCTTAGAAAATTTCTAATTGATCATGGATATTCAAGAGGTAAAGTGGATAATACTCTCTTTATTAAACACAAGGGAAAGCACATTCTTTTAGTTCAAGTTTATGTAGACGATATAATTTTTGGTTCAACTAACACACACTTGGTCGAAGAATTTTCTAAGGTTATGCAGGGTGAATTTGAGATGAGTCTTATGGGGGAGCTGAATTACTTCCTAGGTCTTCAGATAAAGCAACTTGATGAGGGTACAGCAGTATGTCAAACAAAGTACTGCAGAGAACTACTCAAGCGCTTTGGAATGAACGACTCAAAATCAATTGACACCCCTATGCCTACCAACGGAAATCTAGATAAAGATGAGCATGGTAAGAGTGTAGATGTCAAAAAGTTTAGAGGTATGATTGGGTCTCTTCTGTATCTTTCTGCTTCTAGACCTGACATCATGTTTAGTGTTTGTATGTGTGCACGATATCAATCAAATCCTAAGGAATCACACCTGAAAGCTGTTAAGCGTATACTTAGATATCTTCATGGAACATCTAAATATGGGCTTTGGTATTCCAAAGGAAGTGATTATAGCTTAATAGGTTACTCCGATTCTGATTTTGCTGGCTGCAAATCAGATAGGAAAAGCACGAGTGGTACATGTCACTTGTTTTCAAACTCCTTGGTAAGTTGGCATAGCAAAAAGCAGGTATCTGTGGCTTTGTCAACTGCAGAGGCTGAGTACGTTGCAGCCGGTAGTTGTTGCGCTCAGATTTTGTGGCTAAAGCAACAACTACAAGACTTTAACATTCAACTCAAACGTATTCCAATAAAATGTGACAACACTAGTGCCGTAAACCTTACTAAAAATCCTCTTTTACACTCACGCACTAAACACATAGAGATTAGACATCACTTTCTTCACGATCATGTTGAAAAAGAAGACGTTGTATTTGAGCATGTTGATACTAAAAACCAGCTTGCTGACATTTTCACTAAACCTTTGGAAACGGAACCGTTCTTCAACATTCGTCGTGAATTAGGGATCTTAGATCTCTCTCCATTGTTGTCTTAAGCATGTTTGTTATTATTTATATTATGCCTCACCTTGGTTGATGAGATTTGTTTTAGATTTCATTTATACCTCACAAGGTTACATCAATAGAGATAATATCACTCCTTTCTATATCTCTTTTAGAACTATGTGATTGTGTATGTTAGAACAAAATTCCTTATTTTCGTTTATGTGAATTTCTTTGCATATATTGTTTGAACATTAATATCTGATTTGTGAATTATACTTGGGCATCATTATCATGACATACTTCATAATGCATAACCATACTGCATAAAAATTAATTAAAATTTGGTTTGGCATCAGTATGTATCGATTCAAAGATGTATGTATCGATTCATGTCTTCTTCATTTCACATTTGTCAAAATTGGTTCAGTATGTATCGATTCATTCGTCGTTTGTATCGATACATAAACCTTTTTAAAAACAAAAAAACTCGTGACATGGATCGATCCATTCCCATATGTATCGACACATACTGATTGTTTTTGGATTAAATGCATTTTATTTCACTCATGGATCGACACATCAGCAATTCTTATCACATCTTTTCACAAACTTGGTATCAGCAGTTCCCCTACCTCTCAAAACCCGCGGCTAACCCTAATCTCCTTCATCATCATTCTCTCCAAAACCCCAAATTCATCTCACTTTTCTTCAATTTTTCATCACCATGCCTCCAAGAATCATTCCGGCTAGAGCAAGGGGAAAAGGAAAAGGAAAGGAACCGGTTGGCACTTCTCAGCAGTTACCAGAAATTCCTCCTAATGCCTTAGATTTGCTTCATCCTGCAATTGCTACTGAGTTTGAGGATTCTTTCAAGACAAGGTTAGTTATGAAACTCCATGTCTTCGATAAACATGATGCTATTCATCTACATCTCAATGATGTGGTTGAACTCCTTAATGCACAAAAACTTGGTTTATTTTTTACTACAAAGGATGATTACCATGAGGATTTTATCCGTGCATTTTATGCTGGCTTACAATCTGGTAAAGGATATATGCTTAAGTGTTCTATTGGTGTCAGAACCTATACTTTTGAGGCTGCTGATTGGGAAACAGTGTTTCAATTTCCACTTCCGTCGCATAATTTCAAGACTTGGCATGACTTGAAGTTTGATACTGACTTTAACCTGAAGGAGTTTACTCTATCTATCTTGAAATTGGACAGACCGATGGGTGAGGATGAACAGGTTACGTCTGGTATGATTAAGAAAATTCCTCGTATACTTCATTGGATTATCTCGCACATTCTGCGTCCAGCAAACAGTGGACATTCTAGGTTAGACAGGGCAGGCATTCATCTCTTGTATATTCTTCAAAATAAGGTTCCCTTGAATTGGGCAAATTACTTTGTGAAGCGTCTCTTTTTCGTGCGTAACAGTGCCAAGAATGTTGCTCTTGGTTATGCGTCTCAAATCATGAAAATTCTTACGTTCTGGAATGTTGCAATCCCTTTAGTTCCTCTCATATCACCATCTGCTGCTCAAGAGTTTGACTCTTCCACTTTATCTCATATGGGATATCGGTGGGACAAGGAACGTCAATGTTTCTATTTCTTTGAAAGGAAATCCAAAACAAGGATCTATAATTTTGATGTGCCTTCTGAACGAATTCATGTAGTTGAAGACCAACCTGATGAAGAAATGCATGATGTGAACGAAGCAGATGTGCCTGCAGCTGATGACAATGCTGGTTGGGGTGATTGGGTGCCACAAAGGTGGTCTCCAACCAACTATGTACCTGAACCAACGGTTCCTCCGTTCTCCGGCGGTGCTTCATCTTCAACACCTATTGCGCACCTAACTCAAATGCTTTAACAAATGGAGCTTGCCAACCAAGAACGTCATGAAGAGGCACGGTCTTGGCATGTACAACAAAGTGAGTGGCATAAGGAGCATCGGGAGTGGCATGACGATCATACACGAATGTACCATAACCAACACTCTTGGCACACGGACTTGGTTAAGTGGCACCAAGTCTTCTACAATGAAATGTCTGGTTTTATGGACGACTGCCGTGCCAATCCTGGTATTATGGACAGATTCAGAAGTGTTGAAGTTCAGGACCGGTTCAGGCACTACACCTTCATGGGCCACAATCCAGATGCAATGCCTCCTCCTCCACCTCCGCCAAGCCTCAGAGATCCTGATAGAGATGACGAGGAGTCCTGTGGTGGCTATAATCCACATTAAACCATCATCATTTCATTTCACTGCATTTCATTGCATGTTGCTTGAGTTTTTTTTCTTTTCAGATTATTTGCACCTTATATGTCTTGGCTTATGTAATTTTTAAATACTTTCTACTAGTTAAATGCTTATTTCCTTCTGCTTACTTCTGGTGTTATTGCCCTTATTTGTCATTCTTTGTGAGTGATTCTTTACTTTTTAAGCTTCCTTCTTTGTGATTGTTAGCTTCTTTATCATTTTTGATGTGTCCTGCTACAACATGTTGCCTTGATAAAACTGTTTTTTTCTTCTTTTTTATGTTGACAAAGGGGGAGAAATGCATATGTTGACAGATATGCACAAACTCAGGGGGAGTATCACACATCTTGCTAAAAATTTGCCATCATCAAAAAGGGGGAGTTTGTGAGCAAATTCTTTACTTTAAATAAGTTTTGAATGATAGCAAATTGTGTGATCATTGTCTAATTGTTGGTTGTGCATTATTTTACATGTTTCATTTGTGTTTTTAGCCTATACTATTGTTTCGTGTCTATACATAAAGATCCACATTGATACATTTCTTAAAAGAACTCATAAAAACTGTTTTGTGTCAGTATGTATCGATACATGTTCATCTGCATCGATACATAAATTTGTTTTAAATCATAAAACGTTTTTGCTTCAGTATGTATCGATACATACGAGCTTTGTATCGATACATGCTTAGTTAAAATGTTCTATGTATCGATACATACGAGCTTTGTATCGATACATGCTTAGTTAAAATGTTCTATGTATTGATACATACGAGCTTTGTATCGATACATGCTTGTATTAATTCTCTAAAATTAATCAAAGCTACAGTATGTATCGATGCATAATCTTTTGTATCAATACATAATTCTGTTTTGTCTACTAACAACTTCTGTCTTTCACATATAAGAAGTATTTTGACAGCTCAGAAGAAAATAGTACGAATTCATAAGTGAAAAACAGTTGTAACACAAATCAAAGGAGTATGTAGCAGCAATTGTTTTTGAGCAGTTAGAAACCTGAAAGAGACTTCATCTTCTTCATCTTCTCAATCTCTTTTCTTCAAGAACATCAACACATAATCATTCTTGTTCTTTGGATTAAAGGATCAACGAGATAACCTTCAGTGGAACGATCAAGGATCTAGCTGAGGTGTTCAGTGGAACGATCGAGGATCTAGCTGAGTTGAAGGTTGAAGGGGGTTTCGAGGAAAAACCAAATGGTTTGTCCTTCAAGAACTGGAGTGTTCTTGCGGGTTTGTTAGTCACGTTTGCAGAACAGATTCAGCCGTAACGTAGGGTTTGGAAATTGGGTAATTTCGCAAACAGGTCGTGGAACCGGTGAATTGTTTGCAATTTCTTGCAGGAAATTCTTGATCGAGCTCAGATCAAGTGGAGGTTTTATACAAGAAGAAGATCTTGGGATTTAGATTTCTGTCTTTGTATTGTAACCTTGTATCAACGAATTCGGCATTATTGATAACAACAGTTCTCAATTTCATTTGAAATTGAGAGGGAGACGTACCCACACGCGAGGACGACAGTGGGGAACTTCCTTACCAAATCTCTGCGTATCGTATTCTTTCCTTATCTATCTTTACGTTTTCAACAGTTTTGTGATTTCAGTTGGTGTATTGTGGCTGTACATTTCGTGATACAATAGTGGCAAGAAAACTTCTTTATCTAAACTCCACCATTGTTCATCATTGATCACATACACACCAAATGTTTGACAAAACTGTCAGCTGAGTTTTATTCATTGGAATTAGAATTTAGTGATAAGTGCATTTGATTTGATAATATTCTGGTGTTAATAATCTCTATCGTTCCTATTCAAATCCAGCAATAAATTCGCATGTCCGGTTTTCTAGTAGCGGTTCAGATTAGACGGAAGTCGATTCGGGACTGTAATTTTCCGCTAAGTTTCAATAACTCTGATAAGATTTTTTAAATCCGTTTATTTAAAAGAGGTGATCTATTCACCCCCCCCCCCTCTCTCGATCACTAGCCACACCGTCTAACACTTCTTTCGCTGATTCAACATCACTAACCTTTTCCAAAATTGTCAGAATCAACATATTGATGAATTATAAAGAGATCTTTATAATCTTTCTTCTTTAATTCTTTATGTGCAGTCTTTTCTTCATCCGTCGCATTTGCTGCAAGTGGTGTCACTCCCTCCTTCACAAGATCCCAAAGATCTTGACAGCAAAAGACAACATTTATCTGCTTGCACCAATTCTCGTAATTCTGATTCTTCAGAATTGATAGACTCGCTGGAAAATGCCCCGTTCGGACGATTTATCATGTTATGCTTCCAAGAATCGTTCAACTAGTGCTCTAGATATCAGATGTTGGAATTAAACCCAAAACTTTGAGTAATTCCGAGTCAATCTTATTGAACAATATTCAATCAACCGATCAAATTCCCACTTGTTTTTCACTTTTCACTCGAGTGAATCAACCAACCTTGGTTGCAATATTGTATCGCTACACAATAATGATAAAAAAAAGAAAAGAAAGTTGAATAAGAAAGAAGATTAGGGTTTGACGGAAATTGGGGAAGAAGATGATTTATGCAGAGTCTCTCTGCCCACAGCCTGTGGAAAATCTTGTTAATTTTGCAACTGCAAGTGATTACAAGATTTTTATGAAAATAGGGGTTACTCCCTCTATTTATAATTGAGTTAACTTGCTCCCTAAACTAAAGCCCAGAAAATTAAAAAGACCCAAAATACCTATTTTGGTCTAAGTCGAAATCCTGTGTCAAGCAACCTACTTCGAAACTTCGACATCTAATACAACTCGACACACACTACATGTTTCGACATGTCCTTGTTTCTGTCGAGTACCACCTGCTTCAACACAAGGAATTACAATTCAACAAACACCAATAAATTTGATTATAGTTGCATGAATTAAAACATTATATAAATATTAATGAAGAGAGTTTATATCATATCTTTTGAAGCCTTTATATATCAATGTGTGTGCTCTCAATTGATATTAAATGCTAATAATTATTAGTTAAATTTCAATAATTATTAGGATAAAATCTTCCTCTCATTCTTTCTCAAATATTGATGAATAAGTATGTGATAATGTTCCTATCTTTTTTTTCATATATCTCAAGACATACTTATAAAGAAATCGGAGAAAGACTTACCCGTTACAATGAATTCATCGTATTAATTTAAATTGGAATAATAATTTAAATGATACTCTTTCACTAAAGAGTTATAATGATTTTCATATTAAATAAAACTTAAATAATCATGAAAAATTACTATAATTCTATCTATACTATTCAAATATATTTACCATGTGATGAACAAGCACAATAACAGAATTTTAATTGTAACTCTTTTGATTTATATTAAAAACAACATTCATTTCATATGATAGGCAGAAACAAATACAATAATTAAACAACAACACAAGCAATTACAACAAATTAAATAACATCACAAACAAATACAACACATAAACAATATAACTATGCGATTACAATTATCAAAATAATTTTGTGAGAAGTATACATCATCATGTGAGCGTCTCTGTCAGTTTTAACATTGATCCAAAAACGAACTTCTTCATTTTGGTTGAACATGGTATCAAGTCATTGAGTTCTTCTGATCATTTCATCATCTACAATTTCTCCATCTAACCAACGGTTCAAGGTCCTGTTAAGATGTTCGAACATATCTATATTCCAAAGTCAGATCTTCATCGGAGGTTGCACTGCTGAAAAAATTAAATCGACATTTCTCTTGTGAATATAAGGACACAAGTATGAATATGAAGACATTTTAAAGAAAAATGGAAGGAGAATGAAGGAAAATGGAAGGAGATAGTAAGAAGTTATGTGAAAAATTATGGGAGGGTGATGTTGTGTATTTATAGATGGAGTGGTGGTGCAGTAGTCACATGTATTGACGTACACATAAAGTGAATTATGTATGTGTCACGCCTAGTGGCACCATGGTCATGGATGCGTCGGTGCATGTGGCACCAATGAATAACAGTTTCATTGGATGTGTCAATGCACCTGCCGTCTATGTTAAATATTTTTGAAAAATTAGTTATTTTAGTAAATATTTTTAAACAATGATTATTTTAGAAATTAAATTTAAAAATTAGATTATTTTTGAAAAAAAAATCACTAAAAGCAATTATGATTGCAGAAATGAAGAAATTCGAGAGAACCAAAGAAAATTGATACTCACATACAACACCATTGATATATTCTTAAACAAATATATGATATATTGATGAAGACCATCGAACAGGTGCATTCGGTGATGCGGTGGTTTAGTGTAATTTATATATACTTTTTTTTAAATGTTCATTGGACATAATGTAAATTATATGACATTATGTTAAAATTTTAATTATTTTTAAATTTGATCTATTTTTAAACTTTTGAGTTGGACCGAGTTTGAGTTATCAAGTTGAATTTAATTGTTTGTGAATTTTAAAATTAGAATTAGAATTTTTTTTTATAAAAAACTCGAGTCGAATTTTAAACTGATTCAAATTCAGCTTATTTTCAACAATTTTTTAATCTAAACATTACTTTCTCCGATTTTTCTTCTTTTACTTTATACTCTCTCATTTCCCATTGGTTTTTATGACTCTATAATTGGGTACATTTTTTCTGAATAATAATCTTAATGTCAACTTATTTTGCAATTGAGATCATGGTTCCATTGAAACCAAAGAGATGGAGAGAGAAAGAAATGAAAATAGAGATAGGAAGCAGTGTTGCTTCTCTTAAATAACTAATTTTGATACATACTCACTTTCTTGAGTTGTTATTTTTCCATTGATAAGGATCTAAGATTGTATTCTATCTAAAAAATTTGCATCCATTGCTTCCATTCCCCCACAAGTGTCTACCTAAACAACAAAGTATCACCCAAACTTAACATGTTTGTTCTTGTGTTTTAAAGTTAATTTGTTTATCAACTAATTCTAGGACCCCAAAGTCTCCTATTAAATGCACATTTTGTTCATCAACTTCAATAGCTATGTTGAGATCCAAAGAGAGGCATGTTTTTTTCTCCTCCAACTTATCAACATATGAAGAACTTGTTTCACAACTGAAAATCACAATAGCATCCTTGAGAGATAGAGATTCACCACCACAAGGAAGTGTTATACTTCCATTTTCAATTGCTTTTCTAATACCCTTTTGAGTAAAGTAATCAACTTGCTCAAAATCTTCCATGTAGAATACCCTATGAGGATTCTCATTCATTGCTTCACCAAATCTTTGCATGTAACTACTACCAAACTCATCTCTTAGCCTTTTCTTTTTGGATTCTTCACTTCCTTTGCAAGAGAAACTACTTATACCAATGGTGACAAAGTCATTGTAAGAGCCAAAAACAACTTTTGCTAGCTCTTTTGAGATTAGTTCTTTAGGTTGAGAATCATCACCAAGAAACAACATCCATGTTTCTTGTTTACCATCTCTCTTCACTAAGTAGTTATCTTTGTCTCCTCCTTTTCTCATTCCTGACCTGCAAAGAAGGACAGTGCTTGCAATCTCTTTAGTTAGTGTTTTCTTTTGGTTTGGAACCTTTTTCTCTAATGCATCACATAAAATCTTCATATTCTCATCATTGAGTTCATTCAACATTTGTGACCTCTTCAAACCATCAACTTCATCACTTGAAGAAGCTGAGTTGGGGCTAGAGTTTGGATTTGACAAAAAGTCTTGCTTAGGGACACTTTGTGGCATGAACATTATTAGATTTCCTTCAATGCAATCATCACTGATATTCTCACTCTCAGTCTCAGTGTATAACTCACATTCTTTATTCCACTGCTTAGCATTTTTCTGATTCACAAGACAAAAATGTAGAGATTAGAAACATTAGCTTCAAGATTTTTAATTACCTAATAATACTTTATAATGGTATTCTCCGCATGGTTTTAATTTAGGGTTGCGGTCGCAGATGTGATTGCGGTTGCAAGAGTATCGATTGCATTCATTGCGATTGTTGCAATGCAAATTGCGGGTGTTCTGATGTGAACTTTAATTGGGAGGTGTTTCAAATACACAGTTAAAAAATACTTGATGTTAAGATTTTCCATTACATAGGAATAGGAAGTATATCGAGTTTTAAAGTTCTGAAATTTTGAGTTTTGATGAAAATATTTGAAAAAATATATGCGAAATGGTCTAATGCGGTTTTATTTCACACCGCAATTATGGACAGATGCGGTTATAAAGACTACTGCATCACAAAATATTGCGGCTATAATTGGACTTGCGGACTGCAATTTAAAACCATGTGTCTACTAACTAAACTAAACATGGTTATGATAACAAACCTGATTTTCTATTGTTTGAACCCTCTCTTCCTTGCAATTTTGGAGCCATGTTGGCAAAACTATATGCTTGCTCACTTTGACTCCATCTTCAAAAGATTCATCCTTGAATTTCACTTTGCTTCTCTCCTGAGCTTGAAAATTACTGAAACAATGTAAAACAGTTAAAAGAGATATAACAACATTAAGTCATGTTTGGATAAACAACTTAATTAAGCGCTAATACCGTAATTGCTTGGAAAATAAGTTACCTATCAAGACTTAAAGTAAGGTTGAGGCTACCCACACAAGTTGTAAAATGGTCTATAGAACCATCAGGTTGATTAAAAGATCTTGACGAGGACACATCATTACCACCATGAACTTGTGGCTTATAAGTGTTGTCCTTGGAATGGCTTATAAGTGCTTGTTCAACCTTGGTTTTAACAAATGTGCTAGAGAAACCAGCTTCTCTCATAACTCTACTAATACAAGGATCATCAAGAATAGATATTATCAACTGTTGAACCTCAATCTTCAAGGCTAAGATAGACTGTTGCTGGCTCTCAATAGAAGTAGCGCGGCGCTGGTGTCCTTGAGCGCGCTTGAACGTCGCAATCAAGGAATTTGAAAGTGAAGGAGATGAATATTGAGGACTTGATATTGTCGATCCCGGCAAACGGTTGAGGGAGACGTTGAAGCAAATCTCTAGTGCTTTGAATTGGAGAGGATGAGAATGGCATTGGAGACATGCTTTGTGGAGAAGACTAGTGGGATTTGAAAGCATGATAGTAGCAAGGTGAAGAGGAGTCACTTGTGAATGACCTCTTCTTGTTGCTAGATTAATAGCTTGTTTGACAAGAGTTTCAGTCTCTTGTGTTAAAGCTTGCAACTGTGTACTGCAAATTCTTAATCTCATCTCTTGACACTTTTGGTTCAATGAAGTTTATTCATTTGGAATGAAACTTGTATGCAGATATATGCAGATTGAGTTTTGTGCCTTTCTTGTAAGTGAGGGAAGTTTTTGGCTTTTGCATGTGATGTGATGTGATGAAACTTTTTGTTTCTCTCTCTTGATCTGATATATATATAAAGTTGTGTATGGATTATCAAAAGCTGCTTGTGTTGAACTATAAAAAATGTTGCAAAGCAAGACACTTTGAACACAAGGAATGGAATAATTGCTTTTGGCATGAATAAGCTCAAAACTTGATGATGAAAAGACAAAGAGAAAAGAGGGTGAGGAAAAAGAGTAGGGTATGTATTGTAAGCTGCCAATAACAAGGTAATGAGAAAAAGGAGAAGAGGAAGGGCTGTCTGTTTGAATGGAGAGTGGCTGCCTTTTCTTTTTGTCTAATCTCGAGGAGAGGAGGGAATAATCTTTGAATGATTGATAGAATAAGATCCACTAAATCAAATTTTAAAAAAGGGGTTTACATCAAACCAATGTCTTGAAATAGTACTAAGTCACAATTCATCTACTACAATGATGGGAAATCATGTCATGTGAATGTGACACACAAGTGTAGGAACACATTAAGCTTTGTTCTGCATGTTAACCAAACTGAAGAACAATTTATGATTATGATTATTGAGATCAACCTTGTTGGTTGATCAGATGGATGGGAAAGACGGTGGCGTCTGTCGTCATGTCTACTACGATTGTGATATGTTCAAAACATGTATACATGTTTGTTAATGATAAGAAAATATTGTTGAGAAATGCTCACACGACTCAGTTCACCTCTAAAAAGACTATACTCAAAGATGTTATATTTACTCTAAAAATTAGGAAGAATGTTATTTCTAAATTTTTCTTGAATAATATTGGATTTTAAATGGTTTTAAAATGGTATTTTTGTTGAGAAATGATTCGCCATTATTTAAAATGGTATTTTTGTTGGGAAATTGTATGCCACGACATATTTTAATTCAATGTTGACATGAATAAATTGAAAATTCAGTTTATATATTATGTGATTTTTTGTATTTGGTATTCTAAACTCTATCATGTAAATAAATAAATAATTTTTATTAATTTCAAAATTAACGGTTAAGAAAATAAATAAAAAATGATTTTTATAGTCAAGCAAAAATAGCAAAAACTCCCATTAATATGTTGTTAGAGAATATGACCTTTAGTTTGATGAAACATTAAATATAAATAAAAAATATTATTTTATTATTTTGATTATACCTATGTATATCTTATAAAAGATAAAAATGTATATTCTTGAGAAAATTTATATCCTTGTGAAGTTCTTCATTTAGAAGAAGAACCGTAATAGAAAACAGAAGAAAGAGGAAGGAAAGCAAATGTGGATCAATTAAAATTGAAATTGAATAAAGTTTAAGTTAGTTACAGGATGTCATATATGGCATGTAAGCATAACTAAATATAACTAACAAGTCTAACAAACTCTATTAATCTGTAATAGCAAGTTAAGAAGTGTATGATAAGCTAGAGAGATGACTTGTGGGGTACGTTATAGGTTATGACAATTAGTTTTGGCAAGTTGCTTTAATTGTAAAATACAAGTTCAACACCCCTCCCCTCTTATGCTAAGCATGGTAGACGTGTGGCATGTTGAGCTTGGTAAAGAAATCATCAATTTGAGCCTTGGTGTGAACCGGAAGAAGCTTGACCATTCCTTTTTGAATTCTTTTTCAAATAAAATGGAAATCAATTTCAAGATGTCTTGTTCTCTCATAGAAGACGGGTTTGATAGCAATGTGTATAACACTTTGATTATCACAATATAAAATTTAAGGTTTGATGCAATTAACTTCTAATTTTTCAATTAATGAAACCAACCATTGAAGCTTACAAGATCCAAAAGAAAATGTTCTATATTCTGCCTCATAGGAACTTATGGAAATTGTACGTTGTTTCTTGACTCTCCAAGAAATCAAGGAAGGACCAAGGAAGAAGCAATAACCACTAGTAGATCTCTTAGTGTCAATGAACCCTATTTAATTTGTTCTAGTGAAATCAAGTAATATGAGTTGTACGTCTCTTATAAATAATAAGTCTCGACCTGGTGAACCTTTGAGATATTTTATGACTCTTCATGCATTTTCATAATGTGTAATGATAGGTGAAGTAAGGAATTGGGTGAGTTATTGAGTGACAAAACAATATTGAGTCTTTTAGTGGTTAGGTAAATGAATTTTTTCATTAGTCTTCTATAACTTGCAACATATTCAAAAGGTGTTGAGGATTCTTGGTGTAGATTTATTGAGGGATTAAGTGGTGTCATGGCATGTTTAATTTTGAACTAACTGTACAAAATTTTCTTAATTCTATCAAACTCATGAAGAGAATTTTCTACTAGAATCACATTGTGATAGGAATGAATCGGACCCCACAAGTGATGATGGGGATGTGTTAGTTAACAAAGATAATTTTGGGTCTAAACAGTGGAGGGTATATGTGAGAAAGAATAAAAAAGGCCCAGTTAATTAGTATTCTCCAAATAAATAGGAGTATCAGTTAGTTTGTTAGTATTTCTAAATAAATAGGAGTTAGTTTAGTATTCACCATATAAATAGGAGTGTATGGGCAGTAGCTAGGTATGCTATTATTTTCTGTTTTTCATATTAGGGTTTGGGCAGTAAGAGAATTGTGTTCTCTAACTGAGGAGCAATAGCTCTGAAACTTCTTTTTTGTTTTCATATTCATTAATAAAATAATTTTCTCCATTCTATTCTACCTTTCCTTTGTTCTATCAATTGGTCCGACCTACCGGATTCATGCAAACCAGAATGGCGGAGAGAATTACTGCAGTTGAGGAACACTTGGGACGTGTGGAAACTAGTATTGAGGATTTGCGTACTTTCATTGTTGCGGAGATTCAACGGGCGATGGTGAATCGTGAATCACCTCAGTCAAGCGGTACAACGGTTACCTCACCGTTGGATGAGTTTCGTTTGTCTGCAAAGAAGGTGGAGTTGCCAGCATTTACCGGTGACGATCCGGTGGCGTGGATCGCTCGTGCTGAGACATACTTTGAAGTACAACGAATCTCTCAGGATGTTCGTATTCAGTTGACAAAGTTAAGTATGGAAGGCCCTACTATCCATTGGTTTAACCTATGGCGTGATTCAACAGAGGAATTGTCATGGGAGAACCTCTGTGAAGCAATGATGGCGAGCTTTGGAGGAAGGCGTTTGGAGAACCCCTTCGAAGAACTCAAGGAATTGAAGCAATCTGAGACGGTGGAGGATTACATCGCCGAATTTGAATTGTGTTCATCTCAGTGTGGAAGGTTACCAAAACAACAATTTCTGGGCTATTTTATTGGTGGTTTATGTCACGACATCCGTTCTCGGGTAAGAACATTCAAGTCGCACAACCGGTATGTGGCGATGCAATTGGCACGTGATGTGGAACGTGAATTTGCTGAAAATTCAGGCCATGGATCTGGTTCACGTTATAAACCGGGTCATGGATATTGGACAAAATCTCAAAAACCTAATTGGGCTTTTCGCGAAGGGGAAGGAAAGGGATCTGCAATTCAGACCCAGACTAATAACTATTTGGGCAAAACGCGTACTGGTTCGGGTTCGGAATCTCAAACCGGGTCAACACGCCCTACTAATTCTACAGCATCTTCTCGCCCAAATTTAGGTGACAATTTGTGTCGTCATTCTCATGGTGTCCGCCATCTACCAAGTGCAGAGGTTAATGAGCGTCGTGCGAAAGGACTCTGTTTTCGTTGCAACGAACGATGGGATCCTCTCCATCAATGTGCAACAAAACAGTTACGATTGATTATCTTGGGGGATGATGAAATTGTCAACAATGAAGGAGAGATTGTCGTGTTAGAGGCTGAGTCGGAAGAAGAGCTCACACAAGAGGAATTAGAATGTAAAACTATGGGACTGTATGGTGTATCCACTAATCTAAACCAGGTCCGGACGATGAAATTGGAGGGATGTTTACAAGGTGCATCTATTCTGGTTCTTATTGACAGTGGAGCCACACATAATTTCATATCCCCTAAGGTGGTGGAAACCCTCGGATTGCCTATGGTGCCTTCTAATCCCTTGGGTGTTAAGTTAGGAGATGGTCATCGTGTCCTAACTAGGGGTAGATGCAATGGAATTCAGCTGAACATGGGAGCGGTGCAGATTTGTTTTAATGCTTATGTACTGGAGTTAGGAGATGTGGATTTGATTTTGGGAGTTGTGTGGTTGGAAACTTTGGGGAAGGTGACCATGGATTGGAAAGAAATGTCTATGGTGTTCAACCATAAGGGCAATATGGTGAAATTACTTGGTCAAGCTGTAGATGATACGATGGCTACATTCCAAAGCATTATCACTCCTTCTCGAATGATAGCAGGCTGTGAATGGCCTACCTTGATGGAGGTGCTAGGATCACCGGTGTCACGTGTCTCTGATCATCAGACTAAGAAGTTGGGAGGATTGTTGGATCATTTTGTTATTGTGTTTAAAGAAATTCAGGGTCTTCCTCCGCCAAGAAACACTAGCCATTCAATTGAACTTTTACATGGTGCTGGTCCGGTAAGTGTGCGGCCCTATAGATATCCTCATTTACACAAGGATGAAATTGAAAAACAAATTCAAAGCCTAATGCAACAAGGTGTGGTGAGAAACAGCACCAGCGCTTTCTCTAGTCCCGTCATTTTGGTCAAGAAGAAGGATCAATCTTGGCGGATGTGTGTAGATTATCGGGCACTCAACAAGGTAACAATTCAAGACAAGTACCCTATTCCTGTTGTAGATGAATTGTTAGATGAGTTACATGGTTGTAGTTATTTCTCTAAGCTCGATCTTAAATCTGGTTATCATCAAATCTATATGAAGGAAGAGGATATTCATAAAACGGCTTTTCGGACTCATGAGGGTCACTATGAGTTTTTGGTAATGACGTTTGGCCTCACCAATGCTCCCGCAACCTTTCAATCGGTGATGAATGCAATTTTCAAGCCCTTTCTAAGGAAGTTTGTCCTGGTTTTTTTTATGATATCCTTGTATACAGTAGTAGTTAGGCTGATCATTTGCAACACTTGGAGGTGGTTCTTAATATTCTGAAGCAGCATCAGTTTGTGGCAAACCGGAAGAAATGTACCTTCGGTCAGCACCAAGTGGAATATTTGGGCCATGTCATTTCCAAAGCAGGGGTTGTTGTTGATCCTGCCAAGGTTAGCAGTGTGTTACAATGGCCGATTCCTAAGAATGTTAAAGGAGTGCGAGGGTTTTTGGGGTTAACTGGTTATTATAGAAAGTTTATAGCCAACTATGGAAAAATTGCTAAACCCTTGACAGAATTGACAAAGAAGGATGGTTTTAGCTGGAATGCGGCAGCGGCTGAAGCTTTTGAGAAATTAAAAGTAGTTGTTACAACTACCCCAGTTTTAGCCCTGCCTAATTTCAAGGTTCCATTTGAAATTGAATGTGATGCCTCAGGAAAAGGAGTTGGTGCAATGTTGTTGCAATCAAAACATCCCATTGCATATTTTAGCAAGGCTTTTGCATCATCGAGGTTATCTAAATCTGCCTATGATAAGGAGTTAATGGCTTTAGTGTTAGCTATTCAGCACTGG
The DNA here is from genome assembly GCF_024323335.1 of Lathyrus oleraceus. NCBI lineage: Eukaryota > Viridiplantae > Streptophyta > Magnoliopsida > Fabales > Fabaceae > Lathyrus > Lathyrus oleraceus. Next base: position 54,084,912 of record NC_066584.1, read on the forward strand.
AGACATTATTTGTTAGGAAGGAGGTTTGTGGTTTATTCTGATCAAAAGAGCCTAAAACACTTGTTGCAACAACGTATTACTACGATAAATCAGCAAGAATGGATGGCTAAGTTGTTGGGTTTTGACTTTGGGGTGGTGTACAAGGTGGGAGTGGAAAATAACGAGGATGCAGAGTTGCAAACTATTAAATCCTACCCTATTTGGCAGCAGAGCAGCCAACTGCAACAAGAAGTATCAAATGATCCTTTGCTTAAAAATATTGTGGAGGCTATTCAAAAGGATCCTAATGCTAAACCTGGTTTTGCTTTAAAAGGCGGCATATTATTCTACAAAAATAGGTTAGTAATACCTGCTAGCTCACCACTTACTAAGGAGTTACTCAAAGATTTTCATTCGTCTCCGAGTGGGGGTCACTCCGGCTACCTACGCACTTATAGGAGAATGGCAGGAATTTTATATTGGCAAGGGATGGATGTTGGAGATGCTACCTGGGAAGAGGAACTGTTATTGAAGAGTCAATTCCCTGATTTGCGCCTTGAGGACAAGGCTAATGTTGTAAGTGGGGATGATGATAGGAATGAATCGGAACCCACAAGTGATGATGGGGATGTGTTGGTTAACAAAGATAATTTTGGGCCTAAACAGTGGAGGGTATATGTGAGAAAGAATAAGAAAGGCCCAGTTAATTAGTATTCTCCAAATAAATAGGAGTATCAGTTAGTTTGTTAGTATTTCCAAATAAATAGGAGTTAGTTTAGTATTCACCATATAAATAGGAGTGTATGGGGCAGTAGCTAAGTATGCTATTATTTTCTGTTTTTCATATTAGGGTTTGGGCAGTAAGAGAATTGTGTTCTCTAACTGAGGAGCAATAGCTCTGGAACTTCTTTTTTGTTTTCATATTCATTAATAAAATAATTTTCTCCATTCTATTCTACCTTTCCTCTGTTCTATCACATTGTCTACATTCACCAAAATAATTGTGAAAGAAGAATCCTTGTGAAGGGTGAAAAGAGAGTGGTTATATGTTGATTGTTTATACCATTGGTCAAGCAAGACTCCTATATGTGGATTTATTTGCTTGTAGGTACCGTCAAGTGGTGGAGTTTGTTAATGTCAAAGCTGCAATCAACTATTTGGTTTTGATGATGACAATATCTAATATCAAAAGGTATCTAGTGAAGTAATTTATCAAGTTATCATTCTAAATATGCTCTTGTTTAATTTCCTATAAGACTTACCTCTGACTGTGGAACCTTGTTTTGCAGGTGATATGCTTTTAACAAGGACATCAAACTTTTTTATGATGACTACTAATATATTATGATAAGTCAAGCATGAACAATTAAACGGATAAAGATGCAAACTTTATCATTAGGCTTTAAGGAACATGACTATCTGATGATGGCAATCAAATGGAAAGTAACTAAAGCCTCATCTCTAGCTACTCAAGCATGTGTCAACAAAAAGATAAGTATCTGGAAAATTCTTGAAGTAATGTGGTAATCTCCTAATTTAGTGAACAATTATAAAGGAAAATGACATTATCGTAAAAGCGCATGGCTAAAGCACGCACAAACCAAAATGTTTTTCAAAATGTTTATACCAAAGTGTCATACCCCAAAATTTGCCCATCAATAGTTCAAGACATTTTTCAGGGGCATTCCGACTCATTTTATGGCACTGATCTTAAAGGGACAAAGGCCCAACTCACGAATGGCCCAATCCAGAAAATGGCCCAAACTGGCCTGTTCGCTACACGCTCGCCTAGCGAACGTTATGTTCGCTACACGCTCGCCTAGCGAACGTTCGCTACACGCTCGCCTAGCGAAGCAAACGTTCGCTACCAGCTCGCCTAGCGAGGCTGACAGACAACAAAAAATTTCGGGCTTCGTTCTGAGCCCATTAGGTCATGAAAAAGGGCATTATAAATACCAGCACTTCAGTAATGAAAAAAAAAACGAAAAAAGGAGAGAGGAGAACTCTAGCAAGCAAACCCTAGCGCTTACCGACGGAAAACCCTAAAGGAAGCCCTGAAGGAAAAGCCGGCGGCGGCAAGGTCACTTCCGCTCAATTCGATCCGATCAGCCAATTCAAGGTTACCATTCGATTACAAACAGGTTGGCATTGCTATTACTACCCTATGTTCTTAATTTGCACATGGTATCATGATTGAATTTATGAAACTATCTTAAGTTTTACATATAAATTTAAGTATGCATGAACCGTTGAATGTCTAACCACATAATCTCTGTAATGAATGCTATAAAGTGTGAAGCTTGCTGCCATTATATCGTTATTAAAACCAGAATCCGCAACCGCTCGCTAGCACATCGCTAAGCGAGCATGCAACGAGTATTCGCTAAGCCTTCGCTAGGCGAGGCAGGCGCGAACCTGACAGTAGCCAGCTTTTCTGTTATGACTTTTCATTCATGTTTTATCATAGCCAGGCATTGTTATTTGATCCTATTACTGTTGTGATTTCTTTTGCGGTGTAATCCTCGATTGCACCCTGATTTGGTATGCTAACCCGTTTGTTGAATTTTGCAAAGGTTCATATGTCCCAGAAAAAAAGACCGCCGTTAGGTCTTCCACTTTATTTGTGGGATACCCTTGTGGAGGCTCGCCCTAAATTGCTTAATTAATTTTAATGTGTTAATTTTAATAATTAATTTTAATAATTAATTTTAATAATTAATTTTAATGTATTAATTTTAATGTATTATTTTTAATGTATTGATTTTAATGTGGAGATTCATCATAATCACCTAATTAACTTTAAAATGCGGCCTTTAAATATGTGATCTTGGACCTCTCTTTTGCCTTATGATATTACGGTATTACGGTCATGTCCCGCGAATGTGGGGATACACTTAGCAATGGCCCTTCGATTAAATCATCATAAAATAAATCATAGTCCCTCGGATGTTGCCTTCGAATATATGATTTCGTCCCTCGATGACCCTTCGGTGTAGCCTACGGTTAAATGATGATCGTCCCTTCGAATGCTAAGGTATCCTTACAACTGTTGCCTTCAATGACCTATCGATGACCCTACGATGACCCTTAAACATCCAAAGGGTAAAATTACTTACTTCTCAATAGTAAGGACAGTTTTACCCTCATAAGGATAGGAAACGTTCATAACGACCTTAGGAAGGTATAACTCTCAATTGCTGGATCATAACCTAAAACATTTTCCACCCCTCACACTTTACACTTTACAAATCCTAGAAAATCACCACTTGGTATACATTCATACTAGAATCATTACTAAGTTGCATTTTTCTAAACCGTTTTCAAAATCAAACGAGATAAATACTTTGTATACATTCATACGAGAATCATTACAAAGTTAAACTCTCTTTTCGAAACATTTTTAAGCAATTCACCGACACTTTTCAGACAAAAATATAAGTGATCCAGCAATTAAGAGCCCATGGATAACCATGGATACAAAGGGTGCTAATACCTTCCCTTTGTATAATGTACCTCCCGAACCCAAAATCCATTGAGGTCTTTCCTGTTCTTTTCCACCTTTCCTTATTGGATAAAAGAAAAGTCGGTGGCGACTCTTGCTATCCGCGACATTGCGATAAAAAGCAAAATACCCCAAGTCAGTTCACCGTATGACAGAACTGGCGACTCTGCTGGGGATACATTAAAAAGAGAGGTTACCTTAATAACAAGATCACATATTCAAATTGTCTGATTTACTTTTAAGGGATGGCTTGGGTATTCTTGAGTGAAAGATCCTACACCCGGATCTAGTGTACCTTAGGTAAGTAGCAATAGATCATCGCGACTATCCGGCGTATACTGGAATGGTTAAAATGATGGCTACGGTTAATGTGACACTTTGGATGTCCTGATGTTCCTCATGTTCACTTGAGGAAAAATTTGGCTTCCGCGTGGTGTCATTAAAGCATTAACTAGACCTTTAGAACCCTAATTGACTCATCCTAGCCATTAGAAAGTAGTGAGATAACTGACTTCGGTTCCGACTGGAGTTGGTTGATACTCGATACTACACTCTTTGAGATTGGACTTTAGGGAAGCTTTGGTCAACCACTTGGTGTTGCACTGAAGTGGACTTAAAGAAAAGTCGATGATTGGAGATCCTTCTAGAACCCGGTTACTATTCTAGGACAGGTTGAACCAACCAAACTTCAGTGGGGAGGGTACTTACCTATGGAACTCATGCAAGCCTTAAAACCTAGGAATGATGGTTGTGCGACTTGTTTGTGCTTGTTATTTATTTAACATCATAACATCATAACATCATGATATTGCACTAATCATTTCAAGGACTTAGGGATTTAACTTGGCTCTATTTTGTAAGGCTATGACTCCCAGGAAGACCATCCGGATCAATTTTGCGCTCATCTCTCCTCAACTCAAGGATTTGGTGTCAGAACTTCCCGATCATGCTCAGTTCATCAAGAAACATGGTCATCTCCTCAATTTGGTTACCACTGGTTTCAAAGAAGATATGATGAGAGTCCTATTCCAGTTCTTCGATCCTAAACATCATTGCTTCACTTTCCCAGATTATCAGTTGGTACCCACATTAGAAGAATTCTCCCAGCTGCTTGGGATACCTATCCTGGATCAAATACCTTTCAGTGGTTTAGAAAAGATGCCAAAATCTGAAGAAGTTGCCGCAGCTTTACACATGACAAAGTCTGACATTGAGACCAATTGGGTAACGAGGGTTGGAATGAAAGGTTTACTTGCCAAATTTCTGATAAGGAAGGCCCGAGAATGCCTAAAAGTTATGAATGTCCATGCTTTTGAAGATGTTCTAGCATTGCTAATCTATGGTTTGGTGCTATTCCCTAATCCGGACCAATTCATAGATGTGAATGCTATTAAGATATTCCTCACTCATAACCCTGTGCCTACCTTGCTGGGAGATGTCTTGCATTCCCTTCACACTCGTACTATGAAGAGGCAAGGGACTCTCATGTGTTGCGTACCTTTGTTGTCTAGGTGGTTTATTTCGCACCTCCCTCAATCAGTCTTGAAGAATGATCAGAATCTGAAATGGTCTCAAAGGATAATGGCACTCTCCCATTCAGACATCCGATGGTGTTCTAACTTCAGAGAAAATGTTATCATCATCGACCGATGTGGAGAATTCCCTAATGTACCACTCATGGGGATAAGAGGAGGTATTACTTATAATCCCGCCTTAGCCCTACGTCAGTTTGGGCATGCTCGAAGAGATGGTCCACATGAAATGATCATTCAAGGTATAGTGTTTGACTATGACAATGACTCTCAAGGTCTCCGCCAAACGTTTGTACGAGCTTGGGGCATGGTGAAAAGAAGCAATTTAGGAAAGAAAAACTCCATTCCTATGGAGCCTTATCTCCGATGGGTACGAGCCAGAGCTCGTGAGTTTGTCATGCCATATCTTGCAGTCGGACCATTGATTGTTGAATCAAGTGTCGAAGGAGGTACTACCCAGATCATTTCTTATCCAGATATACCTACTGATGTTGAGGAACTAAAGAGATCCTGGACCCAGTTGAGAGAGGAGAGGGATACTTTCGAAACTCAGTTCAATGCAGAAAGGAAGAAAGTATTAGAGCTCACCAGTCAGCTTAATGAGGAACGAAGACTCAATGCATATCTTCGCCCAAAAAGAAGTCGCCCCTGGGAGACTTGAGCTTTCATTGTATTTTACTTTTGTAATGAACATTGATCAAAAAAGTAGCAATAAACATTTCTCTCTTGTTGGTGATTTATGCAAAGTTAAATTCCAAAAGTCCTTGAAAACATTTCATGCATTGCATCGCATAACATAACATTGCATAGCAGGTATTCTAAAGGACCATATTCTCACGGTCTGCCTCTTAAACAGAAAAATGGATCTCGAACAAACTGTCAAAGATCTCCAGACTCAGAACGCTCAATTCAAGGAGATGATGCTAAGCTTATCCAAGGGGCAGGAGGAACTGAAGGCTCTTTTGGTCGAAAAGAAGAAAGACAAGAAAGTTGTGAGTTTCATTAACCCGGGAAGAAGGCGTAAAGGACAGGCTACGGGAATCAAATTTGGAATCCCGAATGGTCCAGAAGAGGGGGCGGAGAATGACTCAGAGGAAGAAAATGCTGATTTCTCCAACCCTGAGGATGACGATGAGAACTATGAAAATGAACAGTACTCTCCGAGAGATGATAAGTACAAGTTGCTGGAGGAACGCATGCTAGCCATGGAGGGTCAGAAGGCGCCTGGTCTAGATTTCGAAAGTTTAGGTCTGGTCTCCGACGTGACCATTCCCCGCAAATTCAAAATCCCCACTTTCACTAAGTACGATGGTGCATCCTGTCCTCAGATGCATCTAAGGGCTTATGTGAGAAAGATTCAGCCGCATACCACTGATAAGAAACTGTGGATCCATTTCTTCCAAGAAAGTCTGTCTGGCACTCAATTGGAATGGTATTATCAGCTCGAGAGCTCTGACATCCGCACCTGGACTGATTTAGCAACAGCTTTCTATAAGCAGTACCAGTACAATTCTGAATTAGCGCCTACTCGGCTACAGTTGCAGAATATGGCTATGGGATCTAAAGAAAGCTTCAAAGAGTATGCTCAGAAATGGAGAGATTTGGCTGGCAGAGTCAAACCCCCTATGACTGACCGAGAATTAATAGACCTGTTCATGGGTACCCTGACTGGCCCATTCTACAACCATCTACTGGGGAGTTCTTCATCAGGTTTCACTGAACTTATACTGACAGGTGAACGGGTGGAGAGCGGCCTTCGAAGTGGAAAGATACAGGCAGCTACCTCTACAAGCAGCAAAAAGTCCTACCAGGGGAAGAACGAATCAAATGCTGTGTACGGTCAAAAGGGTCGTAACAAGAAAAACCGTGACCACGACATTGGAGCAGTTACGATTTCAGCACCACCATCTCAAAACTTCCAGCCCAAACAAGACAGGCCAAGAAGGCAGTTCACCAGGATCAATATGACCTTGGCACAGGCACTGCAGGGAATGCTAAAGGCAAATTTGATCACCCTCAGAGATCCTCCTACAAATCCCAACACTTCCTCTTCTCGTTATAATCCCAATGCCAGGTGTGCATATCACTCCGATAGCCCCGGGCACGATACAAACGATTGCTGGCCATTGAAGAATAAGATTCAGGATATGATCGAAGCTGGAGAAATTGAGTTTGAGCCTCCGGAGACTCCTAATGTCATCACTGCTCCTATGCCTAATCATGACAAGACTGTTAATGCTGTAGGGGACGGTTCTCACATTTCCAATGTGGCGGACTTAATATCTCCCCTCCCGATCATAAAGAGGAATTTATTGCAAGCTGGTTTATTTCCAGGTTGTGCTGAAGATTGCAATCTCTGCATACTCCGGCCCGAGGACTGTTTGAAATTGAAGAATGGTATTCAACGGCTGATGGACGATCGTACAGTTCTCTTCGAAGGGATTCCTAAGGCGGAAAACTCTATTGAAGAAATATCTGTGATTTCTAGGTCCAAAGTTCCAGTGAAGATTACCGCTACCAGGGCGCCTGTGAGGATTACTGCTGAGCCCAGGGTTGCTCCCCTAATCATCACTGCACCTGGCCCGATCCCGTATTCCTCAAGCAAAGCTATTCCGTGGAATTATGGCGGTGATGTTTACGTCCATGGCGTGAAGCAAGTGGATGATGCTGCTAATACTAGTGGCATTGTGGGGACTAGTAAAATTACTCGAAGCGGAAGGATCTTCTCTCCAGAAATCTCACCTCCTGTCCTTGAAACTCGGGGAAAGGAACCAGTCAACCCTTCCCAGTCAGAGACACCGGTTGAAGTTACTCCCGAAGATGTTGCCAAACAGGAAATGGAAGAAGTGCTGAAAATCATCCGCAAGAGTGATTTCGATGTGGTAGAACAGTTGGGGCATACCCCGTCTAAGATCTCGATGTTATCCTTGCTGTTATCTTCTGAATCTCATGCCAATGCATTGATGAAATTCTTGAAGACTGCTCATGTGCCTCAGGAAACATCTGTCGATCAGTTCGAAAATTATGTTGCTCACTTGGCTGTTGACAATGGCCTAGGCTTTTCCGACGCTGATCTGACACCAGCAGGAAAGAATCACAATAAAGCCCTGCATATCTCCATTGAGTGTAGGGGAATCACTTTGTCCCATGTGTTGATCGATAATGGCTCTTCCTTGAATGTGCTGCCGACAGCTGTGCTGGATAAGCTGGATTGTAAAAGCATTGAACTGAAACCTAGTGACATTGTGGTACGTGCTTACGATGGTGTGAAGAGTGTTGTCCATGGCGAAGTAGTCCTCCCTATCAAGATAGGACCTCAAGTCTTCAATACTACCTTCCATGTAATGAACATTCGTCCTGCCTATTCCTGCTTACTGGGACGCCCTTGGATTCATGGGGCAGGTGCTGTAGCTTCGTCTCTCCATCAAAAGTTGAGATATCCGATAGAGGGTAAGATTGTCACCGTGTGTGGAGAAGAAGAGTACATTGTCAGTAGTGTGCATACCTTCAGATACGTCGAGATGGATGGTGAATTCGTTGAGACTCCTTGTCAGTCATTTAAAGTAGTTCCTCCGACCGTTCCTGTCCTTAAGCCAACTACCTGTGTACCCAAGGCTATTCGTGCTCCTCCTGCTATGATTTCTCTGAAGGACACTCAAGCCGTGGTTGAGGATGGTGGTCGTACTGGCTGGGGTCAATTGATCGAAGTACCATACAAGTCTGACAAATTTGGCCTGGGGTTCAGCCCTGACAAGAGTCAAATTAATGTTGTAGAAGATGCTGACAGTGATTGTGACCTGGATAGCTGGATCTACCCAACAATTGGCGACGGACTCAATAATTGGAAGGATGAAGACACTATCCCGATCTCCTTTAGTCAGGCGTAATTGTTATTGTCCATTTAGTATTGCAAATCGTTAATTTTTCAATTGAACTTCTTAAAGCATTGTGTCTACGCCCGGGGCACAATAGCTAATTTGTTAAGGGTTTTGTCATTTCATAAGCATATTCATATTCAATAAATCAGTGGACTTTTTGCATTCAAATATTGCGCTCTTTATCTTTTCTGTCATCTTCCAAACGAGCTATGTTTTCTTACACACACTCACGTAACGAATTGCAGATCCATACCCACTCTGGATCATGTTGACAATAGTTCTACTACTGTTCATTATGACTTTGAAAATCCGATCTACCAAGCCGAGGATGGAAGTGAGGAAGATTGTGAAGTACCTGGAGAACTTGCCAGACTGTTACTGCAGGAAGAAAGGACTATACAGCCACACGAGGAGTCAGTTGAGACTGTAAATCTGGGTACTGAAGTAAACAAGAAAGAAGTCAAAATAGGAGCAGGCTTGGAAAACAGTGTCAAGAGAAGGTTGATTCAGATGTTGCATGACTATGTAGAGATTTTTGCTTGGTCTTATGAAGACATGCCAGGACTGGATACCGATATAGTAGTGCATCGACTGCCAACGAGGGAAGAATGTCGTCCTGTTAAGCAAAAGGTTCGTCGCATGCGTCCTGAAATGTCTGAGAAAATCAAAGCCGAGGTGATGAAACAATTTGATGCAGGTTTTCTGGCTGTTACTTCTTATCATCAATGGGTTGCTAATGTGGTACCAGTGCCAAAGAAGGATGGTAAGGTGCGAATGTGTGTAGATTACCGAGACCTGAATAAAGCGAGTCCCAAGGATGACTTTCCACTTCCGCACATTGATGTTCTGGTAGATAACACCGCTCAACACAAGGTATTCTCATTCATGGATGGATTCTCGGGTTATAATCAGATTAAGATGGCACCTGAGGACATGGAGAAAACTACGTTTGTGACGCAATGGGGCACTTTCTGTTACAAAGTAATGCCATTCGGTCTAAAGAACGTCGGGGCAACGTACCAGCGTGCTATGGTGGTTTTGTTCCATGATATGATTCATCATGAGATAGAAGTATATGTGGATGACATGATAGCTAGATCTCATACTGAAGAAGAACATCTCGATCATTTATACAAACTGTTCGAGAGGTTGAAGAAGTACAAGTTGAGATTGAATCCGAACAAATGCACTTTTGGAGTAAGATCCGGTAAACTCTTGGGCTTTATTGTCAGTGGTAAAGGAATTGAGGTCGACCCGGCCAAGGTGAGAGCTATTCAAGAAATGCCAGTTCCCCGTACAGATAAGGAAGTCAGAGGTTTCTTGGGACGTTTGAATTATATTGCCCGATTTATCTCCCACTTGACTGCTACCTGCAAACCCCTCTTCAAGCTACTGAGGAAAAATCAAGAGATGATATGGAATGAGGAATGTCAAGAAGCTTTTGACAAAATCAAGAAGTATCTTCAAGAACCTCTAATTCTGATGCCACCAGTTGCAGGAAGACCTCTAATCATGTATTTAACCGTGTTAGAAAATTCAATGGGGTGCGTGTTGGGACAACATGACGAGTCTGGTCGAAAAGAGCATGCCATATACTACCTTAGCAAAAAGTTTACCAACTGTGAAACAAGATACTCACTGCTCGAGAGAACTTGCTGTGCTTTGGCCTGGGCTGCTCGCCGACTGAGACAGTATATGTTGAATCACACCACTTTATTGATTTCTAAGATGGATCCTATCAAATACATATTTGAGAAACCTGCCCTCTCCGGAAGAATAGCGAGATGGCAGATGATCTTAACAGAGTACGACATCCAGTATACTACCCAGAAAGCAATCAAAGGAAGCGTGCTCGCTGATCATTTGGCTCATCAAGCGGTGGATGATTATCAATCTATGAATTTCGAGTTCCCAGATGAGGATGTCATGCTTGTTACTGATGATGAAAAACCTGAACCGGATGAAGGACCCGAACTGGGATCCCGATGGACTATGGTTTTCGACGGATCTTCTAATGCGTTGGGCCATGGTATTGGGGTTGTACTTATTTCTCCCGGAGGTTACCATACACCTCTCACTGCTAGACTATGTTTTCACTGTACCAATAATATGGCTGAGTATGAAGCATGCATTTTGGGACTCAAAGCTGCTATGGATCGGCGGATCAAGTTTTTGAGTGTGTACGGAGATTCAGCCTTGGTAATCAGTCAGATCAAAGGAGAATGGGATACTAAACATCCAAATCTCGTCCCTTATCGAGAGCGGGTGATGACCTTAATCCCATATTTTGAAGAGATTACATTTGAACATATTCCACGGGAAGAGAATCAGTTGGCAGACGCCTTAGCTACCATGTCATCTATGTTCAGAGTCAGATGGGGCAGCGAAGCTCCCATGATTACCATTGGACGGTTAGATGAACCAGCACACTGTTATGAACTTAACACTGAGGGAGTACGGGAAAAACCTTGGTTCCACGAAGTAAAAAGATATTTAGAAGCTCAGGAATACCCCGAAGGGGCATCCATCAATGACAAAAAATTCCTGAGGAAGTTCTCCGTTAAATTCTTTCTGAGTAATGGAGTATTATACAAACGTAATCATGATTCAACTTTGCTTCGCTGTGTGGATAAAAAGGAAGCAGAAAGGATTATGGAAGACATGCATGACGGTATTTTTGGGACTCATTCTAATGGACATACAATGGCCAAGAAGATTCTGAGATCAGGGTATTATTGGTCTACCATGGAAGTTGATTGCCACCATCACTCCAGAACCTGTCATAAGTGCCAGATCTATGCGGATAAAGTACGTGCACCTCCTGCTCCATTGAACGTGTTGACAGCACCTTGGCCTTTTGCAATGTGGGGCATTGATATGATTGGAGAGATTAAACCTACGGCTTCTAATGGACATCGCTTCATTCTCGTCGCTATTGATTACTTCACAAAGTGGGTAGAGGCAGCCTCATTTGCTTCTGTCACCAAGAATGTGGTGGCACGGTTCATCAAGAATAGCCTTATTTGTCGATATGGCATCCCTGAAAGAATTATCACTGACAATGGTACTAATTTGAACAACAAGATGATTACTGAACTCTGCACGCAGTTCAAAATTAAACACCATAACTCCTCTCCGTACCGGCCAAAGATGAATGGCGCCGTAGAGGCTGCTAATAAGAACATCAAGAAGATCATACAAAAGATGACAGTAACGTACAAAGACTGGCATGAGATGTTACCGTTTGCTCTCCACGGTTATCGCACTTCAGTACGCACTTCGACAGGGGCAACTCCTTTCTCTTTAGTCTACGGAACGGAAGCTGTTTTGCCAGTGGAAGTTCAGATTCCCTCTCTAAGGATCATGAAAGAGGCGGGTTTAAGCGAGGATGAATGGATTCAGACTCGACTCGATCAGATAAACTTGATTGATGAGAAGAGACTTACGGCTGTTTGTCACGGGCAGATATATCAGAAGCGCATGACCCAAGCATTTAACAAAAGAGTCAAGAGACAGGTGTATCAAATTGGCAACTTGGTGATCAAGCGTATCATTCTACCACAAGGGGATCCCAGAGGCAAGTGGACTCCCACATACGAAGGGCCATTTGTGGTTAAGAAGGTATTCTCCGGTGGAGCCATGATACTTGCTACAATGGATGGCGAAGACTTCCCGCATCCTGTGAACGCGGACATAGTTAAAAAATACTACGCATAGCAGAGACCCGCTAGGTCGATGTACCTAGGCAAAAGTAAGGGCATCCCGGCGAACCAAAAGGGTTCGGGCAAAAATTAGGGATAAATATATAAAGACGTATACCCGGCAAGTCGGAAACCTGAAAAGGCGGCTTGGGCAAAAAAGGGTATCCCGGTGGACTGAAAACCTGAAAAGGCGGTCCAGGCAAAAATTAGGGATTAAAGCGTATGACTATGTCCCGTTCTCTGTCAGCTTCAACCAAGTTCAAGGAACTGAACAAGCCAATCACTTCTATCCGCCAGCAGGAGATGAGATGCTCGAAGACATGATGACAGTAGTGGAATTAAAATCAATAGGACTTTCTCTGCATAGCTTTCTCTTTGTGTTCTTGACAATTTCCTCTTACTAGGATTTTTGTCTCCTTGTACACAGATTGCCTGTTCATAGGCCCTCTTTCAAAAATCAATGCAATTTTATTTCACTTTTACTCTTCTGTTTTGTTTGCATAAATGTCCATTGATTTGATTTGAATTAATATATGCATTTGAATATGATCAATGTTTATCAAAATACATGCATGGAATGGCAATAGCAATTACTACCCGAATTCAGGATCAAGGAGAAGGTCTAACCATGCTTCCAATGAATCCGCTACCAATCTTATTCTCCCCAGCAAGCTTGTTTTTCCTCAGGAGAAATTGGCATTATTCCCCGAGCAAAGCCAGCTATTTCCCAGAAGAAGTCGATATCATCAGACAGATTGATCCTCTCTTCCATCCCCAGCCAGGCTCTGTTGAATATTTCCACCATCAGACCGAAATCAACAACCCCCTGCCGAGAAAGGGTCATCATTACAAGTATCTCCAATCAGTAGATGGGGATTTATTTTCCCCAGTAGAGTCTCCAAGCAGAACTTCTCATACGCATAACTCATTCATTACATCATTTCACAGCATACGCATGCATACAACATTCGCATTTATTTCTTGGCATAACACGAAACATCTCATGCATCATGACATAGCATGAAGCTAACGTTTCTGTGCAGGTTAATTATCCTCCTGATATAGTCAAAGTAAAAGGTTCATTCAGACATACACCTTTATCAATTATGTACAAAAGTTCGGATACGTATTCCAGATACCATTCATGGGAACATTCATTCTGACAACACTCTGATATCCTCCTAACGATGGCATCTTTAAGCTCATCCCAGACATTTATTGCAAGTACAACATATACAGATATCATCAGATACAGCCTAACATACGGTTCATTCTGATTCAGCCCAACATATGATTCCTTCAACTATTTCAAGACGGTCTAATGTGCGACCCAATTAGACCTTCGTCTCCTCAGATGCTACCTAGTGTACGGTACATTTCTGAAGTGTAGTCTAGTGTACGACTACCCCCTTTTATCATCAGATTCAGCCTAATGGACGGCTCATTCTGCTCAGATACGGTCTAATGTGCGACCCAATTAGACCTTCGTCTCCTCAGATGCTACCTAGTGTACGGTACATTTCTGAAGTGTAGTCTAGTGTGCGACTACCCCCTTTTTATCATCAGATTCAGCCTAATGGAAGGCTCAGTCTGCTCAGATACGGTCTAATGAACGACCCAATTAGACCTTCGTCTCCTCAGATGCTACCTAGTGTACGGTACATTTCTGAAGTGTAGTCTAGTGTGCGACTACCCCCTTTTTATCATCAGATTCAGCCTAATGGACGGCTCAGTCTGCTCAGATACGGTCTAATGAACGACCCAATTTGACCTTCGTCTCCTCAGATGCTACCTAGTGTACGGTACATTTCTGAAGTGTAGTCTAGTGTACGACTACCCCCTTTTATCATCAGATTCAGCCTAATGGACGGCTCAGTCTGCTCAGATACGGTCTAATGAACGACCCAATTAGACCTTCGTCTCCTCAGATGCTACCTAGTGTACGGTACATTTCTGAAGTGTAGTCTAGTGTGCGACTACCCCCTTTTTATCATCAGATTCAGCCTAATGGACGACTCAGTCTGCTCAGATACGGTCTAATGAACGACCCAATTTGACCTTCGTCTCCTCAGATGCTACCTAGTGTACGGTACATTTCTGAAGTGTAGTCTAGTGTGCGACTACCCCCTTTTTATCATCAGATTCAGCCTAATGGACGGCTCAGTCTGCTCAGATACGGTCTAATGAACGACCCAATTTGACTTTCGTCTCCTCAGATGCTACCTAGTGTACGGTACATTTCTGAAGTGTAGTCTAGTGTACGACTACCCCCTTTTATCATCAGATTCAGCCTAATGGACGGCTCAGTCTGCTCAGATACGGTCTAATGTACGACCCAATTTGACCTTCGTCTCCTCAGATGCTACCTAGTGTACGGTACATTTCTGAAGTGTAGTCTAGTGTGCGACTACCCCCTTTTATCATCAGATTCAGCCTAATGGACGGCTCATCCTGCAACTCCAATACAGTCTATCATAAGACCCATTTGGATCTTCAACTCAGAGACGATCTAGCGTACGATCCATCCTCGGCAAAGTCATCTGCCTAACGAACAGCTCACTCTGGTATTCAGATACGGTCCAGTGTATGATCCATTCTGATCCCTTATCCCCAGCAGTATATAGCATACTCCGACTCCCCGGCAAAGTCGACAGCATAATAGATGACTCACTATACGGTCTGATGTACGACCCGGTGTGACACCCATGTCTCCAGATATCGTCTAACGTACGACACAATCTGGAAATCTCCTCATCAAACTTCCTGGATGGCATCTTTAAGCCCATCTCCATCAAGACTGATGGACAAGCGCAAATTGTTGGGGCATTCTAGTGGTCAATAATCTTTCACCTCCAGACCACGAACGGCACATACCATTCTGACTCTCTCGGTTCAAGAATATTGAACAGAGGCAGCTGTCATACCCCAAAATTTGCCCATCAATAGTTCAAGACATTTTTCAGGGGCATTCCGACTCATTTTATGGCACTGATCTTAAAGGGACAAAGGCCCAGCTCACGAATGGCCCAATCCAGAAAATGGCCCAAACTGGCCTGTTCGCTACACGCTCGCCTAGCGAACGTTACGTTCGCTACACGCTCGCCTAGCGAACGTTCGCTACACGCTCGCCTAGCGAAGCAAACGTTCGCTACCAGCTCGCCTAGCGAGGCTGACAGACAACAAAAAATTTCGGGCTTCGTTCTGAGCCCATTAGGTCATGAAAAAGGGCATTATAAATACCAGCACTTCAGTAATGAAAAAAAAACGAAAAAAGGAGAGAGGAGAACTCTAGCAAGCAAACCCTAGCGCTTACCGACGGAAAACCCTAAAGGAAGCCCTGAAGGAAAAGCCGGCGGCGGCAAGGTCACTTCCGCTCAATTCGATCCGATCAGCCAATTCAAGGTTACCATTCGATTACAAACAGGTTGGCATTGCTATTACTACCCTATGTTCTTAATTTGCACATGGTATCATGATTGAATTTATGAAACTATCTTAAGTTTTACATATAAATTTAAGTATGCATGAACCGTTGAATGTCTAACCACATAATCTCTGTAATGAATGCTATAAAGTGTGAAGCTTGCTGCCATTATATCGTTATTAAAACCAGAATCCGCAACCGCTCGCTAGCACATCGCTAAGCGAGCATGCAACGAGTATTCGCTAAGCCTTCGCTAGGCGAGGCAGGCGCGAACCTGACAGTAGCCAGCTTTTCTGTTATGACTTTTCATTCATGTTTTATCATAGCCAGGCATTGTTATTTGATCCTATTACTGTTGTGATTTCTTTTGCGGTGTAATCCTCGATTGCACCCTGATTTGGTATGCTAACCCGTTTGTTGAATTTTGCAAAGGTTCATATGTCCCAGAAAAAAAGACCGCCGTTAGGTCTTCCACTTTATTTGTGGGATACCCTTGTGGAGGCTCGCCCTAAATTGCTTAATTAATTTTAATGTGTTAATTTTAATAATTAATTTTAATAATTAATTTTAATGTATTAATTTTAATGTATTATTTTTAATGTATTGATTTTAATGTGGAGATTCATCATAATCACCTAATTAACTTTAAAATGCGGCCTTTAAATATGTGATCTTGGACCTCTCTTTTGCCTTATGATATTACGGTATTACGGTCATGTCCCGCGAATGTGGGGATACACTTAGCAATGGCCCTTCGATTAAATCATCATAAAATAAATCATAGTCCCTCGGATGTTGCCTTCGAATATATGATTTCGTCCCTCGATGACCCTTCGGTGTAGCCTACGGTTAAATGATGATCGTCCCTTCGAATGCTAAGGTATCCTTACAACTGTTGCCTTCAATGACCTATCGATGACCCTACGATGACCCTTAAACATCCAAAGGGTAAAATTACTTACTTCTCAATAGTAAGGACAGTTTTACCCTCATAAGGATAGGAAACGTTCATAACGACCTTAGGAAGGTATAACTCTCAATTGCTGGATCATAACCTAAAACATTTTCCACCCCTCACACTTTACACTTTACAAATCCTAGAAAATCACCACTTGGTATACATTCATACTAGAATCATTACCAAGTTACATTTTTCTAAACCGTTTTCAAAATCAAACGAGATAAATACTTTGTATACATTCATACGAGAATCATTACAAAGTTAAACTCTCTTTTCGAAACATTTTTAAGCAATTCACCGACACTTTTCAGACAAAAATATAAGTGATCCAGCAATTAAGAGCCCATGGATAACCATGGATACAAAGGGTGTTAATACCTTCCCTTTGTATAATGTACCTCCCGAACCCAAAATCCATTGAGGTCTTTCCTGTTCTTTTCCACCTTTCCTTATTGGATAAAAGAAAAGTCGGTGGCGACTCTTGCTATCCGCGACATTGCGATAAAAAGCAAAATACCCCAAGTCAGTTCACCGTATGACACAAAGAAAATATTTTTAAAAACATCTTGAAGTTGTACCAGATGAATTAGTGATGGGAAAATAGCAAGTGTACTATTTTTCTCACTGTAGTAATAAAAGGGAAATTCCCCGTTTGTCGATCTCAAGGACTGCTTGACGATACAGAGTTTATCGATTGTTTCAATTAGACAAAAGCCTTTGGTTTTTGTGTTGTGAGTAATTATACTACCAATTGCAAATAAATAAAACAAGTAAAAAGGTTGAACAAGAGACAAATGAGAGAAGATTGCTAGGGTTCGGTGAATGACACTTCCTGTAACAGATATAATTTATGAAGGCTTAGACAATATTCCTGTCCAATTAATTTCGGTCCTCAAGGGTATCTATTCCTAATTCCTTAGTGAAAAGACCTTTGATTATGTAACCTAATTACTATGTCCATAAATAATTAAGTTCATACTCGAGCATTCAAATATCAAGAATTACCGGTCAGATAGAAAATCCCTAGTCGTAGGTTATTTTTACTATCCAAAGTTCTTATCCAGATCAATGAATAATCGCTGTCCAGCTTAAACTATTCATATTAATCATCATTCGTCGGTCCGACGAATAAAGCATAAAGAACGGTAATAAGAACAAATCAATGGAAAAGAAGAAATAGTCAATGCACTCATAAACATAAAATCTGTCACATTCAGAATCAGGGTCACCCCCCTAGCAATGGGGGGTTTAGCTACTCATAATCGAAATAAAAACAAAGATTAACATTGTTGTCATTACAGAATTTCGTGAGGAATCAATCTTCAATCGTCGGAAAACTCTTGAACAGATGAATCCTCTGATAATCGTAGAGTCTCCAGCTCTCAAAACGCGTCTTTTTTCTCTCCAAATCGTCCAACCCTCGGAAAATCGTGTTCTCCCCTCTAAATAGCTATGCAGTTGGGCTTTTCCTGATTTTGGGGGCCATACGCGTATTACCCAGTCTGATACGCGTATTGCCCAGTCTGGTACGCGTACTGCACGTAAGCCAGCCTCTGATACGCGTATTGCCCAGTCTGGTACGCGTATTGCCCAGTCTGGTACGCGTATTGCCCAGTCTGGTACGCGTATCACCAGTTTGGTACGCGTATCACCAGAAGCTTGTCTTTTTGCTTGATTTTCAACCCCTCTGGGCATTTGCGTATGCTACGCGTACTGGGAAGGTCCATACGCGTATCAAGTAAGGCCATACGCGTATGGACAGTAGGTTCTCCAAGAATTTGGTTTTTTCTTCCGTTTTCTTGCTCGGGCTTAATTTAGCATCTGACGTTTGATTCCCTGAGCTTCCAGACTACTTTTTGACCTGCTAACATACCCAAAAGTGTAAAATATCCTCAAGAAATTCATAAGTAACAACATACTTCATATTATAGAATTGAGCTTATATCTAACTAAAAATGCTTCAGTTTACACAGTTTACCTGACTTATTTATGGTTAAATAGTGGAATGTCTAGCATAAATGGTGACTGATCACAACCCCAAACTTAGCTTGTTGCTTGTCCTCAAGTAACATTTTATTACCATCAAAGATCATGTCACCCCAAACTTACTGTAAAACAGTTCTTACCACAATACTGCTGAAATCTTTCGCACTGGACCTCTTGATGTTTTTCAGGTTTTCTGATTCTTCCACATAGCCAACGAGCTAGAAACTCTTTCCCTCAGAGATATGACTTTACCTGTCAGCTTATATCACACTCTCACCAAGTCTCTCTGGGTTAAAGTGTTATCACTCTCAAATCACAATATGCAATATCAAATCAGAAGTTTGAATAAATTCTCTCATCCTATCAACATGTACAATCACACACACTTTTTGAGGTCTTTTTGGGTTGTAACGGGGCTTTGGTTTATGTGGGGTATGAAATTGGAACAACGGTTTTTGGGTCTTTTGGTTCAGAGTACATGAAATCATTCTCTCACTACGTTTCTTTCCTATTATTCCTGTAGGGTTTTGCAATCCTCTTTTCCTTTTATCTATAGTGAATGTAGCATTTTTCAAAAGCGGTTCTTTTATTGTTTTTCGCTTTTCTCTTTCTTTCTTTTCATGTTGTTGTTGTTTTTCTTTTTTTCTTTTTTTTATACGACATTCACTTACTATTCACGTACTGCAAAGCTACCCCAAACTTAAAGGTTGTTATTCCAACAGCAACCCCAAACTTAGATAGAAACATAGAGATGAAATCAATCCTCACATACTCTGAACAGGGTAGGATAGGTACAAGGTCATGGATTTAGAAAAAACGGGTATATCAGAAATAAATGATTAACAGGCTCAACAGGGTAGGATAGGTACAAGGTCATGGATTTAGAAAAAACGGGTATATCAAAAATAAATGATTAACAGGCTCAACAGGGTAAAACAATGGATAATAATAATAATGGGATGGCTAGAAAGGCTCTAGGTGATAAACAAAAAACATGCCTCAGTGTGTGTAGTCGTACAGCTAATAATAATAAAAGAACATACGCAAACCAAGATTGATAAAGACATACCTGATATCTCTCATATGATGATAAGTGTTTGGCTTTTTATGATCTCACCAGGACGGGTTAAGCTGACTTGTTCTATCATACCTCTGAGTTCAAAGCTCATGCTCGTGGTTTTGATGTTAATCTTAACCAGTGCGTCCAATCATAAACAACAGTATCTACAGTCAGGGGACTGAAAGAGAGGACGCCCAAGTATTTGGTGTAAGTGATCAAGAAAACCAATAGCCAGACATAGTCACATATCTAACGAAATAAACAGGAAAATGGAGGTAAACCAAATCAAATTCATTAGATTAAGCCAACCCATAATAGGTGATTACATCCAAGCAAAAGAAAATAAAAACTGAATAAACCAAAAAGAAAAATACACAAAGAAATTTCAAACCTCCCTGGGGTTGCCTCCCAAGCAGCGCTTCGTTTAACGTCGCATGGCTCGACGGGACACCTCATACTCAGATGAGTTTAACAGTTTCAATTGGTCCCCCTTCACCGGGATCATATGGTTTCAACCTCTGACCATTAACCTTGAAGGTGTCGCCATTCTTCTCATTTAAAACACCAATACCACTTTTATGTTTCTTCAGTACCTTTTCATCTTCTAATTTTGGTGAAGCTCTCAGATCCTCCCACCTGCGTGGGTTGTATTTCCTCCAAGGGGTTTGTGTATCCAGCATAGCAAGCACTTCTGTTTCTTTTTCCTCATCCTTCTCCTCCATCTCTCTGACCGACAGACTAAGAACTCTTTCTAACGGTAATTCAGGAAACTTTCTTTGAATTGTGCTAGTTACAATTTGATCAATCACTTCCACGGAGTGGTTTGTACACATATTCTCTTTATGTTTCATAGTATCTCGGACATCAATTCTGAGCTCTTCATCATACACCTTTAGGGTCATGGTACCTTCCTCCATATCTATATTGCATCTCCCTGTTTCTAAGAAAGGTCTGCCCAGAATCAGAGGTATCTCTTCATCTTCTGGCATTTCCAAAATTACAAAATCAACAGGAAAAACAAATTTATCAACTTTGACCAGAACATCCTCAACTACCCCAAAAGGTCTCTTCACTGAGTGGTCAGCAAATTGAAGTGTCATTCTGGTATCTTGAACATTTCCAATTCCTAGCTTCCTGTAAATAGACAAAGGCATAAGGCTAACACTAGCCCCCAAATCAATCAACACCCTTTTAAAAGACTTATCTCCAATGGTACACGGGATGGTCACAGAACCTCTATCTGGCTTCTTTACTGGAATCTTCATACCCTGCAAAATAGCACTACAAGTTTCAGTTAGTATAACAGGGTCAGTGTCAGTGGTGCGCTTCTTGGAGATGATGTCTTTCATGAATTTCGCATAGATAGGCATCTGCTCGAGTGCCTCAGAGAATGGAATATTGATTTCTAATTTCCTGAACAACTCCATGAATTTCTGAAAAATTTTCTCATCTTGCTTCTTCTTTTTGTTTCTTTGTGGGAATGGAAGCTTAATGATGGGTTTTGGTTCAGGGAGCTTTTCTTGTACCACCGGCGGTATTACAATTTCTTCCTCAGATGGTGTCTTGTTTTCTAAGATTTCCAGGTCCACTTCAAGCAACTGATCTTCTTCTTCATCCTTCTTCTTACGATCTTCAACATATCTTCCGCTTCTTGTTGTTACCGCACTCACATTATGGTGCTCCCTCGGATTTGTCACTGTTGCACTAGGTAATGCGCCCGGTGTTTGAAAATTTGTTATCTGTTGTGCTGTCTGACCCAATTGAATCTCCAGATTTTTAATGGATGCATTGGTGCTCTTCTAATTATTCTTGGTCTCCTCCTAAAATTTCATATTCTGAGTTGCCATCTTCTCTATAGCCATCTCCCAATCCGCTTTCTTCGGTATTTGTTGTTGATAAGGTTGCTGTTGCGATTGATATTGTGGTTGGTGAGGTGGTTGTTGTTGTGGAGGTCCTTGATTCTGAATATTACCTTGCTGATCTTTCCAAGAGAAATTAGGATGATTTTTCCACCCCGGATTATATGTATTTGAGTAGGGATTATTTTGCCTCAGGTAATTTATAGCTTGCACTTGTTCTACTGTTGCAACACAATGCATGGTAAAGTGTGGTCCACTACAAATCTCACAAATCATGGTCGGAACCTGTCGCATCCTGCGAAAAATCAACCGGCGAGCTAAAAAATAAAACACACACAGAGCCGCCACTGCGCGTTATTTATCCCAAGATAGGGAAAGGAAACGCTCAGAGAAACCTGGAAAGACATGGTCTCGCGACCAGAGGGAAAAGGTTCGGGAGTCGGTTACGCGAGGGGAAGGTATTAGCACCCCTCACGTCCTAGGTACTCCTAGGGATCCACGTCCTAGAATAAAGAAAAGGTTGCTAAACATCACACACACACACGGGGAACGCAGGTGGGGTTAAGAGGAACGAGCTCGATAAGGTATCGCACCTTATGCCTACATATCTTGTCTGGAACAAGAATCAGAGCCACTGTAGTTCGGCTTACGCACGCCAAACAACACAAAACAAATAAACAAACAAGGGTGGCAAACATGGAGCCCGACATCCACTGGATGGAATTACGTCGGCATCCGAACCAAAACACACTCAAAAGGGCAAACGTGGAGCCCGACTGCCAATCACTGGGCTTACGTCGGCATCCGAGCCAAACACACAGTCAGATAACAAGTAAACGCACGCAAAAAAGAAAAAGGTTGCCCGGAGTGGTCTCGCACGACCACCTGCCTACATACCTCGTCTGGAACGAGGATCAGGGCGATGTAGTTCCCCTGAAAGGGACTAAATTGCTAACCAGAAACCGGGGAAAGATACACAACTAGGGAGCTGAGACTCGAGCCTAATGTTGTCATGCATCGTTTACCCTAAGTTCGGTTTTCTATCCTACTTGCATCAGCAAACTAACCTAACCAGGAAAGAAGCTAGCACACAAGCATACAATCATATATCATCAAATGAGAACAGGTATCTCAAACAAGCATGTCAATCAGATATCCACATAACACGCACTATAGCCAAACAAGGGGCTCAATCAATCAGGTTTGACTGCCTAAGCAATCGTCTGTACAGGCTGTGTTTGCTCTTAACCTTACCATTACGAGGCTAAGGTGAAGCAGATGATGGGATGAAGTGAGGATCAGACCTCACAGCTCTTATCCCTAACCAGGGAGAGCTGACAAATGAGCATGGGTCCAGAATAGGGGAACCCTTTTATACTCGATGACTCTGACTCAATGTGCACTGCACAGGATCTTGGGCTTTGATCTCAATGCTACAACCATGTAATGGGAGCAAGGAGAAGACTCACTGAATAGTGGGGGACAGGTTGCTTGTCCCTACCTTCCACCAATTGCCTTACTTGAAGGACTTTTCCTGCTTGGGCTTAAAAATAAACATACACAAGCATTGCCTCTTAAGGAGGACTTCAGTCAATTTGCCCAGCCCGGTAACAGCCGGGTCTCCAGACTACATGAAGTAAGAAGGTTATACCTCTATGCAAGTTGCTTATGCAAAGCAAAGCAAAGCAATAGTTCACAAGGAACTGAGCAACTAAAGTACCTGGAAACAGTCAAACACAGTTAGTATTCAATCAGACAAATTGTACAGCAAACAATCAAACAGTTTAAACAATACAACACAAAGCAAGCTCAAGGCTTAAGCCCAAGCTCCAACACCTACAAAACAATGTTATGTTAGTGTACAAACATCCACAACATCAATTAAAATCAACTTGTATCATTCTCCATGTACATTATGCTTTTGATCCTGAAAAACCAAGCAAACATTAGTAACTAGACCACTAGGCCAAGCCTAGGGTCCAAAAGCAAGAAAAAAGTTAAAACAGCAAGGTATCCACCATCCAACATCAAATTAACATCAAACAAGAGCAAACATCCTTGGTCTCATGTTTATATCATCCATCAAGTTCAATTTATGCACAAAACAATCCATATTGGTTCAAATGACGCACCCAATATACAAACAGAAGTATTGCATTCAAAGCCATGCCAAAACACATCAAAAAAATCTCAAATTAAATACACCTAAACAGGGGTCAATCAAGGTCTACCATGTCAAATTTGAGCTCAATTGGGCAAATGGAACCATGTCAATGAAAATCAACAAAAACAGACACAATTTCATGCTCCAATTCACACCATCAATGCATACATCCACTTCAAAAATTCATATCTCATTGGAAACTAAAAAGAAATGGATGAGACCAAAACAGGGAGGTCCTAACATGTGTCTAGTTCATGCATATCAAATTTCATGGCCATACAATACAATATGAGGATTTCCCAATCAATCTACCAACATGTATCACATGAGCTTGCAATTTCAACAACCAGAAATGAAAAATCAAGATTAAATTGAAAATACAGTGAAAAATCCTACAAAAATTCATCAAGCATCCTAACATGTCAACAAGTCATCATGCAAAATTTCAGCCAATTCCAACATGCATAGGTCATCCAATTAAATTCAACAAGTTGACATCAAGAGGTGTGACACAAATTGTCACACCTAAGTTCCAGAATTTGCTGCTCTCTAACCAGGTATCAAAAATTCATGAAATTTACATATAAATAATCCTCAATGAGTCAAGAACCACCACAAAAATTTTCAGCCATTTATTTTATGATATGAGTATTTCATGATCAAATTGCCAAAATGTATCAAAATGTGACATACATTAGAAAAGCCTATGCCAAATAAAATATTTGCCAAGCACAACTTTGACCAATAGGTCAAAAAAATCCTACACAAGTCAACAAAGTCAAGGAAAAAATCTCCATATTTTTAGGAATTTTTTACTATTTTTTATGAATTTTTTAAAGTGTTAAATATTTTTTAGAATTAAACAAATTAAATTAAATTGAACAATGGCAGTTTTGTAATTTATGCGCGGGGGAGGGAAACTTCGTTTTTGAATTTTCAAACCAACTTTATGGATCAAACGTGTGATTTCATCATCTTCCACATGGAGAATTTCCAGAAATTTCAATGGAGCTCAAGAACACCAAATTCACGAATCCTAACCAAAACTAACAAACTTATAGTCGTTGGAACCGTTACAACACGTAGAACATGAATCTCAACTCTAATCAAACTAAAACTTCCTAAATCGTGCGAATCGTTGAACTTAGGGTTCTAGATCTAAACTTCGAGTTAAGATTTCTCCGCCTACGATTGATCATTTTCAATTCCGAAACCAGCATGATGATCTACGTGATAAGCACGACGACACGCACACAATAATTACACGAAAGCTTGAGGTCGAAATTCGAGTAAACCTGCTATGGCCGTAGGGATTCTGGACGAGTTGGTGCGCGCTTTGGCAAAACAGCAACGGTATTGGCTATAGGAAGAGTGATGAGAAGCTCCGTTTTGCTCAATTGTGCTCCTAGCTCTTGCAATTCGAAATCACCATGAATGGACCTCTTTTCAACAGTAGAGAATGGCGTGGCTATGGTGATTCTTGTGTACAAACAGATGTAGTACTTGATGATGCAAGATTGATGCAACAAGAATCTCTCAAATTGATCAAAGAATAGTGAAGTTTGATCAATTTTGGTTTTTGAGAGTTCTTGAAAGTTTGAGAGAATTGGAATGGTTCTTGATCCAACTTTGGGAAATGCAACTTTCTGTTATGATTAACCAATGATTATGAATATATACCAGCCCTTAATCCATCACTAATCATGTTAATTAGCATTTTGGCTTAATTAGTGAAATTGCAATTTTGCAAATGGAGGGTAAAATGGTCAATACACAATGACAGCTAGTGCCAGCTGTTTTGACAGCTCAAGCAATCCCCAAATGACATATGTGATGTGTAGAAACTTGTTCCATGTCCATTGGTTGAGTATTTCTCAAAATCACATGTGTGTGGTAATTGATCCATTTTTAGCATTTCATTTTTCAACCCAAAACTCAAACCACGTGCATTAACCATGAAGTGAATATTCAAACACACTTAAAATGCCATTCCTGAGGTGTTGGAAAAAGTCCCATTCAAAAATTCCGATTATTTTGACATTTGGACAATTTTGCCCCTGGTCCAATTCAGCTGTCCAGTTGAAAAGTGACTTTTTGCCTTGGCCATTTTTGGGAAAATCCAATGATGCACCCTCAAAGTACATGTCAAATGGAGTTTGTGCATATAAAGAACTTGCAATTTGGACAAAGTATGTGGTAGTTATGGCCTCCTGATTACGGGTCTTTTCTGAAATTCACTGAGCCATATCTTGCAAACCATACATTGGATTTTCAAGTTCTTGGACTTTTTGGAAAGGTGAGAGCAAGATCTACAACTGTCATGTTGAACAATTTTTCATTTGAAGCTTCCTTGGACTTCTGTTTTTGAGGTCAAAAACTTTCCATTTTTGGAAACTTCAATTACCAGTCACCTGTCATTTTTGGCAGTTTTTGTCCTGACTTGATTTTCTTCATTCTTAAGCTTTGCAATGTCATTTAACACTTATTCCAACATGAATGAAGTGTTTTCAACTCATTTTCACCTCCAAATCCACCATATCATGTACAGTTGACCACAGTTGACTTTTCATCTGATAGATGAATTTGGCAATGCATTGATCAATCTGAGCCCCAATTTCCAACTGAAATGGCTCAAGGGTGATACCCTAGCCTCCATAAGCACCATATAGTCACAAAATGATCCTCAGAACCATCAGAAACCTCATCTCCTGATCCAGCCCTGATTGGCCCAATGCAGCTGATTAGGGTTGACCAGTGGTCAAAACCCTAATCTCAAGAAATCTTCCTCAATCTTCTGATGACATCCCACCATGATGATGATGATGTATCAATTCAATCAACATGAAGACCAATACCCTTGGGAATCATGCAACCCTAATCTCATCCCCATCCTTAGATGGCCATGATCAGTCAGTAAAACCCTGGCTTGCACCTTCTGACTTCCTATCTCCTGATCAAGACTTGGGAAGATAGCTTGCACACTGTAACCACATGATATGCAATATGAAATGCCTAAAGTCCTAAGATGATATGCAAATATGTTAATGCTAGTCCCAAGAGAGGAGGGCAAATTTTGAGGTGTTACAGCTGCCCCTATTCAATCCACTGTGAACCTGTCGATACGAAATAGCCTCGGATTTCGGATGATCAGGATGAAGAGTGATTGAATACCAAGAACAGACGAACAATTTGCACTCTGATGGGATAACAATTAACAACGCCTGTCAGCAACGGCGAAGAAACAAACTCTGAACAACGTCAACCTGGATGCCAAAATAAATGGTAACGCAGGGATAACCATGGTCTGAACACCACATCCACTCGAGATTCTCATTCTTTTTTTGCTTTTCTTGAACCCCGAAAATTTCCTCTGCGCAAACGATCCTCAGATCTCTGCATTTGAACCCCGGAAAATGCCTCAGCACTCCTTCTTTGCCAAAATAATGAACCCCATCTCCAGTTTGAACCCCAGTCGCCTGACGATAACTCTCGATCGCCAGAATGAACCCCATTCTCCAGAAAATGTCGCAACATCTCCCTTTCTCCGCTTGAACCCCGTCTCCAGAAAATGTATCCACATTTCCTTTTCTCCATTTGAACCCCAGAAAATGCCTCAGCATCTCCTTTTCTCCAATCTCTCGTGATAATTCCGCTGGCAACGTCGGAAATAACACTCAACCACTCTGAGGGCGACATGTCAGAGGGTAAACCTTCACAAAGGAAGGTAACATGTGTATCTCTTCCTCAGAAGACACCTATAACAACCTCCATTGGCATCCGCCAAGGCCTAAGGTGACACATGAATAGAAGACACTCCTAAGGACCTCATCCCGGATACAATCTTCAACTCCAATCTCCATTTGAACCCCAGAAAATGCCGCAACACTTCCTTTTCTCCAGTTGAACCCCGAAATTGCGCTGACCGCAAAACGTCCTTTGACTTTATTTCCATCTCTGTCCGACGGAAACATTTCCTCCAATATCGCACTATTGGGGAACCCTGCTGCTCTGCCGTTCTGATGCTAGACTCCTCAGAGTAACATCTCCCACCGGGCACTGGCTGATGACCGGGAGAAAACTCGACGTTTACTGAACATCGAATCAATGATGTTTACCGACACCAAAGAAAACTCGACCAGACACTTACTGATGACTGGGAGAAAACCCGACGTTTACTGAACATCGGACGATGATGTTTACTGACACCAAACAATGATGTTTACAGGACATCAAACCAGACTCGACCAGACATTAACCAATGACTAGGAGAAACTCGACGTTTACTGAACATCGGACGATGATGTTGACAGACACCAAACAAAGCTTGACCAGACACTTACTGATGACTGGGAAATACTGCTGTCTGAAACTCACAATGCTGAACTCCTCGGAGTATCGTCTTCACTGACCGGCAAAACCAATCCTCAAGCGGTAACCACGGCTCGAATCGCGCTGATCGCGTAACGTCCTCTGACTTTATTTCCATCTCTGTCCGACGGAAACATTTCCTCCAATATCGCACTACTGGGGAACGTTGCTAACCTGACGTTATGATGCTAACCTCTTCAGAGTAACATCTTCACCTTCGGTGAACCCAAATCTTCAAGCGGTAACCGCGACTTAGGTTGTGTTGAATGCATCCTCTTTCCACCTCTGTCCGACGGAAGAATTCTTCTCCAGTGTCGTACCACTGGGACAATACCTTTGATCAAATCATGAGGCTATACTACTCGGAGTAACACCTTCACTTTCTGGCAAAACACCTCTCAAACGGTAACCACAGCTTGAGACTAGCTTATGCTTGCAATGATGCATGATTGATTTTTTTTATTTTTTTTTTGTAATGCTCCATAATTATGGAAATGCTACGCGATTATTCATTTTTCTATGCAATATGCCATGTTATTTTTTCCATGATGAATGCATAAAAAACAAAAACATCCCCCTCAAGGGACTCTTCTGGGGAACACGAGAATCTTTGCTGAGGAACTCGTCATCACTCGGATTTCCGCCCTGCTGGGGAATAACACTGCTGCTGGGAATAAGGCAACCCTTGCTGGGGAAGAACCTCTTTTGCACCCAATCCACTCGAGAAACTGCTGGGGATAAGCACCACCAACACTCTGTGGGGATACACCAACCTTTGACTTGTTGGGGATACCAATCCTGACTCCGCTTCGGGAAAACCCTCACAGATACCCGTGGACTTCGCTGGGGAAACACTCACAGAGACTCTGCTAGGGGAATAGCAACCTCCAGGCTCAACTGGGGAAGCACTAAACCATCACCTGCTGGAGATAACCATCTTGACCCTGCTAGGGAACCGCATACTACTCCGCTGGGGATTACCCATGCAATCCATAGGTAGCATCAACTCAGCTGGGGATGCAGAAATTCGTCCGCTACAGGAACTTGTCCAATCCACTGGTAGGATGGACACTGTTGGAGATATATTTCATTGAAACCCGCTCCACTCGGGGAACTGCAACCTTCTGGCCTGGCTGCTGAGGAAACAACGTTGTAACCTGTCCGGGATAACCATCCCGACTCGGCTGGAGAAGTTCACAGACCTTGAATCTGCTGGGGAGCTAATCCTATAACTCTGCTTGGGGACTTAGCTGGGAAATGAGAAAAGTTGGTATAAAAACACCCGTCAACTCGTCGAACCATGGTGTCTACCTCCAATACTCATATCGGCTTTCCACTTTTGAGAGTTCCCAGACTCGTCTGGACCTTTTCTGCTCCATCATCTTGTATTCCAAATCGCCCCGCGCTCGACGAGAAACGTACTCCTGGGATTTATACAGAAATTTCAATTTTCCGACTTTGAAGAGTCTTCTTGGTTAATTTCAAGGGTCGTCGGACGTCTCTCGTCGCCTCTTCGTCGCCCTCCTTTGTGCACTCGTCCCTGATCGAACTCTGCGGGGAATTACAAACTTTCAAGTCTTCCGACTTTGAAGAGTCTTCTTGATTACCATCAAGGATCGTCGTACGTCTCAACGTCTTCGTCATCCTTTCATATTCATTCGTCCCTGAGCGAACTCTCTAGGGATCTGTTACAAAGCTTCCACATCACAACCTGCAAGTGAGTGAAAATATCCAACAGTCCCTGCAAAACAGACCATCAGATAAAACCGTGCCCCAGGCGTGTCAAGATTTCAACACTTGGGTCACTCAACCTTCCAAATAAGATTTCAAGCCTTCAATCTTATAAACATGCATTGGAAGGGAACCTGTATGTCTTAAAATGCAAAATTCTTTATCAAAAATATCTGGATGTTTTTGCAATCAAAGCAGTAATGAAAAACAAAAACAAAATTATTTGACTGAATGTGCATTTTATTGATTGGAAAAGTGTGTGGCTCAAACTGAGCAATACAAAAGGAAGCAATTCCTGAAAAGAGGTAATTGCGCTCAAAAGGAAAAATCTATCCTAATGGCAATGTGAAACCCGTGATCTCATCGAGTTCCAACTCGGTTACACCCCATATGTCCTCAGACTCTCCATGCTTTCCGCCTTCTGAACAAGACGATTCCAACTGATCCCTACCGGGTATTATCCATGATGCCTTAACCAAAGCGCAAACGATCATGCTAGACGCAGTTGTTCGTTTCAATCCCTCTTTTGCCTGGACCGCCCTTTCGGGTTTTCAGTCCACCGGGATACCCATTTTTGCCCAAGTCGCCTTTGTGGGGTTTTCGACTTGCCGGGTGTACATTTTTCATTTATATCCCTAATTTTTGCCCGAACCTTTCTTTCTGTTTTTTGGTTCGCCGGGATGCCCATTTTTGCCTGGACTATTTTGTTCCTTTCGTCCAGCGGGTCTCTTTTATACGAAGTATTTTTTAACTGCGTCCGCATTCACAGGGGATGGAAAATCTTCACCATCCATGGTCGTTAACAACAAGGCTCCGCCAGAGAAAACCTTCTTAACCACGAATGGACCTTCATAATTCGGTGTCCATTTGCCCCTTCGATCGTTTTGAGGAGGAAGGATCCTTTTCAGCACCATATCACCCACGTGATATACCCGAGGTCTCACCTTCTTGTCAAAAGCACGCTTCATCCGTTGCTGGTACAACTGCCAATGACAGATGGCTGCCAGCCTCTTTTCCTCTATCAGGCTCAACTCTTCGTACCTGGTCCTTACCCATTCAGCCTCTTGCAATTTCG
Organism: Lathyrus oleraceus; assembly: GCF_024323335.1. Classification (NCBI taxonomy): domain Eukaryota; kingdom Viridiplantae; phylum Streptophyta; class Magnoliopsida; order Fabales; family Fabaceae; genus Lathyrus; species Lathyrus oleraceus. The sequence continues at coordinate 54,116,132 of NC_066584.1, forward strand.
CGTCCATCAGGACTCTCAAAGAGGGAATCTGAACCTCAACCGGTAATACAGCCTCCATTCCATATACCAATGAGAAAGGAGTTGCCCCAGTAGATGTACGCTCACTGGAGATCAATACCCAGGATACAAACTTCCTACTCAATCACACCATCGGTGTATTCAAACGTTATCCGGGCAACAAAAGCTCATTCACCTTAACCTCCCCATCAGACATCAGAATCCGTTCGGATTCAGGGTCAGGCCCCTCCTCCGGGATCGGTCACTCTTAATCTTTCGATTAGAGCACCTCGAGATGTCCTCATCAGGGAAACAAACTTCATCGGTTGATAATCCTCAATGAGTTGCGGAGCGATGTAATCAGACAATACACCCCTTGATCGCTTTCTGAGAGTATCCCAAATCAGTCAACATTCTTTTGCACTCTCACAACCCATCCGGTCGCTGTTGGCTTCTCAAACGCATACTCGATCGGATCCATCTCGGAAATCCACAAAGTGGCATGAATCAGCATATACTGTCTCAGTCGGCGAGCAGCCTATGCCAAAGTACAGCAAGTTTTCTCGAACAGTGAATGTACTGTTTCACAGTTGGTAAACTTTTTGCTAAGGTAAATTGCATGCTCTTTTCGACAAGACTCGTCATGCTGACCCAATACACCTCGTAGACCCCTCGAAGGCTGTCAAGTACAGATTAACAATTGCTCCTTCCACAGGAGGCAACAGAATCGGAGGTTCCTGCATCTTATTCTTTCTTTTCTTTCAATGCCCCTTGTCAATCATTATCCACCTGACCGTTTGATTTTTTTTTTCAACAACTTGAATATAGGTTCACCCGTGGCTGTTAGATGAGATGTGAACCATGACAGGTAGTTCACTCTTTCTAAGAAACCACGAACCTCTTTTCCTGTTCTCGGTTCAGGCGTTTCTCTTTTTTTTTTTTTTTTTTGCAGGAACCTCGATTCCTCTCTGACAATGAACCCCAACATCTTACCGGATCGCACTCTGAACGTGCACTTACTTGAATTCAACCTCAGCTTGAATTATCTCCACCAGTCAAACGACTTGTCCTGGTCTGCCAGATGCCCCTCTTCTGCTTGGGACTTTGCTGTCATGTCATCAACATAGCAATTGATTTCATGGTGAATCATATCATGAAACAAAGTCACCCTGATACGTGGCACCAGCGTTCTGCTTTTCTAGAGGACTGCCTTCTCTCCATGGTAGCTTGTGAGCAACGACATCGGTGTTTGACCCTGGCGTATCCTGACATGACCAAGTAGAAACATTCATATGCTCTTTCAACAAGCCTACCATCCTGCTTTTAACTTGCCTCTGAAACGGCCCGGATTTTCATCTCCTTCCTGACCTCGGCGGTGCTTGGAATGACAATCTCAATCCGCTCCGCATGCGGCTGAATCACCTTCTCCTCTTGTTTTGACAACCTGGCTAATTCCAGCAGATCACAATCTTCTTCGCCTTCTTCTTCAGCAAGATAGATCGGTTTATCGAAGTCATATGAGGTGTAACCAAATTGTTATCAACGAGATCCGGAGAATTATTTTTCGACTTTGGGACGAGACAAATCAAAAAAGAAAAATGAAAATAAACATTGCCATTTTTATTTGTTTTTAAACTGCAAAAAAAAATGAAAAACAGAGAACACCGCTTTTTGACTGAAAAACATCCATTTATTAATGATGCAGAAAATGCAAATTATGAACATGAGGTGGCCCTTACAATGGACCATTACGTGTCGGGCAACACGTATGGCTTTCATGCAGATAAAGACTGAAAACAGAAATCATTACTCTTCCGGACGAGTGTCAGTGTTGATCTTTTTAGGCCTCCCAGCTCCCTGGTGCGCACGATTTTATCCATTGATCAATCTCCCAGTCACTGTCAGTTTCTTTACCCACTGTATAGGCGTGATCTGAATCTAGCATTCCGGCACTTACAAAGGTGAACGACGGACGACGTCCTCTGTTCTGCTCAGACGAGTCTTGACCTGGATGATAACCAATCCCAAACATATCCGCCTTTACTACAATGCCTATGATTTTTCCCCAGCCTGGGATCCCTCCATTTCTCACCACTTCCACCGCCTGTTTGTAAGAAGAAATGAACGGCTTTTTCTCTTTCTCAACACCAATGGCATTTTCCACCTTGACGGCTTCAGCTACCAAACTGGGTGTTTCAAATTTTCCACCGTCCATTTCTGCTTTCGTCCTTCTCTGGACCGATTCCCCCATCACTACATGCTCTTTTGTAGCAATGGCGGCACAACAATCATCAACACGAGGGAAAGCCTCATTTTTTGTTGGACGTTTTGGGACCACAGACATTGGCATTCTTAACTGATCCTTCTCAGTCACCTCTACCCCTTTCTTGTCCTTCAACATCATTTCCGCTTTTACAGGACCATGCCTTGGCACGGGGTTAACACTATCATCTGCCATCGGTGCAAAGCTGATTGTCTTAGAATCCACCAAGTCCTGGACCACATGCTTAAAAGCTTTGCAATCCCCAACATGATGTCCGGGTGCCCCAGCATGGAACTCACACCTGACATTCTCATCGTAACTGGCAGGCCTCTGATCAGGTTTTAACAGAGTCAACATCCTCGGCTGCACCAATCCAAGATCCTCCAACCTCTTGAACAGAGAGGCGTAAGTCACAGGCGGCTTATTGAAATGACGATCTGTCGTCCTCCTTTTCACTTGGCCCACAACTCTCTGTGTCCTCTGTTGAGGTGGTGATTGTCGCTGTTGTGCAGATGAATCACCAACAGGAATGGCTACGGTGGCAGCATAAGGGTGGTAACGATCCTTACCGCATTCTCTTTTAGTCTGCGCACCACCTGATTCAACCTTCTTCTCGGGCTGACCACTGTCAAGGGATTTCTTCACTACAGAGTCAGAGGGATTTGTTACTTCGGATGACGGAGCCTTTCCCTGAACTTTCTCCTTGATCATCCAACCCTCAATCCTTTCTAATCTCTCGGCCATGACTTTCTGCCCCAAGGCAAGCCCTTGTACAACACTGAACAAATCCCTCACCATCTCTTTCAGTTCGAGCATATCTACACTGGGAAGCTCCATGAGTCTGGGAGTATTGCGCCTGGTGAAGTATCTGTGAGGGCGTGTTGAGTGCAACGGTACGACTCTGCGAGCACGAGCAATGATTCCTGCAAAACAGCAAACAGGTTAATATGCATGAATGCAACGTCTATCCATACGAGGAAGCTTCTGTCCTTTGATTCTGGTTTCATCGAGACAGATAAAATTTTTGATAATAGCATTCTGACATCAAGATGTCTCTCAACCAGATTCTCAATCAATAATACTCCCCATATGACTAGACGTAGGTTTGATGCAGATGAATGCAAAATGAGAATGATGTAGATGTATGCAATGCACTGGGCCATCCTCCAAGTCATCTGATCATTTGTTGCTCTGAATTACAGCCCTGATCTCTGAACCGATCACAACCATCTGAGGAAAAATGTAACCACCAATCTGGCCCACGGGTTCCGAAATAAACGGAAGACAGATACATCATCATCATCATCTGACAATCTCTGAGCAGACATTCACAATCCTCTGAATTGGCCCGGGGAATCCTGAAATAAACGGATCCCCACTGATAAATATCTCGGCCCGGGGAATCCGAAATAAACGGATCCCCACTGATAAGTCACGGACAGCACTCCGGCGTCACGGCAATAAATGACCATAAATCCGACTTATAATTATGTCTCTGAATCACAGATCAAAAGTCACCATCTGAAGGCTATCTGAACAAACATCTGACAGAACAACCCTCCCCTCACAGGTAAGTTCTAATCAAGTCATCCTAAGGCGGATAATGGTCTCGACAATCGGGCGGAGATAGTCAATGGGTTTGCCCTTTCGGGTGTGCCATTGTAGCTCCCTTAAAATCGTCTAAACCAAAGATCCGGGAATGATCGGTCACCAGAGTCAACAACTCAAATGGAGTGACTCAAACAAAGCGGAATATCCACAGAGATGAGCACTATCAAGTGAGCCTCGTCCGGCTTGTGGCACATCACGCCGCCAGGCACATGTTGACTTAACATGAAAGAGGCGACATGAGACCACACTAGTCCTAGGTGTATACTCGGGCCTGGGTTTTAGCCCCACTCAGAACACCCACCCCACACAGAGGAACCACCTGCACAGAGGACGACAACAACATGATAGTATGATGCATGCAGACATTAATGCAAATATATACACAGTGGTTAGAATAATAAATGCAATAAATCAAACATCACAAGCAACCTAAACTATCCTAGAACGCTAGGAAGGACTCGCTTAGGGACGATGGACCAGCATAGGTCTACATCGTTAATGTCCCCAGCAGAGTCGCCAGCTGTCGCATCCTGCGAAAAATCAACCGGCGAGCTAAAAAATAAAACACACACAGAGCCGCCACTGCGCGTTATTTATCCCAAGATAGGGAAAGGAAACGCTCAGAGAAACCTGGAAAGACATGGTCTCGCGACCAGAGGGAAAAGGTTCGGGAGTCGGTTACGCGAGGGGAAGGTATTAGCACCCCTCACGTCCTAGGTACTCCTAGGGATCCACGTCCTAGAATAAAGAAAAGGTTGCTAAACATCACACACACACACGGGGAACGCAGGTGGGGTTAAGAGGAACGAGCTCGATAAGGTATCGCACCTTATGCCTACATATCTTGTCTGGAACAAGAATCAGAGCCACTGTAGTTCGGCTTACGCACGCCAAACAACACAAAACAAATAAACAAACAAGGGTGGCAAACATGGAGCCCGACATCCACTGGATGGAATTACGTCGGCATCCGAACCAAAACACACTCAAAAGGGCAAACGTGGAGCCCGACTGCCAATCACTGGGCTTACGTCGGCATCCGAGCCAAACACACAGTCAGATAACAAGTAAACGCACGCAAAAAAGAAAAAGGTTGCCCGGAGTGGTCTCGCACGACCACCTGCCTACATACCTCGTCTGGAACGAGGATCAGGGCGATGTAGTTCCCCTGAAAGGGACTAAATTGCTAACCAGAAACCGGGGAAAGATACACAACTAGGGAGCTGAGACTCGAGCCTAATGTTGTCATGCATCGTTTACCCTAAGTTCGGTTTTCTATCCTACTTGCATCAGCAAACTAACCTAACCAGGAAAGAAGCTAGCACACAAGCATACAATCATATATCATCAAATGAGAACAGGTATCTCAAACAAGCATGTCAATCAGATATCCACATAACACGCACTATAGCCAAACAAGGGGCTCAATCAATCAGGTTTGACTGCCTAAGCAATCGTCTGTACAGGCTGTGTTTGCTCTTAACCTTGCCATTACGAGGCTAAGGTGAAGCAGATGATGGGATGAAGTGAGGATCAGACCTCACAGCTCTTATCCCTAACCAGGGAGAGCTGACAAATGAGCATGGGTCCAGAATAGGGGAACCCTTTTATACTCGATGACTCTGACTCAATGTGCACTGCACAGGATCTTGGGCTTTGATCTCAATGCTACAACCATGTAATGGGAGCAAGGAGAAGACTCACTGAATAGTGGGGGACAGGTTGCTTGTCCCTACCTTCCACCAATTGCCTTACTTGAAGGACTTTTCCTGCTTGGGCTTAAAAATAAACATACACAAGCATTGCCTCTTAAGGAGGACTTCAGTCAATTTGCCCAGCCCGGTAACAGCCGGGTCTCCAGACTACATGAAGTAAGAAGGTTATACCTCTATGCAAGTTGCTTATGCAAAGCAAAGCAAAGCAATAGTTCACAAGGAACTGAGCAACTAAAGTACCTGGAAACAGTCAAACACAGTTAGTATTCAATCAGACAAATTGTACAGCAAACAATCAAACAGTTTAAACAATACAACACAAAGCAAGCTCAAGGCTTAAGCCCAAGCTCCAACACCTACAAAACAATGTTATGTTAGTGTACAAACATCCACAACATCAATTAAAATCAACTTGTATCATTCTCCATGTACATTATGCTTTTGATCCTGAAAAACCAAGCAAACATTAGTAACTAGACCACTAGGCCAAGCCTAGGGTCCAAAAGCAAGAAAAAAGTTAAAACAGCAAGGTATCCACCATCCAACATCAAATTAACATCAAACAAGAGCAAACATCCTTGGTCTCATGTTTATATCATCCATCAAGTTCAATTTATGCACAAAACAATCCATATTGGTTCAAATGACGCACCCAATATACAAACAGAAGTATTGCATTCAAAGCCATGCCAAAACACATCAAAAAAATCTCAAATTAAATACACCTAAACAGGGGTCAATCAAGGTCTACCATGTCAAATTTGAGCTCAATTGGGCAAATGGAACCATGTCAATGAAAATCAACAAAAACAGACACAATTTCATGCTCCAATTCACACCATCAATGCATACATCCACTTCAAAAATTCATATCTCATTGGAAACTAAAAAGAAATGGATGAGACCAAAACAGGGAGGTCCTAACATGTGTCTAGTTCATGCATATCAAATTTCATGGCCATACAATACAATATGAGGATTTCCCAATCAATCTACCAACATGTATCACATGAGCTTGCAATTTCAACAACCAGAAATGAAAAATCAAGATTAAATTGAAAATACAGTGAAAAATCCTACAAAAATTCATCAAGCATCCTAACATGTCAACAAGTCATCATGCAAAATTTCAGCCAATTCCAACATGCATAGGTCATCCAATTAAATTCAACAAGTTGACATCAAGAGGTGTGACACAAATTGTCACACCTAAGTTTCAGAATTTGCTGCTCTCTAACCAGGTATCAAAAATTCATGAAATTTACATATAAATAATCCTCAATGAGTCAAGAACCACCACAAAAATTTTCAGCCATTTATTTTATGATATGAGTATTTCATGATCAAATTGCCAAAATGTATCAAAATGTGACATACATTAGAAAAGCCTATGCCAAATAAAATATTTGCCAAGCACAACTTTGACCAATAGGTCAAAAAAATCCTACACAAGTCAACAAAGTCAAGGAAAAAATCTCCATATTTTTAGGAATTTTTTACTATTTTTTATGAATTTTTTAAAGTGTTAAATATTTTTTAGAATTAAACAAATTAAATTAAATTGAACAATGGCAGTTTTGTAATTTATGCGCGGGGGAGGGAAACTTCGTTTTTGAATTTTCAAACCAACTTTATGGATCAAACGTGTGATTTCATCATCTTCCACATGGAGAATTTCCAGAAATTTCAATGGAGCTCAAGAACACCAAATTCACGAATCCTAACCAAAACTAACAAACTTATAGTCGTTGGAACCGTTACAACACGTAGAACATGAATCTCAACTCTAATCAAACTAAAACTTCCTAAATCGTGCGAATCGTTGAACTTAGGGTTCTAGATCTAAACTTCGAGTTAAGATTTCTCCGCCTACGATTGATCATTTTCAATTCCGAAACCAGCATGATGATCTACGTGATAAGCACGACGACACGCACACAATAATTACACGAAAGCTTGAGGTCGAAATTCGAGTAAACCTGCTATGGCCGTAGGGATTCTGGACGAGTTGGTGCGCGCTTTGGCAAAACAGCAACGGTATTGGCTATAGGAAGAGTGATGAGAAGCTCCGTTTTGCTCAATTGTGCTCCTAGCTCTTGCAATTCGAAATCACCATGAATGGACCTCTTTTCAACAGTAGAGAATGGCGTGGCTATGGTGATTCTTGTGTACAAACAGATGTAGTACTTGATGATGCAAGATTGATGCAACAAGAATCTCTCAAATTGATCAAAGAATAGTGAAGTTTGATCAATTTTGGTTTTTGAGAGTTCTTGAAAGTTTGAGAGAATTGGAATGGTTCTTGATCCAACTTTGGGAAATGCAACTTTCTGTTATGATTAACCAATGATTATGAATATATACCAGCCCTTAATCCATCACTAATCATGTTAATTAGCATTTTGGCTTAATTAGTGAAATTGCAATTTTGCAAATGGAGGGTAAAATGGTCAATACACAATGACAGCTAGTGCCAGCTGTTTTGACAGCTCAAGCAATCCCCAAATGACATATGTGATGTGTAGAAACTTGTTCCATGTCCATTGGTTGAGTATTTCTCAAAATCACATGTGTGTGGTAATTGATCCATTTTTAGCATTTCATTTTTCAACCCAAAACTCAAACCACGTGCATTAACCATGAAGTGAATATTCAAACACACTTAAAATGCCATTCCTGAGGTGTTGGAAAAAGTCCCATTCAAAAATTCCGATTATTTTGACATTTGGACAATTTTGCCCCTGGTCCAATTCAGCTGTCCAGTTGAAAAGTGACTTTTTGCCTTGGCCATTTTTGGGAAAATCCAATGATGCACCCTCAAAGTACATGTCAAATGGAGTTTGTGCATATAAAGAACTTGCAATTTGGACAAAGTATGTGGTAGTTATGGCCTCCTGATTACGGGTCTTTTCTGAAATTCACTGAGCCATATCTTGCAAACCATACATTGGATTTTCAAGTTCTTGGACTTTTTGGAAAGGTGAGAGCAAGATCTACAACTGTCATGTTGAACAATTTTTCATTTGAAGCTTCCTTGGACTTCTGTTTTTGAGGTCAAAAACTTTCCATTTTTGGAAACTTCAATTACCAGTCACCTGTCATTTTTGGCAGTTTTTGTCCTGACTTGATTTTCTTCATTCTTAAGCTTTGCAATGTCATTTAACACTTATTCCAACATGAATGAAGTGTTTTCAACTCATTTTCACCTCCAAATCCACCATATCATGTACAGTTGACCACAGTTGACTTTTCATCTGATAGATGAATTTGGCAATGCATTGATCAATCTGAGCCCCAATTTCCAACTGAAATGGCTCAAGGGTGATACCCTAGCCTCCATAAGCACCATATAGTCACAAAATGATCCTCAGAACCATCAGAAACCTCATCTCCTGATCCAGCCCTGATTGGCCCAATGCAGCTGATTAGGGTTGACCAGTGGTCAAAACCCTAATCTCAAGAAATCTTCCTCAATCTTCTGATGACATCCCACCATGATGATGATGATGTATCAATTCAATCAACATGAAGACCAATACCCTTGGGAATCATGCAACCCTAATCTCATCCCCATCCTTAGATGGCCATGATCAGTCAGTAAAACCCTGACTTGCACCTTCTGACTTCCTATCTCCTGATCAAGACTTGGGAAGATAGCTTGCACACTGTAACCACATGATATGCAATATGAAATGCCTAAAGTCCTAAGATGATATGCAAATATGTTAATGCTAGTCCCAAGAGAGGAGGGCAAATTTTGAGGTGTTACAGAACCGGTTGAACTTGAGCAACAGTCTGGGTACCTAAATTCATAGCTTTCAATCTTCTTTCAACCTCAGCAGCAATCTGGTCTTCCATTTTCACAACCTGATTTGCTAATTTCAAGTCAATTTTTCCCTCCGGCTGATTCACAGTACGGTCATATAATTCCAAATGCTCATTCGCTGCAATAGCTTCGATGATTTTTTTGATACCGGTTGCTGTTGAAAAATTAGACGAGCCACCAGCAGCTGTATCAATGAGTTGCTTAGTTCTCATCTTCAGCCCGTTTACAAAATTCTGCATTTGTTCAGTTTCATCCAGATTATGTGTAGGACATGCAACTAAACATCTCTTGAATCTTTTGTATGCATCTCCAAGTGTCTCTCCGTCTTTCTGTTTAAAATTCACAATGTCATACCTCTTACGGATATACACAGAAGCAGGAAAATACTCGTTCAAGAATGCTGTTTCCATTTGTTGCCAAGTAGTAATGCTTCCTGCGAGTAGGGAATAGAACCATTCCTCAGCGTCCTCAGATAACGTGAATGGGAACATGACCAATCTCTTTGCCTCTTCAGAATGCCCATCAATTTTCAATGATGTAGTCATAGTCAGAAACCTCTGCAGATGCTTGTTTGCATCCTCATTGATCTTTCCTGCAAAAGGTTTGCTTTCTAACTGACGGATAGTTGAGGGGTGTAACTGGAAGTGAGCAACATTAACAGGTTGGTTAACAATGGTCAACCGCACTGCTGGATTATTTTGTCTGCCATAGTCACCTAAAAGTCTTTCCGCTGGGGGTGGGTCTGCAGCCATGTTAACAGTGTCTGGATGTGAATCTGTGTCTGACTCAGATTTTTCGGAGTGAACAGAGACTGGTGTGACAGGTGTGGCCGGTTCTTCGGTGTCAGAATTTGCCAGTTTCTTTCTTCTAGCTTCTCTGATCTTTGCGCGCAATGTTCTCTCTGGTTCTGCGTCAAAATGAAAATCAGCTGAGGTCTTATCTCGCATACACAGATTAGACAGAAATTAGTTATAATAACAATAAAAATTAAAATTAAACTGTAAATAAAATTTTGGATGCAGAGCAACAAAATTCTAATTGAAAATAAATTAATAAACTCTATTATCTTTGGCAGTCCCCGGCAACGGCGCCAAAAACTTGATGGGAAAATAGCAAGTGTACTATTTTTCTCACTGTAGTAATAAAAGGGAAATTCCCCGTTTGTCGATCTCAAGGACTGCTTGACGATACAGAGTTTATCGATTGTTTCAATTAGACAAAAGCCTTTGGTTTTTGTGTTGTGAGTAATTATACTACCAATTGCAAATAAATAAAACAAGTAAAAAGGTTGAACAAGAGACAAATGAGAGAAGATTGCTAGGGTTCGGTGAATGATACTTCCTGTAACAGATATAATTTATGAAGGCTTAGACAATATTCCTGTCCAATTAATTTCGGTCCTCAAAGGTATCTATTCCTAATTCCTTAGTGAAAAGACCTTTGATTATGTAACCTAATTACTATGTCCATAAATAATTAAGTTCATACTCAAGCATTCAAATATCAAGAATTACCGGTCAGATAGAAAATCCCTAGTCGTAGGTTATTTTTACTATCCAAAGTTCTTATCCAGATCAATGAATAATCGCTGTCCAGCTTAAACTATTCATATTAATCATCATTCGTTGGTCCGACGAATAAAGCATAAAGAACGGTAATAAGAACAAATCAATGGAAAAGAAGAAATAGTCAATGCACTCATAAACATAAAATCTGTCACATTCAGAATCAGGGTCACCCCCCTAGCAATGGGGGGTTTAGCTACTCATAATCGAAATAAAAACAAAGATTAACATTGTTGTCATTACAGATTTTCGTGAGGAATCAATCTTCAATCGTCGGAAAACTCTTGAACAGATGAATCCTCTGATAATCGTAGAGTCTCCAGCTCTCAAAACACGTCTTTTTTCTCTCCAAATCGTCCAACCCTCGGAAAATCGTGTTCTCCCCTCTAAATAGCTATGCAGTTGGGCTTTTCCTGATTTTGGGGGCCATACGCGTATTGCCCAGTCTGATACGCGTATTGCCCAGTCTGGTACGCGTACTGCACGTAAGCCAGCCTCTGATACGCGTATTGCCCAGTCTGGTACGCGTATCACCAGTTTGGTACGCGTATCACCAGAAGCTTGTCTTTTTGCTTGATTTTCAACCCCTCTGGGCATTTGCGTATGCTACGCGTACTGGGAAGGTCCATACGCGTATCAAGTAAGGCCATACGCGTATGGACAGTAGGTTCTCCAAGAATTTGGTTTTTTCTTCCGTTTTCTTGCTCGGGCTTAATTTAGCATCTGACGTTTGATTCCCTGAGCTTCCAGACTATTTTTTGACCTGCTAACATACCCAAAAGTGTAAAATATCCTCAAGAAATTCATAAGTAACAACATACTTCATATTATAGAATTGAGCTTATATCTAACTAAAAATGCTTCAGTTTACGCAGTTTACCTGACTTATTTACGGTTAAATAGTGGAATGTCTAGCATAAATGGTGACTGATCAATTAGGAACTGTCAAAATTGCAAGAGACGACAATTTAACTTATCTAATCAATTGGAGCATTTGTCTAATCAATTAGATTAACTCATACTTGAGTCGCAAGCGATTAGGACAACACCTTAAATGATGTGCAACGGCTATATATCCTTTCTTTCCTTTGATAAAGTTACAATCAATTATATTTCAAATATTTAATCGATTAGGAAAAGGATCTAATCGATTATATTACCTTAAATTGAATTAAATTGAAATTTCTCTTTTGAGACAACCTCTAGCCTATAAGTAGAGGCTCAATTTCTCATTTCAAACCATCCAAAATCGTGTTTGACACTTTCATCTCTCTCTCTCTCTCTCTCTCTCTCTCTCTCTCTCTCTCTCTCTCTCTCTCTCTCTCTCTCTCTCTCTCTCTCTCTCTCTACTTTCCTTTAAATTTATCTCATTAATGTTTTAGCAAAGTGCTTTTCTGAGAAAATTACTTTTGTGAGTAAGGATATATTTGTAATTCTGGAAAGGGTGGAATTATAAATTTATCAAGGAAATCTTTTGTATATATTGGTTGAATATTATTCATTTAGGGATTTGGTTGGTTTAAAATGTAAAGCCGTAAAAAACTTTGGTTTCGGATTGTGTAGTTCACTCCTAATTTAGGTTGAAGCTCAGTCTGGTATTAAAAGTTTCACATGTTCAAGATCAACTCGGTCGGTGTTAAAATCTCACAGGATATTAGTATCTCGTGTAAATCCAAGGTTTTGAGCTCAAAGGTTTAGGAACTTGAAGACTAACTGCTTTAAGGTCCGTGTTTGTGGAAAGAGGACTAACATCTTCAATCCACTGTTGAGAAGGAAGATTGATCACTTCACTCCTAAGTTTATTCTGAAGAAAACACGCATACGCCCATATCTATCGTCTTGTATTATTTGGTTGAAGATCAACCATCATATCCTTGTATAAGGGGGTTCGTTAGTCTCCGCTGCTAAGTTTTTCAAAAATATTTTTAAACTATGATTTTATTTCCCAAATTTTATCAAAACCACATTTTTTTTAAACCACACAATTCAACCCCCCACCCCACCCATCTCTTGTGTGTGAAATCTCAAGTCCAACACTAACATCAAGTCATCTCTTTTAACTCAACACTGACATACAACTATGTTCAAGTGAAGACTTATGTTTCAAGATTCTCCATTGGTTTCGTTTCTCAATTTTTTTATGATGGTACTCAAATTGAAAACATATCAAGCCTCATAAAGATAGAATATTCAAAGTTCTTGTGTGATTCTAAATTCAAAGATAATTATGTCAAGACTTGAAGTTTCTAAATTGTGAAACAGAGGAAGTATAAAATCTCATTTGATCGTGTCTTAGTGACTAGAGTCTTATAAAGGCATAAATTTATTGCTGGAATTATTAAGGCAAAATCACACACACACTTAAAACCTTAGAGAAACCTCTCTTATTTTGTTAGAACCACCTAGAAATATTTTAATGCCCTAGTTAATTGATTAGGGAATTGTCTAATCAATTAGAAGTATATTTACAAGTGAATAATTGATTATCCCTAATGATATGATATATTATTTCAATTTTGTAATGTTTATAATCGATTGGGACAGTCTCTTAATGGTTGGCGACGGCTAGAAATTAAAACATTCCATTTTAGGGCTTGATAATCAATTAGGATAATCAATTGGCCTATAAATAAAAAGCTCCTATAAAATTTCAAACAACTCAAAATTGACACTACTTTTTCAATTTCTCATCTTTTACTATAAACCTCTCTTTTTCTCACTTGAATTTTTCCTTAGTGATTTGAGAGTGCTCATGTGCTTAAGTGAGGATATTTTGTTCTGAGTGAAGGATATATTTCTAATTTATCCAAAAGTGTATTGTCTCTTGAGTAAATTATCTTATGTAAGAAGTTGTTTGGTTGCGAGCTAAATCATTAAAATACATTGTTTGGTTTAGAGATTGTCAAAGGAAGCCTTTATTTGGTTCGTGAGTTTCGCGTACTAGAACAGCTCTCGTTTGGTTCGTAAAGACCAGCCAGTAAAATCTCCACAAAGGTTCTTAATCTCATCCCAATGTAAAATTCATGTCAGTTCTAGATCAGTCGTGTAAAATCTCATCTTAGTTTGAGATTATCCCGTGTAAGATCTCAACTCGGTTCAGAGGTCTGTAAAACTATGTTTAGGTTAGAAGGATATCCAATATAAAACTCCAACTCGATTCGAAGGATAACTATTATAAAACTCCATCTCGGTTCGGAGGATATCCAATAAAAAAACTCCCTCTCGGTTCGAAGATCATCTCATATAAAATATTTATTTGGTTCGGAGGATAACCAGTTAAAATTATATTTGTTGTTTTGTTTAGAAGTTAATAATTGAAAAGCTGTAAATCCTTGTAAAAGGAGGTTTGTGGGCATATCCTACTAAAAACTCTCAAGATAGTGAAAATTCTGAGAAAGAATTCTTGGGGAGAGAATTAGGTCACCTTCGTTAAACTGGACCTTTATAATTTGTTGGTGGTTTTCTCTTTCCCTTATCTCTTTTACTTTTCCACCTATTTTCTTTCCTTGGTTTTCCATATATTTCTTTACACTGCTCCTTATTTCTTTGAGGAATTTACAAACTTGTTTTGCCTTAGGGTGTGTAACATGCTGAGGGACAATTATATCATCTTTTTATTGTAAGGCCCCATGCAAGAATGCATTGTTTATATCTAATTGATGTAAGTGTCAATATTTGAAGACTGCTAATGCAAGAAAGAGCCTTACACTTGCGATCTTGACCACAAGTAAGAATGTTTCAAAGAAATCAATTCCTTAAACTTTAATATATCCCTTTGCAATCAACATTTCCTTATTCCTTTCGATTATACCATCTGCCTTGTATTTTACCTTGTCAACCCGCATGCTTCTTATATGTTTGATATGAGTTAAATTGTCCATAAAAATCCAAGTTATGTTCTATTGTAAGGCTTGTAACTAAACATCCATAGCTTGAACCCAACATTCTTTAGTGTTTGCTTGATTTTTACACACAGGCTCATCATCAGTATTGAGAGACATTGAAAAGGTGGTATGTGCATTAGAAATGTTAGCATATGAATGAGAGATAGGGTAGAGAATACATGAAGATTTTGGTGTGACTGAATTCAATAAATTATCGCACATGTAATCAGATAAGTAATTAGGATTGTGTTTAGTTTTTGTTGATTTTCTAATATTTTGGTTAATTCCATTGATGGATTCAGTGTCATTTGGATGGTCATTCACTTGATCGTACTTGTTTTTGGTAGGGTTATCAAATTCATCAAGTGTAGGATGTAGGTGAAGTGTGGTGGCAATATCAATGTTTGGGGAAGTATGTTCATGATCAGGTTCAGAGTTAGTTATCAAGACGTATAGGAATTTGATTAGTGGAATGATAATTTCAATGGAAAGGTGGATTTATGTTCTAAAACATGTTCATGATAAGTTACATGTCTAGAAATGAAAATAGTTTTGGTGTTAAGATTAAACAAAATGGCTTCTTTGACACCTTGCTTGTATCCTAAGTAGCAGACTTTCTAACTCTTAGATTCAATTTTGTTATGTGATTTTGAATGGTAGAGGCATAATATAAGTATCCAAAAAATTTAAGGTCATTGAGGCCAGGTGATCACCAAATCAACGAAAATAAGGTGACTTATTTTGCAAGATATGACTATGAATTCTATTTATAATGTAGGTGGCTTGTAGGACTACATAAGACAAATGTTGTTTAGGTAGTTTTGATTGAAAAAAGTAAGGATCTTCCAACATTTAAGATGTGTTGATGTTTTCTTACAACACGACTATTTTGTTTTGTTGGGAGTTTCAACATAACTAGTTTGATATTTTCTCTCTTAGGATGCATAGAATTGGATCATTAAAAACGCCGGTCTATTGTCACTTTCTCATGATTTTGACACGACTATTGTATTGTGTTTCAAGCATAGTTTGGAATTTTTGGACCAGATTAGGAATTTCAGCCTTGTATTTTCACAAAATAGCCCAAGTAACATTTTTCAGCTATTTCAACTTTCTATATATAGTATAATATATCACATACAGAATTATGATCAGTATTTACAAAGGAAAAATTGTTATGTAAGTTCAAAAGTCTACTATTTGATAGGTGTCCTAGCATGAAGTTCCAAAGGGATCCTTTTGGGATGAAGTTGGAAGAATTGGCTTGAGATGTGGCTATGGTAATAGGTGTGTCCTACATGTGTCATTAGGGAAACATTGTTATGTAGCTGCAAAATCACTCACTATTGATCATACTTCATACAAGTGGGAACATTGTCCATAGATGTAGTCAATGATTGAAGCTCTAACTGATCAGTTCTTGACACAAAATCTGTGATTGATGTACAAGAAACCGATACATAAACTCCAGTAGGTCTCAGTTCGGGTAATTCCATCAAAGGTTCATTTCGATTCAAAAAAATATGCACAACTTTCCTCATCTTTGGCCTAAACAATGAATCCGGATGCAAACACGCCAGTCCAACCATCAAACCTCTTTTAGCTTCTTCCACATCAAAACAATCTTTCAGTTGTTGATCAACGCATTCGAGAATTTGATTTCGAGCATGTAAATTCCACACATAATCCACCAAACTATTATCTTCCATTACCCTTTTCGACCTTTTCCCGCAAATGACTTCAAGTATAACCATACCAAAACTATAAACATCTGATTCAGGTGTAGCTTTTCCTGTGAAGCCTATTTCGGGTGCTAAATAGCCTGGTGTTCCAGCTAAATTTGTAGTTACTGAGTCTTCGTTTTTCAGTAACCTTGCGAGTCCGAAATCGCCTAAATGAGCATTGTAAGTAGAATCAAGCATTACGTTATTAGGTTTAACATCTCTGTGAACTACTGGATTTCCGCATTCTTCATGAAGGTAAAGTAATGCTGATGCTAATCCGGTTAATATCTTGTGCCTTGTTTGCCAGTCTAGAATGTCCTTGCCTATGAAGTGATCAAGGCTTCCGTTTTGCATGTAATCGTAAACTAAGAGAAGGTTTTTGCCTTCATTGCACCAGCCTTGGAGTTGGACTAAGTTTTTGTGTCGAAGACGACCAATGGTACATATTTCAGCTAAGAACTCTCTTTCACCTGTTTAGACCATCAGAATAAAATGGACAATAGTATAAGAAAACAATGATCAATGATAATGCATTTTTAGTAATGTTTGATTTGATATTTTCTCGAATGCAAGTTACAACCCCTCAGAAATACGGATATTGGACCTGATGCACAGTGGTTCAACAACTGGTTTAAGATAGGTTCTGATAACATATTAGATTTTTGACCAGACTTAATGACACAAAATTAGCTATATTTCTAATATTTCTACGCGAGGTGGAATTTGAGGTTTTTTCCAATACACACAGGTTTAATTCTATTCAAGTTCAAAAAGATTTTCATGTCTTAATTTTTAACCAGTTACGAGAACATACCTTGCTTAGAGGTTGCTGAAATTTTCTTTACTGCTATGGTTTTTCCATTTTCCACCATGAACCCTTTATAAACACTTCCAAATCCACCTCTTCCCACAAGATTTTCTTTGCTGAACTTACAAGTAGCTTTTGACAGTTCCTTGTAACCGAACATCTTAGGCGCGTCTGCAGCCGTCCTCGATAGGCTTTCAATGTCCTCATTCCGGTCACCCTTCTGATACCTTTTCTTCCAAGCTTCCCAAATAACAGAAAGTAAACTAACTAACACAAGAACCGGTAAAACAATTATCAACGCGAACTTGATTTTTCCAATAGCACTGTGTTTAACAGAAAGAACGGGCAATGGCACGGATGTGAAAAACCAATTTAGGATTTGATGAGTTTCGGGAAAAGTCTTGCCGGTTGAGGCTGTAAAACCAACATAAACTGAACTTGGAATTATATCAGGTAAATTAACCGAATGGTTGAGAACACTCTTTAATTGGCTATTTGAGTATCCGATCGAGACCGAAATCGTTTTACTCCAGCCATTATAATCAACTTTAACGATAACGTCTCGTCCACTTTTAAGATCAACATTAGTGCTATTGATACTACTAAAAGCAATTGGATTTGTGATGCTTGTCGTGACTATGCCGATGTGATTTCCATCTGGATCAAATTCATTCATGAATGTGTCTAACTCCACACCTATCTGTCGAAAACCCTCATCTGCACGACAGCAACAGTTTAAGTTAAGATTTTAAAAAACACAGAACTTCGAAAAAGTTATATTTTGCATAATTAAGTTTACCTTGTGTAGACCTATCAAACATGCCAAGATAAGAACCATAGCTATCATTTGAAGAAGGCCTGTTATCTTGTGCAAATACTAATGCAATTCCATCACCCGAGGTGGTCGAGTTTTTCAAGAACGGCGTGACCCTAAGAGTGAAAGTAGTAGTGATAATTGCCGGCCAAACATGAACTGGATGAGGGTACAAAACCCTTCCCACTTTGTTAGCTATGTCAGATGTCCCAAACATAGAACCTGAACTGTTGCTTTGTTGTGTCTCTGGCTCCGGTGTGAGACTTATACAACCATTTCCTGAAGTGGCTGAACCCATACAAAGCAATTCACCATTGTTGCAGCTTTCAGGACTAAAAGAAATAAAGGAGAATGTAGTTGGATTATTCACAGTGCTTCTTGTAGCTGTTAGAGTTTTGATTTGCAAGGTAAAGAGAAATAAGAATATGAACATGGTTGTGGTAGACTTTTGAAGTCAGAACAAAACACCTTAGTTTTAATCCTACTTTGTTCATTGTAAGTGTGTATATAAGTTTATATAGTGGTTATTATTATAAGTTTTGTGTTTGAATGTTGTGTTGTATTTTAGTTTGATGCTGATCATGATTTGAGAATCAAATATATGCTAGTTGTTGATTTATTAGATGTGTTGGCAAGTTGCTTTTCATATGAGACAAGTTTAAGAATAGACAAGGATCATGGGTGCACCTTTGGAATATGCATCAGTTTGTCTTTTTAGGAATGTTTGACCTTCAACTGGTTTTTCTCACACATATTTATCAGACATTAAATAACCATAATTTTTTAGTTAAGTTTATGAACTAAAAAGTTTTTAAGCAAACTCTTGATCTTTTAAGTGATTTGTAATTGGTTCTCTAAATTCAAGTACCTAGTTACAATTTTTTAAGTTTAGAGGTTAATAGACTGTTTGGAACCAAGCTAGTGAATACTTTGCACCAACAACATGCTTAAGAAAACTATTTGAAAATCCTTAAATAGTTAAGTTTCCCATATTGGATGGTTTTACAACCTCATTCATAGAAATCAATTTATGCAATTCATATTTAGTTCTTCTCATGCCAATGTAGGTTTAAGATTGAGTGTCTATTGTCTCATATGAATAAATGCACTGATTTGCATTGCATTTGACGACTTCATCTGCTAATATCTTACTAAGTCAATCAGGCTTGCAAAAAACATTATTTCAAGAGATTATTGAATGACCAAAATACAGCACAGCATCAATATCATAAATTGTACAGTAGTACTTTTTATTATTTCACTCTCTTAAGTACATAAGGAACCTGTTTGACTTTATTGAACATAAGGAACCTATAACCTTACAACAGTTTTGATCATTGGTGCAAAGAAAACAAAGCAGTATTAACAATAGTATCACATTTTATTTGAAAGCCGCATCTCTGTTTCCATGTTCACTTGTTACATTATCTTAAGTTATGACAAGCACCATAGTGTAAGCTGCGCCACCAATTGACCATAAGGGAGGAGCTGAGATGGTTTAGTAGTTTCTACATCCTTGACCGATTGCGGTTCAAGCTAGCTTCAATTGACCCATGTGGCTCGTCCGTTGGTAAATACACATCGTCGTTAAACTGCATAAGATTCATTATATCATTTAACAGCTTTACTCATTCCATGGTAGTATGAAAAAGCTATAGTTTTGAAGTAACTGTTAAAATATTACAAAGTGGTGATGGTAGAAGAACCCATATTTTCTCGGAACATTCAAATGGTGACAGATTAAAACATGTTGAAACTAATATGTTTCAGAAGAAAGGAAACTAAATAAAAAATGGATTCAATCAGGTTTATCATTCGACATGTGAAGAACAAAAAATTGACATTCTTCTGTGTTTCTTTGATTTCATCTCTTATTTTCATGATTTTTGGTCTACTTGGCTTATAAAGGAGGATAAAATCAACTAAGAATTCTAATGGGTTCTACCAAATTCAGCAAAATTTTCAGTGAAATTAATCAATACCTTTACAATCTGGCCGTCCTTGTTTGAGAGATTGACTGGTATGAAATGAATATTTGGCATCTTTAGTTGAATAGAAGCTATGTCAGGAACCCTGAAGCATAACATTTAATTGTCAGTGGCAACATGACTATAGCATATCATATACATCAAATTTGTCTTTCTATTTTTCTCTCTCATTCAACAGATTCGTAGATAGATTAACGCAGACACGCAGAGGGAAGGACAGAGAAAAACCTGTTTAATTGTCAGTGGCAACATGACTATAGCATATCATATACATCAAATTTGTCTTTCTATTTTTCTCTCTCATTCAACAGATTCGTAGATAGATTAACGCAGACACGCAGAGGGAAGGACAGAGAAAAACCTGTTTAGCGTCGCCTTTGCCATCTGGTAGAGAGTGCTTTGAACTGATGGACTATAGACTCCTTCTTTTGGAGGGCCAAAAAATGTGTCGAGCAAAACTCTTTTCACAGCCAGGTACTTGTCAGTAAAATAAAGGGGCTTCTGAGGGACACTATATACTGATTCATATGAATACCTACATCCAAGTTCAATTTAGAAGCATGGATTCAATTTTCCAAGTTAAAGAGAAATACGCAAGTGCAGTGATTCCATCTTAAAGTTTTCGAATGATACAAAAAATTTCTAGAAATTGCTATGAAATTTATCAATAATTAAGCCTACAGTATCAGCTTCTGAAAGATTGAGGAGTCTGATTGTAATCCTATGACTCGTCTACATAGCTTACAGGAAGCCAAGTTTGATATATCGTACTTTTTCTTTATTAAAATTTGCTAAGACAAGTGTCGGAAAAAGAAATTACCTCCACAGGGCAGTTATTTCTGTTGCCAGCATCCTTTCGCGTGTGTCAGGAAGTACTGTATACTTGTCTCTTATAAAGCCCTCAAAACCAGACTGCTCACAAGTAACAACAAATCCAAAAGAAAATCAGCTTGCATGCTCATAGGATGCAGCAAACTCTGAAACTGTATGGTTTCATAATAGGAGAAATAATATTATATCTAGTAGTACTTCAGATTTATTTATAAAATGACGTGACATGTTTGGCAAGTAGAATGCTAGTTATTTCTGCCTACCTCCCAATGCCGTAAAAATCACTATTCTCAAATGATAAGACCACAAGATACCTCATAAACTAACATTTACTGAGTTGCTGAATATACGACTATAAATGTTCATCTATCATTTACATTACAACCAACGAAGAAATTTTAAAGACTTAAAAAAGGGCATACGAAAAAACATTTGAAAAACTACATTACAATTAAAGCACAAGTTCATATTATATATGGCAATCTTACCTTAGTTGTCTTCAACACCGACAATCCTTCAATACCAGAAGTCAATTGCAATGCACCAGACTTTTTTACTATTGCCTCTGTTGTGTGCTTCTCAGATCCAAGTTTGAAACCTTGCAAAAAGCAATATCAAAGGACTTGAGGATGGAAAAGAAACCAAACATCAGTATATATATGGTTTTTGCAACTAAAGATCTTTAAATAAATAATAAAACTGAAAAATGGTTACTTCAGATCAATAGTGTCAATATAAAACACACAAGTTTTGACAAAATAATAGATAGCTCAAACTATCACCAAAATGTTTTAGATTCTATAACAAAAGAAACTTCAGCTATAACAAAAATTAAATACAATAGCTAACAAAGAATCTCTACACAGAATGCAATATCTATATACACCTTCTGAAACAAGCAATATTCAAGCTTACAATAGTTTGACTAACCATGTTCATGAGGTTGACCATCGACACTAACTCGCTCCCATGGTTTCTCCACAATTTTTACAATAGCAGTGGTAACCTGCAGAAAAACCAAGAGTTTCCTTTTGTTCTTGTAAGTAATGATTGTAAAAGAAAAGGCATAGAGCAAAATAACAAAAAAAATAACAAAAGTATGAAAAATCTCGAAATTGATATTAAATTATGAATTTTAAGTCACCAACCTGCTTATAAAATGATGTGAAATGTTTGGCTAGTAGAATGGCAAAATCCTCCACAGTAAGTATTTCCGAACATTCCTTTGCTTTTGCATATACCTAATAACACATCAATTCAAAATTCAAAATTCAAAATTAATGTGAAGCTATGCGATACAAAATTAATGTATTAAAAAATTGTGTATTTTTATAATTCTAAAGATTTAAGCATATTGATCTACAAAAATTATTTGAATAAACAACTTAGATCAATCTTCAAAAAAGATAAACAATAATATTCTGGAAACGGAAATGAACATGCAAAACAGTTAAATCTGCAAACTTAACAACCCCAAATCTCAGATTAAACTTTCACAATAATAATCTCAGACATTCAAAATCAGCTGAATAATAAAAATCATGAAAGAAAAAAAAAAAGATGAGTAAGTTACAGTGTTCTTCATGGTATCAGTAGCGACGATATCGGAATTATCATCGCGAATGTAGGAATTGACGCAATCGGAAAGGAGGTTGATGCTGACACGCCACTCAACAACGAAGTGTCGTTGACCATCTTTGCTCTTCCAAACTCGAGCTACTCTTACTCTCTCTTTCCCGTGACTCTGTTCGAATTCAAACCCTTCCACGTTCTTCGCCATTGATGCTTTTTTTTTTCTTTCCGTTTTCTACGATAGCTTAGTGACTCGTTGTGAGTCATGATATCGTTCTATTTATAAGAAAAATATTATAACAAACCAACACAAAAATTTATAAATAAATAAAAAAGATAATAACTATTTAAAGTTTTTAATCACTTACTATGTAGTTTTAACATTATTATTAAATAGTAAAATTTACCTTTTAAAAGTAAATAACTAAACATCACGGATTTGAATTCACATTTTTGTATACAGTTACCAACTACTGCCAACTCAGATTGCCTACGAACTCTAACTTTAAGAAAGAGTGTAAATTACTAAATTGGATTATTTCTTACTTTAGGATAAGAAGAATGACGTTCCGGAAGAGGACAAAATTGTATTTGCTGGTTTTACTGTCATTTCTGTGTGCGTCTTGGCATTACTGCCTCTCATAATTGAGTTTTTTTTTTAAATGCCAACAAATTGAGAGTATTATGTCAAGTAATTATGAATTATATTTTTTAATTTAGAATATTTACTTCAAATATTGACATTATAGGTTTTAGGTTTAATATATCTTTATCGAATTTTTTTTTTGTCATTATAAAAAGTTATTATTTGTTGTTCTTGTAACTTTATTTTTCTTTACAAAAACATGTGCTTAAAATTTAATTTTTTAATTTTTTTTTTGTTATTTTTATATTAGACTTAGGGCATTTTTTTTAAATTATCGTTTTCAAAAAAAAAATCTTCAAATAATCATCTTTTCAAAATATATATATTAAATTGACTTTTAAAGATCAATTTTTAACATAAAGTGTCATTAGTTGTAACGCATGCTCTTCTATAATATAATGGCAGTGTCGCATGCATGCAAGTTTTATGAACATGCGTCATTGTTTTAACTTCTATGTTGTTTTGTTTTTTTATAAGTAAGTGTTGCACCTCGAAAAATACGATTTTTCGCGAAACACATCGCACGTTCACGAAAAAATGTGTTCGAATAGAGTCGTCATCGAACTTTATTTATTTTAATGAAGAAAAAGGAAAATATCAATAAAACTTTTGAAAAGAACATGGTTATCGCAACCATATTTGGGTTCGAAAGTCGATTACGCAAGAGGAAAGTATTAGCACCCCTCACGTCTGTTGTACTCAATAGGAGTCTTTTAATTTAGCTTGTGATTGGATGTTAACTTATGTTATTGTTTTCTTCTAATTATTAAAAAGGAAAAGAGAAAAAGAAAGGGATCGCAAAAAGTTTGGAACATTTTAGTTTAACTTGTGATTGGATGTTAGCTTGTGTTAATTGTTTTCTTCTAATTATTAAAAAGGAAAAGAGAAAAAGGGGTCGCAAACAGTTTTTTATTATTGTGTCTGACAAAATTGCGGGTTTTTCTCCTACGTATCTCCAAGTGTGATGGAGAACTCAGGGCATACATAATTATAGGTAGAAAATGTTTGTTTGTTAGTCGATTTTAGCGAAAAACTACTTTATCTCAATCGACGGAACAACATTGCTTGCTACCCAAAACAGGTGAGGAGCGGACGTTTGCATCACATTGAATGGATTTCTACATATCAACGGTCATGGGAAAACGTCATTTATCTCAACTCACATGATTATGGACAAAGCATGTCTTGCATCGTCTCGAAACAAAATACATTTCGTCTAAAAAAAAGGTTTTGAATATTGTGCCAAAGGCAAAATGGTTTGAATGTGTTTGATATACTTATAAGTGAATGACGAACATTCGATGAGAACGAGACATAAGCCTCGGGATCCAATATTCGGGGTTCCACCGGAATGCTAGATTCCAACAAGTCATTTTTCCTTCTAAGTATTTAAGAAAATTGTTTAATGGACAATGAACGGTTGATAAGAACAAGATGCGTGCCTTCGAATCAATTGTTCAAGGATTACACTGGAATGCTAGACTCCAACGGTCTTTTTTCGTCCAAATTTATTAAGTGTTTTGGGAGCGAAAGAAAGAATAAGCAGTTATCCCAAGACGTGTGCCCTGGGACCAATCATTCAAGGGTTCCATCGGAATGCTAGACTTCACTCGTCCTCTTCTTTTGCTTTTGTTAAAGAAAAATGATGTGATGTTACGTTTGACTTAGGAAAAGTCGCTCGATGTTGATCGAGGTTTGATTCATATGAATGGGACATGATTTGATAATGGTGAGAAGCTAATTTTGATATGGTTCAAATCAAAATTGATTATTGGATGCAGCGTTAGTGAGATGATTATTTACATATGTTAGGGTATGAACATGGATAGAGAAATTAACTAATTGATCGACTAAAATGTTAGTTTAAAGAGTACCTTAGAGGGGGTGAATGAGGCACTTAGACGATTTTCTGGATTTTTTACAGTTTATTTATTTTTTCTTTCTTGAGATGCTTATGTGATGAAAAGCGGTAAAGTGCGGAAAGTAAAGAACACCATGATGTATAATGGTTCCCCTCACAGATCGAGAGTACTCCACTCCCCTTTCAACACGAAAGAGAATTCACTATAATGTTAGATTCCTAGAACAAGCCTCTAACTAAGTAATCAAGAACAATCCTCTTGAAAATTTAACTCACAAGAAAAGAAAACAACCCTTCCTTTTCTTGACACTTATATCCAACAATCTTGGATCATAAGCAATACACCTAAAACCAAACAATTCTTGGTACTTAAGATTTTACAAAGTAATTGAATGAATATATGAATAATTGTATTGTATAAGACTTTAATCAATTGATTAGAATCTTCTTCTCTTTCAATATGAAATTTCAAAAACAAAATAATCTATAAGTGCTCAAGAGTACTTTTGAAGAAAATGATATGAAAATTCTTTTTCAAAAGTATCTTAATATGAGAAATAGATGAAAAATGAATGTATAGAGATTTTGCAAATTGATTTGAAAGAGGTGAAATTTGTAATAAAAATATAAGAATTATTTATAGTATGAATGCATCCCTTCAATCATAACATGGCAATGTTTAGAAATGAAATCAGATAATTGATCATGAAAGGATGCAAGCTTTTACCATGAAAAGTTATGATGAAATGGTGCAAAGAATGGTGAAATAATTTTTCAGATTTTTCAAAAAAAAATCCAGCATCAATCGATTGACACACATAACCAATCGATTGACACAACTTAAAAAAATGTAAAAATATACTAAGATCAATCGATTGACATACAGCATCAATCGATTGGCTCAGTTTGAAAAACGAAAAATTTTAAAACAAAAAGTTTGATCAATCGATTGACATACAACATC
Organism: Lathyrus oleraceus; assembly: GCF_024323335.1. Taxonomy (NCBI): domain Eukaryota; kingdom Viridiplantae; phylum Streptophyta; class Magnoliopsida; order Fabales; family Fabaceae; genus Lathyrus; species Lathyrus oleraceus. The sequence continues at coordinate 54,142,201 of NC_066584.1, forward strand.
AATCGATTGACATGTCCAAAATGTTGACAAATTTTCTAAGTTAAAAAAACTTTTGAACATGCAATTTTTAAACAATATTTCAAAATAAATAATCATGATAGAAAAGACTTAGAATGATTATTTTAATGCAAGATAAAACTTTTGAGCACTAGGAGTATTTTGTCAAGAGTTTCATATACCTATATTAGATTCATGAAAACTTGAGCAATGTTGAAGTGATCTTCTTTTTCCATTCTTTTGTTATGGAGAGCTTGATATGTTGTCTTCATCAAAATCTTGTAGGAAGTTTGTCTTCATATTCTACCCCTTTTTTATGATGACAACCAATTAGTAGTTTGAACTCATACTCCCCCTATCGTCTTAGAGATGATCACATACAAACTCCCCCTGCATTAAACAATTCAAGCATAACACATATACAGACATCTTCTCCCCCTTTGTCATAATAAAAAAGAAGGGAAAAGAGACACAATAATTGTCAAGAGAAAATTTAAGCATAAGACCATACACAAACAATGTTTAATTATTACACCATAAGTAACTAGATAAGTCATGCAAATTATAAACTAGGGATGAGAAAACAGCAGAATGAAAAACATAACAAAGTCATAAACACCATAAGATAGCCAACTACTAATTGTTGTTTCCATCATTAGATCTACCACCGGGATAGCCACCACCCTGAAAACTGCCACCTTGATAGCTACTACCTTGAAAGCCAGCTTGAGATAACTCCCACCGATCCATTCTCGACGATAAATGACCAATCTCGGTCATAACATCTGTGCGAAAGCCTTGTAGATAGTCCATAATCATTTGATTCGAGGGTTGATCTGGTTGAACTTCTGTAGGAGGGTTAAACTCATCATCACTGTTGGCTTCTTGTTGAGGTTCTTCATCTTCATGATCCTGATACTTTATCTTAAGAGTCTGAGGATTAAAGATGACTCTCATCTTCCGATTGATTTGTTTAATGCTAATCATAAAGGAAGGTTTTTCCATTGAAAAACACAACTCATTTTCCAGATTAACGTTGAAGTGTCGGAAAATCTTGGTCAATAGGTGAGCATATGGTAGACCTCCGGCATGCTCATCATGAGACATCATATGAGATAGGATTGAATGACCCCAATCGACATGGAAGTGAGTTTTGATGGAATAGAGAAACATCATTTCTGGATCGGTGATAGTGCAGTGATTGGAAAATCTTGGCACAACAACATATACCAGAAAATAGTGTAACATCCTGTCATTAATAGAAAATTTTGCCGGGGACCAGTAGACTCGTTCCGGGTTATCTCCTCCACAACTCTTCTTTCTCTTGTTATAAAATTGATGTTCAGACAACCGACTTAAGCTATAGTAAAAAGTATGTTTGCTATAGTTTTCCCATGGAGCAATTGTCCCAACAAATTTATGACCACAAGTAGGGATTTCAAAAATAGCACAAATATCAGATGTAGTTAAAGAGATTGGGACTCCTTTCACTACATATGTTAATTTCCCTTTCTTCCTTACCATATTGGAGTAGAAAACCTTAACTAGTTCAGGGTAAAAATCTAAATGGCAACCAATTAGATTACACAAATCTAACTCCTCAAAGACACTAGGAAACGTAAATACTTCTTCAGGAAAAGTAACAAAAGTGCTATACTTAGGCTTCATGATTTTCTTTTGGAAGAAGAAGGTTTCATACCTTTCTTGTTGATGTTTTGTAGTGAACAACCTTGATAAATCTAGAGAGCCTCTTGAGGAAGAAGTTTTGCCTTTACCTTTGCCTTTGGATGATAGTTGAGATGCCATGAAAAAGCTTGGAGAGAGAAACCAAAGATGAAGCAAAAATCCTTTGAAGAGAAGTGTATAGGCGTGAGAATGATGAAAGTTGTTTGAGGAGAGAAGTGGCTTTATGGTGGTGGTGGATTGTAGTAATGAGAAACAAGTAGTTGGACCAAGAAAATTAAAAGTAATGAAAGCAAAAATAAAGTGACATAAAGATAGAGAATATATTGGTAAATGATATTTACTAGAGAATAGGAAAAAGAGAAAGAATAGGAGAAAAAGAGGGAAAGGATAAAATAGTAGTAAATGCAATAAGAAAATTGTATCAGTAAAATCAGAAATCACATGGCCATTAAATAAAGAGTGGAAGAGAATCATGCGCATGTTGACCAAATAAAACAAAAATTTCAATGGATCAATCGATTAACATGCAAGACCAATCGATTGGTTGTGTAAAAAAGTTGAAAAATAACGAAGACCAATCGATTGATGTGGGAGATACAATCGATTGGTTGAAAGCCAATTTATAAAAAATAAAAAAAAATAGGGAACCAATCGATTGACTCAACCATGTAATCGATTGTAGAAACTTTCTGTAAAATAAAATTTGAGAAATTAAGAGGGACCAATCGATTGACACCCTACCATCAATCGATTGACACCAATTTTTTTAGAATGGTTCTCACGCCAAAGGTTTTTTAGAATTTTGTAAAATGGTTCTCACGCCAAAGTTTTGTGAAGATGTCGGCAAGTTGATTATGAGTATCCACAAATGTGACTTCGACATCTCCTTGAAGCACATGATCACGAAGAAAGTGATGTCGAATATCAATATATTTGGTTCTTGAGTGCATGACCGGATTCTTTGTAATGTTTATCGCACTAGTGTTGTCACAAAGAAGAGGAATGCATCCAAGATCGAGTCCGCAGTCACGAAGTTGTTGCTTAAGCCAAAGTATTTGAGCGCAACAGCTACCTGCGACGATGTATTCTGCTTCGGCAGTGCTTAGAGCAACACATACTTGTTTCTGGCAAGCCCACGAAACTAATGCATTTTCAAGGATGTGGCATGTACCACTAGTACTTTTTCGATCAGTTTTACATCCTGCATAGTCAGCGTCAAAATAACCAACCAATCTGCAAATACTACCTTTAGGATACCATAGGCCGACATTTGTTGTTCCCTTGAGATATTTCATGATTCTCTTAACAGCGGTGAGATGTGACTCCTTTGGATTTGCTTGGAAGCGAGCACATAGGGTGGCAAAATGGATGGATTAGATGGATATGGATTGGATCGTTAATGGATGGATCAAAACAATCCATTAGTCCATTAACAATCCACTAAAAGTTTCTTAAAAATATCCAATCCAATCCATCCATTAAGAATAAAATCCATCCATTATCATATTTTTAGGGGATGGATATCCATCCATCCATTTTTTTTAAAAAAATAATTTTTGTATTTTTTTGAAAAATTCATTTTTTTTACTTTAAAACAAATCACTTACTTTTTTGAAAAAAATATATTTTTCAGAAAAAAATAATAATTTTTTGTATTTTAATGAAAAAAATCCAGTTTTTTTTCTAAAAAAATCAATTCTTTGGGGAAAATTTTTTATTTCGGGAAAAAAAATTTAAAAATCATTTTTTTTTGAAAAAAATTAAAACAAAATTATATTCGTACAAAAATAACTTTTTCGAAAGTAAAATCAAATTTTGGTATTTTCCAAAAAAATGATTTAAATTTTTTGGAAAAAGTCAGTTTTTTGTATTTTAAAAAAATCGATTTTTTTTTCGAAAATAAAATTAATTTTGTATTTTTAAAAAAAAAATAATTAATATTTGAAAAAAATATTTTTTTTAAAATTAGATAAAAAAAATCCATTGGATCATTAAAATGTGTTGGATGGATTGGATCAATCCATACTTATAAATGGATGGATTTAATCCAATCCATTAATTTAATTTTTATGTAGTGGATGAATTGGATAAATTTTTTGGTGGATTGATTGGATGGATTGGATGAATTTTTTGGTGGATTGATTGGATGGATTTTGTCTTAATGGATCCAATTGCCACCCATAACATAAACGCACGCTAAACATTATGTCAGGACGGCTTGCCGTCAAATATAATAAAGAACCAATCATACCTCGATACTTCGTAATATCAATTGACACACCTGATTCGTCTTGATCAACATAGGTTTTGGAGCCCATTGGTGTTGACATTGCTTTACAACCATCCATTTCAAATCTCTTTAACAACTCTTTGCAATACTTTGATTGGTTGATAAAGATTCTGCCTTTTAGTTGCTTGATTTGCAATCCAAGGAAGTAGTTCATCTTTCCCATCATAGACATTTCAAATTCACCTTGCATTATCAATGCAAATTCTTCACATAGTTCTTTGTTGGTTGAACCGAAGATTATGTCGTCTACGTAGACTTGAACAAGTAAGGTGTTCCCTTTTATCTTCTTGATAAATAAAGTCTTATTTATTTTGCCTTTTTCAAACCCTTTTTCACATAGAAAATTACTTAGACGATCATACCATGCTCTTGGTGCTTGTTTTAATCCATAGAGCGCTTTCTTTAGTTTGTATACATGTGAAGGATGCTTGAAGTCTTCAAAGCCCGGGGGTTGTTTGACATAGACTTCTTCGTTGATGTAGCCGTTCAAGAAGGCGCTTTTGACGTCCATTTGAAATAACTGAAAATTCATTGAACATGCGTAAGCAAGTAATAAACGAATAGCTTCTAACCTTGCAACCGGAGCAAAAGTTTCTTTAAAGTCGATTCCTTCTTCTTGATTATACCCTTGAGCGACCAATCTTGCTTTGTTTCGAACAATTATTCCATTCCCATCAAGTTTGTTCTTAAACACCCATCTTGTTCCAATGATGTGCTTACCACTTGGTCTAGAAACAAGTTCCCAAACCTGATTTCCCTCGAATTGGTTTAATTCTTCTTGCGTAGCAACAATCCATTGATCATCTCCTAGAGTTTCATCAATTTTAGAGGGTTCTATTTGCGAAACGAACACCATGTTTAAGCATGCATCCTTGAGATTCAATCTTGTAGCAACACCTTGATTAATGTCACCAATTACTTTGTCTATAGGATGATCTTTATGAGTCCTCCATTCCTTAGGTAGATCATTTTCATTTGACTCTTGTTGAATCGGTTCTTCTTGATTCTTGTTTGAAGTATCTTCTTTAGGAATTTCTACAAAATCATCATCATCATCACAAACAACAATTTCCTCTTTCGAGGGGTTAGATTTGTCAAACTTCACATGCATGGATTCTTCTATATTTAAAGTTCTTTTATTATAAATTCTATATGCTTTACTTGTAAGAGAATAACCAAGAAAAATACCTTCATCCGATTTTTCGTCGAACTTACCAAGGTTGTCTTTGTCATTGTTAAGGACAAAGCACTTGCATCCAAAGATATGAAAGAAGGCAATGTTGGGTTTCCTTCCTTTGAAGAGTTCATATGGAGTATTCTTTAGGATAGGTCTTATGTTAACTCTATTACTTCCAAAACATGTCATGCTAACCGCATCCGCCCAAAAATGCTTAGGAAGATTTGAGTCGCTAAGAATGGTTCTTGCAAGTTCCACCAATGACCTATTCTTTCTTTCAACTACTCCATTTTGTTCAGGAGTCCTTGGAGCCGAGAAGTTGTGAAATATTCCTTGATCTTCACAAAAGTCTTCAAAAGAGGTATTCTGGAATTCTCCATCATGATCGCTTCTTATGGAGGCAATTATTAATGATTTCTCATTTTGAATTTGCTTTGCATACTTCTTGAACGCTTTGAATGCATCATTTTTCTGCACTAAAAAGAATGTCCAAGTATATCTAGAATAATCATCAACAATAACTAAAGCATATAAGTTACCTCCGAAGCTTCTTGTTCTTGATGGACCAAATAAGTCCATATGTAACAATTGTAGTGGCCTAGAAGTGGACACCACATTCTTGGATGTGAAAGTTGATTTGGTTTGCTTCCCCTTTTGACAAGCCTCGCAAAGTCTATCTTTGATGAATTTTATCTTTGGCAATCCAATGACAAGGTCATGTTTTACTAACTTATTCAAGTGTTCCATGTGAATGTGAGCAAATCTATTATGCCATAACCATGAGTCGTTGTTATTTGCCATAAGACACTTAACCTTCAAAGAAACATCATCAAGGGAAATCATGAAAATATTATTAATTCGCTTACCTATAAGCATTACCTCTTGTGTGACTTCGTCTTCAATTAAACATTCATCTTTTGTGAACCTTATTTTGAATCCTTTGTCACAAAGTTGGCTTATGTTTAAGAGGTTGTGCTTTAGTCCTTCGACATATAGCACATCTTCGATGGATATGAAATTTGGTGCACCTACTTTGCCTATGCCAAGAATTCTTCCTTTATTGTTATCTCCATAAGTAACATAACCCTTGGCCTTAAGCATTAGATCTGAAAATTTGTGCACATCAACAATAATTCACAACGGACATAAGCTTACACTCTAAGCCATACAACAGTCCATTCACAACACAGGCAATATATATACATTCACATCATTAGGCATGCCATCATACATCAATCAACACATCATTATCATGTAAGTCAATTAAACACCGTATTAGCACTCTCTACTAATACTTATACGGCTCACAACAGCGGAATACAATCCCTATTACATCACGTGCCAACATAGGCCAGCTCTCAATTATGTACACAACATGAACATATCCATCTTTCCACTCTGCAACATACGATATCCAGTTTCGATGATGACAAAACCATTATGCACGTCCATGAACAAAGAATGAAGGCTTTTGAGTCGACTATAGGGGTCAGCTCAAAGCTCGCGGTCGGCGCAAAGGCTCTACTCAACTGGAGGGAGTCAGCGCAAACACCCCTTGCGTCGACGCATAGGGTCGACGCTTAAATCACGGGTCGGCGAAAAATTGCCTTGCGTCGACGCATACAGTCGGCGCTTGCCCCACGGGTCAGCGCACGCCGACTCTATGGTCGACCGTTCGCGCGCAGACTCAGATTTTTCTGAGTTATTCCAAGTTCCGTCAGCTTAATGCATATCAGGTTTTCCGGCCGCTCCCGCATCTAAAACCCTTTCTACAAAAACCCAATTGGTCTCATAAATTGGTAGTACCGATTCAAGTTTTTAATTGGGATCCGTGCCATAGTCTAACATTTACGACTCGCACAACTATCGATTCAATTTACAGTTTTTAACACAGTTTATCCAACATCAATCTCAGCATATACAGTCCCAATTAGGGTTAAATCGACGGCTTATCACTACCCATTACATATTATCCCATAATTCCCATTAATCGACGATAAACCCCCCTTACCTGAGATAATCCGGCAATTCTTTGAGTTCAAGCTCTTCCTCTTCTCCAACTTTCTTCCTCTTGCTCTGCCTCTTCCCTTTTCCTCTTCTCTGCAGTTTCTCTGTTTTCACGTGAAAACACTTCTTTACCAAATGGGATTCTCTTTCCTCATTTCACACTCATATATTTTCCAATAATAATTATTATTCCAAAATAATTAAAATAATCCAATAATAATAATCTAATTATTTAATTAAATTAATAATATACTATTAATTCAATTTAAATAATTATTTTATTTTATTGGGGTGTTACAACTCTCCCCCACTAAAAGAGTTTTCGTCCTCGAAAACATACCTCAAGCAAACAACTCTGGATAAGACTCCTTCATCTTACTCTCTAGTTCCCAAGTCGCGTTGCCACCTGCTGGTCCTCCCCAAGCTACCTTCACCAAGGCAATCTCTTTACCCCGCAATTGCTTCAACTCTCGATCCTCGATTCTCATAGGTGATGTTTCAACAGTCAGGTTATCTCTCACCTGTACATCATCTACTTGGACAACATGCGACGGATCATGAATGTATCTCCTCAACTGAGACACATGAAAAACCTCATGCAAATTCGCAAGTGACGGCGGTAAAGCGATACGATAGGCTACCTCTCCTATCCTTTCCAAAATCTGATAAGGACCAATAAAACGAGGTGTCAACTTCTTCGACTTCAAAGCTCGACCAACACCAGTTATCGGAGTAACACGAAGAAACACATGATCTCCCTCTTGGAACTCAAGTGACTTCCTCCTCTTATCATGATAACTCTTCTGACGACTCTGAGCAATTCTCATCTTCTCCTGAATCACCTTAATCTTTTCCGTAGTTTGTTGAACAATCTCCGGTCCAACCACAGCACTCTCACCGGACTCATACCAACATAAAGGTGTCCGACATCTCCTACCATACAAAGCTTCAAACGGTGCCATACCAATGCTCGAGTGAAAACTATTGTTGTAGGTAAACTCAATCAAAGGCAAATAACAATCCCAAGCACCTCCTTTTTCCAAAACACAAGCTCTCAAAAGATCCTCTAGTGACTGAATCGTCCTCTCGGTCTGACCATCAGTCTGCGGATGATATGCAGAACTCAGTCTCAGCTTAGTTCCCAAAGCCTTCTGCAAACCTTCCCAGAACTTCGATGTAAATCTAGGATCTCTGTCCGAAACAATACTCGACGGAATACCATGCAAACTTACAATTCTCTCAATATACAACTCGGCTAATCTCTCTAACGGATAATCCATTCTGATCGGAATGAAATGAGCCGACTTCGTCAATCTATCCACAATCACCCAAATAGCTTCAAAATTCCTACTCGTCCTCGGTAAACCTGAAACAAAATCCATACTGATACCATCCCACTTCCACTCTGGAATAGCCAACGGTTGCATTAGCCCAGACGGCTTCTGATGCTCAATCTTCGACTTCTGACAAGTCAAACAGGAATACACAAAACTTGCAATTTCTCTCTTCATTCCCGGCCACCAAAATAACTTTTTCAAATCATGATACATTTTCGTAGCTCCAGGATGAATACTCAAGCCACTACGATGTCCTTCCTCCAGGATATTCTTCTTAAGTTCGGTAACATCCGGAATACACACCCGATTACCAAATTTCAAAACACCATTCTCGTCAACTCTGAATTCACCACCTTGACCTTGATTCACTAAAGTCAACTTATCAACCAAAAGCATATCGGATTTCTGACCCTCCCTGATCTCATCCAAAATATTACTCGTTAACTTCAACATTCCCAATTTAACACTATTGTGAGTACTCTCACACACCAAACTCAAGTCTCTAAACTGCTCAATCAAATCCAATTCCTTAACCATTAACATAGACATATGTAACGATTTCCGGCTCAACGCATCAGCTACTACATTTGCTTTACCCGGATGGTAATTCAAACCAAAGTCATAATCCTTCAGAAACTCTAACCATCTCCTTTGTCTCATATTCAGCTCTTTCTGATCAAACAAATACTTTAAACTCTTATGGTCACTGAAAACCTCAAATCTTGACCCATACAAATAGTGCCTCCACAACTTCAGAACAAACACCACAGCTGCCAACTCTAAATCATGCGTCGGATAGTTCCTCTCATGAACCCTTAGCTGTCTCGAAGCATAAGCTATAACTTGCTTATTCTGCATCAACACACCACCCAAACCCAACAACGAAGCATCACAGTAAACCTCAAATGGTTCCGACGAACTCGGTAATATCAGAATAGGAGCAGTAGTTAACCTTCTCTTTAACTCTTGGAAACCTTCTTCACATTTTGGGTCCCAAAGAAACGCTTGCCCCTTTCTGGTCAACATCGTCAACGGTAATGCCAACTTAGAAAATCCCTCAATGAACTTCCTGTAATAACCAGCTAAACCAAGGAAACTTCGAATCTCAGCAACAGACTTCGGAGCTTCCCACTTAGACACCGCTTCTATCTTAGAAGGATCAACAGTCACACCACCTCTGGAAATCACATGACCAAGAAAACTAACCTCTTCCAACCAAAATTCACACTTGGATAGTTTAGCAAATAACTTCTTTTCTCGTAGAATTCCTAAAACCAATCTCAAATGCTCAGAATGCTCTTCTTCAGATTTCGAATACACCAAAATGTCATCAATAAACACCACAACAAACTTGTCTAGGTACGGATGAAAAATCCTATTCATATACTCCATAAATACTCCAGGCGCATTAGTCACCCCAAAAGGCATTACAGAATACTCATAATGTCCATACCTTGTTCTGAAAGCAGTCTTCTGAATATCCTCAGTCTTCACACGTATCTGATGATACCCAGATCTCAAATCTATCTTGCTGAACACACTCGCACCAACCAACTGATCCATCAAATCATCAATCCTCGGCAAGGGATACCGATTCTTGATCGTCACTTTATTCAGTTGCCTGTAGTCCACACACAACCTCATAGTACCTTCTTTCTTCTTAACCAACAACACTGGTGCACCCCACGGTGACACACTCGGACGAATGAAGTTCTTATCCAACAGATCTTCCAGCTGACTCTTCAATTCAGCTAACTCAACAGCAGACATACGATACGGAGCCATCGATATCGGTCTAGTACCAGGTACCAAATCAATCGAGAACTCAACTTCACGCTCTGGCGGCAATTCATTCACCTCTTCCGGAAACACATCAGGAAAATCACACACCACAGCTAGATCACCAATCACCAGTTTATCTTTAGCTTCCAAAGTCGCTAACAGCATAAACAACTCTGCCCCCTCTGCTACTTCCTCACTCACCTGCCTCGCTGATAGAAACAAACTCTTTCCTTCTTCAATCTCAGGAAATATCACAGTCTTATCAAAACAGTTGATAGAAATTCGGTTAAACACCAACCAGTTCATACCCAAGATAACGTCAATCTGCACTAGTGGAAGACACACAAGGTCTATCCCAAAGTCTCTACCAAAAATATTCAAAGGACAATTCAAACAAACAGAAGTAGTAGTCACTGAACCCTTCGCAGGAGTATCAATCACCATACTACTACGCATCTCAGATATCTCTAACTTAAGTTTCACAGCACAATCCAAAGATATAAAAGAATGAGTAGCACCTGTGTCAATAATAGCTACAAGAGGAAAGCCATTAATATAACACGTACCTCGGATCAAACGATCATCTGCAGAAGTCTCAGAACCCGATAAAGCAAAGACCTTGCCTCCTGACTGATTCTCTTTCTTCGGCTTAGGACACTGGGGACTGATATGACCCAACTCTCCACAGTTGAAACAAGTTACAGTCTTCAACCTACACTCTGCAGCCAAATGACCACCTTTTCCACACTTGAAACACTTCATCTCAGCACTGGTACACTCATGAACACGATGTCCAGCCCGACCACATCTATAACACTTAACAGGAGCACTAGAGTCTCCCCCACTAGGCCTCTTCATCCCACTCTGCTTCTGGAAACCTTTGCCAGCTGCATACGGTTTCCCACGATCAATCTGATTCTTACCCCTCCTATCAACCCTTTGCTGATAGCTCTCTGCTCTAGCCTTGGAATCCTGTTCAAAAATCCTGCAACAGTCAACCAAATCAGAAAACACCCTGATTCGCTGATATCCAATCGCCTGCTTGATCTCGGGATGCAACCCGTTCTCAAACTTCACACATTTCGAAAATTCTCCCGCAGCCTCATTATAGGGAGTATAATACTTTGACAGCTCTGTAAATTTAGCAGCATACTCAGTAACAGACCGGTTACCCTGCTTCAATTCCAAGAACTCTATCTCTTTCTTCCCTCTAACATCCTTTGGAAAATACTTCCTCAGGAATCTCTCTCTGAACACAGCCCAAGTAATTTCAGCGTTCCCGGCAGATTCCAACTCAGTGCGGGTAGCAACCCACCAATCATCAGCTTCTTCTGACAGCATATGTGTACCGAACCTGACCTTCTGGTTATCAGCACACTCAGTTACCCTGAAGATCCTCTCGATCTCCTTCAACCACTTCTGAGCGCCATCTGGATCGTATGCTCCCTTGAACATTGGAGGATTGTTCTTCTGGAACTCACTCAGTTGACGAGCAGCTCCCATTCCCACAACATTCGGATTTCCTCCAAGTACTCCAGCTAGCATACCCAGAGCCTCAGCAATTGCAGCATCGTCTCTACCTCTTCCAGCCATCTCTATTCTGAAAACCCAACAAGCTAAAACAATAAGTACTGATAGGGTTACACAACACCTATCCCGTACAGGGGAAACAGAATAATTACGACTCGACTCGACCGACTATGCTCTGATACCACTAATGTAACACCCTTCTAAATACCCCAAAATATTTAATTAAAATATATAACATATCAAATCAGAGTAATTATGCCCCGAAGGGTGTCACACAATCATTTCACCATAATTATCAAAATGTCCTGTCATGCTCATTTATTACATCAAAATAAGGTTCTTTTGCATAATTCGCAGCGGGATAAAATCTAGCATCAAGGTAAAGCATGTAACACGATACATGTAAATCATTCAACAACCAATATCAATTAATTAAAACATCCCCTCCCGATGTTACATCTATCAGAGCATGACCCGCTAAAGACGACATTAGACTCCAAAGAATAGCTTCTACTCAACTCACTGCTTGTTACCTGAAAAATAGCTGTAAGGGTGAGTTCCTCAATCAATGTAATAGGCATTATACAACATTATGTAATGTTAAGTAAATAACGCAACGATTCACCCTAACCAGACTACACCCTCAATAACGGCAGTGTTAACTCCAACATCATACTCAACAATAATATATATCATATGTATAATTTTCAAACCATATTCAACATCACAACACAACACAACGATTTACTCACTAATTCCTCACAATGGGAATTAGCTACAGCCCCACAGGCTATGCCATGCATTCACTATGCAATGAGACTCCATGAAATGCGGTACCGACTCTTCTTGAACATACAGTTCAAGCTCACCGATCCCTCCGGATACGGCTACTAAGCTCACTAGTCCCACTCATTGAGATCTAATGACTCACTCACTAATTTCTCACAATGGAAATTAGCTACAGCCCCGAAGGCTAGACTATGCAAGCTAATCATCTAGCATGCAAACATCAACAACAATTACCACAACAATTCACTCACTAATTCCTCACAATGGGAATTAGCTACAGCCCCGAAGGCTATGCTATACACGCTAATCACCTAGCAATGCAGCATCAACAATAATTCACAACGGACATAAGCTTACACTCTAAGCCATACAACAGTCCATTCACAACACAGGCAATATATATACATTCACATCATTAGGCATGCCATCATACATCAATCAACACATCATTATCATGTAAGTCAATTAAACACCGTATTAGCACTCTCTACTAATACCTATACGGCTCACAACAGCGGAATACAATCCCTATTACATCACGTGCCAACATAGGCCAGCTCTCAATTATGTACACAACATGAACATATCCATCTTTCCACTCTGCAACATACGATATCCAGTTTCGATGATGACAAAACCATTATGCACGTCCATGAACAAAGAATGAAGGCTTTTGAGTCGACTATAGGGGTCAGCTCAAAGCTCGCGGTCGGCGCAAAGGCTCTACTCAACTGGAGGGAGTCAGCGCAAACACCCCTTGCGTCGACGCATAGGGTCGACGCTTAAATCACGGGTCGGCGAAAAATTGCCTTGCGTCGACGCATACAGTCGGCGCTTGCCCCACGGGTCAGCGCACGCCGACTCTATGGTCGACCGTTCGCGCGCAGACTCAGATTTTTCTGAGTTATTCCAAGTTCCGTCAGCTTAATGCATATCAGGTTTTCCGGCCGCTCCCGCATCTAAAACCCTTTCTACAAAAACCCAATTGGTCTCATAAATTGGTAGTACCGATTCAAGTTTTTAATTGGGATCCGTGCCATAGTCTAACATTTACGACTCGCACAACTATCGATTCAATTTACAGTTTTTAACACAGTTTATCCAACATCAATCTCAGCATATACAGTCCCAATTAGGGTTAAATCGACGGCTTATCACTACCCATTACATATTATCCCATAATTCCCATTAATCGACGATAAACCCCCCTTACCTGAGATAATCCGGCAATTCTTTGAGTTCAAGCTCTTCCTCTTCTCCAACTTTCTTCCTCTTGCTCTGCCTCTTCCCTTTTCCTCTTCTCTGCAGTTTCTCTGTTTTCACGTGAAAACACTTCTTTACCAAATGGGATTCTCTTTCCTCATTTCACACTCATATATTTTCCAATAATAATTATTATTCCAAAATAATTAAAATAATCCAATAATAATAATCTAATTATTTAATTAAATTAATAATATACTATTAATTCAATTTAAATAATTATTTTATTTTATTGGGGTGTTACAATAAACATGTCATTGCATTTGCATAGTCATCCGCATGTCTTGCATAACAGGTACCGCCACAGTGTTCTCAGTTTGTTTGGTGTCCCACTAGCAGGATAGCTGACTCAGGCATTCATCGATACGGTACCCGAAGGAATCAACAGAGAGCAATGGAGAGCCTACAAGCAGAGCTCGCCGAGATGAAGATTCACATGAATCAATTCATGGATTTGGTTCAAGGGGTGGCTCAAGGACAACAGGAGCTTAGATTGTTGGTACAGAGGGATCCCCCTATTACTCAACCGGAGACGTTGGCTGATCCTCCAGCTGGAGAGGCTAATGGTCCCAATGGACCAGGGCCTATCCCGATCCCGCGTATCAACCTAGATCAACAACCCATTCAGGATGGTCAGGATGATCAGTTCCCTTTGCTTCAGGAAGACTTTGGCATGGACCCCATGTTTAAAAGATTGGAAGAGAGGTTGAAAGCAGTGGAAGGACAGAATCTTCTGGGAGTAGATGTTGCTGACTTGGGGCTGGTCCCAGGTGTGCGAGTGCCACCGAAATTCAAGGTCCCGATATTTGACAAATACAATGGCAGCTCTTGCCCCAAAACTCACGTGCAAGCCTATTTCCGTAAAATGGTTGCATACTCTGACGACGAGAAGCTACTTATGTACTTCTTCCAGGACAGCCTGGCTGGGGCATCCTTGGAATGGTATATGAGGCTGGACAGAGCCCACATCCGTTGCTGGAGGGATTTGGCGGAGGCTTTCGTGAAGCAGTACCAGTATAATGCAGACATGGCTCCGGACAGAACTCAACTTCAGAATCTGTCTCTTAAAAGCAATGAGTGCTTCAGGGAATACGCTCAACGCTGGAGGGATACAACTTCCCGTGTTCAGCCTCCTATGTTGGAAAAGGAAATGGCCAACATGTTCATGAATACGCTGCCTGGACCTTATCTGGAGCGTCTGGTGGGGTGCAATGCTTCCAACTTTGCTGATGTGGTCTCTACCGGAGAAAGGGTGGAGAATTACCTAAAGACCTATAAGAGCCAAAATGGAGTTGGATCCTCATCAGGGGTGAAGAAGCCGTTCATTCAGGGACAGAAGAGGAGAGAAGGGGATGCAAGTGCCATATCTTCTTATCATAACAGGGATAACCGGAGGAATAATTTTCAGAATTATCATCAGCAACCGTATGTTGCGGCTGTGACCATTCCAGCTACAGCACCACTACAACAACAACAATCACAACGTCAACCAACTCAGTATCAACAGCAGCAACAACCGGGTAACAGACCCGCTTATCAACAGAGGCAAAGGATGATGGACCGGCGTTTCGACACCCTTCCAATGTCGTATGCTCAGTTGCTTTCTAGTCTTCAACAACTACAACTTGTGCAATTGCGCACTCTAGCTCCTCCTGTTGGTAGACTTCCGGTGGGTTACGACGCCAACGCTAGGTGTAGCTTCCACTCTGGGGCACCTGGCCACAATATTGAGAACTGCAAAGCTTTTAAGCACGTAGTTCAGGATCTCATAGATTCAAAGGCCATCGACCTTGCACCAGCTCCGAATGTCGTCAACAATCCCATGCCCCAGCATGGTGGTGCGAACGTTAATTTGGTAGAGGGAGAAGCCAAGTCCATTAAGGATGTGTTGAAGTTGAAGACTCCATTGTTGGATATCAAAGGATGCTTGCTGAAGGCCGATGTCTTCCCCGGTTGTGGGAAGGGTTGTTTGGATTGTGCTACTCAGGGCGGAGGTTGTTTGAAGCTACAGCAGGGTATCCAGGCCTTGCTCGACAAAGGTATCCTCCAGGTTGAAGATTTGTCTGTCCAAGAGTCTGTGGAAGAGGTTAAAGCGGGTGCCTCTATCTCATCCTTTAAGCAGGCACGAGCCGTGGTGGATTCAGGTATT
Source organism: Lathyrus oleraceus (assembly GCF_024323335.1). Taxonomy (NCBI): domain Eukaryota; kingdom Viridiplantae; phylum Streptophyta; class Magnoliopsida; order Fabales; family Fabaceae; genus Lathyrus; species Lathyrus oleraceus. The sequence continues at coordinate 54,158,208 of NC_066584.1, forward strand.
GCTCCCGGTTGGGGGCGTCTGTTGGAATTACCAGTGAAAGAAGATAAGTTCGGGATTGGATATCAGCCAGCTTTGACTTCTACAACACTTCAGGGGCCGATCACTTTCTCCAGTGCTGGCATCATTCAGTATGGTCAAGTCTCTGCAGTCGACGAAGAAGATGGGGATAGTGATTGTGACATTAACAACTGGGTGCGTCCGAGGATCCCGGGTGAAGTTCTCAACAATTGGTCTTCTGAGAAGATTATCCAAGTCACTCTTCTTGAAGAGTAATTTTCTTTGTTTATTCATGCATATCCAAGTCTTACGTTCCGCCCAGGGCGTAATGACTCATTGTAGGGCCCACCTATGTGACACTTGCATTTTTTATCATAAATAAAGGACGTCTTTTTGCATTCAAATATTTCGTTCCCTGTCTTTCTATTTTTGCAGTTTTTCAAAATAAAAAAAATGGCAATGTTTTGTTTAGTTTTCACTTCTTGTTCACACTCATAAGCACATACCATCACTCATGCAGATGCACAACACCGGATCCTATTGATAACGGTTCTGCTATGGCTCGCTTCGACTTTGAAAATCCAATCTTTCAAGCTGAAGAAGAGGGTGATGAAGACTGTGAACTCCCTGAAGAGCTTACCAGGTTATTAAAACAAGAGGAAAGGGTTATTCAACCGCATCAAGAGTCTGTTGAAGTGATTAATCTCGGCACCAGGGACACCAAGAGAGAAATCAAGATAGGGGCTGCTTTAGAAGACAATGTGAAGAAAGGGTTGATTGAATTGCTGCAAGAATACGTTGACATCTTCGCCTGGTCTTATCAGGACATGCCTGGGCTGGACACAGACATCGTGGTGCACCGCTTGCCTCTCAAAGAAGGTTGTCCTCCGGTCAAGCAGAAGCTCAGAAGAACAAGACCAGAGATGGCTGTCAAGATAAAGGAAGAAGTGCAAAAGCAGTTGGATGCAGGGTTTCTAGCAGTCACCAATTATCTGCCATGGGTTGCAAACATCGTCCCAGTACCTAAGAAGGACGGAAAGGTACGGATGTGTGTCAACTACCGGGATCTGAACAGAGCTAGCCCTAAAGATGATTTCCCATTACCTCACACCGACGTTTTGGTGGATAATACAGCTCAGTTCTCGGTATTCTCCTTCATGGATAGCTTTTCTGGCTATAACCAAATCAAGATGGCACCAGAAGACATGGAAAAGACAACTTTCATAACCCCATGGGGCACCTTCTGCTACAAGGTGATGTCGTTTGGTCTGAAAAATGCCGGAGCAACATATCAGCGAGCAATGGTGACTCTGTTCCATGATATGATTCATCATGAAATCGAGGTTTATGTGGACGATATGATTGCTAAATCTCAGACAGAAGAAGAACATTTGTTGAATTTGCAGAAACTGTTTGAGCGTTTGAGGAAATTCAAACTGAGACTTAATCCGAATAAGTGCACTTTCGGGGTGAGATCGGGAAAATTGTTGGGTTTTATTGTTAGCGGAAAAGGGATTGAGGTGGATCCTGACAAAGTAAAAGCAATACAGGAAATGTCTGAGCCAAGAACAGAGAAGCAAGTCCGTAGTTTCTTAGGGAGGTTGAACTACATTGCAAGGTTCATCTCTCACCTAACAACCACGTGTGAGCCAATTTTCAAATTGCTGAGGAAGGATCAGGCTATCAGGTGGAATGAAGATTGTCAAAGGGCTTTCGAGAAGATAAAAGAGTATCTACAGAAACCTCCGATCCTTATACCTCCAGTTCCTGGGAGACCTCTGATAATGTACCTATCAGTGACCGAGAACTCGATGGGGTGTGTATTGGGACAGCATGACGAGTCTGGTCGAAAAGAGCATGCCATATACTACCTTAGCAAAAAGTTTACCGACTATGAAATCAAATATTCGCAGCCTGAGAAAACTTGCTGTGCTTTGGCCTGGGTTGCTCGCCGACTGAGACAGTATATGTTGAACCATACTACCTTGTTGATTTCTAAGATGGATCCAGTGAAATACATATTCGAGAAGCCAACTCTCACCGGAAGGGTCGCTCGTTGGCAAATGATTTTAACAGAGTATGATATTCAGTACACGTCACAGAAGGCCATCAAAGGGAGTATTCTGTCAGACTACCTTGCCGAGCAACCGATTGATGATTATGAGCCAATGAAGTTTGAATTCCCTGATGAAGACATCATGTTCCTTAAGATGAAAGACTGTGAAGAGCCAGTTGTTGAGGAGGGACCTGATCCAAACGAAAAGTGGACTTTGTTGTTTGATGGGGCTGTCAATGCTAGAGGTAGTGGAATTGGCGCTGTCATTACTACTCCGAAGGGTGCCCACATGCCTTTCACCGCTCGTTTGACTTTTGAGTGCACAAATAATGAAGCTGAGTACGAGGCCTGTATCTTGGGTATTGAGCAAGCCATTGATCTGAGAATCAAGACTCTGGACATCTTCGGAGATTCAGCTCTGGTGATCAATCAAGTGAATGGTGATTGGAATACTCTCCAGCCCACTCTGGTCCCCTACAGAGATTACACGAGAAGACTTTTGACTTTCTTCACAATGGTAAAATTGTATCATATACCTCGTGATGAGAACCAGATGGCAGACGCACTTGCTACTCTATCCTCCATGATCAAGGTAATTCGTTGGAACCATGCTCCCAGGATCGATGTGATGCGCCTTGACAGGGCCGCGTATGTGTTTGCTGCTGAACTGGTAGTCGATGACAAGCCCTGGTATCACGATATTAAGTGCTTTCTGAAGAATCAAGAGTACCCTGCAGGGGCATCCAACAATGACAGAAAGACTTTGAGAAGATTGGCAGGCAGTTTCTTCTTGAACAAAGACGATGTGCTGTGTAAGAGGAACTTCGACATGGTTTTGCTCAGATGCGTGGACAGACACGAGGCGGACATGTTAATGCAGGAAGTTCATGAAGGTTCCTTCGGTACTCATGCCGGCGGACATGCAATGGCTAAGAAATTGTTGAGAGCGGGTTATTATTGGATGACCATGGAATCAGATTGTTTCAAGTATGCTCGGAAGTGTCATAAGTGCCAGATTTATGCTGATAAGGTGCATGTACCGCCGAATCCTCTGAATGTGATGTCTTTGCCGTGGCCGTTTGCCATGTGGGGCATTGACATGATTGGAAAGATTGAGCCGACTGCTTCCAATGGGCATCGCTTCATCCTTGTTGCCATCGACTATTTCACCAAGTGGGTCGAGGCAGCGTCGTTCGCGAATGTCACCAGACATGTGGTTGCCCGTTTCATCAAGAAAGAAATCATTTGTCGCTATGGGATTCCCGAAAGAATCATTACTGATAATGGTTCTAATCTCAACAACAAAATGATGAAGGAGTTGTGTCAGAACTTCAACATTCAGCATCACAATTCTTCCCCTTACCGCCCTAAGATGAACGGCGCTGTTGAGGCGGCAAATAAGAACATAAAGAAGATTGTGCAGAAGATGGTCGTCACGTACAGAGATTGGCATGAGATGCTACCTTTCGCCTTGCATGGGTACCGTACTTCAGTACGTACATCGACCGGGGCAACCCCCTACTCCCTTGTGTATGGTATGGAAGCAGTCCTACCTGTTGAAGTGGAGATCCCTTCTCTAAGAGTCTTATTGGATATCAAGCTAGACGAAGCTGAATGGATTCAGACAAGGTTCAATGAGTTGAGTCTTATCGAAGAGAAGCGAATGGCAGCCATTTGTCATGGGCAGTTGTATCAGAGTCGGATGAAGAGAGCCTTTGATCAGAAAGTGCGTCCTCGTTGTTTCCAAGGCGGAGATTTAGTTTTGAAAAGGATCCTTCCTCCTCAGACAGATCGCAGGGGCAAGTGGACTCCTAACTATGATGGACCGTATATCGTCACCAAGGTTTTTGATGGTGGGGCTTTAATGCTTGCAACTATGGATGGTGAAAACTTCACTTCCCCTGTGAACTCAGACGCAGTTAAAAAATACTTCGCATAAAATAGACCCGCTGGACAGTAAAAAGAGTAGTCCAGGCAAAAATGGGCATCCCGACGAACCAAGAAAATGAAAAGGTTCAGGCAAAAATTAGGGATTAAAAATGAAAAGATCGTACACCCGGTAAGTTGAAAACCTGAAAAGGCAACTTAGGCAAAAATGGGTATCCCGGTGGATTGAAAACCCGAAAAGGGCGATCCAGGCAAAAGTTAGGGATTAAGCGAATGACTGCGTTCTGAGTAGTTCTAAATCTCATCTCGTGCCAATGACTAGAAATTTTTGAAGGATAGGAAACAGTCCAATCACTCTTTCAGAAGGCTGATTATCTGGAGGATCTTGAAGACGAGCAAGTCATAGCAGAATTGGAACCCAATAGAAATCCATTTCACATTGCCATTAGATTAATTTCTGTTTTTATCTATTGTGCGATTACCTCTTTCCAGGGATTGCTTCCTAATGTAAATGCCTATTCAGAGGCCATTCAATCAATAAAATCATGTTATTCAGTATATCTCTGTTTTCATTTTCATTTTACTGTTTTGTTTGCAAAAATGACGTCCGAATTTTTGATAAATATTACATCATGACACATAAGGGCTTTACAGGTACATGCTTAATAAACATTTAAAATTGCTGTAAATTTTAAGTGCTTTGGATCGTCTATTCAGAACAGATACCCTCGGGGCATTCCATTAAAATCCCTTGCGGACGATCGTGAATATCTTCCCCAGTGAAGTCGCCAACAGACGAATTCAGTGTCTTGACCCTGCAGAGCTGATCAGAGTGTTGGATTCTTCAATCCCCAGCAGTTTCTCACCACCGTACTTCCCCAAGCGTTTGTTTCAGGACATACACTCCCCAGTAGAGTTGACAGTGCCAGACTATATATCCCCAGCGGAGTTGACAGTGCCAGACTGTATCTTCCCAGCAGAAGTGGCTGCTCCTTAGAGTTCGATGCCAGATCGATAATCCCAATGCCAGATCCATGGTTTCTTTCCTTGAAGCAGAACCTCGGTACCGTATCAGTGTTTGCTCCCCCTGCTGAGTCATCTCTCGCAAATCGTGGTTGCCAGAACCATTGTAGCTTTCCTCAGCAGCAGGCTTCCAATGCCATTCTTTCCCCGATCAGAGTCTCGGTATGGCCAGAGCACCGCACGGCTAGTCATCTCCCCACAGAGTTCATTGTGGTGTGTATCTCCAGCAGCCTGGCCAGAGCCCAGAGGATGGTGATCATTTCTCCAGCAGATCCCTTGCCTCAGCTTGGCATTCTACCCAGCATTTCGCATCCCTGCATGTAGAATCATATTGCATTGCATCCTTCCAAATCGCGTAGCATTTCCATTTTCATGGAGCATTACGCCATTGAAAAATTCAAACATACGCATGTAAGCATAAAACATTCTCGGTATCCCAAGTGATAAGCTAGAAGTTGTTTCCAGTACTCAGACTGAAGATTGTTCATGACTTACCTTTGTTATCCCCAGCAAGTGTCATTGGCCCATGCGCCGCCTCTATTATCATTCCCTATTTCTGCCAATGCTGACAGGCATGAAATTTTCCGGTATCCAGACCGAAGTGGCATTCAGGCCAGTTTTACCGGTATCCAGACCGAAGTGGCATTCAGGCCAGTGTTCCGATGTTCAGATCGAAGAAGTTTCCGACGTTCAGGTCGATGCAACTTGTGGCATTCAGGCCAGTTTTCCCGGTATCCAGACCGAAGTGGCATTCAGACCAGTTTTCCGGTATCCAGACCGAAGTGGCATTCAGGCCAGTTTTCCGGTATCCAGACCGAAGTGGCATTCAGGCCAGTGTTCCGATGTTCAGATCGAAGAAGTTTCCGACGTTCAGGTCGATGCAACTTGTGGCATTTAGGCCAGTTTTCCGGTATTCAGATCGAAGTGGCATTCAGGCCAATTTTCCGATATTCAGATCGAAGTGGCATTCAGGCCAATGTTCCGATGTTCAGATCGAAGAAGGTTCCGACGTTCAGGTCGATGCGACTTGTGGCATTCAGGCCCATTTTCCGATGTTCAGATCGAAATCCTTTCCAGTATTCAGACTGATGAGCGGCATTCAAGCCATGGTTATTTCTGTGTTACCATTTATTTTGGTATCCAGTTTAACATTCTTTTTCGATATTCAAACTGACTCTCACTGTATCAGACGAATTCTTCTTTCAAGACCACCTCTTTGCTGATTCTGACAGACATTGTTACTTCACTTCACTTCAGTGCAAATTTTTGGACTTTTATTGTATTCAATCCCTTGATACCTCGAAAGTACGAAAGCAACTGCCATCTTCTTTCCGGGTCTCCAGTTGATTGAATAGGGGCAGCTGTAATACCCCAAAATTTACCCTTCATTTTTCCTGAAAAAAAAAAAGAAAAAAAAAACGAAAAAATAAATAAATAAAATTTAATTAAATAATTAATTAATTAATTAATTAATTAATTAATTAAATAAAATAAATAAATAAATAAATAAAATATAACAAATTATTTTGGACTTGGGTCTCCCTCATTTGAGCCCATTACCCACGAAAATCAGTCTATAAATACTGAAGTTTCAGTAGAGGAAAACACACTTGGAGTTACACTTGGAGTTACACTGGGAGATTCACTGGAGAAAGAAGGAAGAGAAGCAAAACCCTGAGGAAAAGATAGTGAGAGAAAAGCCAACAGAGTTCAGAGCAACCTCCAAACCCTGAAAGGAACTCAACTTGTAAACCTCACGGGCGCAACTCAATCAAGCTCTCCAATCAGGTTTGCCCTATATCCATCATCTTTATGCCTTTTATTTGAATGCTCTAAATGTATGAGGTATTATGGGTGAATTTGATACCTTTTTGTGAGCCTTTTGTGAATTTTGATGGAATTATTCATGTGGTTACATTTTGATTTAGGGGCAACTCTGGGTTACCCTATTTTGTTTATTCTAACCTGTCTTGTGTTTCCATGGCATTGTTTTCTCTTGATTTCATCCTACTACTCTAACCCTTTGTCGAGTTTTGTGAGAGCTCACATGGCTTTCGCAGAGACACTCGCGTGGTTTCCCACTTTATTTGTGGGATACCCCCTGGAGTTTTATTCTGATTATTCGTGTTGACTGATTTCCTTTGACGGTCCAGCTAGAGACATTTCAGGGTTTCTTGCCCCTTTAACTGCTATAGCTTCGGATCTTTATCCGTGTGGTAATTTTTTCCCTTTCTCATACTTTATCACTTTCTTAGCTGGAAGACCTCGATAGGAGGCAATGTTTGAGCCCCTTGGTGGCATTTTACTTTGAGATACATGTTTTGTGTTTTGTATTCATATCCCTGCAGGTAGCGCGGTTCCTTCGTCAAGGACTGCCTTTTTGCCCTCGAGCATCCCAAACCCTAAAACCCAAAGCAACACGTTTACTCCTTCTACTACAGGCGAGTAAGTCTCCAAAGGTCGAGCGTCCGGTAGATTGCGTAGTAACGTTGTTCGTCCAAAACCCAATCCATAACCCCGTAGTTAGCCGAACTACGGCTTGCTCTGATTCTCATTCCAGATGAGATATGTAGGCATAAGACGCGATGTCTTAGCGAGCACACATCCCCCCAACTCATAGGTCAGCCGAGCTACGAAGACTCTGATTCTCATATTCAGATGAGATACGTATGCAGTGGATGCGACATCCGCGCGAGTCATTTCTCTTAACCTTTTTAGTAAATAAACACGTTAGGTAAACCCATACCCTTTAGACAAAAACTACAAAAGTGGATCCCGTAGAGTACTATGGATGCGTAGGGGTGCTAATACCTTCCCTTCGCATAACCGACTCCCGAACCCAAGATTTGGTTGCGAGACCCCGTCTTGTCCTTTCCTTTTTCAGGTTTACTTCGAGCGTTTCCTTTCCCTCCTTTGGGATGAATAACGCACGGTGGCGACTCTTTGTCATTCTCTTTCGCCGGTTGTTTTTTTCGCACACTGTATTTTTCAGGTTGCGACAGACATACATGAACAAACCCTAGCACATTTTAAAATCCACACATGCAAAAAATCTGGAAAAATCATCATAAAAAACTAGAGGTCATGAGGAGCATTCCACAAAAAAATCCCACCAAATTTGGATTAAAATTGAAGCACTTATGATTTTTGGAAGATTGCCATGCAAAATGAAATAAAATTTGAAATAATGAAATGATTTAAATAACATGAAATCCGGCAGTGGCATCTTCGTAATATTTTGGTCCCTTAAGTGAAACGATGCGTTTCACTTAAGGAGGTGGCAAGCGCTGATTGGTTTCATGGGACACAAACGTGCAAACACATGCAAGGCAAGGGTTTTGGAGATTGAACACGATTCTGGGTTTGAAAACCTAGGGTTTATGGCTACAGTTCATCATTCATCATCACGAAGAACATTTTTTCCAGAAATTGGAAGTGAGTATACCAAACGAATCAGCTAACCATGCTCATCAACAATCTAACCTTAATTTTCGCTAACTCATGCTAACAAGAAAGAACCAAGCAAAAACATATTTGAATATCAAACTTCATGACAACATAACTTTCAAAATACTTGACCATTTTCCACGATTTAAAGTTCAAAATGATCAGCATGGCAAGATCTTTCTAAAGCATAGCATGATTTTGAAAATGGTGTGATTCGAAATCTTACTTGATTTGAAGGTCAGTGATGATTTGGTGGTTGTTTGGCTGTGTAAAGTAGAAACAGTAGCTTAATGATGTCCCAGATGATGAATGAATGAGTTATGAAAGCCCAGCTGCCTTGATTCTAGCTCCAAATCCGAGCTGCCATGGAAATGCTTCAATAGAACAGTAATGGATTCTTGCTGTACAGCTAAGAAATGGTGTTTGCAATTGCTCCAAGAATGTTGGTGGGTGATGAAGCAATCAACAGGGCACGAGTTCCTTTGACAATTTTCAGAAAAAGTTCCAAATGAGGAAAATGAGAGCTTGAGAGAAAATGGATTTTTGGTCTGTTTTGCAGAGTGTGGCTAGGGTTTCTCAGCAGAAATGAGCAATATATACTCTGATTAATGAAGCTTAAACATGGTTAGTGTAATGGTAAGTGAATTTGGCTTAAAAGAGGTGTTTTGGTCATTTGCTAAAAATTACTCCAAAATGCATGGGGGTGCATGTATATGCACGAAATTGGGCTCAAGCAAATCCCAGATGCAATTTCTGAACATTTGCCATTGGTATAATGCATTGGAAATGATTTATTTGAAAGTCCATTTTTCAACTCACCCTTTTTAATTCATGCACTTGGAAAAAGGCCATTTTGAATGAAAGATTTTTGGTGAATTGTGATGAAGGATTTGGATAGAGAACATCAAATGTGACTTGTAGCAAAAAAACCCCACCCAATTTGGCCAAATGGTTTGGAAGATATGCCACTTTGAAGTTCAAAAATTCTTGAGAATGATTTAATCATAACTTGCCAACCATAAATGAGAAATGAGTGTTTTTGGACTTTTTGGAAAGGTGAGAGCAAGATCTTCAACTTTCATGTTGGACAAAATTTCATTTGAATCTTGTATGATGATGTAAATTTGAGGAGAAAAACTTTCTATTTTTGGCAGTTTCCAATTACAGGTCACCTGCCATTTTAGGAAACTTTTTGTCTGACTTCAAATTCTTCAATCTTGACCTTTGAAATGTCAAATGAGACTTGTATGGACATGAATGAACCCTTTCAAACCATCTCCCACCTTGAAATCCATAAAATCAGGCACAGTTGACCACAGTTGACCATAGTTGACTTTCTAGGGTTTCTGACAGACTGCACATTGACTGATGACTTCTGAGCACCCAATCTTTGACCAAACCACTTCCAAAGGACCCCTAGGTCATGTGAACATGTTGTACCAACCCTAGGGCCTTGTCTCAATGGAAATTGTACTTGCTTGCTTAATTGACTGATCTCCTGACCAGTTTGACCTAATCTGTCAGAGGACTTGCACTTGGGCAAAGGACAATGCAATGCTATGCAGTGGACTATGTTATGTTAATGACCTAATATGAGAATGTATGTACAAAATTGTAGGTGCAAATTTGAGGTGCTACAGCTGCCCCTATTCAATCAGCTGGGAACCTGAACGGATGAGAGCAACAGCTGTCAGACTTTCAAGGTACACAGAGATTGAATACCAAAGAACCGTAGAAATTTGCACTCTGCTGGATATGATACAAGAAAAACCAAGTCATTTACCGATGACGGCTGTACGACAACTTCAGAAAAGCGAAACCATTTACCGATGGCTAAATACTGGAAACTTGATACTTACCGATATCAACTTCAGCGAGACCATTTACCGATGGCTGCTGGGAAACAACTTGGTGTTAAAAGGGGAGCAGGACCATTCACCGATGGTGGCTTCGAAGCAACTTGACATTTACCGATATCAACTTCAACAAGACCATTTACCGATGGCTGCTTCAACTGGGGACTCGATATTTACCGATATCGAAGAAAGCGGGGCCATTTACCGATGGCGGATAAAACTGGGCATTCGATATTTACCGATATCGAAGCAAACGGGACCATTTATTGATGGCGTCTCCACTTGGGGAGGAAAAAGGATGTATTTGTAATGGAATCAGACAAGACGTTTATCGACGACTCTTGGGGATTTTGATTTTATCAACAAGAAAATAAAGCACGACCAGACATTTACCGATGACTGGGATGAGACTCGATGTTTACCGACATCGGAAGATGATGTTTACCGACATCAAAGAAAATGACCAGACATTTACCGATGACTGGGAAATACTTGAGAGGCTCGGCTTTTATCAACACCAACGGAGAGGTGAATACTTTACTGGGGAAGGAAAAAAACTTGCAACCGGAAACCAGACAGGACGTTTACCGACGACTCTTCTGGGGATCTCTAGCTGGGGATTACCAGACATTTACTGATGAATGGAAAGAAAAAAAACTCGACGTTCACCGACATCGAAAGATGATGTTTACCGACATCAAACAAAGGCGACCAGACATTTACCGATGACTGGAGTGAGACCCGATGTTTACCGACATCGAAAGATGATGTTTACCGACATCAAAAAAAATGACCAGACATTTACTGATGACTGGGGTGAGACTCGATGTTTACCGACACCGAAACAATGGTGTTTACCGACATCCAAAAAATGACCAGACATTTACCGATGACTGGGGTGAGACTCGATGTTTACCGACACCGAAACAATGGTGTTTACCGACACCAAACAAAGAACACACGCGGGTGCTGAAATGACACCTACCGGTATCACAAGAATGACATCGAAAATATGTCAAGGCAAGGCTGACCACTTGCTGAGGATCTCACTGGGGAGAAACAAACTTTCTGTCACCAACGGGTGAGAAAATAAACCTCTGTGGGGATATCAATCCTGAATACTATCAAAGCAACTGTAGCAGATGTAACACCCCGATAATAATAAAATAATTATTTGAATTGAGTTAATAATTTAATTATTAATTTAATTAAATAATTGGAAATTTTATTATTATTATTATTTTCTTGAATTATTATTATTTTGGAATAATAATTCTTATTTGGAAAATATATATAAGTTGGAATAATGAAAAGTCCCAATTTTTGGAAAAAGGTTTTTCACGTGAAAAGGAAAAAGGAGACAGAACGTGGAAAAGAGCAAAAAGAGAAACAGAAGAAGCGATCGTGAAAGAGGCAGAGCAAGGGCTGAAGGGTGAAGAGAGAAGAGCTTGAAGCTTGAGATTCGTCGATTAATCAGGTAAGGGGGGTTTATCTCGATTAATGGGTATTATGGGAGAATATGTGATGGGTAGTAATAAGCTGTTAATTTGACCCTAATTGGGAATTGTGAATGCTGAAAATTTGTTGGATGAACCGTGTGAGAAGTTGAAATTAAATCGGTAATTGAGTCTGTTGTAATTTTCCGATCGTATAGCTTTTTACGGAATCGGATTCGGAGGTCCGGAAGTCCTCCAATGGCGGAAAATGCGGAGAATTCTGCATTCTGCCTTGAGTTAGCGCAGGAACAGCTTCTGTCTTGCGTTAACCGGTTAACCCAGGGTGTTAACCGGTTAACACTGTGTTGGATTATGAATATGTGTTGTTTTGTCTGCGTTAACCGGTTAACCCAGGGTGTTAACCGGTTAACACTGTTGTCATTTCTGATATTTGGCTGTTTGTGCTGCGTTAACCGGTTAACCCAGGGCGTTAACCGGTTAACACTGTTAAAAATTGAGACAGAAGGCGTGTTGTGCTGCGTTAACCGGTTAACCCAGGGCGTTAACCGGTTAACGCTGTAGCAGAATGGAAAAATTGTTGTTTTAATTGTGGTGTACCTATGTGAGGGTTGGCCTATGTTGCCTATGGTGTGATAGGGATTAATTCCCGCTGTTTTGAGCAGGAGATGTAATATTAGAATGTACTAATATTGTAGAGGTTGTTTGACATAATCTGACATGCTTATGTGATGAAATATTGCTGATGTACATGATGCTGTGAATGTATATATTATGCATGTATGTGTGAATGAACTGTTGTATGGCTCAGAGTGTGAGCATATGTTATTCTTGAATTATTGTTGATGTTGCATTGCTAGCTGATTAGCATGCATAGTCTAGCCTTTGGGGCTGTAGCTAATTCCCATAGTGAGGAATTAGTGAGTGAACCATTGTGGATTTGTTGTTGATGTTTGCATACTAGATGAGTAGTGTGCATAGTCTAGCCTTTGGGGCTGTAGCTAATTCCCATGGTGAGGAATTAGTGAGTGAGGCATTAGATCTCAATGAATGGGACTAGTGAGCTCAGTAGCCGTATCTGGAGGGATCGGTGAGCTTGAACTATATGTTCGAGAAGAGTCGGTACCGCATTTCATGGAGTCTCATTACATAATGAATGCATGGCATAGCCTGTGGGGCTGTAGCTAATTCCCATTGTGAGGAATTAGTGAGTAAATTGTTGTGTTGTGTTGTTGGTGTTGAATATGGTTTGAGGATTATACATATGATATATATTATTGTTGAATATGATGTTTGGACGGATATTGCCGTTGCTGAATGCGTAGTCTGGTTAGGGTGAATTGATGTGTGATTTACTTAGCATTACATGTTGTTCTATAATGCTTATTATATTGATTGAGGAACTCACCCTTACAACCCATTTTTCAGGTAACGAGAAATGAATTGAATAGAAGCTAACGCTTGGAGTCTATAGTAGTGTCCTATGGGTCATGCTCTGGTAGATGTAACATCGGGAGGGAACCTTTTCGTTGTATTGTTGGAAATTGTTGAATTAGTTTACATGTATGGTGTTACATGTCTCATGCTGATGTTGAATTCTATTCCGCTGCGTATTATGCAACTGTTTTATTTGATAAATAAATGAGCATGACAGGATGTTTTGATAAATGTTGTGAAATGATTGTGTGACACCCTTCGGGGCATAATTACTCTGATTGATAGGTTATTATATTAAATTAAATATTTTGGGGTATTTAGAAGGGTGTTACAGCAGACGTGCCGTGCCGATGTTTGAACAAAATGATCTGCCTCTGCCGGGGATACGATCTGACTGGGTTAACACGTGAATGCATATGTTTGAATTTTTCTATGGCGTAATGCTCCATATGGAATGGGAATGCTACGCGTTTGAGGATGCAATGATCACTATGCAAGATGCAAAATGATGAATACTCTGCCGGGGAATACACAGGATGACTGCGCTGAGAAACCATCAATACAACTCCACTGGGGAAAACAAGGCAACTCGCTGGGGAGTAATAAAGTGACATGCTAGGGACAAACAGGCGACTTCACTGGGGAAAACCCAACCAATCCACAAGTAGGGTAAACTCTGCTCTAGGAAATAAAACACTCCGCTGGGGACGACCCAAACAATCCACAGCTAGGATAAGCTCTGGGGATAAACTTCGTTGAATCCGCTCCACTCGGGGAGGAAATCGGCAAATACAGGCCTGCTGGGGATAGGCAACCCTTAGATCTATTGGGGGATAGAAGGTACTATCCACAGACGCCTCTGCGTGGGAACATAGCTCTGATAGCTTCCATACTGGCTTGGGGAGATAACTGCTGGGGAGTGCTCACGGATGACGACCTGCAAAACAGCACAACAAATGCCCCCAGGGGATACATGGACAAGATACGCTCAAGTGCCCTCAACATTCAAAACGATTTTCAAATGTTTTATCTTTCTGCAAGTGATTGTTCAGCCTTCATGTTTTTATATGCAATGTTTATCAAAAATTCGGACGTTTTTGCAAACAAAACAGTAAAAATAAAAACCAAGAGCTATTTATCTGAATAACGACCTTTATTGATTGAAAATGTGCCTGAAAAGGCAAATACATTGGGAAGCAATTCCTAGGAAGAGGTAATTGCGCACAAAAGGAAAATAAACTATCCTAATGGCAATGTGAACACGGCATCCACTGTTTCCCAACTCTGTTATAACTCATAGATCATCAATTTTTTCTCCCATTTTTCCTTGCTTTCTGAGAAGAATGACTGGACCGATCACATCTTTCGAGATGGCAACTGAATGAAGCACGATGAAGTACAGATAACTCAGACTGTAGTCTTCGCTCTAATCCCTCTTTTGGCTGGATCGCCCTTTCGGGTTTTCAATCCACCGGGATACCCATTTTTGCCTAAGTCGCCCTTGCGGGTTTTCGACTTACCGGGTGTACAAATTCTTTTCATTTTTATCCCTAATTTTTTCCCGAACCTTTTCTTTCTGTTTTTTGGTTCGCCGGGATACCCTTTTTTGCCTGGACTCTTTTATTCTTTTTGTCCAGCGGGTCAATTTATGCGAAGTATTTTTTGACTACATCTGAGTTAACAGGGGATGGAAAATCTTCACCATCCATAGTTGTAAGTGTAACACCCCGAATAAAATAAGAGAATTATTTAAATTAAGTTAATAATATATTTATTAATTTAATTAAATAAATTGAATTATTGGATTATTATTATTATTATTATTATTTGGAATAATAATTAGTGGAAAATATATAAGTTGGAATAAGAGAAAAGGGTTTTCATTTTTGGTAAAGAGTTTTCACGTGAAACAGAGAAGCGGCTGAAAAGTGGAAAGTGGAGAAAGGGCAAAGAGGAAGAGCTAGAGAGCAAAGGTTGAAGAACGGAAAAGCTTGAAGCTTAGAGATTGCCGGATTATCTCAGGTAAGGGGGGTTTATCGTCGTTTAATGGGTATTATAGATTAACATGTCATGGGTAGTGATAAACCGTTGAAGTGACCCTAATTGGGATGTTGAATGCTGAAATATTGTGATGAATAAGTTGTATTAAAGCTGTAATTGAGTCCGTAATTGTGTGAGTTGTGTTCCCCCGAACGTATAGCTTTTTACGGAAATTGAATCGGAGGTCCGGAAGTCCTCCAACGGCGGAAAATGCGGAGAACTCTGCATTCTGCCTTGTGTTAGCGCAGGAACTGCTGTTTTGTCTGCGTTAACCGGTTAACCCAGGGCGTTAACCGGTTAACACTGTTATATTTTGTGGAAATGTGCTGTTTTGCCTGCGTTAACCGGTTAACCCAGGGCGTTAACCGGTTAACACTGTTGCGTTTTTCCAGAAAGTGTGTTTTGTCCTGCGTTAACCGGTTAACCCAGGGCGTTAACCGGTTAACACTGTTGGAAATTAGAAAAATTGATATTTTTAATGTTGTGAACCTAATTGGTGATTGGCCTATTATAGTTAATTGTGATGAGTAGTTTTGTTGGATCTATGTTATGAAGTGTTGATACAAGTATGTTGCTGAGTTGTTTCGTGTACGGAAAGTTGTTGAAAATACTGAGTTGTAGGCTTGGTGAGCCAAAGTTGATTATAAGTTGATGTTGTTGAAAACATTGTTGTATTGCTATTATTATTATGTTGTCGACAGTTAAAGTCGTGTATGCCATGTACATTCATATGCATTAAGTCGGAGCTTTGCTCACACCACGTTGGCCTGGATTGGCAAATTTTAAGTTGAAAGTTGAAGGCTTATGCCTTGATGCCCAATAAAATGGCAATGATTTTAAGTTGGGAGTTTTACTCCGAATGGTACCACATGCATGACGAGTCGAGTCTCATTAGAGTTGCATTTTGTTGGCTTGTTGTATGGATATTTAATTTAATTGAGGAGTGGAATTGTGTTGATATTAAGTATGATGTTTGAGTTGATGTGCCGTTACTGGATGTATGTTACGATTAGGGTGATGAAATGTGTGGATTTACTTAGCATTACATGATGAATTATAATGCTTATTATATCGATTGAGGAACTCACCCTTACAACTATTTTTCAGGTAACGAACAAATGAGTTGAGTGGAAGCTAATGCTTGGAGTCTAGTGTAGTCTCCTAAGTGGGTCATGCTCTGATAGATGTAACATCGGGAGGGAACATTTTTAATATTGTTGTTGATGATTGTTGAACCAGTTTACATGTAGTATGTTGCATGTTTTGAATGATCGATTTGATCTCTATCCGCTGCGTATTGTGCAAATGTTTTATGTTTTGAGTTAATGAAAGAGCATGACAGTTATTATGGTGTGAAATGTTGTGTGACACCCTTGATTGCATATTTACTCTGATTGATATGTGTTATTTTAATTATATACTCGGGGTATTTTAGAAGGGTGTTACATTAGTGGTATCAGAGCAGGTCGGTCTGTCCGGCCAGTTGTCGTGTCGTTACTGTCTAACAATTGTGTATTGTTACTAATCTAACTTTTAAGTTGTGTTGTATTGATAAGTTGAAATGGCTGGAAGGAATGACGCTGCAATGACTGCCGCAATGCAAGCGATGGCACAAGCTGTGCAGAACTTGCCAAATGCTGGTGGTGATGCTGGATCACGTAGCTTGGCGACTTTTCAGAGAGAGAATCCGCCGGTGTTTAAAGGGAAGCATGATCCAGATGCAGCCTTGGGATGGTTGAAAGAGATTGAGAGAATCTTCCGTGTTATGGATTGCACTCCAGCTCAGAAGGTTCGGTATGGTACTCACATGCTAGCAATCGAAGCTGATGACTGGTGGCTAGAGACTCACGAGAGGTTGACCGTGGCAGGTGAAGTCATTACTTGGGATGTATTCCGTAGGGAATTCATGAGAAAGTATTATCCGGAAGATGTCCGTGGTAAGAAGGAAATTGAGTTCCTTGAGCTGAAGCAAGGAAACATGTCTGTCACTAATTATGCTGCGAAATTTGTGGAGCTGTCCAAATTTTATCCTCATTACACTGGTGCTGGTGCTGAATTTTCAAAGTGCATCAAGTTTGAAAATGGACTGCGCTCTGAAATTAAGAAGGCTGTTGGGTATCAGAAGATACGCATTTTTACTGAATTGGTTGATAGCTGCAGGATATTTGAAGAAGACAATAATGCTCATTACAAGATTGTCAGTGACCGCAGGGGCAAGCAACATCAAAATCGTGGCAAGCCGTATGATGCCCCAGTGGGAAAAGGGAAACAAGGAGCTGCTCCGGCTCAGAGGGCTAGTAGGGGAGGTGCTCCTGCTGGTATAGTTTGCTTCAAATGTGGTCAGGCTGGTCATAAGAGTAATGTATGCACTGCTGAAGTAAAGAGATGTTTTCGTTGTGGTAAGACTGGTCATGCAACAGCTGATTGCAAGCACAAGGAAATGATTTGTTTTAATTGTGGCGAAGAAGGGCATATTGGAAGTCAGTGTCAGAAGCCAAAGAAATCTCAAACTAGGAAGGTGTTCGCATTGACTGGAACTCAAACCTCCAGTGAGGACAGACTTATCCGAGGTACGTGTTATATTAATGGCTTTCCTCTTGTAGCTATTATTGACACAGGTGCGACTCATTCCTTTATATCTTTGGATTGTGCTGTGAAACTTAAGTTAGAGATATCTGAGATGTTTGGTAGTATGGTAATTGATACTCCTGCGAAGGGTTCAGTGACTACTACTTCGGTTTGTTTAAATTGTCCTTTGAGTATTTTTGGTAGAGACTTTGGGATGGACCTAGTGTGTCTTCCACTAGTGCAGATTGATGTTATTCTGGGTATGAACTGGTTGGTGTTTAACCGAGTTTCTATCAACTGTTTTGATAAGACGGTGGTCTTTCCTGAGATTGAGGAGGGAAAGAGTTTGTTTCTATCAGCAAGGCAAGTGAATGAGGAAGTAGCTGATGGGGCAGAGTTGTTTATGCTGTTAGCGACTTTGGAGGCTAAAGATAAACTGGTGATTGGCGATCTAGCCGTGGTGTGTGATTTTCCTGATGTGTTTCCGGAAGAGGTGAATGAATTACCGCCAGAGCGCGAAGTGGAGTTCTCGATTGATTTGGTACCTGGTACTAGGCCGATATCGATGGCTCCGTACCGTATGTCTGCTGTTGAGTTAACTGAATTGAAGAGTCAGTTGGAAGATCTGTTGGATAAGAAATTTATTCGTCCGAGTGTGTCACCGTGGGGTGCACCAGTGTTATTGGTTAAGAAGAAAGAAGGTACTATGAGGTTGTGTGTGGACTACAGGCAACTGAATAAAGTGACGATCAAGAATCGGTATCCTTTGCCGAGGATTGATGATTTGATGGATCAGTTGGTTGGTGCGAGTGTGTTCAGCAAGATAGATTTGAGATCTGGGTATCATCAGATACGTGTGAAAACCGAGGATATTCAGAAGACTGCTTTCAGAACAAGGTATGGACATTATGAGTATTCTGTAATGCCTTTTGGTGTGACTAATGCGCCTGGAGTATTTATGGAGTATATGAATAGGATTTTCCATCCGTACCTAGACAAGTTTGTTGTGGTGTTTATTGATGACATTTTGGTGTATTCGAAATCTGAAGAAGAGCATGCTGAACATTTGAGAGTGGTTTTGGGAGTTCTACGAGAAAAGAAGTTATTTGCTAAATTGTCCAAGTGTGAATTTTGGTTAGGAGAGGTGAGTTTTCTTGGTCATGTGATTTCAAGAGGTGGTGTTGCTGTTGATCCTTCTAAGATAGAAGCGGTATCTAAGTGGGAAGCTCCGAAGTCTGTTGCTGAGATTCGAAGTTTCCTTGGTTTGGCTGGTTATTATAGGAAGTTCATTGAGGGATTTTCTAAGTTGGCGTTACCATTGACGATGTTGACTAGGAAGGGGCAAGCGTTTGTTTGGGACTCAAAATGTGAAGAAGGTTTCCAAGAGTTAAAGAGAAGGTTAACTACTGCTCCTATTCTGATATTACCGAGTTCGTCGGAATCATTTGAGGTTTACTGTGATGCTTCATTGTTGGGCTTGGGTGGTGTGTTGATGCAGAATAAGCAGGTTATAGCTTATGCTTCGAGACAACTGAGGGTTCATGAGAAGAACTATCCGACACATGATTTAGAGTTGGCAGCTGTGGTATTTGTTCTGAAATTATGGAGGCATTACTTGTATGGGTCAAGATTTGAGGTTTTCAGTGACCATAAAAGTTTGAAGTATTTGTTTGATCAGAAAGAGCTGAATATGAGACAGAGGAGATGGTTAGAATTTCTGAAGGATTATGACTTTGGTTTGAATTACCATCCGGGTAAAGTCAATGTAGTGGCTGATGCATTGAGTCGGAAATCATTACATATGTCTATGCTAATGGTTAAGGAATTTGATTTAATTGAGCAGTTTAGAGACTTGAGTTTGGTGTGTGAGAGTACTCACAATAGTGTTAAATTGGGAATGTTGAAGTTAACAAGTGGTATTCTGGATGAGATCAGAGAGGGTCAGAAATCCGATGTGCTTTTGGTTGATAAGTTGACTCTAGTGAATCAAGGTCAAGGTGGCGAATTCAGAGTTGATGAGAATGATGTTTTGAAATTTGGTAGTCGGGTGTGCATTCCGGATGTTATCGAACTTAAGAAGAGTATTCTTGAAGAAGGACATCGTAGTGGCCTGAGTATTCATCCTGGAGCTACGAAGATGTATCATGATTTGAAAAAGTTATTTTGGTGGCCGGGAATGAAAAGAGAAATTGCGAGTTTTGTTTATTCCTGTTTGACTTGTCAGAAGTCAAAGATTGAGCATCAGAAGCCGTCTGGGCTAATGCAACCGTTGGCTATTCCAGAGTGGAAGTGGGATAGTATCAGTATGGATTTTGTTTCTGGTTTACCGAGGACAAGTAAGAATTTTGAAGCTATTTGGGTGATTGTTGACAGATTGACAAAGTCGGCTCATTTCATTCCGATCAGAATGGACTATCCGTTAGAGAAATTAGCTGAGTTGTATATTGAGAAAATTGTAAGTTTGCATGGTATTCCGTCGAGTATTGTTTCGGACAGAGATCCTAGATTTACATCGAAGTTCTGGGAAGGTTTGCAGAGGGCTTTGGGAACTAAATTGAGATTGAGCTCTGCATATCACCCGCAGACTGATGGTCAGACTGAGAGGACGATTCAGTCACTAGAGGATCTGTTGAGGGCTTGTGTTTTGGAAAAGGGAGGTGCTTGGGATTGTTATTTACCTTTGATTGAGTTTACCTACAACAATAGTTTTCATTCGAGTATTGGTATGGCACCGTTTGAAGCTTTGTATGGTAGGAGATGTCGGACACCTTTATGTTGGTATGAGTCCGGTGAGAGTGCTGTGGTTGGACCGGAAATTGTTCAACAAACTACGGAAAAGATTAAGATGATTCAGGAGAAGATGAGAATTGCTCAGAGTCGTCAGAAGAGTTATCATGACAAGAGGAGGAAATCACTTGAGTTCCGAGAGGGAGATCACGTGTTTCTTCGTGTTACTCCGATAACTGGGGTTGGTCGAGCTTTGAAGTCAAAGAAGTTGACACCTCGATTTATTGGTCCTTATCAGATTTTGGAGAGGATAGGAAAGGTAGCCTATCGTATCGCTTTACCGCCGTCACTTGCGAATTTGCATGAGGTTTTTCATGTGTCTCAGTTGAGGAGGTACATTCATGATCCGTCGCATGTGATCCAAGTAGATGATGTACAGGTAAGAGATAACCTGACTGTTGAAATATCGCCTATGAGGATTGAGGATCGAGAGTTGAAGCAGTTGCGGGGTAAAGAGATTGCCTTAGTGAAAGTAGCTTGGGGAGGACCAGCAGGTGGCAATGTGACTTGGGAACTGGAGAGTCAGATGAAAGAGTCTTATCCAGAGTTATTTGCTTGAGGTATGTTTTCGAGGACGAAAACTCTTTTAGTGGGGGAGAGTTGTAACACCCCGAATAAAATAAGAGAATTATTTAAATTAAGTTAATAATATATTTATTAATTTAATTAAATAAATTGAATTATTGGATTATTATTATTATTATTATTATTTGGAATAATAATTAGTGGAAAATATATAAGTTGGAATAAGAGAAAAGGGTTTTCATTTTTGGTAAAGAGTTTTCACGTGAAACAGAGAAGCGGCTGAAAAGTGGAAAGTGGAGAAAGGGCAAAGAGGAAGAGCTAGAGAGCAAAGGTTGAAGAACGGAAAAGCTTGAAGCTTAGAGATTGCTGGATTATCTCAGGTAAGGGGGGTTTATCGTCGTTTAATGGGTATTATAGATTAACATGTCATGGGTAGTGATAAACCGTTGAAGTGACCCTAATTGGGATGTTGAATGCTGAAATATTGTGATGAATAAGTTGTATTAAAGCTGTAATTGAGTCCGTAATTGTGTGAGTCGTGTTCCCCCGAACGTATAGCTTTTTACGGAAATTGAATCGGAGGTCCGGAAGTCCTCCAACGGCGGAAAATGCGGAGAACTCTGCATTCTGCCTTGTGTTAGCGCAGGAACTGCTGTTTTGTCTGCGTTAACCGGTTAACCCAGGGCGTTAACCGGTTAACACTGTTATATTTTGTGGAAATGTGCTGTTTTGCCTGCGTTAACCGGTTAACCCAGGGCGTTAACCGGTTAACACTGTTGCGTTTTGCCAGAAAGTGTGTTTTGTCCTGCGTTAACCGGTTAACCCAGGGCGTTAACCGGTTAACACTGTTGGAAATTAGAAAAATTGATATTTTTAATGTTGTGAACCTAATTGGTGATTGGCCTATTATAGTTAATTGTGATGAGTAGTTTTGTTGGATCTATGTTATGAAGTGTTGATACAAGTATGTTGCTGAGTTGTTTCGTGTACGGAAAGTTGTTGAAAATACTGAGTTGTAGGCTTGGTGAGCCAAAGTTGATTATAAGTTGATGTTGTTGAAAACATTGTTGTATTGCTATTATTATTATGTTGTCGACAGTTAAAGTCGTGTATGCCATGTACATTCATATGCATTAAGTCGGAGCTTTGCTCACACCATGTTGGCCTGGATTGGCAAATTTTAAGTTGAAAGTTGAAGGCTTATGCCTTGATGCCCAATAAAATGGCAATGATTTTAAGTTGGGAGTTTTACTCCGAATGGTACCACATGCATGACGAGTCGAGTCTCATTAGAGTTGCATTTTGTTGGCTTGTTGTATGGATATTTAATTTAATTGAGGAGTGGAATTGTGTTGATATTAAGTATGATGTTTGAGTTGATGTGCCGTTACTGGATGTATGTTACGATTAGGGTGATGAAATGTGTGGATTTACTTAGCATTACATGATGAATTATAATGCTTATTATATCGATTGAGGAACTCACCCTTACAACTATTTTTCAGGTAACGAACAAATGAGTTGAGTGGAAGCTAATGCTTGGAGTCTAGTGTAGTCTCCTAAGTGGGTCATGCTCTGATAGATGTAACATCGGGAGGGAACATTTTTAATATTGTTGTTGATGATTGTTGAACCAGTTTACATGTAGTATGTTGCATGTTTTGAATGATCGATTTGATCTCTATCCGCTGCGTATTGTGCAAATGTTTTATGTTTTGAGTTAATGAAAGAGCATGACAGTTATTATGGTGTGAAATGTTGTGTGGCACCCTTGATTGCATATTTACTCTGATTGATATGTGTTATTTTAATTATATACTCGGGGTATTTTAGAAGGGTGTTACAGTAAGCATCAAGGCTCCACCGGAGAAGACCTTCTTCATAACATATGGACCTTCGTAATTAGGAGTCCACTTGCCCCTGTTATCTGTACCGGGAGGAAGGATCCTCTTCAAAACTAGATCGCCAGTTTGAAATGTCCGAGGATGCACTTTCTGATCAAAGGCTCGCTTCATCCTTCTCTGATATAACTGCCCATGGCACACAGCTGCTAGCCGTCTCTCTTCGATAAGGCTTAACTCATTAAACCTTGTCCGAATCCACTCGGCTTCGTCCAGCTTGACATCCAACAATACCCTCAGAGAAGGGATCTCCACTTCAACTGGTAGGACTGCTTCCATACCATACACAAGGGAGTACGGGGTTGCCCCGGTCGACGTACGCACTGAGGTACGGTACCCATGCAAAGCGAAAGGCAGCATCTCATGCCAATCCTTGTACGTTACGACCATCTTCTGCACAATCTTCTTGATATTCTTGTTAGCCGCCTCTACAGCACCGTTCATCTTTGGTCTGTAAGGAGAAGAATTGTGATGTTCAATCTTGAAATCTTTGCACAGATCTTTCATCATTTTGTTGTTGAGATTTGAACCATTGTCAGTGATGATTCTCTCAGGGACTCCATAACGACAGATGATTTCTTTCTTGATGAACCGGGCAACCACTTGTTTGGTAACATTAGCATAGGAAGCTGCTTCCACCCATTTGGTGAAGTAATCAATCGCAACCAGGATGAAGCGATGTCCATTCGAAGCAGTAGGCTCAATCTTCCCAATCATGTTGATGCCCCACATGGCAAACGGCCAAGGCGAGTTCATGACATTTAAAGGGCTTGGTGGTACATGCACCTTGTCGGCATAAATCTGGCATTTATGGCACTTCCGAGCATATTTGAAACAATTGGATTCCATAGTCATCCAGTAATAACCGGCTCTCAACAATTTCTTCGACATTGCATGACCACCAGCATGTGTACCAAACGAACCTTCATGCACTTCTTGCATCAACATGTCTGCTTCGTGTCTATCCACGCATCTGAGCAAGACCATGTCAAAGTTCCTCTTGTACAACACATCATCCTGATTCAAGTAAAAGCTTCCAGCTAGCCTTCTCAGGGTCTTCTTATCATTCTTTGATGCACCTTCAGGATACTCCTAAGTCTTGAGGAAGTTCTTGATGTCATAGTACCACGGCTTCTCATCAATCGCAACAGACTCGGCTGCAAACACATATGCAGGCCTCTCGAGTCGATTCACCGCAACATGTGGCACATGATTCCACCAATGAACTTTGATCATGGACGATAAAGTAGCCAAAGCATCAGCCATCTGATTCTCATCCCGGGGGACATGATACAGCTTAACCTTCTTGAAGAACGTCAGTAATCTTCTGGTGTAATCTCTATACGGAATCAAATGCGGCTGGTTCGTATTCCAATCTCCATTGACCTGATTGATCACTAGAGCGGAATCTCCAAATATGTCAAGAGTTTTGATTCTCAGGTCGATGGCTTCTTCTATCCCCATGATACAAGCCTCATACTCAGCTTCGTTGTTGGTGACATCAAAAGTCAATCTGGCAGAAAAAGGCATATGAGCACCTTTAGGATTGATCAGCACTGCCCCAACACCGTTACCGTTCATATTCACAGCCCCATCAAACATCAGTGTCCACTTGTCATCAGGATCCGGTCCTTCCTCGACAAACGGCTCTTCACAATCTTTCATCTTCAGATACATGATGTCTTCATCAGGGAATTCAAACATCATAGGCTGATAGTCATCAATCGGTTGTTCGGCGAGATAATCTGACAAAGCACTACCCTTGATGGCCTTCTGTAACGTATACTGAATGTCATATTCTGTTAAAATCATCTGCCATCGAGCAACGCGCCCGGTGAGAGCCGGCTTCTCAAAGATGTACTTGACTGGATCCATCTTAGAAATCCATAAGGTAGTATGGTTCAACATATACTGCCTCAGTCGGCGAGCAGCCCAGGCCAAAGCACAACAAGTTTTCTCGAGCAGTGAATATCTTGTTTCACAGTCGGTAAACTTTTTGCTAAGGTAGTATATGGCGTGCTCTTTTCGACCAGACTCGTCATGCTGTCCCAATACACACCCCATCGAGTTCTCGGTTAATGATAGGTACATTATCAGAGGTCTCCCTGGCACTGGAGGGATCAGGATTGGAGGATTCTGCAAATACTCCTTTATCTTGTCAAAAGCCTTCTGACAATCATCATTCCACTTGATTGCCTGATTCTTTCTCAGCAATTTGAAAATTGGTTCACATGTGGCAGTTAGGTGAGATATGAACCTTGCAATGTAGTTCAACCTCCCTAAAAACCCGCGGACTTGCTTTTCCGTTTTCGGTTCAGGCATCTCTTGAATAGCTTTGACTTTAGCTGGATCAACCTCAATCCCTTTCTCACTGACAATGAAGCCTAACAACTTCCCGGATCGCACACCAAACGTACACTTGTTTGGATTCAGCCTCAGTTTGAACTTGACCAATCTGTCAAACAACTTCTGCAAATTAACCAGGTGCTCCTCTTCTGTCTGCGACTTCGCAATCATATCATCCACGTACACTTCAATCTCTTTGTGCATCATGTCATGAAAGAGAGTCGTCATTGCCCTCTGATAGGTAGCACCGGCATTCTTCAGCCCAAATGGCATCACCTTATAGCAGAATGTGCCCCAAGGTGTAATGAATGTCGTCTTTTCCATGTCCTCTGGCGCCATCTTGATCTGATTATAGCCCGAGAAACCGTCCATGAAAGAGAATACCGAGGATTGAGCCGTATTATCCACCAATACATCGATGTGAGGTAATGGGAAATCGTCTTTCGGACTCTCTCTGTTTAAATCCCGGTAATCGACACACATTTTGACTTTTCCATCCTTCTTCGGCACAGGAACAATGTTGGCCACCCACGGTGGATAACTGGTAACAGCCAGAAAACCCGCATCCCACTGCTTCTGAACCTCTTCCTTGATCTTGACAGCCATATCGGGACTAGTTCTGCGAAGCTTCTGCTTGACCGACGGACACTCTTCTCTGAGGGGTAGTCGATGCACCACAATGTCTGTATCCAAACCAGGCATATCTTGATATGACTAGGCGAATATCTCCACATATTCTCTCAGCATCTCAATCAGCCTCCTCTTGACAGAGTCCTCTAAAGCAGCCCCAATCTTGATATCTCTTCTGGCGTCCTCAGTACCCAGATTAACAATCTCCAACTCCTCCTGATGAGGTTGGATGACCCTCTCCTCTTGCTTCAGCAATCTGACCAATTTTACGGGGAGTTCACAGTCTTCCTCACTCTCCTCTTCAGCTTGGTAGATGGGATTATCAAAATCATACTGAGCCATAACAGGATTGTTCATAGTGGATGCCATAAGGTCACTTCTGCATGTTTTAATGTTTTGTTTTAGAAAAAGAGTTCAATAAAGTCACAAAAAACAAAAAACATTGCCATTTTTATTGTTTTTTTTAGAAAAAGTGAAAACAAAAAAAAGAAAGACAGGGATCACAAAATTTGATTGCAAAACGTCCTTTATTTATGATAATCATTAAAACATGATGAGGCCCTACAATGAACCACTACGCCTTGGGCAGAACGTAGGGTTTTCATGCAAAATGAAAAAACAAAGGAAAATTACTCTGTCTGAAGAGTAACTTGGACCACTTCTTCAGCCGTCCAGTTGTTGATAGACTCCCCGGGGGCACACGGGCGAACCCAGTTGTCTAGATCACAGTCGCTGTCACAGTCTTCACCACCGGTTGCAAAGACGTCGCCATGATTCATCAGCCCGGCGCTGGTAAAGGTACTCGGACCCGTCTGCATGCTCTGCTCTGCTTTGAGAGGCTCATAACCAATGCCGAATTTGTCTTCCTTGACAGGCAAGTCTACCATCTTGCCCCAGCCCTCATCTTTGCCGGAATCAACAACCTCCTTGGCCTGCTTGTACGAAGCAATCGAAGCACCAGGCTTCCTCTGATCAGCGTAGGCCACCTTCTCAAGAGCCACCGTCTCAAACACCTGGCATAATGTTTCATGGATCTCGCCATCTACCTCGACATATTTGAACGAGGATAGGTGACTCACCAGAATCTCTTCTTCGCCACACACGGTCACAATTTGGCCGTTCCAGACATACTTGAGTTTTTGGTGGAGAGTTGACGAGACTGCTCCTGCTGCGTGAATCCAAGGACGCCCCAACAGACAGCTGTAGGCGGGTTGAATGTCCATAACATAAAAAACGATGTCGAAAACCTCGGGACCTATCTTCACCGGCAAGGTAACTTCACCAAACACAGAACGTTTGAATCCGTCAAATGCGCGCACAATAAGGTCACTGGGAGTGAGCACGACTCCTTCAACATCAATCTTCTTCAGAATCTGCTTTGGTAAGACATTCAACGACGACCCGGTGTCTACCAGCACGTGAGACAAAACTGCTCCCTTACATTCCATAGTGATATGCAGGGCTTTGTTATGGTTGCGACCCTCAAGCGTTAAGTCTAGGTCAGTGAAACCTACACCATGCCTGGTGCTCACGTTGGCCAACACTCCCTCTAGTTGGTTGACGGAAATCTCTTGCGGTACGTATGCCATGTTCAGCATCTTCAACAAAGCATCATGATGTGCCTCAGAGCACAGCAGCAAAGAGAGAATTGAAATTTTGGACGGAGTCTGATTGAGCTGATCTACGATCTTGTAGTTACTCTTCTTTATAATCTTCATAAATTCCTCCACGTCCTTTTCAAATGAACCCTCAGCTTCCTTCTGAGCCGGTTCCTCGTCAATGACAACCTGTTTGCCTTTCGCCCTAGCAGATGCCTCAGCATTGGCATCTCTCAGCGGCTGAGGAGCAAACAGTCGTCCACTCCGAGTAAAACCTCCTGGTCCACCCACGTTGTCCACAACGGGACTCACAACCACAGGAGTTTTAAACGGTGCACTGATCGTCACAGGCGCTTGACTTGCTGGCCTTACCTGATTATCAGCCCTTCGATTGCTGCGATAGGTGTTATCATATCTCCAAGGGACAACCCTACTATTCTCAACTGGTCTTCTTCCAGACGCCACTATAGTAGTTGGAGCACTGATAGTTACCGGAGCGGATATGGTAACTGGGGTACCACTTGCTGCAGATGTACTAACAACCCCTCGTTCACGTCCTTCAGACGGTTTAAAGTAGATGGTGACAGTCGCCACTGACCCATTATCTTCGACAGCCCGACTGAACTGGACACAACCCTCGTCGATCAGCTTTTGAATACCAGTCCTCAACTGGTCACAACCATTATCAGCTTCAGCACAGCCCAAACAGTCTTCGCCACAGCCCGGGTAGACACCCCCATTCAGCAGACGACCCTTTACCACTAGCAGATGAGTCTGAACATTATCAACATTAGCAACTAGATCTTCAGCTTCCCCTTCAATATTGTTTACCCTATGCCCCCCATGCTGAGGCATAGGATTGTTCACAACGTTGGGTACCGGAGAGAAGTTGATCGCCTTGGAATCGATCAAATCTTGGACTTTGTGCTGGAAAGCCCAGCATTTTTCAGTGTGGTGCCCTGGTGCCCCAGAATGAAAGTCACAACGGACGTTGGCGTCGTATCCAGGAGGCAACACTTTTGGTGGAGCCATGGTACGCAACTCAACAAACCCCAACCTGAGTAGTTCGGGCAATAGTTCGGCGTACGACATTGGTAGCGGATCAAAACGTCGATCAGGCATCCTCTGTCTGGCCTGATACGGACGTTGTTGCTGTTGTTGTTGTTGTTGCAGTTGTTGAACTCTTTGTTGTTGTTGACGAGGTTGAGGTGCAGGAATGGTCACTGCGGCAACCGGGCGATACTGATCTCTATTCACATTTCCTCTGTACACATTCCCTCGGTGTTGTACAGCATTGGTTTCACCTTCTCTACGGCGAGGTGCCCCAGAGAAAGGTTTCTTGGATGACGAAGAAGAACCCATATCTTGAATTTTACCGGCCTTGATCAGACTTTCAGTTCTCTCGCCACAGATGACGACATCAGAAAAACTACCGAATGGGCAGCTTCCCATCCGGTCCATAAACACACCTTGAAGAGTGCCGATGAACATGTCTGTCAACTCCCTTTCCAACATAGGGGGTTGAACTCTTGCAGCAAGTTCACGCCATCTCTGGGCGTACTCTTTAAAGCTCTCGTTGTTTTTCTGGCACAGACTCTGCAGCTGAGTCCGGCTAGGTGCCATATCCATGTTATGTTTGTACTGTCTGAGGAACGCTTCTCCCAAATCCCTCCAGCATCTGATCGAATCTCTTTTTAATTCCATGTACCAGTCCAAAGACGCCCCAGATAGGCTATCTTGGAAAAAGTACATCCACATCTTCTCGTCGTCAGTATACGCCGAGATCTTTCGATAGTATGCCTGTACATGAGTGCGAGGGCAAGAAGTACCGTTGTATTTATCGAAGGACGGTGCTTTGAATTTGTATGGGATCCTCAAACCTTCAACTAATCCCATATTGGTAACGTCAAAACCGAGAGAGTTTTGACATTCCATAGCCCGGATCTTTTCAGCAAGGGCCTCAACTTTACGATCTCTCTCATCAACCCTTCCCAGAACGTCTTCGTCTTCACTGAGCATAGTAAAGATATCCTCTTGTCTGTCCACCATCGGAGCCTGATTACGGGCCGGAGCACGGACTACTCTGGCATTGGCGGTCTCTGGAGCAATCGGTTGACCGTTGACTTGAATACCTCTTAATTCATCCCCTACAGCATAGTTGTTGATGGGGACAGCAGCAGTAGGGTTGTCATTGATCGGGCCTCCCTCTGGAAAAGCTTGGTTGGGCGGTGGAATTACAGCTTCTTGCCTCTGAACTAGAGCTCGGAGTTCTTCTTGTCCTTGTGAAACCCCTTGCATCATGTGCATGAACTGGGCCATGTTAGCCCTCATTTCTGCTAACTCAGCTTGCACCTGATCCATATTCCTTTGATGGTTGAGTCTCGTTGAGTAGCGATGCGGTCGCTGATCAGCTATCCTGCCTAAACACAGGAACCAAAGTGAGAAGTCGGCACAAGAACACCTGTTATGCAAATGATATGAGTATGATGTTAATGATGCGTATGATGCACATGATATGCTCATTTCTCAAGCATTCAAAGAGCCTGACTCATCCTCAAAAGATGGCAACCTGCAGCAACAGGAGAACAACAAATACAAGGTAAATGAGAACAATAGGAAACACCAACAACCTTATCTATAAATAAGAACAAAAAGATCATACAACCAAGTCAACAAATATTCGAATAAACGGAGTACAACAACGAATCCCATCCAACAAGCCTGGAGGTGATTCTCAACATAGACATCAAAGAATACAAGCTAAGATAAACGGTCTTCCGGAATGAGGGTCTTCAGGTACTGGCACTGGTCTATCAACAGTGTACATTCTGAACATTCTGGTAGAGGGGTGATCTTCTCCTTCAATTGTCTTCTAAGCTCCATAACTTCTCCTCCAAGGTATTCCTCTGATGTCTGTCTCAAGTCTACCTCCTTCTTCAACTGGATGTCTTTGTCTCTGAGTTGCTTTTCTAGGTCTCTGATCTTCTTTTGGTAGCTGGCTTCAGCTCTCTGCAGCCTCAAACACTCCCGATGTTCTGTATCCAACATGGATTCCATCTCTTCGTAAGATCTCTTCTTGCTTCTTACTCTGCTAGCATCTTCTCCTTGCACTTCCCTGAGTTGATGGGCCAAGTGCAACCTATCAGCTTTGGCTTTGTATAGCTCCATCTGGGTATCTTGCTCCTTCTCTCTCAACCGGCGATTCTCCATCAAGGCTTGCTTATAGTGCTCAGCAGGCACACTCTCAGCAAGGATCAAAGGTGGTTGCTCCTGCAACGGCTCCATCTTATCATAGGGTAGCAACAAAGTTTCCACTCTCTTCTTTACCCAATCAGTGTAATCAGGCATAGCAATGGCAAACTTCTTCCCTAAAACAGCTCCATCCTTAACTCCAACAGACCTCCAAGCTCTTCCTATCTGCTCCAATCTAGCCGGGTCACTCTGCTTCTCAAAATACACACTTTCAGCTACTTCAGCTTTAAGTGGTCTTCCTTTCATTACAAACCCTAACTGACGAAGAGAAAGAATTGGATTATAATTTATGCAACCTCTGATCCCCACGAGTGGCACGTTCCGGAATTCTCCACAACTCATAACAACATCCCGCACATCCATCCGGTATGATTGCCATCTGATGTCATAGGAGGTAAGCGACATGACCCTCTGAGTCCACTTATGAGTGCTCTGAGCATCCACAAAGGGTCCACTGGCTGGCAGAAGGGACATGAACCATCTGAGCAAGAGAGGTAGACAACATCTGATAGCTCTACCCTTACCATGCCTACTGTGAATAGCATAGTAATTGTCAGCTAACAGAGTGGGAACTGGATTCCCTCCGATGAAGATACAGACCGCAGCATAGTCAACAAAATTGGGCATGCTTGGGAATAGGACGATCCCATAGATCATAACAGCAAACTAGGCATGAAAAGCTTCCCAATTCCCCTTTTCTGCTTCTCCTCTGGCAACTCTCAGCAGAAACTTCAATGGCAAACCCACAACATCCCCACTGGGCTTCCAGTTATCACAGACTTCTTCGACACTCAACTGGAGAGCTCTGGCAACAACTCTGAAATCAACTTCCTTCGGTACATCCAAGAAAGGAACCTGATGTTGAATCGGAACACTCAACAGAATGGAATACTCCTCGAGAGTAGGCGCCAACTGATAATCTTGGAAAGTGAAACATCTAAGCTCCGGGTTGTAGAACTGAAGAAGGGTCTGCAACGGCAACGGGTCGACTACCATCTTCACCAGCGTCAGAATATCCCCATACTGGTCAACGAACCCCTTCTGGTCACCACTGGGCATAAGGTTACTCAACTCTATCAATGAAGTCAACGGCTCACGATGAAAGCTGTAGGAACAAGTCTTCCGCTTCGGCTCTGGGACTGTTGCCATCTCTATCAGTGAACAAGCTCTGGAATGTACCTGAGAAATGATATGCATGCAGAGATTAGTTTTTTTCTTCTTTTTTTTTTCTTTTTTTTTTCTTTTTTCTCTTCTTCTTTTTTTTATTGCGCATTTTTTTTGAAAATAAACATGCTATGATGCAAATGATGCAGACACAACTGGCTGGCCGTGCATCTCTGAACACAAGGTCGAAGCTTCGGTCTAAACTCAGAATCCCAAATTCATTTGAAACCCAAAGTCAACTGAGAACTGTCGTCTGAACCCGAAGTCACCAACAGAACCACAAGTCACCAACGGTACTTGTAATAATGATCAAACCCTTCCCCACTCACGGGTGTCGTCTAGGCCAGGGTAAGGTCGAGAGAAACGCAACATAAATAACCTTTCGCAGAATACCATCATATACACACCTGAAGTATGTAACGACAATATCCCACCAGGGTCTGAACTGCTCGTGATATCAATGTTCCGCTAAGTGGCGCAATACCACCCGCTTCCCATGAATCACTCTATTCCTAAGCATCCTAGATTTCACTCATGGTCTGGGTATTGGACCTTTTACCTCAAGTGACTCCCACCCCAACAGAGAGAAACAAACAACCAGCCAGCCAGATAAACAAGGAATGTGAATGAATGCAAACATAAGTGCAAACATAAATGCAAACAATAAATAATGAATGCAATAACAAAACAGCAAACAGCAACCAAAACCCTAACCTAGAGAGCGCTAGGAGAGACTCGCTTAGGGAAGACGGACCAGCACAGGTCAGCTTCTCTGGTTCCCCAGCAGAGTCGCCAGCTGTCGCATTACGCGAAAAACCGGCGGGAAAACAAGAACAACAAAGCCGCCACCGTGCGTTATTTATCCCAAAAGAGGGAAAGGGAACGCTCAGAGTAAACCTGGAAAAGACGTGGTCTCGCGACCAAAGAGAATGGGATCGGGAGTCGGTTATGCGAAGGGAAGGTATTAGCACCCCTACGCATCCGTCGTACTCGACGGGATCCACGCACAAAAGGAAGGAAAATGGTTGCTAAAACACTGCTCACACACACTGGCTGAAAGAGACACAAGAAAACAGACTGAAACTGACTCGGCAGGATATCGCATCCTGGGCCTACTTTGTCTATCAGGCATAGACATCAGAGTCGAAGTAGTTCGGACTGGGGAAACGACACATGCTCGCTAGGATATCGCATCCTATGCATACGTATCTCCTTTGGACGAAGGAGAATCAGAGCATTCGTAGCTCGGCTAACACGCACACAAACAAACACAGGCAAAGGCAAACGTGGAGCCTGAATGCCAATCACTGGACTTACATCAGCATCCGAACCAAAACACACGCACACTGGAACCCGAATGCCACTCGATGGACTTACATCAGCTTCCAAGCACACAACAAGACAAAACAAAGACACACGCGCCCGGAGAGATCTGCTCATCTCCTGCCTACGTACCTCATCTGGTATGAGGATCAGGGCGACGTAGTTCCCCTACGTAGGGACACAGGACTAGCCTAACCAGATAACAAAGGGAGACACAACTAGGGAGACTACGACTCGAGCCTAGATGTTATCATGCAAATTCATCCCTAAGTTAAGGTTTCTAGCTAACTTGCACAAGCAGCAAGCCTATCCTAAACATGACTTGCACAGGAAGCAAGCCAAACTAAACCTAACTTGCACAGGAAGCAAGCCAAACTAAACCTAACTTGCACAGGAAGCAAGCTAAAGCAAACACACAAGCACAAGTAGCACACACTATACGCAAGCGATGGGCTCAAACAAGGTTAGGTTTTAGTTGAGGGGTCATATCAACCTCGACAAACAAACCTCTGTAACGGGGTAATGTTAGCTCTTAACCCTAACATTGAGAGTTAGGGTGAAGCTGATGAAAGGTGAGTGAAGATGAGACTTCACAGCTCTTATCCCTGGCCTGGGAGAGCTTAAGACAAGAATGTGTGGGTTCAGAAGGTGGGAACCCTTCTACACATTTGACACTGACTCAACTGTACAATTGTACAAGATCTTGGGTTGGTATCTGCAATGCATCAACACAGTGGTGTAAGCAAAGCAGATGACACACAGAATAGCAGGGGATGAATTGCACATCCCTTGTATCTGCCAATGCCTCTTCACTTAGGAGGTCTTTGAATATGTGCAAGGACAAATGTAAACAAACACAAACATTGCCTCTTAAGGAGGACTTCAGACAGGTGCCTGGCCAAGTAACAGGCCAGGTCTTCCAGACTACATGGAGTAAGGAAATTATACCTCAATGCAAATTGCTATCAAGCAAAGCAAAGCAAAGTTCACAAAGAACTACTAGCAACTAAAGTACCTGAAATCAGTCAAACACAATTAGTATACCAGACACAAAGTCAAAACAAACAGCATAAACCAA
The DNA here is from genome assembly GCF_024323335.1 of Lathyrus oleraceus. Lineage (NCBI taxonomy): Eukaryota > Viridiplantae > Streptophyta > Magnoliopsida > Fabales > Fabaceae > Lathyrus > Lathyrus oleraceus. Next base: position 54,192,577 of record NC_066584.1, read on the forward strand.
ACAGATAACACAGTCAGTCAGATGTGCAAAGCACAAGCTCAAAGCAAGTGAGCTAAGCAACCTACAAAACAAACAAGTTAGGTCATGATAAACAATCAAACTCATTCAACTTGTATTGATCTCTTTGAAGCATTTGTTGCTTAACCTGAAAAACCAAGCTTAAACATGAGCAACAAGACCACTAGGACAAGCCTAGGGTCAAAAGGAGACAAAAAGTTTAAAACAGCAAGGGACAAGTGCCCAAAGTCAAGACAAATCAATCAAGAAGCAAACCCAAGTGGTATCACATTCATATCATTCATCATTATCATTTCACAAGCAAATTAGGTCAAAGCATGGCATATAGAACCTCAAAGAAGTCAACAGAATGACTCAAATAAAATCCAATCATAAACATTTCAAAAATTCCTCAAATAAATCATGATCAAACATCATCCACAACATGATAGGCATACCAAATTTCAGCTCATTTGGATCAAAGGAAGTAGGGAAATTAAATTCAGAAAGGCAAGGCAAGTTCAAGCATACTCAAACAAAGCATCAAAACATGCACCAACTTCAATTAATCATAAAACAGAAACAACATATGATAAATGAATGGGGCCAAAGCCATGATGTACTTCAAGATGTTCACAATTCACATGTCAAATTTCAAGTCCATCCAATTAAGCATGAGAATTTCACAAATCATATGGCATCATGTGTCACAAAAGTCAACAATTTGGTCAAACAAGGGAGAAATTATCAATCAAATAGGAAATGCATTCAAAAATTCCAGAAAAGTTCACACACATTCTCAACATGCACAAGTGCCTTCATGCAAAAATCCAGACCATTTTGAGTTCATTAAGCATGGTAATTAAAATCATGAAGTTGGGCATGCATGGTGTGACACAAATTGTCACACCCCTATTCAAAAAATCATAACTCACCAACCAGCAATGATAAAATTACAAACTCTACACCAAAATCACCATGAACATGTCTAGTTTAAGCACAAAAAATTTGGGAAGCATTGGATAAAGTATCATCATTTCACAAGCAATTTGGTAAAACATACACAAATGGACATACATGAACAAACCCTAGCACATTTTAAAATCCACACATGCAAAAAATCTAGAAAAATCATCATAAAAAAATAGAGGTCATGAGGAGCATTCCACAAAAAAATCCCCCCAAATTTGGATTAAAATTGAAGCACTTATGATTTTTGGAAGATTGCCATGCAAAATGAAATAAAAATTGAAATAATGAAATGATTTAAATAACATGAAATCCGGCAGTGGCATCTTCGTAATATTTTGGTCCCTTAAGTGAAACGATGCGTTTCACTTAAGGAGGTGGCAAGCGCTGATTGGTTTCATGGGACACAAACGTGCAAACACATGCAAGGCAAGGGTTTTGGAGATTGAACACGATTCTGGGTTTGAAAACCTAGGGTTTATGGCTACAGTTCATCATTCATCATCACGAAGAACATTTTTTCCAGAAATTGGAAGTGAGTATACCAAACGAATCAGCTAACCATGCTCATCAACAATCTAACCTTAATTTTCGCTAACTCATGCTAACAAGAAAGAATCAAGCAAAAACATATTTGAATATCAAACTTCATGACAACATAACTTTCAAAATACTTGACCATTTTCCACGATTTAAAGTTCAAAATGATCAGCATGGCAAGGTCTTTCTAAAGCATAGCATGATTTTGAAAATGGTGTGATTCGAAATCTTACTTGATTTGAAGGTCAGTGATGATTTGGTGGTTGTTTGGCTGTGTAAAGTAGAAACAGTAGCTTAATGATGTCCCAGATGATGAATGAATGAGTTATGAAAGCCCAGCTGCCTTGATTCTAGCTCCAAATCCGAGCTGCCATGGAAATGCTTCAATAGAACAGTAATGGATTCTTGCTGTACAGCTAAGAAATGGTGTTTGCAATTGCTCCAAGAATGTTGGTGGGTGATGAAGCAATCAACAGGGCACGAGTTCCTTTGACAATTTTCAGAAAAAGTTCCAAATGAGGAAAATGAGAGCTTGAGAGAAAATGGATTTTTGGTCTGTTTTGCAGAGTGTGGCTAGGGTTTCTCAGCAGAAATGAGCAATATTTACTCTGATTAATGAAGCTTAAACATGGTTAGTGTAATGGTAAGTGAATTTGGCTTAAAAGAGGTGTTTTGGTCATTTGCTAAAAATTACTCCAAAATGCATGGGGGTGCATGTATATGCACGAAATTGGGCTCAAGCAAATCCCAGATGCAATTTCTGAACATTTGCCATTGGTATAATGCATTGGAAATGATTTATTTGAAAGTCCATTTTTCAACTCACCCTTTTTAATTCATGCACTTGGAAAAAGGCCATTTTGAATGAAAGATTTTTGGTGAATTGTGATGAAGGATTTGGATAGAGCACATCAAATGTGACTTGTAGCAAAAAAACCCCACCCAATTTGGCCAAATGGTTTGGAAGATATGCCACTTTGAAGTTCAAAAATTCTTGAGAATGATTTAATCATAACTTGCCAACCATAAATGAGAAATGAGTGTTCTTGGACTTTTTGGAAAGGTAAGAGCAAGATCTTCAACTTTCATGTTGGACAAAATTTCATTTGAAGCTTGTATGATGATGTAAATTTGAGGAGAAAAACTTTCTATTTTTGGCAGTTTCCAATTACAGGTCACCTGCCATTTTAGGAAACTTTTTGTCTGACTTCAAATTCTTCAATCTTGACCTTTGAAATGTCAAATGAGACTTGTATGGACATGAATGAACCCTTTCAAACCATCTCCCACCTTGAAATCCATAAAATCAGGCACAGTTGACCACAGTTGACCATAGTTGACTTTCTAGGGTTTCTGGCAGACTGCACATTGACTGATGACTTCTGAGCACCCAATCTTTGACCAAACCACTTCCAAAGGACCCCTAGGTCATGTGAACATGTTGGACCAACCCTAGGGCCTTGTCTCAATGGAAATTGTACTTGCTTGCTTAATTGACTGATCTCCTGACCAGTTTGACCTAATCTGTCAGAGGACTTGCACTTGGGCAAAGGACAATGCAATGCTATGCAGTGGACTATGTTATGTTAATGACCTAATATGAGAATGTATGTACAAAGTTGTAGGTGCAAATTTGAGGTGCTACAGGTTGTAATCGCATAAATATGTTGATTACTAGTTTTATTTATTTTTCGTGTTGTTGTATTAATTGTTGTAATCCTTATGAAAAGAAAGTTGTTTTCAATATCAAATTAAATGGTTACATAAAATGAATTACATATCAAAAGCAGGACTAAAAGTTGATTCAATAATTATGTTGTGGAGCTTGCACCAGCATTGGGACAGTTTGTACGATTGTGTCCGGGCTGATAGTATGAACTACATAATCTCACCATTTTGTTCGTCGTATCCATTTTAGTTCGAATATGTGTGTTGTTAGGGCGACCTTTTTCTTTCTTCGCATATTTTCATTATGCCAAAATATGTTCCCTTGATATGTAGGCCAATAATCCTCCTTTACTACCACCGAAAAGCTATTGTGTACACATTTCATACATTTATGACTTTATAAACGGTGGATAGTAGGTTGGAAAGGTACTGTCGAGCATGTGAACATACTGCTATGACATGGGTGCAAGGCATAAAGAAGACTTGAAATTTTCCACAACCGTACAAACCTCTATCAAGTTCGACCCGATAGTATCCCCCTGGCCTCCTTTCATTGTAGTCCATTGTCTCTTCTACACTGAACCAACCTTTACGACGGTCAAACATTGTGACCACGCACGTGTTAGCTTTGACAACTTCCTCCTTAATAAATTTCATACAATTTTCATTGAACAACTGTCCCGATTGTAACATTGAGCTCCATTTAGATAGTATCCCCTTGGCCTCCTTTCATTGTAGTCCATTGTCTCTTCTACACTGAACCAACCTTTACGATGGTCAAACATTGTGACCACACGCGTGTTAGCTTTGACAACTTCCTCCTTAATAAATTTCATACAATTTTCATTGAACAACTGTCCCAATTGTAACATTGAGCTCCATTTAGAACATTTAGTCTTGAACAGTGGCCCTAACCTAAAATAAGTTGCTCTTACCAAAGCGGTTATCGATAGGTTTCTGATGCCTTTGAAGACGAAGTTCATTTCTTCCACAAGATTTATTGTCATGTGGCCCCATCATTGACCATTATCGATAAGTTTCTGATGCCTTTAAAGACAAAGTTCATAGAATATTATTGATCCTCCTTAACACATCTACATTTGTCAATCTGATTTCTTCCCGGTAGTGTTGGAACAATGACTCTATTAATGCATACACTGTGTTCACAACTTTCTCCCGAAGCGTCTTGTCTTTGATATCCCACATGAAATTTTGAGAGATAGGTCTAATGCAGTAGACATGATGTTTATTGGTGTTTTTGGTAAACAATCACGAGTTTGAAAGTATGTGAGATTAACTCAAAAAATCTCCAAAGCAATTTGTGCAAATATATTGTGTGAACACATGTGCGTATGAATTGAGTGCATCATAGCAAAAGACTTTAAATGAAGAACATTTGTGATAAATGATAAGGTAAAATGCAATAAATAACATTAAACAAAACAAAGGAAAAAAGTACATGTTCCATTTAAGAAAACAAAAAAGACTGAGAAAAAAGGGTGGGCGCAGACGCATACATGTTTCTCGCTCAACTGTTTCGCTCTTTGACTCGTGTACTTCAGTGGTATGGAGAGTATGTATAAAATTTTGTGACCCCTGATCCCATGTATGAGTCTTCTATTTATTCTATTTACAAAGTAATTGTCGATGACGATTATGACCAATATGGAAATATTGCGTTTACTCCATGTTCAATCTTCAAGTTTCCACTAGTGTGCTTACGTGTCTTCTGAGACGCTACCTGCAACCCATGTTGAGTGGTAACTTCTTTCCACTTCCTACCTAACCCTCGACGATAACTACTCCAATATGTTGTCAATGCTACCTGTCAAGGACTAAAGACTTATAAATTTACTAAGTCTTTTATATCATATTGTTCAGTCGATTGGTCCTTTTGATGGAATGAGTGATTTTGTTTACTGTTCTTCTAGAGATTCTGAACATGTTTCCTTACAATCTAGGTCTTGGGGATTTATCCCTGAGAGTCCTCCCAACCATGTCTCATTGTGTCGACAGCTCGGTCAACCCTTCGTTGTTGGTTTGTCGATGACTTACCATTAATGTTCTTTTAAAGGTACTTCATTAATTTTTTTCTTACAGTAAACGTCTTTTCATTGACATTCTTTGTTGACTTTCTAGTATCTGAAATTCCAAGTGTAACATATGCCCCCAAAAAATGTCACTATCGACCCATATTTGAGGGGGGAAATAACATTGTTTATAACTATTATGTCATTGTTCACACTTTGTGTCACGTCACCTCAATCATCCTTGTTGTCAGTCATTATGACCAAACATTATGTTTTTAAAACATGCAAATATCAGTACATCATTACCCTGAATTCTTAGGTCACTAACTAGCCACTAAATTGAGATTCATGATTTTATTTTTTTATTTTATTAATCATAGTTTTCCCCGCTTCGAGGCTGCTCATTGGATCTGAACATGTCATTTGTCCACGTTCCTAGGAGAAACTTTCCGCCACCTTTTCTTTGTCTATTTAAGCCTCTTCTTCTTCCAGTATAAATTTTCTTTCCTTATTCTCATTTCTGAATCCAACAGAAATGGAACCCTAAACAATGCCACCCATCATTCTTCCATTATAACTCTATCACCCTACTCGACCCTAGATATGGCACTCAAATGTCTCATTCACGAACACCCTCAGTTTGTTACTATTCTTGATGAGCTAATTCTAGACAATAATCGGACGTATGTTCGGGAACCACCTCTAGAAGACGCTCAAAGACGTCTTTGGTATGCAAATATGTTGGTTCCTTATTCAGTCGTAGGTACCACCTTTTCTTTCATGGGCCTTATCTTCGAAATGTCTAAACTGGCCAAGTGTTTTGACGACTTCTTTCCCGGATTTACGAAGGAAAACTGGGGCCCCGTGGCTTTCAAAGATCCCTCCTTTGACTTTGGGTTTCTGCAAAGGCAGGTATTCTGCTATTTTCCCCCTTTTGAAATCAATGAATTTGCTTATATTACCTGGCTACACCGGGTGGAGTCATAAAAGAGACTTGTGTGGGAAGAACAATGGATCTATGACCTTATTCAGCTCTATAGGGTAGGCCTCATATGCAACCTTGCCATGTTGCTCACAACGATGTGTTTCTGGGAGATTTCTACCAACACCTTCCAGCTACCTTTTTGGACGGTTACTCCCACCCTTTTGGACCTTTCTACTATTGCTGGCCTTTGGCCCAGTGGGGAAGATTACGAGCCTTCAGCTGATACCGATTTTAAATTTTCAAACCATTCTTACAATACCTTTATTGGAGAGCATCAGGGTTCTGGTGGTATAACTGACGCTCCCAAACACATAGCCTTTTTTACCTACTGGATGTGTCATTATATCTTCCTCCCTCATGGGATTAAAATTACCAAGGTATATAAATCTTTGGTTACCCGCCTTCATGATCAGGTGAATGTGTGCCTCAGTAGACTGATCCTGGCAAGTCTTTAGATAGTGCTAGGACACGCGTCTAAAGACATTGGGCGAGGGGTCAGTAGCTTTCAAATTATGGGGCATATCTGGCTGCTACAATTGTGGCTCAATGAATTTTTTCCCATGCCCTCGACATTCAAATCCCTCATAGCAATGAGGTAGGTGTTGAGGGTACATGTCTTGCTCGACTTACTCCTGACGACGACAAGGTAGTATCCATGGTAGCCTTTGAGAAGTAATTTCACATTTTTTACAAATGCAACACTTTTGATCCGTCAATGGTTCCCTTTACTACTCGTCGGTATGGCCCAACATGGTTTCGTACATCATTCCCCAACCCTGCTACTAAAGAGGATGAGGTTATCCACAACGTTCTTCTGGAGTGTCTTTGTCCTGCACCTTTGTGGACGAGGCTTACTACCAAGAAAGTTGGGATAAACCATGGCTTATACTAACCTAACTTGGTTGCTAGGCAATTTGGCCTGAGCCAACTACTCCCAAACCTTTGGTCCATAATCTGCAAGGTATGGTCTTTTCACATATGCTAGGAGGGAGGAGACTCTGGAACTCTGTCTTGAATTTTTCCGAGATAAACTTGCTCATATCCCTTCTTTTGACTACTCCATGTCTTTCTTCTATACAAAGGAATTTGAAGATTTGAGGAGTTCTTATCACTCCGAAGTGGTGTCTCCTCGGTGCATATCTAAATGGATCTCCGGGGCTTTCTCCTTCCAGTCGGCTAAGGGTTAGACCAACCAAGGTATATTCACCCAGTGTCTTTCTAGTTGTTAGAAGTCGTTCTTGACTTCTTCCTTAGCTTTACACCTTTTTGGTTTTTTCCTAGACTCCTCTCGACAACCAAGATGTTATTCCCAGAGGACCATTGCTCTTGAGAGAGAGGCATGAGTTACCCACAAGGCTCTGAAGTTAAGACTACCGGTTCATTTTCCTTTTTGGATCTGAGTTCTTTGTTCATACAATGTTTACTTATATTCTTTTTCAGAGTAAGGCAAAGCATGCCGCCACTTTGGGTGTTGGACTTCCAACCATCAAGCTGAATGGAGAACTCTCCTTGAAGTCTCGACTGCCCAGGAAGCACTGGTTTGTTCCGGCTTGTTAATTTATTTGCTACTTATTCTATTTCCTGGTCTAATCAAACACTTTTGCTAGTCCCCGTAAAAAGAGTCAGAGTTCTACAATGACCAGGAGGCTCTCGGTTCCCTTCATCCATTCCCCAAGAAATCCAAATTTTATGCCCTGACAGGCGCTACCGCACTCGAGTCGTGCCAAGACACTGCAATGCAAGAGTCGTCTGATAGGAAGAAACATAAAAAGAGACTCAGGCTTGAGTTCTCCATTTCCCTTGGCACAAAAGATGTGGGGCAGGCTATTGTCTTGAAGAAAAAGAAGAAGAGAAATCCACATTGTGCGTCGACTCATCCTTCAATCCATCATCCTCCATCCTCAACGCATGCACCCCTTGATGCTCAGGTACATTGATATTCTACTGACTTTTCTACCATTTGCCTTTTACCTGGTTGTAACTCCTCTCTTTTGTGAAGGTTTCTGAGACTATTACAGGGGAGCCCGCAACTTTGGGAGATGGGAATGCACCTATAAGCCTTATTCATGCTACTATTGAAAAAATACTCACCACTCAGGAGCCCATCGATCGCCTCCAGAGTCTATGTGACTCCCTTGTCCTTCTTGAAGGGAAATGAGGCTCGAACTAGTTACCCAATCCTGGCGTAATTCAAGGTTCCCGATGCCTTCCACATTCTTGCATCAATCGTTAGTCTGTCAAGCCTAAGTGAGGTGCCCGAAGAGACCTCAATCAAACTCTTTAAGCAACTTGTTGAATCATGTGACAAGCTTGCCATGGACTCCCCTACCTCGCCTGAAGCATTCCCATTTTCCGATTTTGACGAACTTTTTCAACAGCTAAAAAAAATGTGGCTAGCATAGACCTTTTGGAAAGAGCTCGTGCAAACCTTCCTATTCTTGTTGAACTACAAGAATTTATGTTGAAGTTGAGTCGACCAAAGGCCCCTTCTTCGATCTCTAATGTGATGTTGGATCTATAAATTCTTTTGGATTAAGCTATCCAAACCGTAGCCTTCAAAAGGTATTATTCAATATGTGTCGAGGATAAATTTGATGCCCTGACCCAACAACAATGTCTAGTGTCTCAGTCTCAACATGATGTTTCTCACTGGGAAGCCCAAGTAGCCGATAAAGAGTTGTTGGCCTCTCTTGATAAGGATATCTTGTCGTGGACCCAACAAATCAATTGGATGCAAAAGGCTCTTGAGGAGGCGAAATGGAAAAGGGTTGTAATAGACACCACTGGTTTGGATTCCCTCAAATCAAAGATAACGGAAGAGGTTGGCTTAGGTGTTAAGCATGCTAAATAGCTTGTGAACTGGCAAAAGAGGTGGATCGGCTGAAAGCTCAGGAAACTCGACATGACCAGAAGCTTGTGTGTGTGAAGGCATGTTTCAAAGAGTTATAGTGGGTCCTTGAACCTTACTTTTCATTTTCTTATGTAATAGTACTTCTGGAATTTTGGCCTTGTGTTATTTGCCATTTTTCAGCATTTTTGTAATATCGCCACTTGGCCAAATCAATAATATTTTAAGTACTATTTTCCTTTTGTGATATTGACTTCCTGAAGCATAGGTATATACCTTTTTAAGTATTTTCCATTTATTTGCAGTGTTCAATTATCAAAGTTTAACTCCTCGATTTCATACACATTATTGGAAAAAACATGATTAACTTTGAAAGGTCATTCCCAATTGGGTGACCATTTCCCCAAAGTTCTATCTTTCTTGTCGAGGGGAAGTATAACCTTCCAGACATAATCTCCAACAGAGATAACTTTGGACTTAAACTTGTTGTTATATGTTTCAGCTATTCTCGTCTTTTGCCTCATCAATGCATCTAAAACGGGTACCCTTTCTTCGTCTAGGTTGAACAACTCGTCCATCATCATACTCCAAAAAATGGTCAAACGGGAATTTGTTTTGCCTTTGAATCCATACAGATTGTAAGCATATCTCTGCTGGTAACACTGCATGGCGGTCGCATGTAAGTCGAAAAGGTGTATAATTGGTGGCCACTTTGGGAAAAGTTATGCAAGCCCAAAGTGCTTGACTCAAATTTGTATGCCAACTTCTTTTCTTCTTGCCTATGTGTTTTTTTATCAAGCTTATGATAACTTTATTTCTAGCCTCTACTTGGTCGTTAGCTTGTGCATAATAAGGGATCGACGTTAGGAATTTGATCCCCGTCTCTACAACAAACTCCATTACATTTATGCCGATGAATATTGAACGATGTCAGTTGTTATGGTTTTAGGAGTCCCATATCTGCACATGATATGACTCTGTATAAATTCAATCATCGTCTCTTTGTCGACATTGGTTAGAGGTACCGCCTCGACCCACTTTTTAAAGTAATCAATGCCCACAAGGACATTATCTATGGTTTTTAGAGGACGATGGATTGATCTCACCTATTAGGTCTAACACACATCCCCTGAATGGCCATGACTTGATGATCGAATGTAATTCACTGGCGGGCACATGTTGTATTCCTCTATGTTTATGGCACTTTTGACATCCTCGAGTAAACTCGATGCAATATTTCAACATGGTGGGCCAGTATACCCCCTATCGACATAACAACCATTTTATTTTGTGGCATGCTTGGTGAGCACCACATGATTCTCTATGAGTGTTAGAAATTTCTAAGTAGGTTTCGCTCTCACTAATGCATTTGAGCAACACCTATTGTGGAGTCTTTTCGAATAAAAAGTTCCCAATAATAACATAACTTAACGCCCTATATTTTGTTTTTAGATTCGTTGGTCCTAATAGGTTTCTAAGGAACTCAACAATTTATCTTCACCAATCGTCGTTTGATATGTTGTCGATGGCAAAAGTTTCAAAATTTTCACAAAATTCTAGTAACTCCTCGGCCCCCACCAGTTTTGGCGTTGACAACTTTAATCAGATGGTGTTAGTCAACACCAACTTGTCTTTCACTTCAGTCAAGCTCCTTAATTTTCTCTTATCTACCTTGTAGCTTGAGGCTACTTGGGCCAAATCTTTGGCCTCTTGGTTACGTATTAGTAGTACATGTTCAATATCCACTATTTCAAATCATTTAAGCATTGAATTTTCCTTGACGAAACATATTAACAGGTTATCTTTAATACATTTGTATTCCTTTATTAACTGTTTGATTACCAGTTCTAAGTCACCCTTGATCTCGACTCTGGTTGCCCCCAAGTCTAATAGTATTATAACACATGTAATCAAGGCTTCATATTCCACATCATTGTTGGAACAATGATCGTTGGTTTTGAACTTATACTTAGTAGGAATTCCTTCAGGGGACATGATGAAAATCCCCACACCCGTTCCATTGGAATGGGTGGAACCATCAAAATATAGTTTCCATGTCAGGAGCTCAACATAGTTCTACGCTGTTTTCGTTATTGCATGATCTACTATGAAATCAGCAATAATTTGGCCTTTAAGTGCACATAAGTTAAAGAGTATTATGTCAGGGCTAATGCCCATTTTCCAACTCTACTATGTAAAGTTGGTTTTGACAGCATGTGTTTAATAATGTCGAAGTGTGAATAAACAAACACATATGAAGGTTTTATATAATGCTTGAATTTGGTACAAGGAGAGTATAACAATAAACAAAAAATTTCTATCATAGTGTATCTAGTCTCAGCATCATTCATGATTCAACTTAAATAATATATCGCGCTTTCTACACCATCATCATCATCTTGGGCTAACATACTCCAAATTATCGACTCAGATGCAGTAAAAAACAGCTTCATGGCTTTGTTCCTCATGGGAGGTAACAACATTGGAGGCCTCGATAAGTACCTCTTAATCTCATCAAAGGCTTGTTGATATTCTGGTCCCCACCTAAAACCTTATTCTTTCTTTAATCATAATAGCAATGAGAATACTTTTGTCTTGCCCCTTAGTTTCAAATGAATCTCCTTAGAAAGTTGATTTTTCCTAACATATTGGTCGGAGACTTAGTATTTTGTATGGCTTTTGTCTTGTTTGAGTTTATTTTTATTCCCTTCTGATGGAAGACAAAGCCAAGAAAATCCCATGCATGAACATAAAAATCACATTTTAACAAGTTCATTTTAAGCCAATGTTTCCTCATCCTTTCGAACGACTGACGAAGGTGGTTGAGGTGACAATCCTTAGATGAAGATTTGATAACAAAGTCACCAATGTACACTTGTATGAATGTTTCAATAAATTCATGAAACATTGAGTTCATTACTCTCAGATAAGTATCACCATTTTTCTTTAGGCTGAAAGGCATCATTACCCTTTCGTACGTGGCAAATTCCCCCGTGCATCGAAATGCGTTTTTGCTACATCTTCCTCTGCATTAAAAATTTGTTTATAACCAGAATATCCATCGAAGAGACTCAGATAATCGAATTTATACACAGAATCGACCAACATATCAGTCACTGGAATTTGATACTCGTCTTTAGGAGTAGCAACATTAAGATCTTTGAAGTCTACACAGACCCTAAGGGTATCATTTTTATTAATAACTGGAACAATATAAGCAAGCCATTCGACATACCTGGCAAGTCTGATGAACTTGTTTCGGAGCAATATTTCGATCTCAGCTTTGATATTGGACATGATTTCAGGTGTGAACCTCCATGGGGTATGCTTCATTGGCTTCTTGTCAGGTCTGATCGACAGCTTTAGTTTGACTAGTTCGCGACTGAGTCTAGGTATTTCATCATAGTCCCAGCCAAAGCAATCTCTGGATTCTTTTAGTATTTTAATTACTTTTGCTTTTAAGTTTGGGTCAATTTTGGAGTTAATGTATGTCGGCCTCTTTCCCGTCCCATCTCTTAAGTTTATCTCTTCTAAAGGATCATGCACCTATATTTTCTTGGTCGAGATTGTTGGGTCATTTTCGAACCCCAAAGGCTCATCATCATAGATGCATTATAACCTCCGGCTTTATGAAGTTGTTGTTTGGCTGGTAAATCCATATTGAGTTGCCCAAGACTTCTCAGGCTTAATGGCTTCGATATTTAGTATTTTTTGAGATTCTTCCTCCAAGGCCGCCAATATTTTGTTTTCACCCATGTAGGCCGAAATCCGAGCTAACGTGTCTGACTCGATCACGATCTCATCAGATTCAGACCATCGGTTATATATCCAACAGTTTCATATTCCCAATTAAACTTGTATTGAGGGTGTAGGTTCACTGTGTAGCATACTTCACACCTTTCATAGTTATACCCTCCACCGGCAGGTTTACATGGCGACATGTTAGCCAATTTCTAGTCAAAGTTGAGCCTGTAGATGTGATTGACATTTTCTCTGAAAAAACTCTGATCCACTATGATAGTTTCGACAATTCCATCAGGCTTCCAGATGGTGATCCTTATATGCATCGAAGAGGGTATGCATCCCACTCAATGCACCCATTCTCTACCTAATAGCAGATTGTAGTTTGCTTTAGTCGGCACCACCACAAACAGTGTTGGCCTTGTGGTAGTTCCTGCCACTACATCGACATGAATGACCTGTAAGGGTTTGCTAGTTTTCCCCTCATAGTTATACATAACCATGTTTTTACAGGCTAAATTTATGGTAAATTTGCCTATTTTTCCAAGAGGGATCGGGGCATAATATTTACACAGGCTCCATAATTGATCAAAACTTTATTGATCCCCATGCCATTTACCTTGGCTTTTATATACAAAGGCTTCGTGTGTTGTTGCATGGCCATGTCCGGCCTTTAAAAAATGGCACGGTCTTCATTCACTGAGTCGTCATTCATCACATAATGGCACAGAGGTTTGTGAGTAGCTGATTCTTCATAGAGCCTTTCTTCCTCAATCAATTATGTATATGTGTTGTACCGTAAGGGCAACTCATATATCATATTACAGATGATATCTAATTTTGGCTCAGACTCTAAATTGAAGTTATATGTCTCCATCTCGGCGTCTTTGAATGCCTTGTCTTTTGTTACTTTATCCTCTCTTATAGGTGATAGAGGGGGGAAAAACCTTTGTTTAACTAACCGTAGACTATTTCGGCCTTCATCGACACATTGAATGATATCACTTCCCCTGGAGCTTCCAACCTCTCATGCAGCTTTCTTGTTTCTCTGGTGTCTCCTCCATTGAGTCTTCGTCATGGGTTTTTTTACCATGTAGTTATGCGAGACATAAGAGTATTTCTTCGAAACTTGAGAGTTGCTACGGTATGAGGAACCATAATCAACATTCACAACTTTCCATTTTCCCCCACCAGTTTCTGATTTTCGAGCATGGCGTAGCCATCCTCTATGAGATGCATCTGTAATAGGGACATAAGTCCTACCTTAGAACTTTATTGGGCCTTTTCCTTTATTGGAGAAAGATTCCTTGTATTTATCGTGTCGGGCAAACTTTTTGGCTTAGTAAGGATTTGTTCTCTCTGGCTCTTTAGCAGCTTCTTTCTCAAACATGGAGTTACACATGGGACACAACATTACCTTTGAATCTTTCAACCTGCAACAATTCAGAAAATCAACCGGCTCATCTTCAGCTTTGGGATATGCCTTTATTGTTTGATCCTCGTGGTTTGGGTTGTTATCTTCAGCCCCAACGTTGTCATTAGTGTCGACGACCATGATGTCCATTGGCTCGACAAAGAGAGCCTCAACTTTTGTTTCGACTTCCTCCTCTGGGCGTGGTTTCTACTTGTCAGCAAATTTGAGTTTTCCATCCTTAAGAGCATTTTGCACCAGGTCCTTGAAAAGTACACATTGAGAAGTATTATGACCCTAAAAATTATATAATTTACAAAAACCTTTTTACTTTCTATGTTCTAATGGTGAGTCCCTTTTGGAACAACCATTGCTAGAAGGTATATATTTTAGCAATGATTTTTTCATTTTTAGGCTCTACAGGATTCTTCCTGTTTGAGGGTTTTAGTAGCTTGCATGTTTAGGGAGACCCACACTTTAGTTCTGCCACATTGACCTCATTCTCCTCCACATACTCATACTTCGAGTCAGATGAGTTTTCTATGTTGTCGACTTTAACATAAGCTACCATATTTTTACTGAACTTAGAACTTCTAATTTTTTCAACCTTTAACCATTCAACTTGTCGAAATTTATCGTCTAACTGGGCCATGTCTCTCAAATATTGGGTGTCTAACTTCTTCCTAATGGAGTAGTCGAGACCCCTTGTTTACAATTCAACTAACTTATATTCTTGTGCAAAACATTTCCCTTTCAAGGTTCTAAACCTATTGAAGTAATCATCAATGCTTTCAACCATATTTCTTTTCACACTGGCTAATTCCTTGAGGCTAATCTTACAACCGTGTAAAAGTGTTATTCGTCAATGAGTTTGGACTTTCCAACCCCTAGGCAATTCGGCTTGCCTTACGTACTCAAATAATGGGGATATATAGTTTGGCCTATGGAGGCCTTTGTTGAGTTCGTTCTTGACCAAGACACGTTCGACGATGTTGGTGATATTATCATGTATCCCTATGTTGTCCTGTCGGGCTTGTCTTAGGACTTGGTCGACGTCTTGGTTGCGCTGCACTAGGACCATGTCGAGGCCTTTTGGCCTTTGATTGTTTTTGACAACCCTATTTTCTGGAGGGGTCAGTCCCCTAGGGAATGTTAGGAATTAGAGTCGGTGGCACTGGTGGCGCTCCAAAGAAATTAGTAATCCTACCTATTTGTTCTGTTAACTATTGATAACTCCTAGTCGTGTTTTCTATAAGTGGGGTAAACATGTTGCCTATTTATTGTGTAATCTTGTGAACCATATCGTGGTTGCTTTCATCCATTAACTTTATCATGACTTGGAGAGAGTTATTGGTTAAATACAAAACACCTCGTGGAGGGAAATACCCCATACCTCCTGGTGGTTGTCCTAGTTGGCCAAAGTTGTCCATGGTGGACGTTGAAGCCAAAAATAGATTAAAAGGAGATGATATTGTTATCACGTTCTCTGAATATATTGACGTACTAGGATGGAGGCTTACCATCATTGCAGTTGGAATTTCATACGGTTGTTCCCTTTGAGGCAATGAGAAACCTAGATAAGGAAGCCTATAGTCTCCTGGATTTCGTAATTCCCTAGAAAAGGTTGGTGCAGTTGATGATTGTGGTGATGAAATTACCATATTTGGCATTATAGAATACGCCATTTCTTGGCTTATGACAGTGGGCATCTCCACGACTGAGGTTAGAGCCACAGAACTACCGACACTAGTAGATGTTGGTTATTTTTATGAGTTTGGAGTATTACTTTGGGAAGGGGTTTGGGTTTTTCGAGACATACCATATATACACTTACCACTTCTCAAGTGCATACAACACAGAAGACCACAAAAACGGAAGACACTAAAACAAAGCGTAAGACACTACTTTTTTGTAAAAATATTCGCACAAAAGGATCCCACTAGGCGTGCCAGTTTGTTTACCGGTGTTTTTGGGAAACAATTACGAGTTTGAAAGTATGTGAGATTAACTCGAAAAATCTCCAAAGCAATTTGTGAAAATAATTTGTGTGAACACATGTGTGTGTGAGAGTTGAATGTAGCGTAGCAAAAGACTTTAAATGAAGTCAAGTTGTGATAAATGATAAGATAAAATGAACTAAATAACATTAAATAAAACAAAGGAAAAAGTATATGTTATGTTTAAGGAAACAAAAAAAAAGCTAATAAAAAAGGGTGGACACATACGCATACATATTTCTCGCTCAACTGTTTCGCTGTTTGACTCGAGTACTCCAGTGGTATGGAGAGTATGTACAAAATTTTGTGACCCTTGATCCCATATATGAATCTGTTATTTATTCTATTTATAAAGTAACTGTCAACGACGGTTATGACCACTACGATACTACCGCTTTTACTCCACGTTTAATCTTCAAGTTCCCACTAGTGTGCTTGTCTTCCAAGACGCTACCTGCAACCCACGTTGAGTTATAATTACTTCCCACTAATCACTAACCCTTGATGATAACTACTCCAATATGTTGTCGATGATACATGTCAAGGAATAAAGACTTGTAAATTTACTAAGTCTTTTATATCACGTTGTTCAGTCGATTAGTCCTTTTGATGGAATTAAGACTTTTGTCGAATTTCCTTCTTGAGATTCTGAACATATTTCCCAGCGACCTGGGTCTTGGAGATTTATCCCTAAGAGTCCTCCAAACCATGTCTCGTTGTATCGATAGCTCGGTCGACCCTTGGTCGTTGGTTTGTCGACCACTTACCATTAATTTTCTTTTAAAGATACTTCATTAATGTTTTCCCATAATAAACGTGTTTTCATTGACATTCTTTGTTGACTTTCTAGTAGCTGAAATTCCAAGTGTAACACATGCGTAGAAGGAGGATCTTGCCAGCCATTATCAAGGTTTTTGTATGCACTTTCAATAGATGGATGTCTTTCTGAAATCAAGCATAAGTTAGGTTGTTGAGCAATGTGTAATAAGAGATTCTTGAGAAAGAAACTCCATCCACCAACAATCTCCCCTTCAACCAGAGCGAAGGCGATTGGAAAAATATTGTTGTTTCCATCTTGTGCTACATCCATGAGTAGTGTCCCTTTATATTTCTCGTACAACCATGTTCCATTAATTCGAATAATAGGTTTTCAGAATGCAAACCTTTTTCTGCATGGTTCATATGCCCAAAAGAGTCGATGGAATATTCCATTTCCACTAACACAAATTATGTATGGGGGTATATGTCGGTAGGGTCTCCAAAATTGCAATTGTTCCCGGAGCATACTGCTTAAGTGCCACCAAATATTATTGAAGTTCTTTGTATAAATCCTTCCAATTTCTGTATACTCATTCAATTGCCTTAGTTCTAGTTATCGATTCCTTCATGTATGAGGAGTATAATCGTATTGTGTAACGATATGCGAGATTATTCTACTCACCTTCAATGACAGATCCTTACTAATGACAACCAATATTTCACTGCATATTAACTGATGGCTTAGTTTACAATGATCCTACATCTGATTGGTGATTATGCAAGTGTGAGGTGGATCCATATAACCTATCTCCCAATAATCTCTCCTTTTCCGATAAGATGTTGTTAGCCAGAATGTGGAGATCAAGTTATATTACAGAACCTTGTACCTCGTTGCATTAGTGTGATCGACGGTATAATTAGTTGAGATTTCCATGTAAAACTTTTTTATATCTCTCACACAATCTTATTTTGTGCGAAACCTATCTCCCACTTTTAAACCTCCCTTCGTCTGCCTATACGGATTGTAAAATATATATGAGGATGATTCGTCTACACCCAAGTTCAAGTTTGTCATGTGTTGAGGCAAATAATACACATGACTCAGAGGTAACGATTCTTGCTCGTGGTAGACAATGTTTCATTATCAATGTTTAACCATTACAATAAGAGTACCACTAACAGTTAATATTAGTGTCTAAAGACTTGATATTGATGGTGCATTAGGTATCTTGAGATTGATTATGCCACTATTTGAATATATTGATGATTCCGTTTTTCTTTTTATGTGAGTATATTCATAGTATTTATTTTGTTCTGTTTTCAGCTACAATTGCTTCGATATCTGCTAATTTGAATTCGATTTCGGTCCTTAATGGGACAAATTTTAAAGAATGGAATGAGAACATGAAAATTGTTCTTAGCTGCATGGATTTTGACCTTGTGTTAAGGGTGAAGTAACCATTTTCTCCTTCTGAATCTAGTACCTCTAAATAGAGGAAATATTATGAGAAGTGGGATCCTTCCAATCACATGAGTCGTGGTTTGGTCTGTTATGAGGTCAATTTAGCTTCAGTAACTGGAAACACTTGGTGGTTAGACTCTAGAGAAACTACTAACATCATTGTTTCAATGCATGGTTGTTTGAATTATCGGAATCCAAATGATGTTGAAAGATACATCTACGTTGGAGATGGAAAGTCGGTGGAGGTGGAAGCTATATGGAGTTTTAGATTATTATTGTGCACTGGATTTTATTTGGATTTGAAAGACACTTTTTCCGTACCATCATTTAGACGAAATTTAATTTCAGTTTATTCTTTGGACAAATCAAGTTATTTGTATTCATTTGGAAACAATACTTCCAAGTTATCTTTTAATTCGGATATTAATGAAACTGGTTAACTTATGTGTCAAAATAATCTATGTTTGCTTGACACATTAGCTACCTATGACGAATCCTTAAATATGGAATCACGTGGTACTCAACGTAAAATTGATAATAACGATTCAAGAGCATTATGGCACAAGCGCATATGTCACATCTCTAAAAATATAGTTGAGCGACTAATGTTTGGTAGAATATTAGATTCCATTGACTTAACAAACTTTGATATTTGTGTTGAATGCATTAAAGGCAAACATACTGAAACAAAGAAACTTGGTGCATATAGAGCTGCGAATGTGGACCATTTCCTACACCTTCTTATAATGGTCGATAATATTTTATATCATTCATAGACGATTATTCTAGATATGCATTCATATTTCTTATACATGAAAAGTATCAATCATTGGAAGCATTCAAATCATTTAAGGCTGAAGTTGAGAATCAACTCAACAAAAGAATTAAGAATGTCAAATTTGATTGTGGCGGTGAATATTATGACAGATATGTGTAACACCTCAAAATTTGCCCTCCTCTTCTTGGGACTAGTTTAGCATATTGCATTCCATATTTTAGGGAATTAGGCATGTACATATTGCATATCATGTGAAACAAGCAAGTCCTCCTCCTAAGTCTTTCTCAGAAGATAGAGAGGTTAAGAGATTCAAGCCTGAGGGTCTCATGGATTGATCACTAGTCATCTGAGGGTTTGTGGTTCAACTAGGGTTTCATTGGTTCCTCAAGGGGGTTGAGAATTATCTTGGTTGCAAGGATACATCATCATCATCATGGTTATGTCATCTGCAAGGGGTTCATTGTTCAGGATCAGGTTCCTTGGGATTAGGGTTTTGACCTCTAGTCAACCCTAATCAGTGTCATTCTACCAGTCAGGGTTTCTCAGGGAAATGGGGTTTATTTCTTGGATGGAGATCATATGGTTATATTATTGAGCTAATTTGAGATAGGGTTTCATTTTGGAGCCAATTCCTCAAGTGGTTGAGGCTCAAGCTGATCAGAGCATGGTTAGGTCATCTGAGGACCTAAAAAGTCAACAGAAAGTCAACTGAGGGCTAGGAGGAGGAGAAATGGTTTGAGACACTTCATTCATGTTCAAGAGAGGCTTATTTATCATTTCAAATTCCTATCTTGAAGAATTTGAGGCCAGATCAAAAGCTTCCAAAAATGGAAAGTGACCTGTAATTGAAAGTTTCCAAAAATGGAAAGTTTTTGGTCCAAATTCAACTTGATCTTACATCATCGAAGAAGCTTCAAATGAAATTTTGTCCAACATGAAAGTTGAATATCTTTCTCTCCTATTTCCAAAAAGTCCAAGATCACGAGCATCTGATGAATGGTTGAGAAGATATGATCCAATCATTGTCAAGTGTGCATGAGACTTCAAAAGGCCATATCTTTTGACTCATAACTCCAAATTGAGTGCTCCTTTTTGCATAATTCTTCTCATGACATGAAATTTCCAAAACATTCATCACATTGCATGAAAATTCATCTTATGATCATATGCATATTCATGTTTATTTTGGAGGGAAAATGCTAAATTTGAAATTGGTGCATAATGGGAACAAATCACCATTGTCATTGTGTTAATTGGAAGATTTTAAGTGAAATTGATCATTCATTGGTTACTGTTCACGTCCATTTGCTCCATGCACCATGCAAAATGTCATTTTTGGCCAAACACCTTATTTTCACTTAATCACAATTAACCAAAGCTTAATTAATTTTTAGTAGGATTAACACATCATATAAATACATAATCCTAACAGAATTTGTGATTTTTCATCATTTCTAGATCTAGAACTTTTTTCCCTCCAAATTTCTCTCTCCATCCAAATTCAAATTTCTTCCACATAAGCTAGCTATTTTCTTCCATATTCTTGTTCTGTGATATTGATTTAGTATAGATCAAGCCTTGGATCATCAAATTTGGACCAGAATTGTGTGATGCAAGCTCAAGAACATAGCAATGGCAGTTCAGATTTAAGCAAGATCTAAGCAGTTCAAAGCCTCAAGTTCTTCATCAAACTTCATAACAAGTGATAAGGAGTGGATTTGCACGGTTGCCAGGCCTTGAAACTGCAGATTCCAGAATTTGATCTTCAAGAGGTCACATTTTCGATCACCTTAATTCTCTATTTTATGTGTATGATAGTGTAGATCTTATCATGCTAGTTAATCTGAGCTAAATTTCGTGTGATTTGGTGTACTAATGACTGAGATATGCTTGATGGAAGTTTTGTGCATCCAAATGTTTTTGCTCGATTTGAATTTGTTATGATGAATTAGAATGAATTGATACTGGATTCGTGTTCCTGGTAGCATAAGCTTTCATTTGGTGTAATTGTTTGTGAATTCTGGAAATTTTTTGATGTTGTGCACTGTTCCTTCGCCGTCTCCACGAAGGAGACGGTTGTTTCCTCCGCATGCTACAGTAACGCCGCCGCCTGTAAACCCTAGGCGAAACGACGTCGTTTCGCTGGCGCGCGCTTCTTCATTCAAATTCCTTGGCCAAACGACGTCGTTTGGTGTGTAGCGCTGGACATACTTCGAATCCTGGCTGGCGCATTTCCATATTTTCCAATTCATTTCATTATTTCTTCATGTTTTGCAATTTTTATTTCATTTTTTCCATGATCTTCAAAAAATCATAACTAATAGTAGAATAATCCAAATCACCTCCAATTTTTTTCACATGATCCTTGCGATGTCTAGAATTTTATGGTGTTGATTTTATGTTTTTATCATTTCTGGAAATTAATTTGTGCTAGACTCTTTGAACATGTGTACATTTGGACCATGCCTCATTCAAATTGTTGTGAAATGCTCATAAATGATCCAAATGCCATGAAATTTTGCATGATGATGGTTAACATGTTGATGTATTTGTGTGATTTTATTTGGCATTTTTTGATATCGTCTTCACTGTTTGGGACACATGTACTTTAGGTGTGACAATTTGTGTCACACAATTGGTTGGTTTGCTTATGCATTTTCATTTCCATATCAATTGATCTCTTCTGTTTACAATTTTTGGTATGCTAATTATGTTTGATGTGTTGAATGCTCAAGAAAATTTCCAGAAGTGTTTGAGCCTTTTCTGATTTAATGTGCATTTTCTCATCTTGTATGTCCAATTGATGATCATGTTGTGTGCATTGCCTTCTCTTGGTTGAATGATGACCTTGCTTGATGATTTTGATTTGGTCCTTTTTAGGACATGTTCATGATTGTTTAAATGTGATTCATGTTGATTTTTAGCTTCTGTTTTGAATTTCTTCTTCACTTTTGACCCTAGGCTTTGCCTTAGGGGTTTGGACTCACATTTTGAGTTGTGCATTTCAGGTTTCAAGCCATTAGCCACATTGGTTGATATGATCTCATCACTTGAGATACAAGCTATTTTGGTTGACTAACCTTGATGTTTTGTAGGTCTTTTGGGTGGTGAATCAATTTAGTTTACCTGCACTTTAGGCCTTGCACCATTGTTGTCTGATAATTGGTTGTCTGACTGTTGTTGATCGTTTGATTTGTCTGAATGTAAATATTGACTGGTTTAGTTTTTTTCACAGGTACTTTAGCCGCTTTAACTCATTATTTGAGTTGCTTTGCTTTGCTTGTGGTTGGCATACCACTTAGGTAAATCCCTAAACTCCATGTAGTCTGGAAGACCTGTTATTTTGGCAGGCACTTGTCTGAAGCCCTCCTTAAGAGGCAATGTTTGTGCTTGTTTATCTTTGTGCCTTGTACATTCAAAGACCTCCTAAGTGAAGAGGCATTGGCAGATAGAAGGGATGTGCAATCCATCCCCTGTTATTCAGTTGTGTCTTTCATCTTGCTCACACCATGTGTTGATGCACTTTGAACAAAAGCCCAAAATCTTGTACATAGAGTCAGTCATTGTGGAATAGAGTTCCACATTCTGGACTCCCACACATTCTTTGATTCAAGCTCACCCAGGCCTGGGTTAAGAGCTATGGGGCATAACCCTCATCTCCATTTCATCTGCTCACCCTAACTCTCAATGTTAGAGGTTAAGAGCCTGACCACCCATTCCAGTATTTGGCTTGTTTGTCAAGGTCGATATGACCCTTGACTAAAGCCCAACCTTGCTTGAGCCCCCTTGGTTGCGTATAGTGTGTGCTGATTGCTTTTGATGTTTATCTGTTTTGCTTGAGCCCCCTTGGTACGTAGAGATAGACTTGAGTTGACTCACTGCCTGTGTGAGTCAAACTCTTGTTAGAAACCTCAATCTAGGACTATTGTGGATTGCATGACAACTATTAGACTCGAGTCAGTCTCCCTTTTAGTTTTTTATTTCCCAATCTCTGGTTAGGATAGAAGTTTCTCCTCTGTTAAGGGGAACTACGTCGCCCTGATCCTCATACCAGATGAGGTACGTAGGCTGGAGATGAGCAGATCTCTCTAGGCGCCCTTTTCTTTTTCAACCCCCTTGTGTGTGTTTGGAGTCTGACGTAAGTCCAGCGATCGGCAGTCGGTTTCCTGTGTGTGGTTGTTTGTTCGGAGTCTGACGTAAGTCCAGCGATTAGCAGTCGGTTTCCTGTGGGTGTTTGTTTGAGTGGAGTCTAACGTAAGTCCAGCGATTGGCAGTCGGTTTCCTGTTGGTGTTTGTTTCAGCGTGCGTTAGCCGAGCTACAAGTGCTCTGATTCTTCTCTGGTTAGAGAAGATACATATGCATAGGATGCGGTATCCTAGCAAGCACGTTTCCCGTTCCCCGAACTACGTCGACTTTGATGTTTGTTTCTGACAAACTACGTAGGCCCAGGATGCGACATCCTGCCGAGTCCGCTTCCGTCTTCTTCCATCTGTGTTTTATTCCAGTGTGTGTGCATTCTTTTTGAGCAGCTATTCAGAAACCTTATTCTATTCTCTTGAGCGTGGATCCCGTTGAGTACGACGGACGTGAGGGGTGCTAATACCTTCCCCTTGCGTAACCGACTCCCGTACCTTGTAATCTCCGGTCGTAAGACCATTTCCTTTCCAGGTTTACTTCGAGCGTTTCCTTTCCCTTCTTTGGGATAAATAATGCACGGTGGCGGCTCTGTTTGTTTGTCTTTTCCCACCGGTTGTTTTTCGCGTTGCGACAGTTGGCGACTCTGCTGGGGACTACAGAAGTTGACCTCTTGCTGGTCCATCTTCCCTAAGCGAGTCAATCCTAGCGCTCTCTAGGATAGTTTTGGTTGCTTGTGCTGCCTTATTTATTGCATTTATGATTATTATACTGTGTTTGTATATATTTGCACATGTGTTTGCATGCATCATATTATCATTGTGCTGGACTCTGTACAGGTTGGTTCCTCTGATTTGGGGTGGGTGTTCTGAGTGGGGCTAAAACCCAGGCCCGAGTATACACCTAGGATTAGTGTGGTCTCATGTTTCCTCACATGTTGTATCAGCATGTTGTTGCGACGTGACATACCACAAGCCGGACGAGGTTCTTCTGAGTGAGCTCTTCCGGGTGGAGTATTCCACTTTGGTTGAGTTGTCTCGTTAGAGCTGTTGACTTCGGTGACCGTTCTTTCCCGGATCTTTGGTTTAGATGATCTTATGAGATTTGAAGCGGCACACCCGAAAGGGCAAACCCATTGAGTATCTTGTCCGATTGTCGAGACCATTATCCGCCTTAGGATGACCTTATAGAATTCACCTGTGAGGGGAGGGTTGATTCCTACGGATGCATGTTCTGATGGTGACTTCCTGATGGTGACTAATGGTTCAGTTATTGATCAGAGTCTTATTTATAAGTCGGATTTATGGATTTATTTCCGAGACGCCGGAGTTCTGTCTGTGATATTTATCAGTGGGGATCCGTTTATTTCAGGATTCCCTGGGTTGGTACAGATGACTGTGTTGCTATCAGACCAGTGGTTCTCCAGTGATGATGGTGATGTATTCTCCGGTTCCGTTTATTTCGGAACTCCCGAGTTGGAATTATGATTATTGAGTCCCTCAGATGGTTGTGATCAGTTCAGAGACCGGGGCTTCTGTACAGTTGATGATCAGATAACTTGGAAGATGGCACAATGCATTGCATTCATACATCAGCATCATTCTCATTTTGCATATTATTCGCATCTAACTCATGTTTATCCATATGCAGGGGACATTCTTGATCGAGATCCTGGTTGAGAGACTTCTTTGTTTCAGACATGAGGCCCGACTTGAAAGATGACATCGTCTACAGTTTCTTCAATCCAGAGATTGATGTGTTGAAGGATATGATAACATTGATTACACCTGACCATGTGGGGATGTTCCGTGAGGATTATGGTGGTATTCTGAAGGTGGTTTTCAGGCTTACTGATACAGATAAGAGTGCCATCCACACTTTTCTCTAGTTTTATGACCCGGGCTTGAGGTGCTTTGTGTTCCCGGATTACTTGTTGGGACCCTTGATGGAGGACTATGCCAGCATCCTGGGTATTCAGGTCAGGAATCAGATTCCATTCTATGTCACTAAGAAAGAACCTGATGTTGCTGAGATTTCTCGTGCTCTTTATTTGAGCCTAGAAGTGACTAAGGGGGTTTGAAGGAGAAAGGAAAGTTTCCCGGTTTTCATCTGAGTTTCCTGGAGGCTAAAGCCAAGGAGCGTGCTGTTTTGGGTAATTGGAAGACCGTTTGTGCTTTGATTGCTGTCAGCATCTATGGAATTGTCCTGTTCCCTAATCAGAAGAACTTTGTGGACATTAATGCCATCTGATTGTTTATGCAGAGGAATCCCATTCCTACCCTGGTTGGAGATGTCTATTACTCGGTCCATAATCGGAACGAGAGGCGGCGTGGTGGATTGATCCGATGTTGTGCTCAACTATTGTACAAATGGTTTATGGGGTATTTGCCTTCCAAAGGTGCCTTTGTCTTTCTTGATCCTACTGTCAAATGGTCAATCAAGTTGATGGGTTTGCGAGCCAAGGACATAGCTTGGACTCACAATGGTATTGCTGGACAAGATTTCATTTGCAGTTGTGGGAGTTTTCCCAATGTGCCTCTTATAGGAGTTCAGGGTTGCATTAATTACAACCCGACGCTTCTTAGGAGACAAATGGGGTATGCCATGGAGGTTCCTCCTCTCGAGCGAGAGATTCAGGAGTCTTTCTACTTCCCGGCTGAGGGTAACCCGACACGGTTGAGGCAAGTGTCTGGAGCATGGCGTAACATTCAGAGGAAGGGCAAGGTTCCTTTTGGTAAGGTTAATAGCAGGTCTTTTCCTCCCTTTGATGATTGGCTTAGGAAGAGGATTGAGCTCACGCATTTACCATTTCCTGGGGGTGATCCTTGGTATCCTTTGATTGAGGGGCCACGTTCTTCTGTCAGCATGGAAGAGTTCCTTGAGATGAAGAAAGCCAGAGATCAGCTGCAAGCAGAGAAGACTGAGTTGGAGATGAGTGTTGCTAGGATTCAGAGGGCTAATCAGGAAATCAAAGGGAGAATAGAAGATCAGGATAAGAGACATGCCATTGAGGTGAGGCGCTTTGAGGTAGACACCGCTTATTATTGCAAGATCAGCCAAGCGTTGGAGTCATCCACGAAGGAGCATGACATTACCAAGGGGAAATTGGCTAGGGCTTTGAGGGATATTGAAGAAGAGAAGAGGAGACAGGTCCTTGTGAAGACTCAGAGGGAAGCCAAAGTCAAAGTCCTTATCACCGAGTGGGAAGCAAAGCTGAAGGTTAAGGAAGAAGAGAACGTGAAGGTTATTGCTGAGAGAGACCATTATCTTGCTGAGAGGGATCATTATTTCCGACAGATGAAGATTCATCAGAAGGGGGTGGGAAGATTGCAGCAGGAGAACACTGAGCTCAGGTTTGCCGTGAAGTTTACCAAGATGGTCGATGATGCAGAACCGTCTGTGGGACCTTCTTCAGTGTAGACTTTTGTTGTTATGTGTGGATTATCGTCAGGCCTGTTGACGGAATTCACTTGCTTGTATTTTCTTTCTGATTCTGGAGAATTGTGTTTGATTTGTATCAGCCTGATGTATGACTCTTGCACGTATAGTGCACTTTTGATATACAGTGGTTGTTATCATTCAGTGATTGATATTCAAGCTTTATTTGCTTTCCTGTCTGCACTCACATAGCACACACATGGTCGGGTGATATCTTTGCTAAATCATAACTCTCTGCTCTGTATGGTGAAACCAGATGATTGATGTCAGAATGTGGTTGTCGAATTATTCTCTGTCTCGATGAAACCAGGATCGAAAGACAGAATGTTCCTCATATGGGTAGACATTGCATTCATGCGTGTGTCATAATAACCTGTCTTCTATTTTGCAGGTGTCAGTTTCTAACATGTTTGATTGACACAGGAATGATGAATCCCCCCAACACCGACATTCTCGAATTGAAAGAGATGATGAGGGAGTTGTTCAATGTTGTGCGAGGGCTCGCCTTGGGGCAGAAAGCAATCGCCGAGAAGGTGGAGAGGATTGAAAACTGGCTGAGAATGGGGGAAATCCAGGGAGATGCTCCGTCGTCTGGAGTAAAGAAGCCCTCCGGCAATAGTCAGCACAAGAAGGAGGTTGAATCAGGTGATGTGCATTCCAAAAGGGGTAGGGATCGTTACCACCTGTATGCTGCTGCAGTGACTATTCCTGCTGGTAATTCATCTATACTACAGCAACGGCAGTCACCTCAGCAGAGAACACAGAAAGCTGGGTGCCAAGTGAGAAGAAGGACGACAGATCGTCATTTTAATAAGTCGCCCGTGACTTATGCTTTTCTGTTTAAGAAGTTGTTGGATCTTGGGTTGGTTCAGCCAAGGACATTGGTTCCAGTGAGACCGGATCAGAGGCTTGTAAATTACGATGAGAATGTCAGGTGCGAGTTCCATTCTGGTGCACCCGGACATCGCATTGAGGATTGTAAAGCCTTCAAACATGTTATTCAGGATCTGGTAGACTCTAAAGCCATCAATTTTGTACCGACGCCGAATGTTAATGCTAACCCCGTGCCGATGCATGGTCCTATGGGGGTGAACGTGATGACAGAGGATAAGAGAAAAATAGAGGTGATAGATGTGGATCAGTTGAGGACTCCAATGTCTGTGGTCAAGAGACATCTGATGAAGAGAGGAGTTTTCCCTGGTTGTGATAACTGTTGTGCTGCTTGCACTGTCACTACGAATGGGTGCGTAATGTTGAGGGAGACGATTCAGAGAATGATGGACGAGAGACGTCTCCGATTTGAGAAAGTTGATTGGGGGGAGGAGGATATTTTTGTTAGTCAACTGTCATCATTCAAAGGCGTGGAAATGGACGGTGAAATATTTGAAACACCGATTCAGGTGTTCGAAACCGTCAAGGTAGAGAATGCCATTTTTGTTGAGAAAGAAAAGAAACCGTCCATTGCTTCTAATAAACAGGCCATGGAAGTGGTGAAGAATGGAAAAGCCAAGGCTGGGGAAGAATGGTAGACATTACGGTGAAAGCAGATAGGTTCGGGGTTGGTTATCAATCGAGTCAAGGATCATCAGGACAGAACAGAGGACGTCGTCAACCATTTACGTTCACCAGTGCTGGAATGCTAGATCCAGATCACGCCTGTGCAAAGGGTGAAGAGATTGACAATGACTGCAAACTTGACTCGTGGATAAAATCGTGCGTACCAGGGAACTGGAAGGCCTCGAAGATCATCACTGTCACTCATCATGAAGAGTAACATTTCTGTTTTTCAATTCTGTTTGCATGAAAGCCATACGTTTTGCCCGAAACGTATTGGTCCATTGTAAGGGCCACCTCATGTGTTTCATTTTGCAACATTTTGCATCATTAATAAATGGATGTTTTTGCATTAAAAGCGGTGTTCCCTGTTTTTCATTTATTCTTGCAGTTTAAAATGGAAAAAAAAATGGCAATGTTTATTTTCATTTTTCCTTCCTTTTGATTGGCTTCGTTCCGACTGTTGTATTCTCCGGATCTCATTGATAACAATTCTGTTACACCCTCATATGACTTCGACAATCCGATCTATCATGCCGAAGAAGAAGGCGAAGATGATTGTGAACTGCCAGAGGAATTAGCCAGGTTGTTGAAATAGGAGGAGAAGGTGATTCAACCGCACGAGGAGCGAGTTGAGCTTGTTAACCTGGGTACCGAGGAGGTATGAAAGGAAGTAAAGGTTGGGGCCGCCTTGAAGGCGAGTGTCAAGAGCGGAGGTGATGCCATTCGGTCTCAAGAACGCCGGTGTAACCTATCAGAGGGCCATGGTGACTTTGTTTTATGATATGATTCATCATGAAATCGAATGCTATGTTGATGACATGATAGCAAAGTCCCAAACAGAAGAGGGGCATCTGGTAGATCTGGCCAAGTTATTTGACCGGTTGAGACAATTCAGACTGAGGTTGAATTCGAATAAGTGCACTTTCGGAGTGCGGTCCGGTAAGTTGCTGGGGTTTATTGCGAGTGAAAGAGGAATCGAGGTTGATCCTGCTAAAAAAAAAGGAAGAAAAAGAGAAAAAGTAAAAGCAATACAAGAAATACCTGAACCGAGAACAGAAAAGGAGGTTCGTGGTTTCTTAGGTAGATTGAACTACATTTCATGGTTCATATCTCATCTAACAGTCACGTGTGAACCCATTCAAGCTGTTGAAAAAAAAGAGATCAAACGGTCAGGTGGATAATGATTGCCAAGCGGCATTTGAGAAAATAAAAGAATTTGCAGGAACCTCTGATTCTGATGCCTCCTGTTGAGGACGACCATTAATTCCGTACTTGATAGCCCTCGAGGGATCTATGGGGTGTGTACTGGGGCAGCATGACGAGTCTGTTCGAAAAGAGCATGCAATTTACCTTAGCAAAAAGTTTACCGACTGTGAAACAATATATTCACTGCTCGAGAAAACTTGTTGTACTTTGGCATAGGCTGCTCGCCGACTGAGACAGTATATGCTGGTTCATACCACTTTATTGATTTCCAAGATGGATCCGATCAAGTATATTTTCGAGAAGCCAGCATTCACCGGACGGGTTGCGAGACGGCAAATAATTTTGATTGAATATGATATCCTCGCCCAGCAACCCATTGAGGATTATCAACCGATGAAGTTTGAGTTCCCTGATGAGGACATCGAGGTCCTCAAATCGAAAGATTGTGAGGAATCGATCCCGGAGGAGGGGCCTGGCCCTGAATCCGAACGGATTCTGATGTCTGATGGGGCCGTTAATGAGAATGGTAGTGGAGTTGGTGCTGTTTTGGTTACGCCAAAAGGATCCCACATTCTTTTTGTTGCCCGGCTAACATTTGAGTGCACCAACAACGTGGCTGAATACGAAGCTTGTATCCTGGGTATCGAACCTCAGTGCGTCTACTGGGGCAAAGCCTTTCTCGCTTGTGTATAGGATGGAAGTTGTGCTACCGGTTAAGGTCCAAACCCCTTCATGGAGAGTCCTGATGGATGAAAATTGGAAAAGGCTGAATGGGTAAGGACTCGGTACGAGGAGTTGAGCCTAATTGAGGAAAAGAGGCTGGCGGCCATCTGTCATGGGCATTTGTACCAGCAGTGAATGAAGCGTGTTGTGGCTGAAAGGTGCGGTCTTGTGTGTATCACGTAGGAGATGTGGTGTTGAAAAGGATCCTTCCTCCTCAGAACGATCGTAGGGGCAAGTGGACACATTATGAAGGTCCATTCGTGGTCAAGAAGATTTTCTCTGGCGGAGCCTTGTTGTTGACGACCATGGATGGCGAGGATTTTCCATCCCCTGTGAATGCGGACGCAGTTAAAAAATACTTCGTATAAGAGACCCGCTGGACGAAAAGAATAAAATAGTCCAGGAAAAAATGGGCATCCCGGCGAACCAAAAAAAAATGAAAAAGGTTCGGGCAAAAATTAGGGATAAAAAGAAAAAACTGTACACCCGGCAAGTCGAAAACCCCACAAGGGCGACTTGGGCAAAAAAGGGTATCCCGGTGGCCTGAAAACCCGAAAGGGCGGTCCAGGCAAAAGAGGGAATGAAACGAACAACTGCGTCTAACATGATCGTTTGTGCTTTGGATAAGACACCTGGATAATCCCCGACAGAGATCGGTCGGAAGCGTCTTGTTCAGAAGGCAGAAAATGCGGATAGTCTTGAGGACATATGGGGTGTAACCGAGTTGGAACTCGACGAGATCACGGTTTCACATTGCCATTAGGATAGATTTTTCCTTTTATGCGCAATTACCTCTTTTCAGGAATTGCTTCTTGTGTATTGCTCAGTTTTGAGCCACACCTTTTTCAATCAATAAAATGCATATTCAGTCAAATAATTTTGCTTTTGTTTTCATTACTGCTTTGATTGCAAAAACATCCGGTTATTTTGATAAAGAATATTTGCATTTTGAGACATACGAGTCCCTTCCAATGCATGTTTATAAGATTGAAAGCCTGAAATCTTATCTGGAAGGATGGGTGACCCAGGTGTTGAAATTTTGGCGCGCCTGGGGTACGTTTTTATCTAACGATCTCTTTTGCAGGTGCTGTTAGATATTTTCACTCACTTGCAGGTTGTGATGTGAAGCCTTTTGACAAAAGATCCCCGTGGAGTCCCGTCAGGGACAAGGGACAGAAGAACGGTGAAAAGACGACGGAAGACGTACGACGATCCTTAAGGATTAATCAAGAAGACTCTTCAAAGTCTGAGGATTAAGGAGTTGGCCCGAATCTGAGGAGATCGATTGTTTCGAAGTAGAGTACGGAGAAGTCAAGAATACAAGGTGATGAATCAGAAAAGTCCAGACGATTCTGGGAGCTCTCAAAAGTGGAAAGCTGACACTAGATTTAGATGTTGAATACCAGGGTTCGACGAGTCGACGGGTGTTCTGTGCCAGACTTTCCTTATTTCCCCAAGCAGAGTCGGGATTGTTACATCCCCAGCAGGTTCAAGGTCTGTGTCTTCCCTAGCAGGGTCGGGATGGTTATCTCCCCAGCAGGTTTGAGATCGGTGTTTCCTCAGCAGCCAGGCCTGAAGGTTGCTATTTCCCCAGCAGAGGTGTCTATTGGTAGTTGTTTCCCCTAGCACGGCGGAGCTTGTTAGTTCCCCAGCAAGTCGAGGATTGTTGTTTTCCCCGCAGAGTGCGTTGGTGGTTGGTTCCCCAGCGAGGTTCCCAAGCGGAGGCCATTCCTGGTGAGGGTTGTCCTTTCCCCAGCAGCAGTGCTATTCCCCAGCAAGGTGGAGATTGGAGTGTTATCGAGTTCCTCAGTGGAGTGCCTCTCCCCAAAAGAGTCCCTTGAGGGGGATACTTTTTATGCATTCATCATTTAGATAAGCATAGCATATTGCATACCTAATTGCGTAGCATTTCCATGATTATGGAGCATTACGCTGAAAAAAAATCATGCATCATCATTGCAAGCATAAGCTAGTCTCAAGCCGTGGTTACCGTTTGAGATTTGGTTTCGCCAGTTGGTGAAGATGCTACTCAAGCCGTGGTTACCGTTTGAGAAGTGGTTTCGCTAGTTGGAAGATCAGCATCAGCATTGCGAGCATCAATTAGTCTCGAGCCGTGGTTACCACTTGGGAGTTGGTTTCACTGGAAGTTTGAAGATGTTACTCTGAGGAGTTTAGCATCGTGACGTTGGGTCAACGGTATTCCCTGGTAGTGCGATACTGGAGGAGATTTTCCGTCGGGCGGAGATGGAAGTTTGAAGATGTTACTCTGAGGAGTTTAGCATCGTGATTTTGGGTTAACGGTATTACCCAGTAGTGCGATACTGGAGAAGATTTCTGTCATGCGAGATGGAAGTTGGACGATGTTACTCAAGCTGTGGTTACCGCTTGAGAATGGGTTTCGCTGGATGGTGAAGGTGTTACTCTGAGGAGTTTAGCATCATGACGTTGGAGCAACAATGTTCCCCAGTAGTGCGATATTGGAGGAAAATTTTCCGTCGGGCGGAGATGGAAATGAAAATCAGAGAACGTTACGCGATCAGCGCGAAAATCAAGATTCAAATGGAAAAAAAGGAAGTGTTGCAGCATTTTCTGGAGAACGGGGTTCAAATGGAGATTGGAGTTAAAGATTATATCTGGGATGAGGTCCTCAGGATTGTCTTCTGATCATGTGTCACCTTAGACTTTGGCTGAGGCCAACAGAGGTCGTTATGGGTGTCTTCTGAGGAAGAAATGCACATGTTACCTTTCTGTTGAGGAGGTGTACCCTCTGATATGTCACCATCAGAGTGGTGTTTTGGTGTTATTTCCGGCGTTGCCAGCGGAATTATCACAAGAAAATGGAGAACGGGGCTCAAATGGAGAGAAGGAAGTGCTGGGCATTTTCTGGAGAGCGGGGTTCAAATGGAGATAAGGAAGTGTTGGGCATTTTTTGGAGAGCGGGGTCCAAATGGAGAAAGGGAGACACAGGGTGTTTTCTGGAGAGCGGGGTTCACAACGGTGACCGCGAGTTATCGTCAGGCGACTGGGGTTCAAATGGAGAATGGGGTTCATTGTTTGGCAAACAAGAATACTATGAAGCTGTCGGGGTTCAAATGCGGTGATCCGGGATCATCCGCGCGAAAGAAAATAATTGTTCGGGGTCCAAGAAAAAGCAAAAAAAAAAATCAATCAAAGAAGTACCGGGGTTCAAGAAAAAAAAATCAAAAAGTTGTGGGGTCCAAGAAAAGCAAAAAAAATATAATAATCCCCAGCGGAGTGCAAATTGTTCGTCTGTTCTTGGTATTCAATCACTCTTCGCTCTGATCATCTGAAAGCCGAGGCTGTTCATATCGACAGGTTCACAGTGGATTGAATAGGGGCAGCTGTAACACCTCAGAATTTGCCCTCCTCTTCTTGGGACTAGTTTAGCATATTGCATTCCATATTTTAGGGCATTAGGCATGTACATATTGCATATCATGTGAAACAAGCAAGTCCTCCTCCTAAGTCTTTCTCAGAAGATAGAGAGGTTAAAAGATTCAAGCCTGAGGGTCTCATGGATTGATCACTAGTCATCTGAGGGTTTGTGCTTCAACTAGGGTTTCATTGGTTCCTCAAGGGGGTTGAGCATTATCTTGGTTGCAAGGATACATCATCATCATCATGGTTATGTCATCTGCAAGGGGTTCATTGTTCAGGATCAGGTTCCTTGGGATTAGGGTTTTGACCTCTGGTCAACCCTAATCAGTGCCATTCTACCAGTCAGGGTTTCTCAGGGAAATGGGGTTTATTTCTTGGATGGAGATCATATGGTTATATTATTGAGCTAATTTGAGATAGGGTTTCATTTTGGAGACAATTCCTCAAGTGGTTGAGGCTCAAGCTGATCAGAGCATGGTTAGGTCATCTAAGGACCTAAAAAGTCAACAGAAAGTCAACTAAGGGCTAGGAGGAGGAGAAATGGTTTGAGACACTTCATTCATGTTCAAGAGAGGCTTATTTATCATGTCAAATGTCTATCTTGAAGAGTTTGAGGCCAGATCAAAAGCTTCCAAAAATGGAAAGTGACCTGTAATTGAAAGTTTCTAAAAATGGAAAGTTTTTTGTCCAAATTCAACTTGATCTTACATCATCAAAGAAGCTTCAAATGAAATTTTGTCCAACATGAAAGTTGAATATCTTTCTCTCCCATTTCCAAAAAGTCCAAGATCACGAGCATCTGATGAATGGTTGAGGAGATATGATCCAATCATTGTCAAGTGTGCATGAGACTTCAAAAGGCCATATCTTTTGACTCATAACTCCAAATTGAGTGCTCCTTTTTGCATAATTCTTCTCATGACATGAAATTTCCAAAACATTCATCACATTGCATGAAAATTCATCTTATGATCATATGCATATTCATGTTTATTTTGGAGGGAAAATGCTAAATTTGAAATTGGTGCATCATGGGAACAAATCACCATTGCCATTGTGTTAATTGGAAGATTTTAAGTGAAATTGATCATTCATTGGTTACTGTTCACGTCCATTTGCTCCATGCACCATGCAAAATGTCATTTTTGGCCAAACACCTTATTTTCACTTAATCACAATTAACCAAAGCTTAATTAATTTTCAGTAGGATTAACACATCATATAAATACATAATCCTAACAGAATTTGTGATTTTTCATCATTTCTAGATCTAGAACTTTTTTCCCTCCAAATTTCTCTCTCCATCCAAATTCAAATTTCTTCCACATAAGCTAGCTATTTTCTTCCATATTCTTGTTCTGTGATATTGATTTAGTATAGATCAAGCCTTGGATCATCAAATTTGGACCAGAATTGTGTGATGCAAGCTCAAGAACATAGCAATGGCAGTTCAGATTTAAGCAAGATCTAAGCAGTTCAAAGCCTCAAGTTCGTCATCAAACTTCATAACAAGTGATTAGGAGTGGATTTGCACAGTTGCCAGGCCTTGAAACTGCAGATTCCAGAATTTGATCTTCAAGAGGTCACATTTTCGATCACCTTAATTCTCTGTTTTATGTGTATGATAGTGTAGATCTTATCATTATGGTTAATCTGAGCTAAATTTCGTGTGATTTGGTGTACTAATGACTGAGATATGCTTGATGGAAGTTTTGTGCATCCAAATGTTTTTGCTTGATTTGAATTTGTTATGATGAATTAGAATGAATTGATACTGGATTCGTGTTCCTGGTAGCATAAGCTTTCATTTGGTGTAATTGTTTGTGAATTCTGGAAATTTTTTGATGTTGTGCACTGTTCCTTCGCCGTCTCCACGAAGGAGACGGTTGTTTCCTCCGCATGCTACAGTAACGCCGCCGCCTGTAAACCCTAGGCGAAACGACGTCGTTTCGCTGGCGCGCGCTTCTTCATTCAAATTCCTTGGCCAAACGACGTCGTTTGATGTGTAGCGCTGGACATACTTCGAATCCTGGCTAGCGCATTTCCATATTTTCCAATTCATTTCATTATTTCTTCATGTTTTGCAATTTTTATTTCATTTTTTCCATGATCTTCAAAAAATCATAACTAATAGTAGAATAATCCAAATCACCTCCAATTTATTTCACATGATCCTTGAGATGTCTAGAATTTTATGGTGTTGATTTTATGTTTTTATCATTTCTGGAAATTAATTTGTGCTAGACTCTTTGAACATGTGTACATTTGGACCATGCCTCATTCAAATTGTTGTGAAATGCTCATAAATGATCCAAATGCCATGAAATTTTGCATGATGATGGTTAACATGTTGATGGATTTGTGTGATTTTATTTGGCATTTTTTGATATTGTCTTCACTGTTTGGGACACATGTACTTTAGGTGTGACAATTTGTGTCACACAATTGGTTGGTTTGCTTATGCATTTTCATTTCCATATCAATTGATCTCTTCTGTTTACAATTTTTGGTATGCTAATTGTGTTTGATGTGTTGAATGCTCATGAAAATTTCCAGAATTGTTTGAGCCATTTCTGATTTAATGTGCATTTTCTCATCTTGTATGTCCAATTGATGATCATGTTGTGTGCATTGCCTTCTCTTGGTTGAATGATGACCTTGCTTGATGATTTTGATTTGGTCCTTTTTAGGAAATGTTCATGATTGTTTAAATGTGATTCATGTTGATTTTTAGCTTCTGTTTTGAATTTCTTCTTCACTTTTGACCCTAGGCTTTGCCTTAGGGGTTTGGACTCACATTTTGAGTTGTGCATTTCAGGTTTCAAGCCATTAGCCACATTGGTTGATATGATCTCATCACTTGAGATACAAGCTATTTTGGTTGACTAACCTTGCTGTTTTGTAGGTCTTTTGGGTGGTGAATCAATTTAGTTTGCCTGCACTTTAGGCCTTGCACCATTGTTGTCTGATAATTGGTTGTCTGACTGTTGTTGATCGTTTGATTTGTCTGAAAGTAAATATTGACTGGTTTAGTTTTTTTCACAGGTACTTTAGCCGCTTTAACTCATTATTTGAGTTGCTTTGCTTTGCTTGTGGTTGGCATACCACTTAGGTAAATCCCTAAACTCCATGTAGTCTGGAAGACCTGTTATTTTGGCAGGGACCTGTCTGAAGCCCTCCTTAAGAGGCAATGTTTGTGCTTGTTTATCTTTGTGCCTTGTACATTCAAAGACCTCCTAAGTGAAGAGGCATTGGCAGATAGAAGGGATGTGCAATCCATCCCCTGCTATTCAGTTGTGCCTTTCATCTTGCTCACACCATGTGTTGATGCACTTTGAATAAAAGCCCAAAATCTTGTACATAGAGTCAGTCATTGTGGAATAGAGTTCCACATTCTGGACTCCCACACATTCTTTGATTCAAGCTCACCCAGGCCTGGGTTAAGAGCTATGAGGCATAACCCTCATCTCCATTTCATCTGCTCACCCTAACTCTCAATGTTAGAGGTTAAGAGCCTGACCACCCATTCCAGTATTTGGCTTGTTTGTCAAGGTCGATATGACCCCTTGACTAAAGCCCAACCTTGCTTGAGCCCCCTTGGTTGCGTATAGTGTGTGCTGATTGCTTTTGATGTTTATCTGTTTTGCTTCTTATCTCCTTTCTGTAGGAGTCGTATGATCAACTTTTAAGGAAGTTGAATGTACGTAGAGATAGACTTGAGTTGACTCACTGCCTGTGTGAGTCAAACTCTTGTTAGAAACCTCAACCTAGGACTATTGTGGATTGCATGAAAACTATTAGGCTCGAGTCAGTCTCCCTTTTAGTTTGTTATTTCCCAATCTCTGGTTAGGATAGAAGTTTCTCCCCTGTTAAGGGGAACTACGTCGCCCTGATTCTCATACCAGATGAGGTACGTAGGCAGGAGATGAGCAAATCTCTCCGGGCGCCCTTTTCTTTTTCAACCCCCTTGTGTGTGTTTGGAGTCTAACGTAAGTCCAGCGATCGGCAGTCGGTTTCCTGTGTGTGGTTGTTTGTTCGGAGTCTGACGTAAGTCCAGCGATTGGCAGTCGGTTTCCTGTGGGTGTTTGTTTGAGTGGAGTCTGACGTAAGTCCAGCGATTGGCAGTCGGTTTCCTGTTGGTGTTTGTTTCAGCGTGCGTTAGCCGAGCTACGAGTGCTCTGATTCTTCTCTGGTTAGAGAAGATACATATGCATAGGATGCGGTATCCTAGCGAGCACGTTTCCTGTTCCCCGAACTACGTCGACTCTGATGTTTGTTTCTGACAAACTACGTAGGCCCAGATGCGACATTCTGCCGAGTCCGCTTCCGTCTTCTTCCATCTGTGTTTTATTCCAGTGTGTGTGCATTCTTTTTAAGCAGCTATTCAGCAACCTTATTCTATTCTCTTGAGCGTGGATCCCGTCGAGTACGACGGACGTGAGGGGTGCTAATACCTTCCCCTTGCGTAACCGACTCCCGTACCTTGTAATCTCCGGTCGTAAGACTATTTCCTTTCCAGGTTTACTTCGAGCGTTTCCTTTCCCTTCTTTGGGATAAATAACGCACGGTGGTGGCTCTGTTTGTTTGTCTTTTCCCGCCGGTTGTTTTTCGCGTTGCGACAATATGACGGTTCAAGTGAACAATGTCTGGGGCCTTTTTCCAAATACCTAGTAGAATGTGGAATTGTCCCATAGTACACCGTGCCATATTCACCTAGCATGAACGTTGTAGATGAAAGACAAAGCCAGACTCTTAAGGATATGGTAAGGAGTATAATTTTTCATTTTATCTTGCTAGAGTCATTATGGGGAGAGACTCTAAAGACTGCAACTTACATTCAAAATCGAGTGCCAACCAAGGTCGCTGCCAAAACACCTAATGAGCTTTGGACAGGATAAAAACTTAGTCTAAAACATTTTCATGAATGGGTATGTCAAACTAAGACAAATGAAAAGAAATTGGACTCTCGAACACTAAGCAACTACTTTATTGGTTATCCTGAAAGATCTATGGGCTACAAATTTTACGATCCCAAATTAAACTCAATTTTTGAGACGGGAATAACCACATTCTTTAAGGATATTGAATTTGGGGGGAAAGAATAAGGTTAAAGACTTTGTTTTAGAGGAAGAAATGCTAACAATTCCAGAACGGATTCATACAATTGTTTTTGATCAAGCAAGTATGAATCTCTACAAGATGTTGTTTAATTTCCTCTACTCAAGATGATTTAGTAATTCATGAAGAACAAACTCAAAATCCTCAAGAACAAGTGATACAAGAAACAAAACATTTGCTGAGAGCCACTAGAGAAAGAAAAAATGCTATTCTGGATGATAACATAGTCTTTCTCCAAAAACATGAGGAAAACAACAATATGATGGAAGATGAGCCAATCAACTTCCGCCAAGCCAGGCAGGACTCCAACTTAGAAAAATGGATTGAAGCAATGAAGGAGGAGTATAAGTACATGCAAGAAAATAAAGTTTGGGAACATGTCACGTTACTAGAAGGTGTGGAACTCATTAGTTGGAAATGGATTTTTAAGACCAAGCGAGATTCTAACGATAATGTGGAGAGGTATAAGGGTCATCTTATGGCTAAGGGCTATACTCAAAAGGAATGGATTGACTTTAAAAAATGGTTGTTGTGGCACATTATGATTTGGAACTCTATCAAATGGATGTCAAGACTGTATTCCTCAATGGCAACATTGATGAAATGGCTTATATGGTGTAACCATAAAACTTTGTGTCGGGAGACTCAAAGAATTTGGTTTTCAAATTGATAAAATTCATTTATGAACTAAAGCAGACATCTTGTTAATGGTACCACAAGTTTCATGAAGTAATTCTCTCATATGGTTTTGAGGTGAATGTTGTTGTAGATTGTGTGTATCACAAACTCAATGGGAGCAAGTACATATTCTTGATCATGTATGTTGATGACATACTGTTTGCCGCCAATGATATAGACATGATGCACGAAACCAATAAATTCATATCAAGAAAATTCAAAATGAAAGATCTTGGTGACACCTCCTTTGTATTAGGAATTCATATACATCAAGACCGATCTCGAGGTATTATAGGATTATCACAGAGGAACTATATCGAAAAGGTACATAAAAGGTTTGACATGCAAGAGTGTAAACTAGAGGATACTTCAATTTCTAAGGGAAACAAAGTTAGTCTCAGTCAGTGACCAAAAGGAAACTTAGAAATTCAAGAAATGCAAATTATTTTGTATGTGTTAGTTGTAAGGAGACTGATATATGCCCAAGTTTGTACGCGTCAGGATATTGCATTCATAGTTGGGATTTTAGGAAGATATTTGAGAAATTCATGGAATGGATCATTGGAAAGAATCCAAAAGGTTTATGGGGTATTTAAAGAGAACAAAAGATTATATGCTCACATATAGGAGGTCAGACCAGTTAGAGATCACTGGATACTCTGGCTCAG
This sequence comes from Lathyrus oleraceus, assembly GCF_024323335.1. NCBI lineage: Eukaryota > Viridiplantae > Streptophyta > Magnoliopsida > Fabales > Fabaceae > Lathyrus > Lathyrus oleraceus. The sequence goes on from NC_066584.1 coordinate 54,232,684, forward strand.
ATTTTACTAGATGCCAAGATAGTAAAAGATCTACTTTAGAATATATCTACATGTTGGCTAGTGGTGCAGTTTCTTGACGCAGTGTCAAGCAAACTCTTACAGTTTCATCCACCATAGCAACAAAATTTATATCATGGTATGAGGCATCGCACTTGCAAAAACTATAAAAAAAAAATTAAGTGCATACTTTTTTCATAACAATAAAAGTCAATAATTAAACTAAATATTTGACTATTTTTAATAATAATGATAATATTTTGTCATTTTTATTTAATCTATGTTTTCAAAAAATGAATAATAATTCTAGTAATTTTATTATCTTAAGATTAAGAAAAGAAAGTGGGTAATGAACTTATTAAAAATAAAGATGATAAAATAAATTTAATAGGTCCGGCGGGGGGTGTTGGGCAGTACTAACATCCTTCGCCCCCACCCCGTAGTTAAAAATCAGTTTTTCCCTGCATCCGCCCCCAGTTAAATCGGGTTTTCCCGTTAGATTCGAAGCGGGTCCGACCCCACACAATTTTTTTTGGTCATGCCTAGCCATTAAAGACTGTCTTGCCCTGAGTGCTCCCTACTATCTCAATGGTAGGATACGTGAGAAAAGACGTTTCTCGGTCAGAGAGAAGCCAGGGTCAACAGTCTAACACACTACTCCCTATGAAACATGGACTCAACGATCCACCACCGACTAAATGGATAGTTATCATTCCCAAGAAAACACTAGGCCCAAGAGCCCCTATAAATACCTCTTTCTTAACGCGAGAGAAAGAGATCGTATGGCACACAATACACCCCCTCAAGCTACAAAACTTTTTACCTCACGTGAGTTTGCTCTCCCATCATCATAAACACCATCAAACAGGATCTCTCGCCTCTACGGATAAGCCTTAAATCACCATAAAAATATTAAGGTCTCTGGTCACCCTTACTAGCTTAGGGGTACCACACATTTTTACTTTTTTTACAAGTATAATTAGAGTTTGGTCTTACTCATCCTTACAAAACAGACTTTTAATGTGAATAGTGTCACTTTATATAAATTCTTTAAGTGCTTTATCTCTAACCAATGTAAGACTTTGATTTTTCCTTCTGCCTAACACTCTTTTGGATTTGGTACGTGAATATAAATGATGGGCAGTCCATAGTTAGGTTCTGACACCATATTATATATATATATATATATATATATGATGAAATCTCTTTATTACTTCTTTCATTCTTGCTTTACAAGCTAATTCTCTAGATGATCTTTCTGTTAAATTTCTTTTCTGTTTTCAAGTTCATTCTCTAAAGTTTACTCATATGAGTTCTTCAAATTTTTATTCTGATTATTGGTAAGTAAAAAGGTGATAAATCAAACATAGTTTCATATTTTTTAAGAGTAGTTGTAATCCTTTTTACTGCAGCAAATTACATTACATACTTTGAACTCATATTAAGTTTTGTCGCACACGATATTGTACCATTTTTTACCTTGTGAATTGTGGATCATTCTCAAAGTCGCACACGATATTGTATCATTTGTCTCATCAAGTTGATATCATTTTACCTTGTAAATTGGGGATCATTCTCAAATTTAAAACATTAATGTTTGAAAGGAAAAACAACTAAGCTATTTTTTGGATAATAAATTTTCCTAATGGTTGCTAGAGGAACGGACTCATAAGATGAAAAATTAATTTTCTAATAGAGGATCAAATGCCCCCACCAAGTTGTTTTGATTGTTTTTTATAAACTAAAAGTTGGTTTTGTTATTTTCTTTGACCAAATTCAGTCATAAAAGTTTTCTCTAAAACCAACACAGATTTCACTTTAAAATAAATTTACATAAATTCTATTAAAATTTTGTAGTGAAATCCCGTAAACATTAAATCAATAGGACAAAAGTATGTCAAAGAATGTATGGCCAACATTTCTCAATATCAACCTACTCTAGAATTGAACCTTATTTGGAGCTTTTAAAAATATCGAGGTAAAAAATTTATATGATTCTTAAATTTCACATTAAAAGCTTAAATCAAAAGATTAGACACAAAAAACTAAGATATTGTATGTTTTCTATTGTGGCCTCCTTCGGAAACCAGCTTTTCTATAACTAAAACCTACATTCACATTGAAGAAATTATAACTAAACTTTACAGTTGCAGAGAAACTAGATTTTCTATACACATGAACTAAACACTGGCAGTGTTCACCAACAAGGGTTTTTCTCTTGCCGAAATCAATCTTGCCTGAAAAATAGAAGAAAATAAAAATATCAGAGACAATAGTAAAATGACTTCAAATCAATTGAATAATGCACGCATAATTAACTAGCATTTTTTTAAGTTCGTAGATCTAGTGAACATCTCATTTAATCCAACAATTTGGCTCTATAATGCAACTATGCTTACAGTTACAGTTGTGAACTCTAGAAACAAGAAACTAGAAGTGTTATAAAAGCAACATTACTCATAATTTACGATGAAATATGGAAACAACAAAGTCGATATAATTTGTTATTGGTTATAACAAAATTTGTGCAATACAAAATTAGAGACAAATATGAGGCAGGAATAACATACGTTTTTCTTTTTATAGTAGGCTGAAACCGTGATTTTGTTGTAATTCTAAGTATAAGTTTTGCCAAAATCACTACGATTTTGCCAAAAGTAGCCCAAAAAGACTTAGTACTTTATCTATCTTGCAACACTAACCACCCGAAAGTGTACTTGCATGAAGTGGTGCAATCTGTAATACAGTAAAGTGCAACCAAACAAAATCAAAAGATAGATAGTGCAGAGACATGTTGTATGTTGTGTTACAGAACATCTTGACAGCCTGTACCTCTATCAACCACACACACAAAAAAAACTACATTTATTTTATCACTTAACTAATGAGCTTAAGGAAGGAAAATAAGTGGCTTAACTTAAGTCACTGCAATTCAGATTATTAAGGTAGTACATTTTTTTGAGAGGGATCAACATTAAATCAATTTTGCTAGAGATAATGGCAAGAACATAATCCCCAAAGTCGTACGCTTTCAAATTCAGACAATCAAACTCCATCTATGTCCTTTATTCCTATCATGTTTAAACAAAGTTTAAATGACCTCAACTCAATTTGGATGATTTTTTCTATTACAAAATACCAAAACTAATAATGACATATTTCCAACAAAAAAAGATAAACAGTAAATAGAACTCTAAATCACCAAATTTAGAAAACATAATTTCTTTTAATGAAAAATAAAAGTTTCTGTACTCACCAAGAAAGCTTCAATCCTTGAAAATGACTTCATCAGCTATATCCATCAACGGCTCAAGACATTCCGGCGAGAATTTCCTCGCAAAGAAATACGAGTAGCTTGAATTGGATCGCCTCAGCTGACGAACAAGCTCCGGAGAAACCTCGGCCGGAGTATAAAGATGGGGATGCCCATCCCAACAATCAGTCCAGTTAACTCTAGTAAGTGTAAAACCAGTGCAGCCATTTGGATCCTCCATTGACAAAAGAGTTGGAAAGTAATGTTCTTCTGGATAACATGAATACACATTTATACAAGGAATCTGAAATTTCCTCCATAGTTTTTGTTCTCCCACCACAAACCTTGCATGTTTCCGGTTCAGCGTGAAGAACTGTGAACCCACGCGAAAATCCTCGAACACAATTTCCGGCAACAATGCATTCTCACCGCGAGCATTATATCTGTCATTGAGATTGGGATCCTCAGAGAGAATCTCAATGAAGCTGGGGTATGGGTATGTAAAGTTATTATAGTTAGCAAAACTCTCTAATAACTTTAACTGATTGGTAAAAAGAGAGTTATAAACGAATCGAAACGACAACAGCGGGATACAGTGTTGGGAAATTAAGGTAAAGTATTGATTGAGCGGATCATCTAAGAGGGCAGACGCTAGCAGACGTCTGGCTGCCGAGATGAGTGTTGGGGAGGCCCGCTGGGTTATTTGAGAAGAGATGAAACGGTTATGGAAAACTCCGCCGGGTGAGGCGACGGAGGAAGTGGGGTCTGCGTGGATGTAGATGTTGAAGAGATGGTTGTTACCAGCGAAGAATTTTTCCCATAAAGGTGCGAAGGAGAGGTTTGAGTTTGTGAGGAAGAGGAAAGCGATTTTGGGTTTAGGGTTTGTGAGGGTGGATAGGTGGTTTGTTGTGTGGGTGGCGCGGTGGAAGAGGGAGAGGTCGGCGGCGGAGACGGCGGCGGGGGTGGAGGAGGATGAGGAGAAAGGGGAGTAAATTTGGAAGATGATTTGTTGAGAGAGAAAGAAGAGGAGAAGGAGAGAGAGGATGAGAGCTGAAGAGACAAGAATGGGTGATGACAACATTGGATTCGATAATGTTTTTGTGTTTTTTTGTTGGGTTTAATGGGTTTTGCAGCAGTTTTCAGAGAATAAAAAATAAAAGAAGGAATGAATGTAGTGGAGTGTTGGAGAGTGGAAAAGGAAGATGAAAAGACAAAGGGTTTATTTGGGATTTTTTATTTTGTGTGTTGTTATTTCAGTATTTTAAGATTGTTAATTAATTCTGATGGAGCAAATTTTGCTAATTAGATAAATGGAGTCAATCTGATTGTAATAATCTTTGTTCAGATTTTATTTATATTTAAGGTTTTTATTTTGTCGAATAGTACTCTATAAACTATTGTCAGAAAAAAAAAATTATCAGAATAGAATACGGAATCAAGAAGGACCACAAAACTAAAAAAAATACTACCAATAGATATTTATAGTTAATAGCAGATCAATTAATTTTATAATTTGATAAATTAGCGAATCAAAGGAAATTTTTAATTAAATAGAAGAAAAAATTATAAACTAAAAGCTAGAAGCTTAAACTAAAAAAATACAAACTAAAAACTAAATAACACTTGCTAAACATAATTTACTAAACATGATTTTTTAATTAAAGTATTATATAATTTGTCTTAACAAAGAGGTGTGGTGGGGATGTGGAACACTATAAGAGGAATGAATGAGCTTATGAGCCAATTAAGAAATTAACAGTTACAATACTTTTAAATACTAGAAGGATATTCTTAATTAATAAGTTAGTGATCTCATTATCATATTAAATTATATTATTAAATTAATTTTTATTTGATAAAAAAAATACATTGGTAAATACATATAAGAGAAATTTAATATACATGTAAAATTAAAGATATCAAAATATATTAAACATTACCAGTAATATATATAAGTTTTATAATGATACATGAAATAATGGCATTGAAATTTTAAATTCAATTATATTAATTTAAAATAATAATAAAAATAAATTTATTATTTAATATTTTATAATAAAACTTCAATATTATTACTTATTTTCTTCTTTTTGATTGATTTATTTGAATTCCCTCCGACATTATCAATGTTATTTTAAAATTCATCATAAGGTATGTAACTAAATTGTTATTCAAAAATATTAAACATTGCATTTTAGCGTGAGTTTATGTAAATAATAATCTAATGCAAAAACAATATATATATATATATATATATATATATATATATATATATATATATATATATATATATATATATATATATATTTTTTTTTTTTTGTGTGTGTGTGATTTTTTTTATCAGTTAAAAGGTTTAATTGACTATGGCCACTCTAATCGACTAAAATTTAAAAGTAGTTTCTATGCGATGGGAAGGTACACAATCTGTGATATCTAATTTCATTTTAATCATCTTAAATATTGAATTAATTTGAGTGTTAATCGTGCAGATCCACACCGCACCTCCGTAAAGGAGATCAGAACCACCACTCAAGACCTCTCTTTATTTATGGTTCTTTTGTGAAGCTTAAACATCCATCTTTGGTTCCGGGAAGGAACGATTGTGCCGTCTGTGAGAATCGACTTCTGATTCCTACGATTTCCACAAAGAATCATGCTCGCTTCGCAAACGCCATCGGACTAATTCATAAATTCCAAATTTGGATTTTGGTGGTTCATATCCAAATCTTTGATTTTCCAGCTTACAACCTCCTCAGGGCACCAAGTCCAGGGCTAATCAACCTTTGATTCCTATGTTTTCCTTCTTCGCCTTTCACGACCTTCTTAGATCTCATAATTGAGAAATGTTCAGAGGAGAACGCAGAGATCTATCACGATCAATCTAATTGACTACCGCTTTCATTCTAGTCTACCGAAGACCAGATCTCTGATTTCCTCGAGAACTCTGCAAATTAGAGAGAGAAAAATATTCCTAGACACAGGACTAGGGTTACGTCAGGGTCTAAAGGTAACTTCCATGAAGACCGGACTATGAGTAAGCTTAGAAGCCATTTTCATCTTATCCCCCTCGGAGAGATTCTAGACGAAGGATAAATTTGATGCCAAGATAATAACAACAGCCTTCTCAGGTGTGCGTGGAAGTCGTGAAGAGAAAATATTCAGTATCTTTATGAAAGGAGTCCCCTCCCGAAAACAACATCCTCAACGACACGAGTTCGCTTCGGAGAAGCCTCGTCCCGGGGAGATTATTGTCCTTCATCCCAAGCCCTTTTGGTTGAAGCTAAAGGCGAAGTTGGTTCCTCCATGGTCAAAGAGGTTGTGGTGTCCATGATATCCACCTCATATATAGGAGTCGAAGCTTCTACAACCAATATAAGAGTAAGGGGAAAACATAAGTATCAGTATTCACCGCAGTTCGAATACCTTATGCATCTGTAATGCGGTGGGACATATTCAACTTGCTTTGTCCATGCTATATGCAAAATGCTATCACGTTTGTAAAAAAAAATGAAGACTTCGCTCTCACCAAAAATCCCCCTCCTCTCCTCAGATTAACTACACTCAAGAGGGCGTGAGTGTCAAATCACTTTTTCCTCACTTCGGTAGGGGACACCTCACCAAGACCGAACCCTTCCTCAAAATTGAGTCCCTTAAAACAAGATTGAATTTTCTCCTTCATTGTTACCTCGTCAGGAGAAAGAGAACCCGACTGGATACATTAAGAAAGAGAACCCGGTTAAAGTGGATCTTAAACCAATACGTCGAATACAAAACTCGACGATATTAAAGAGAATTAGTGAGGTGTAGTAAAAAGCAGAATGAGTTGTAGGGGTGAGGGGATTCACTAATAGGAAGTGTCTCAAGAAATCGTCCCTATCAAGAATAAATGAGCCAAACCAATGGATGATCTGGTGAAGTTAAAGAAGCCCTTAGTTACTAAATTTATTTGGAGATGTGCGCCTTAGACGAAAAAGATCTAAACATAAGTCGAGAGAGGGCTCCAAAGATTTATACTTAGCACACAGTTGAAATACCCTTATATACGCCCAAGACCCCAAATGAATATAGGAAGGAACAACTTTTAAATTATTTAGGACGACTATCTCAAATTAAGAAAAGGTATCCAAAATCATACTCTTTTAAATAAGCACTCGTGAAATGGGACCATGCGGTCATCGAAAAAACTACATATCCTCTTTTCTCCTGGCATCGGATGAACCGACCTCTTCGAAGGGTCACCGACCGTAATGTCAACATCTCTCAGGATGGTCTCAGTGCTCAGAATCGAGGAAGTTCCCACTACTTTTGCATTTACCTAATCATACATTAGTGCACTCAGTTGATGTCGAAGGTTCAAATGCCCCAACACATCACCATAATTAGGCTCGTAACCTAAGGTCCACATGCAAGTATGAATGGAATCTCTATCAAGGCCCCTCCTTTGTAGATTGAATTGTATCTCCTCTTCCGACAAGGTATAGGGGGGGGGGGGGGGAGGGCTCAACGCAATTGGTTTTCCCGCAACCATTTAATATAAGGACATCTAACGACCCAGAAGAAGAAGTTTCTCCTTCCAGGAAAGGCTAAAACATCCATTTTGACCCGGAGTCATCATATATTATTATAACCGTTGGTCATACGTGATCAATGCTAAAAGAAGGGTGAAGAGAATTAGAGGATGACCTAGATGAGATGTCCACTTCAAAATCTCTCACCGGGTTAGCATTATTGTTTCTCATTTTGGCGAGATAAAATAGAAGATGCTGAAAAGCGGAGTGAGAATGACACCTTGTTAAATAACGTTAACAAAGAAGGAATAATGAAAAAGGCAAAAGTTTAAGCAAAACTCTGAAACACTTTTAGTAATGTTCTCGGGGAAAAAAAGGAATGAAGACGTTTTTTTGGAAAAATAACTAAAAGTTTGAAAGTTGAAATGTTGCAAAACCTCCAACTATTCAACTCTCTCTATTGATAAGCAATGACAGTTGAAGAATAAGACCGACGATGGACAGAGATCACAAGATCAACAACTACAATTCCACTCAAGAAAATACTCCAAACTCAAGTGCACTCAAGCACTCATCACACCGTAGTTGGTCAAATCATTGCACGTGTTAGGAATGGGTGTCTAAGCATCTCAAGGATAAAATTGCATTAAATGCACTTGTTCCCCATTACTTTTCAAAAAACGGATTCCAAACGATTCAATTATACTTTACACCGGACTACGATATAAAGGTCGGTCAATGATACTTAAGGCTTACCTTGACTGCTTCAATGCTCAATAAATCCTTGGGGGAAACTGTTCTGAACCGGTCAAAAGGCTCAACCGACCAAGAAACAAACCATCAAAGGTTGACTCTAATCGACCCGAATATAAAATATTCCATGCGATTGGAAGGTAGACAATGTATGATATCCAATTTCACTTTATTCATCTTACATTTTGAAATAACTTAGACGTTAGAGTGCTAGCCATACTGGTCCACCTCGCACTGCCGTAAAGGAGATCAGTGCTAACATTCAAGACCATTATTATCAAACTCTCTTTATTTCTAGTTCCTTTGTGAAGTTGAAATATCCATTTATGTTTCCCGAAAGGGATAATATATATAATATATATGAGGTGTTAAATATTGAATGATAAAAATATATATATTTTTTAAATAATAAGGATATATATTGAAGAAAAAGTAACAAGGTAAAAGCTACAAATAGCTTTTGAGAAAAAGGGACAAACTAGTTTTAAAAATTAAAAGTTAAATAACACTTGTTAAACAATGTTTTTTTTATCAAAGTGAACCAAAAAGTTAAGACACTATTTTGATAAAACTAGTTAATAGTTAATAATTGATAGTTGATGGTTAATAGTTGATAGTTAATACTCGATGATTGATAGCTGATAAATTAATTTGAGTGTTTGATTATTTTAGGTAATAAATACAAAATGACATAAAAAGACATTCTTAATTAAAAAATGAGTGTTTCACTATTATATTATATTATTAAATTATTTTTTATATGATAAAAATAAATATATTAACAAAAAAATATAAAATATTTTAATATATATGAAAAATTGAAGATAACCTGAAAATATAAATTTAATAAGATACATAAAATAAATATTGTAATTTTCAATTTATTTATATTAAAAGAATAAAAATGAGTGTATATTAAAGGAATAAAAATGAGTGTATATTTACGATGCAGTATCCGTTCTGTATTAAAGGAATAAAAATAAAGTTAGATTAAGAGACACATTTGTCATGAAATGAGTGTGTATAGTATAGTAAAATTGAAGAAAATAATGTAGTATGACGATAAGAACAAGTGATTTATTTTCTTCCAAATGAATGGCTAGGCTGGAAAGGTGGTGGACAGTGGGAAATATCCAAATGGTGGGGAATGATGGAAGCATTTTAACATTTTAACAAAATTTTCTGTTTCATGTCATTTCCTATTCATCAAGGTGACCACTTCCACACGTATTCAATTGCGATGGATATCAGTACATTATTGACTCTGTGTTAGTATTGATTTTAGTTATTCTATTTCTTTCAAATTATGTGTTTCTTTTCTTTTCTTTTTTAATTATTTAAAAGAAGAATTATTAGTTATGTTGTTTTTAATAATAAAGTGAATTTTATTTAATAAAATACGTTTATTAATAAGTATTATTTGAGTAGTTAGATGAATTATCAATTCAATAAAATAAATAAATAAATAGATACAAGAAACGATAATAAGCACTTTATTTGGATGTAAACATTTGCCCCACACATTAAGAAATTAAATAAGAAAAATATCATATCTTTGAATTTGTGCACTCAATTTCTTAAAAGATTTAAACATTAGTATGAATTTAATAGAAAAGTGTTATTTTCATATTTCTTAACGTGTCTGATTAAAATATAAGTTAACATGATTTGACATTTAATTCATATTTATATACAAACAATTCAAAGGATGAAGTATGAAGTATGATTTACTTTCAATTTTTATATTTGGATTGTTATGTTTTCTATTAATCATTTTATCTACGTTGATCCATGTTTAAGAAATTGTAAAGTGGTATATTATGAGTCTAAGTCTTCGAATTATCAACAATCTCAATTCACTTACCCCCTATCACTTGAGATGTACGAAGAGGACGAAAAAGAAGATAGGCGAGGCGAAACATGTGACAATCGTAAGGGAGAACTTGCCCCATCTTGCTACATTTAGTGGAGCGGGGTCATGTAAATCGTTACTAAGATTATAGCATCAATATCTAACCTATTTCGCTAGTCACAGCTTGTAATATTTTGGCCATGAGTCATCCGCCACAAGACGGAAGAGAACAATGTCATGTAAGTCATACCTAAGAATATAGCCTTGAGACTTATGTTGAGTATGCGGTGTTGGAAAATGGTGTCCTAAACAATGAGGATTGGAATAATACCAAGTGTTTTGTGAAATCTCAAAGTTGTTATTTTTGAATTCACTAAGAAGGTGGCAGGTTCAACTTATGTAACATCTTCTACATATTGGAAGGCATGCTTGTCAAAAGTATAGATGCGTGACACTCTTATGCAAGTAGGGGTGGCCAGAGACTTTAAGAAAATATGGTGGTTTTAAGGCTAGCTCATGGTTGTGAGAAACCTTGTTTTGAGGTGATTGCGGTAAAGGAAGAACATGCTCATGTAGGATGAGAAGCTTTGTATCTTTGAGGTATTCAATGTGTATGACTCAATTATCCCTTTATTCCTCGGATTGGGGTATTTATAGAGGCTTATAGGTCTGGATTCTAGGTATTTTTGGGAATTATAATCGTCCATCTAGTAGTGGCAGTGGACCGTTGACTCAATTTTCCTAGGGACATGTGGGTTATTCCCGTGACTCCTCTTCTGCACTTCCTTTGCCAGGACACGTCAATTCTCACATTTCCCTATACTGGGTGAACGGGAGTGTTGTGGGTGGTACCATATGTAACACCCTGTATAATACATCTCTAATATAATATCATACAATGTTTAGTGGTAATGATACAACATAAGTGCCTAACTGCATCATTTAATGATAAATATCTTTAATGCAAATGTTCAAAATGATTTTTGATGCAAAATATTGTTGATGTAAATGCTAATATGATTTTAATGCAAGAAATTAAATGATGATGCATGAATTAATGATTGATGCACATGGATGCAATGAACATACAAAATAAAATTAAACTGGTGCATTGAATGATGAATGATCAAAGCATGAGATGCATAAACGTATCACATACATATATACATTTCAAACATACAATATTTTAGGCATTTTGAATAATTACAACTATGTATACACAAAAAGAATAAAGAAGGGTTGGAACGATCATACCAATATAGACGATCTAGGCTTAACTTGCTGCACACGAAAAGGGTTAGTAATCAACCACAAGAATATAATAAGTGTAAATATGATCAATCATATACTAAATGGATACAACTTCCTCTTGCACGTCTGAAGAATACTATTAGACTCTTATTCATAAGGCTTCAGATAAACTTTGAACGATAATGGTTTGATTATTATTGATCGACACATCTTGTCAATCATGAATAACTGATGCAACTATTTGACGATCATTAACATTTCAAGAAACACATTTATACCCTTGAATCTTTTGTAATTGTTGAAACTCTGGATAATCATTTCCAATAGTCACAAACTGCCTTCATCTTCTTTTTATGATAACCTTGAAAGAATAGGTCACTTAGAAGATTCTATTTGTTTCTTTCTTCTATCTCTCAAAAACTTTAAGCATGTTGTCATATGAATGCATGTCCATATTTAAGCAGGTTTTCAGTTACAGTGCACATACCTCAAAATATTGTCAGTTCAATCATGGATGAATCAAAACTTAGAAAATATCTTAAATACAATTAATGTTTGAAAAATATACTAGTAAGGTTTTATTTTAAGTTAATTTATGTAATGCATGCAATTGAATGATCAAACATTAGGAAATCATTGTAATATAATTGGAATTCATTGAATTGCATAAGCTTCCAAACAGATAAAAAAACTCGTTTAGGATCAAAGGAACCATATCCTCAAATTTGGAGTCGCAATACTTTGATCAAAATCCCCACTCGGATATCAATTGTTAGGTAAAAATATGGACACATAGAGGTCTAAAAGGGGGGTTGAATATATCTATCCCCAAAAAGACAATTTCAAAAACATTTTAGGTCTCATAAATGAAATCATAGGTTTTAGGAAATGTGGAAGCAAAACACAGCTGAATTAAACCAACTGAATTATTATAAGATATCACTAAGAACTTGATTACTTATAATGTAAGTCAATTACAAGATAACCCAATCCTCTTTAAACAAAGCGATTTAAAAATACTTTACATAGATGTTCTTTCAAGACATAATTGAACTTATGATGATCCAATAAGACTTATGTATTGCATACCTAAGCTTCCACATTAAATCTTTATAAGTACGGTATAATTTAAATGACATAAAAATGATGCAATAATTCATTAACGCAATGGAAATATTAAGGAGTGCTAAAAATTAAAAGAGATAAGAGAGGAGAGAAAAGATACACAAAGATATATAGCGGTTCTGCGTTCGTCCTCTCTTTTCCTACTTCACTCTTCAACGGTGTTAAAGAACCATTGGTAAATAATCAGGATCTTTCATTATTTTAATAAGTTTGATACAAGCATTTTAATTACAATGAAATATCACACAATAATTCCTTCTGCTGATGCCAACACTCAAACTGCTAAAAAAAAAGATTCCCAAATATCTTGATTCAATAACCTTGTTATCCACAAAAATTATGCTCCAAGTCTTCGTGTGTGGCAATCCAACTGATCCCAACAATTTCTTGTCCAAGCAATTTCCATAGCTAAGCGTTGATTGGACAAATCCCAACTTTGTCTATGACCAACATTTCCATAATCTCACCAAAGTTGGACAACTTCCAACTCCACCTTACGAACAATTTGTACCAGGCTTCTCCAAAGTATTCCATGGATTATTCTAAAACTCTCTTCTTGGTAGATACCAATAAGAACCAAACAACATTCAGTAAATGATACTTGCACCTGTTACAAACAATAAACTTCACATCAAAATATTAGATACCCTAATGTACCATTAGTCTCCCTCAAAACTCAATCTTTAGAGATGAAGGTACTCAACAATAGAAAAAGGCTAAGGATGAAGATAAGTGCCAAGGAATTTCACAAACACTCTAAATCACAAGGTGTTAGTCAAGGAATTAGATGTAGGTGAAAGAAGAACACACACACACACACACACACAAGATTCTCTCAAATTTCTACATAAATGGGTCTTGGAAATTGATGGATATCACGAGTTTGATCAATCATGAATCACTACAAGAATAATCAACTCACCCTCTCTCTAATTTCCTCAAAACAACAAATTGCAAAAGAATAAAGGACAACAAAAAGAAGTGAATTTTACAAGAATTAAGACTCAAAAAGTTGTTCTAGAAAACAAGAGAAAAATTAAAGGTGTTAGGAATATACACACTAAAGAAGAAAAGATAAATTGATATTTTGTCTCTTTTTGGTTTTTCCCAAAGATTTCACTAATTTTTTTTCATCAACGAAACAACTATTTAAATGTAAGATGGAAAATTGGGTTTGTGAAGCCATGATTTGAGTCAGGAAGAAACCATGATTCGAGTCCAAGGTGTTATGATTTGAGTCAAGTTAAATTCATTATTCAAGTTAATTTAAACAGAGCCAAACCCTAGATTCATGGAGGATTATGGTTTGAGTCAAGTACATTTTGTTATTCTAATCAAATCATCCAGAGGAAAATCCAAATTTTTACAAGGTTCTTGATTCAAGTCACTTAACATCTTGATCTAAGAGTTCTAACTTGTGATTCAATCAAGCTCTGATGAAACGACAAAACCAATTTACTAGGCTAAAAAAGGAACACTATCATGGATCAACTCTCTATTTTTATTGAGTAATGAAAGGTCTTAATGGTACAATGATAGATAACCGAAGCAAATACGTTATAACTCAAATGCGAATAAAATACAAACACACAAATGATTGGATGATAAGAAATTACAAATAAGCGGACAAATTATAACATATACACTCAAATTGAGAAAAATATCAAAACAAAGAATATGATACCATATGCTAACGTGATTGCACTTTTAGTTTAAATTTTTTTTTCTTCATATTTTATTCAATCCAAACACATAGTAACTCATACTATCATACCTTAACATCAATTAACATATTAACAAACCCATTCTAATGAACCCCGACATCAAAATATCATGAATTAATATCATGCAACAACAACAACAACATAACTTCAACACATACTCACACAACATCAATATAACAACAACACAACATCTATGCAAGATCAACACAATATAACATAATGGATTAACAACAACAACATGCGACATAGCAAGAATCATACTTCAAATACCAATTTCACAAACAAAGAAAGAAATCACAAAACCCTAAAACTCAATTCCCTACCAATTTTCTCCCCTAATATATAGCAAATAGGAACCCGCCTTATGAGAGGAATATGATGACAAATTGAGATGAGGTGAGATGATGATTTTCTTTCCAACTCTTTCTCTAACCACTTCTTCTTCCTTAGTGAGCTGCTTCTTCTTCTTCTTTTTCTTCTTCTTCTTTTCTCTTCTTTCTTTTCCTCGTCTCTTCTTTCGCTTTTCTTACTAACTTTGAAGAAAATGAAGAAAAGGAAATTTGGTAGAAGATATTTAGAAAACTTGTTTGTCCTCTAGTGGCAGCAATTTAAGCAATGTACATTCTACCCTTGATAATTCCTTCAAACTCCTAATCCATCCATCCTTACTAATTAGTAATGGTTACATGAGTGTTTTCTACTCTAAGCTTCTTTTAACACACTAATTATCCAATTTGTCCCACTTAATAAGGAAATTAGCATTTAAGAGAATATGGGATATAACACCATCCTTCTTACGGGCGATGGGATTCCACCTCCCCTTGTAGGTGACATGATCCCCTCGCCCTTTATGGGCCCTTTGAAAATATATCTCTACACATTCCCTAAAGCACAAGGGTTTGATAAAGGGTGAGGTGCTTAATTGATTTACTTGTCATGGGAGTTTATTTGATGACACCAAAAGCTAAAACAAGTCTGATGAGACTCTAAGTTGAGTCCCTCGGGCAAGACTTCGGTCGAGTCCTTTAGGCAAATCATTTGAGTTAAGTCTCTCAAGTCAAACTTCTATCGAGACCCTCAAGCAAGACTTTTGAGTAAGTATCTCGGGATAAACTTTGGTTTATACCCTTAAGCAAGACTTTTGAGTTAAGTTTCTCGGCCCAGACTATAGTCGAGACCCTCAGGCGAGACTTTAGGCTGAACCTTGTCTGATGAGACTCTAAAGTCCCCCAGGAAAGGCATTAGATGTGCTAATTTTGATGGGACTCCAAGTATAATTGACGATATTATACATTGAGCATACCTAATGAGACTCTAAGTCCCTTCGGAGAGATTACATATTGAGCTTTTGAGATGAGAATCTAAGTCACTTAGGCGAGGCGTCGAGTCTGTCAGGAAAGACTTCAACCGAGATCTTTCGGTAAGACTTTTAAGTTAAGTCTCTCGAGCCAGACTTTTGTAGAGTCCTTTCAAGAGAGACTTTATGTTCAACATTGTCTAACATGACTCTAAATTACTCCAGGAGAAGAGTTATATGAGCTTGTTTTGATGGGACTTCAAGTCCCTTATGCGAGATTATACATTGGGCATGTTTGGTGAAACTTTAAGTCCCTCAAGTGAGATTCTATGTTAAGCTTATCTAATGAGACTCTAAGTCCCTCAAGTGAGGTTATACGTTAAGCCTGTTTGATGATACTCTAAGTCCCTCAAGTGAGGCATTGAGTCTCTCAGACAGGACTTCATTCAATATCCTCAGTCAAGACTTTTGAGTTAAGTCTCTTAGGTTAGACTTTGGTTGAGTCCCTTAAGGAGAGAATTTAGGAAAGACCCTGCCTGATAAGATTCGAAGTCCCTCCGGTGATATTATACATTGATCTTGTCTAATGAGACTCTAATTCTCTTAGGCTAGGTGTTGAGTCTCTCAGGAAGGACTTTGGTCGAGACCCCCAGAAAAGACTTTAGAGTTAAGTCTCTCAGGTCAAACTTTGGTCGAGTCCCTTCAAGTGAGACTTTAGGCTTAACCTTGTCCGATGAGACTCTAAACCCACTCAGAAGAGATTATACATTTGGCATATCTGATGAGACTCTAAGTCTCTCAGGAGATATGTTGAGTCTCTCGAGCATGACTTTGGTCGAGACCCTTAGGCAAGACTTTTGAGTTATGTCTCTCGGGTCAAACCTTTGTCGAGTCCCTTCAGCTAATACTTTAGGTTGAACCTTGTCTTATGAGACTCTAAAGTCCCCTATGTGAGATGTTAGATGAGGTAATATGTATTACCCTTAAGGGTGGCAAAGAGCTTTTTGTGGGAGTCTAGTGTATTTGTATTGTCTTGAGAGGCTGCAAGGATCTTCTTGTAGAAGTCCAACATGTTCGTATTACCTTGGGAGGTGGAAAGGATCTTCCTGTGGAAGTCCAATACATTTTTATTGCCTTGAGAGGCGACAAGGATATTCCTATAGAAGTCAAGCATACATAAAAGTAAAACCAAAGTATTCTCCTTTCTCATAAACATTCAAAAATCCATACATAGGTGGGTGACATGCCCCCCTGAAAATTCATAAATAAATTAACAATAATAATACTTTAAATGGATGGAGTTACAAGTTCTAGGGATGAGTCTTCCATCCAATTCTTATAGCTTGTATGCTACATTTGGAAACTTCTAAAATATGTGATATGGCCATTCCTAGCTAGGCTTCAATTTTCCCTATTGCGCAGGCAAAACCACTTGTCTTAGCACCAAGTCCTATTATAGAATTTCCCTTGGCATTACTTTAGAGTTGTATCTTTTGGTAGCTCTTTATTTGGAGGAGAACTCCCGAATATGGGTGATGTTTCTTACTTCATCGATAAATTCTACAACATACTGTAGACCAATATCATTCACTTCTCAGTTGAATTGAGAGCCCCACCATGATGGCATTTCAACCTCTATGGCCAACATAGCATCTGCCCCATATACCACAGTGAAGGGAGTTTCCTTAGTTGTTAAGTGGGATGTGGTATGGTATGACCATAATATTTCATTGAGTAATTCATCCCACAACCCCTTGGCGTTATCCAGCTTCTTTTTTATCCCTTTTAAGATCAACTTGTTCGCCAAATATGCTTTTCCATTTTCTTGGGGATGGACAACATAGAAAAACTTCATTTGTACACCCATTCACGGTAAAACTCACTGAAAGTGATGCTGGCAAGTTGTGTTTCATTCTTGGAGATAATGACACTTGGCAAACCGAACTCGCATATGGTTTTTTGTTAATAAAAACAACAAACTCTTTCTATTGTAATTTTGGCGATGGCCTCCTCCTCTATCTACTTTGTGAAGTAGTTTATCCCCCATGATTTATAGTTTTAGTTACCCAGGTGTCAGGGGGAACAAGCCTATAATGTTTATTCTCTACTAGTAAAAAGGCCAAGGGGATGCCATGGAGTAGAGTAGATCATTTGGGATGTGATACAGGTCAGTGTGTCTCTGACATTGGTCACAGTTCTTGACAAACGGCACACTGTCTTTTAATAGGGTGGGACAATATTTTCCTACTCTAAGTAGTTTGTAGTCGAGAGCCCTGCCTCTAATGTTGTAAGTTTATAGTGTAACCAAATAGAGGTGAATTAGGTTTAACAGTATTTTCTCGATCGTAGACGATGGTTCGTGTGTTCTTATTTTTCCTTTAAATTTTTTATGAACTTGAAAAGTAAAGTGCAGAAAAATAAATATTGAAATGTAAAGAACACAAGATATATCCTGGTTCCCTTTTCCAAACAAGGATACTGTAGTCCCCCACACCCTGTGAGAGATTTCACTATGTTAGAAATGTTACAGAAGATCCACATGACTCTCTTAACTTTCTAACACATTCACAAAGGTGCCCCTACCTTGTGTTATTACAAAGACAGTGAGAAAGAACCATACTTTATCTCTAACACTTTTGTTACCAACAACCTGGTATACAAGTTACAGAATATTGATACAATGTTACAACATATTTGAATTGGAAATATAAGTACAGTAGAATTTTGATAACACAACAAAATTATAACAAAGTTGTTCTTCCCTTTCAACTATGACAATTCAAATATCCACTTTAAGTGCCTAATAACTTCATTCTGATAAATATAAAAATTTATGCCTAAAGTTCTTGGAAAATAATGTTGTAATAATGAATTGATTTTTTTTGAAAATATTTGAAAGAGATAAGTTGAAAAGATATAAGTTGAATTTTATAGTACCAAGAAACCTCTTGGAAATCATGGCCATATTTAAGAAAATAACTTGAATAATCATGCATTCTTTTGGAAAAGATGTATTGAAAAAGTGACATGAAAAGGTACTAAGAACAATAAGAAAAATTCAAAGTTTCATCTATGACAATCAATTGCACAATCCATACAATCAATTGTATCAAGTATAAGTTTAAAAAATTGCAATATGACAAATGATTGCACATCTCATTCAATCGATTGTCACAAGTTTAAATTTTAAATTTTTGTTGAAAATTGGAATGACAATCGATTGCACATCCCATTCAATCGACTGTCACAAAAAGTATTTTGAAAATTTACTAAGTTAAAATGAAATTTCAAAAGATTTATGCAATATACTTAAAGAATGGTTAGAGATGAAGTATGCTTGAGCGCATAGCCTATAGAAAATGAATAACATATTTGTACCTTGATACACAAGTAATCATTGGTCTTGATTAAATTATCTAATGAAGCTTGAAATCTTTTAAACTTGACTTGAGCAAAGATCTTGATCTTCTTTCCACACATTTGTCTTCATAAAAACAAAGAACCAAATAGAAGCTTGTCTTCACAAATGTGGCTACCACATGCTCCTCGATGAACTTCAATGGTAACTAAGGTGACTTTTTGTTCCCCTAGACACTATAGCATTAGGGAGGCTCATCCCATCTTATATAGTTTTCCCACAAGGAGAGCATACTCTCCGACCTATTTTTAGACCTTATTTGCCTCCCTTTCATCTTCAGGGAGTTTATCCTCTTGTAGATAATGCAGTATGGGTAACATACACCATGTGTCATGGATACATATATGGTATAGCTCTTGTTTGCCTCAATACTGGGGGCAGCGAGAGTCTTTTGTATTAATGTTTGATTAAACCTTCTCGTCTTTGTGTTGGCGAGTTTATAAAGAAGGTCTCCTCTGAACTTTTGTTTCTTGGGCATGTACTTTACTTAAAAATATTTAACGTGTGTCAATAAATATTGTACCTTGTGGAGATATCACATGAGTTATGGTCATTTCGAGTGGTACTCCTGGAGACTTAATTGGAGACCAATTGGGAATCACTTTACACCTTTAATCTGGATGCACCCATTTCTAGGGAGTGGACCATGTCGGTGATGAGAGCTTCATATTCGTCCTGGTTGATGCTAGCTCTGAATTCGAATTTTTATGTTGGAGGCTTCATCGACTAACAAGGCACATTCTAAGGGCGCCTCTTCATCCATCAGCGAACTGAATTCCACCAAAAAAATCTACCAAACTTGGGATTTAATGCTTCCCTTTGGGACATATTGGATGTCAACTGTGAAAATCTATTGCCCAAGATACCATCCTTCCCGCCAAAAATCGAGCTTCTTGAGGACTTGTCATACGGGGTAGTTGGTTTTTAGAAATTATTGATGACCTTGAAAATAGGGTCGGAGGTCAAAGCTAGTTTCTCATTCTTCTGGTAGCGTACCTTAGCGCCTTTGAACATTTTCTTATGAAATACATGGGCCACTCTGTCTTGCATGTCTCTTGGACGAGTACTGAACTCATCATTCCGTGATAGAAAGGTAGATGAGCAAAAACGACCCCTCTTTTGGGTGAGTGAGGATAGACGGTGAGGTGGGGAAGGTATTTATTCTTGAGAACGCTTCCTCGCATTCCCGTGTCCACTTGAAATTTTCATTATTTTTAGGGTGGCGAAGAATAGAAAGACCTTGTCCCCCAAACAAGAGAGGAAGCAAGATAAAGTTGTTAGGTGGGATGTTAGTTGTTGCACGTCTATGATATTGGTGGGGATATTCATGTCAATGATAGACAAACACTTATCTGAGTTTTCTTCAATGCCCTTCTTCATTAACATGAATTCGAGGATCTTTCTTGCTTACACCCCAACATACCATTTGACGGGCTTCAAACGCATGTTGTATTTCCTAATTGGTTTTAGGACGCCCTTCAAGTCTGCTTCATGGTTATTCCCTTCTGTGATCATCACTATCATGTCATAAACATAGACTTCTAAGTTCCTCTCTGTCTAGTGGGAGAATATGGCGTCCATGGGTCATTGGTAGGTGGTGCTTGCATTCTTGAGGCCAAAGAGAATGACATTATAATAGTAGTAGTTGTGGTTCGACATAAACATTTTTTGGGTGCGTCAAGAGGGTTCATATTAATCAGTTTGTACCCTGAATAGGCATATATAAAGCTCAATGTCGTTTAGCCCGATGACCCATCAATCAGGCGCTCAGTATCTGGAAGGGGATATTGGGGTCCTTGGGACATACCATATTGAGGTCAGTGAAGTCAATGCACATGAACCAATATTTTTATGCTTTCTTCAGCAACACTACATTGCCTAACTAGGTCTGGTATTTTATTTATATGGTGAAAATAGCATTTGCTTGCTTGTTTAACTCCTCGTCAATGATGGTCCTCTTCTCCTCGTCAACCTTATTATTGTTGGTGTAAGCCCTAAAGCCCAATACTTTTGGTACTTGTATCGAATTATTTATTAATAATAAAAGGTTTTTTTTCTTTATTATGTTTGTTTAATAAAGTCCCTAGAATAGCTAGTCCGTTTAATGTATCAAGTGTGACTTAATCATGAGATCCCATTAAACATAAGGACATTATTCTTAAAGTATTCGTAGTCGAGCTTTGTTGTGAAGTTGGATAACATTAAGCATTAAGACTATTATGTATATAGACTGATGATCACATCTCATGGATCATGGATAAGGAGTTATAAAGTCTTAAACATAGGTATGAATATTAAGAGTAATATCTATATTGGATTGACCCGCAATGAGAATACCATATAGAATTTTATGCAAAGTGTCATAAGTTATTCTCATGGTGATAGTGGTGTATACCACCCTTCGACCTGAAACCACTATGGACCCTAGATGTAGAATCGAATGCCTTATTATTGACCAAACATTGTCCGTAAGTGGATGACCATAAAGACAGTTGATGGGTACTCCATGAAGCATGCTGAGGGACATGAGTGACCTAGATAGAATTTTCCCATCCTGCGTAACAGGATAAATGTCTAAGGGCCCAATATTGAACTGGACAAGGATGACACAGTTTATGCCTTGTGTTCAATATAAACATAAGGGCACAAGGTTAATTGTTCACATAAGTATTATCATAAAAGGATTTGTCATATCACATGACATTTTCGTGTCTTGGGTAGCAGTGATGTGTTGCTAGATACGTCACTGTTTATTATGTTAAATACGTGATTTAATATAATTACCAATGTCACGAGAACCTACAGGGTCACACACAAAAGGAAGGATTGATGAGAGATAAAGTAAATAAGGAACACCGTAAGGTACGATTCACTTAAGTGAACTATAGAACATCGTAATATACGGTGCACTGAAGTAGAATACGAAATATGGTAAGGTATCACGCGCTTAAGTGATTTTGGTATATCATAAGATATGGACCTTATACACTTAAGTGATATTTTTAGCTTGCAACCCACACAAGTAGTTCTATAAATAGAACCTTTGTGCAGAAGCATTGCATTAGATGAAAAAATTTGTTTCTCTTTCTCTCTCTCTCTCTCTCAATCACTCAAAGCCTTCATTCGTAGCAGCTAGCACTGAGATTGAAGGAATCCGTTCGTGTGGACTGAGTAGAGGCGTTGTCACCATTCAACGTTTATGATCACTCCTTAGATCTGCATCAAAGGTTTCAATCGCCACAAGAGGTAATGATTTCTATCACTGATCATGCTCATCCGTAAGGATCACTAAAGGGGGAAATTTTAAATTCCGCTACATTTTGGATCGCTATTCTCCTTCAATTATTTCTTTGTGACACTGGTATTATAAAGGGTTTAATGGCAAGGCGATGAAACATCACTCTAGTATCTATCAGTAACATGTCGGTTGGGTCCCAGGCATATAAGTCGACATTTTTTATGAGTTGGTCTACTTAATCGCGCTCTTCTTCTTCAAAAAGTGAAGTGCATATCTTCGTCACTTAGCGAGTCAAATGGCCTATCTAAATATCCTTCAGATCTTTAGTGGGTGTGAGCCTCTCGTTTTCCATGCCTAGTTTAGGATCACAACGTACAATGTATGTGTCATGTGCTTCAGGAAATGGGGGAGCCTCATGGGAGGGATCCTCCCTTCGTATTTACAAGTTACTCTAGTAACATTCTTGGGAGCTTTCTTGGTCTCCTTGAACTGTCCTGACTCACCCACTAGGTAACATGTATTTTAGGACCAGATATATGGTGGATATAGTCTCCCTAACAAGTTGATGGTTGGCTTGCCAAGGATGACGTTATAGTGAGATATAGTGTCCACTATGAGGGAGTTGAATTTAATCTCCTTGGATAATTCTCCCACGTTACATGTTATCTCTAGGAGTATATAACCCCTTACTTGCACTTGCTCACCTGAAAAACCTACAAACGAACCTTAGAATGCCATCAGAATCAAGCTGGAGTTTTTGGAAGGTGTTGTGGAATAAGACGTCGGTTGAGCTTCCTATGTCTATCAATAATCACTTTATATCCTAGCTGGTGTGTTGCATAGTGATGCCAATGGGGTTGTTGTCATGAGGGAACACACTGATGGCGTCATTGCTAGAGAAAGTGATGTTAATTTATGGTCCTCTTTGCTTGGATTTAGAAAGTCCTAGGGATATTAGGTTCATAGTCAGCACCTGATTGGCGTATTTCCTCCGGGAAGAGCTAGAACTTCCTTCACCGGTGAAACCTCTAGCTATGGTGTTAACCATGAAGTCTAGATCTTTCTTGGCCCTTTTCAGGGGAAGACTGTGAAAATGGCAGTAATGATGGAAGGTTTGCCTAGTTTAGTTTTACTAGGGCGCCATTGTACTTGTTAAAAAGTACATATGTGTGACACACATATGCAAGTAGGGGTTTCCCGAGGCTTTAAGGATTTATGGTGGTTTTATGGCTAGCTCATGGTGGTGAGAAACCTTATTTTAAGGTGATTGCAGTAAAGGGAGAGCAATATCACGTGAGGTAAGAAGCTCTGTATCTTTAGGGTATTCCCTGTGTATGTCTCAATTGTCCCTCTGATCCTCAGGTTGAGGTATTTATAAAGGCTTATGAGGATGGATTCTAGGTTTTCTTAGGAATTTCAACCACCCACCTAGTAATGGTAGTGGACCGTTGAATCCCTATTTCCTATGGACACGTGGGTTATTCCCATGACTCATTTTCAACAATTCCTTTTACCAAGACACATCATTCCCCATGTTTCCTCATATTGGGCGAGCGGGAATGTCGTGGGTGGTGTCATCCTTCTTACGAGCGATGGGATTCCATCTCCCCTTGTAAGCGACATAATACACTCACCTTTTATGGGCCCTCATAAATATATCACTATAGAAGGATTGTCAAGAAGATGACCCATTACTTGATAATATGGTTGGCACTATGCAAACTGATATCGAAAATATTGGGGGGGGGGGGGGTAAAAAAGATGAATATGTTGGTCTTCATTGTTGTAATTTTTTATCCTCATTGTAGTTTACAGTTTATTAGGTGGGGATTGGATAATTTACTTACTAAAAAGTATAAATGTGTGACAATCCATTGTGATTAAGGGTTGTCATAGGATTTAAGATTTATTGTGGGGGTGGAGAGCTAGCTCACGTAGGGGTGAGAAGTTTTGTATATGTAGTGTTATGTATTAGAGTTATATTATCCTCTAAAATGTCATGTTGAGTTACTTATATCCATATTAGGATTGAATCCAAGACCTACTTGGAAATATCAACCACTCAAAGAATGGATAGTTGGTTTCTAAATATTCAGGGGAGCATTGTTTACTTGTTCTATGACATCTTCCATGTTGTTACAACATGAGGATTGTTGGGTGAGAATATTGGGATGAAATTGTATAGAATGGGGTTTAATAGAATTGCTCTATTACACCATTTTCTAAAACATTTTCTTTTACCAAATTATAGTTTAAAGCGTAGAAGTAAAGCATGGTATGCGGAAGAAAAATATAGTGGATGAATTCAAGAAATATATGTTTCATTGTCTTATTAACAAGGATTATTCAATAAAAATTAGAAACAACTGAGGTAAACGAAGTTTCCTTAGCAATAAACCAATCCAATACTTAGAGTTAATATAATCTTAATCAGTCTATATAATAGTCAGTGAACTAGATGCATCACAGACCTAAACTTATATGATAAAACATTATAAGCATGATCTAAATCTAGATGACATTCTAAATACGAACAAAATCTAACACATATGATATGATGCAAAAAATTAAAAGAAATATGGAAGGAAAATGTACATTGGATATATAGTGGTTCAACAATTCGTCCTCATTATACATACTCCACTCTTAAATGGTTTTACCATTATAAATAGTAACATCTTCCACTATTTTAAATATAATGATACAAGTATTCTGGTACAATGGATTATCTTCAAACTGAACACTAAAAGCCCAATACTTTAGACAACACAAATCTAAAATGATATTCCCTTCTTTTGAAGTAGATTACTCAACTGTTAAATCATAAGATCTTCAATAATCTTGATTCAATAAACTTTCTAGACACAATAATTCTGCTTCAAGCTTCAATTGTGCAACAAATTTTACTCGGATATGACGAAGTCTTGTTTGAGCAATTGTTCTAACCAAGAATGATTGAACAACTCCCCACTTTGTTATATGGTAACCTTTACTCAATTCCACCAAAGTATTTCATGGAGTATAGATAAATTCTTCCCTTTCTAGATAAGTAACCACCAAATACCTTAGACAAGAAGTTGTCTTTTCTCCTGATACACACAATAAAACTTCACAAAAAAACATTAGATTCCCTAATGTACCTTGAATCTACCTTTCACACACACTCTTTAGAGTTTAGCACCACAACAACAGTCTCTTGCTACAATGTTGAAGATGATGAATAATATCTAAAGGATATCACATAACACATTTACAAATTCTCACAATATTAACATTCTAGGAAGTTTTTCACATGGTTGAATCAAGGAGATTGTGTTTTTGTGAATGAAGAAAACTCTCATGGCTTCTCTTAAGATTCTTGACATAAAGGGTATTGGTTCTTGGCTAGTATCTTGATCACTCTCAACTAAGCATCAATAATGATTATTCAAAAAGGATCATTAATCATCGATCTATTTATAAAAGAGAGAATATTTATTAAATAGGTGCAAAAGGTTTGGCACAAAAAGATGAAAGAAAGACAATAGGATTTGATTCAAATCATGAAGTTATAATATGAATCAAAGAATGAATGAATTAAATCAAAGGTATTAAAGTAAAGAATTTGTCATTTGATTGAATTATGTTTTGTTCATGTGATTCGAGTCACACAAGGTATGGTTCAAATCAAAGTTAGTTTTGAAAAGGATTTGATTTACATGATTTGAATCGACAATCCTAGGATTCGAGTCAAGAAGTGTTGTGATTCCAATCACACACATCCCTGATTTGAATCAAGTTAACAGAGGAAAATTCTAAACTTTCAGGGAACATTTGTTTTGAATCATAACAAGTTTTATTTGAATAAAACTTCACAAAAATCTTGATTTAAGTATTCTAACTTTTGATTAAAGCTACAATCAACATTTTGACTTACATAAAATATCATAGGCTGAAAAATACATTATCATGGGTCCAAATCTAACATATTAAGTGTAAGGGTATATCACATGGTACATAACTAATCAAATAATCAAAATGACCATATTACAAATTAATTACAATTAAGCAATAAATCAAATTACACACATAGATCAAATTTAGACAAAATATCAAAATAAAATGATACCGACAACAATACAATTTCAATCTCCCCTTTTTGATGTTTGGAAATATTGAGATATTATTGATTCGATTTGATTTGAGAAAATTATTTGAATGATAGTTTTAATTCGGATTCTAGGTCAATTGTATTTCAGGTTTATTTAATAACACACAACAAATGATACAACACTTGTTTGAAATTTGTGATTATCTCTCGAGCTCTTAAACTTTCCCTGCATTAAACATTTAATGCGAGTAAATATAACAATAATATGTCACAACCTTCTCTCCATTTGACAAATATCAAAAAGAGAAAGGGAAAAACATATAATACGCACTCAGATAAACTCATGACATCATGGAAAACCAATATGGAATGCCATACAACAACGAGCTATTTTAAAAAATAGAAAATCGCATAAAAGAACTCACTCACAAGTAACACAATTTTATATAACTAGAAAGATAATAAGAGACATTAGGTATAAAATAACATGAAAAACACAATTAGTTACAAAATAATCACAACCGGCCAAAAACATGTCATTTGTGAAATTACACAAAAAGACATAACCAAGCACATTATCCAAAAACCACAAAGACAGAAATATCCAACATAAAAAAAAATAAAAAAAAATATGATGAAAATCATGATAATGGAATGCATGTTAAGTTATGGCAGAATGGATGGACAAGGATCAGGGGCAACATCTAAATCGTCAAGATCAAAATCAAAGATCAAACCCTTTTGAGCGGCGAGAGCTTCCTTAATGCTTGGAAATTGCACCATCATACGATTTCCCTAGCCCTTTCTTCTGCAGCTTGTGCATCAAGTCGATCCGTCAAGAGCTCCTGTTAACTTGAGTAGCATACATAATCCGATCAACGTGCAATTTAAATAAGCCTTCACAGTAGGATGCAAGACATCTGAACTAGTAGGAAGTGGAGCATGTTGACCAGTAGGATGCATGATCTTCCAAGAAACACAACCTTTATAAGTCTTCTCATTACCCTTGAATCAATCAGCATAAAATCTACCATACATATCCAAGTAGTAGTAAACACCATCCTTATTTTGATAATACTTTATTATCTTAATTGCAGTGTTGTCAAAAACTTCCGGACCTTCCAATAGGTTTGCATCATTCCGACGAACTTTGTTTAGCTCAATGATGGACTAGATGAATGAGGTATAGAACATATGATGCTTTGGATTTGAATTGAAGTTCATGATTTGATCCAAGATGAATATTTCCAGTTGACTTCCTTTTGTATCAAAATAAGCCACATAAGATCAAGATCCATGTCATCAACTTTGGTCTAATTTATTGGAATCATGTAGAGAATCTTTACCATAACCTAGTGCAACATATGCATCTCACATTTCATCTTGCTAATCTAAAAATTTGCAGTATCCAGATGATCCCAAACAATGACTTTGAAATCATTGTAACAAACTCATCTTTGTTGAACCCAAGGGCATTTGACACACATGTTTCCATACCTTTGTATTATATCCCTACGTGAGTATGAAAACCCTCATGAGTGAGGGCAACAAATTTTCCACGAAATTCACATTCAAGACATTCTCTAGTGAACTTTACTTTAGAGTAGAAAGCTTTGACATTGTTAGGGTTAAAGTGCTGGTTTAGACCAATAAACTTCAACATATTATGGTTCTTAAAAGGTTGATAAAAACTAACCTTTGTGGAACCTTATTTTGCAGACGATATGCTTTTAACAAAGACATCAATTTTTGATGATGATAACTAATGTCTTCTGAAAAGTCAAGCATAAATGGTTAAGCGAATAAAGATGCAAACCTAAGCATTAGAGTTTGATAGACTTGACTATCCAATAATGGTAATCAAATGAATGTAACAGAAGCCTCATCTCAAGCTACTCAAGCAAGTGTCTAGAAAAGAGAAAGCATCAGGCAAAGTCTTGATGTGCTAAGGACCCTCATAAATTGATAGTGAGTGAACTAATTGTAAAGCATACGGGTTTTATCATAAAATTGCGTGACCAAAGCACACACATACATACACACACACACACACTAAAACACTTATTCAAACTGCTTTTCTTCAAGAAAATGTCTTGAAAAATATCTTGAAGTTGTGCCAGATGAATTAGGAGCTGTCAAAATAGATATAGGCAAAATTTTGACTTATCTAATTGATTAGCACTTTAGTCCAATCGATTATCTCAGTTCAAAATTGAGTCCCAAGCAATTAGGACAAATCCTTAATGATGTACACCGACTATATATCTTTTCCTTCCTTTTTTAAACTTACAATCGATTTTATTTTAAACTTTGAATCGATTATAAACATGTGTCAATCGATTAGATTGTCATAAAATGAATTTATTTAAAATTCATTTTTGAGCGAACCTCTAGCCTATAAATATAGCTCCCTTCCCTCATTTCATTTCATCCGAAATCGTGTTTTAACCTTGAAGCTTGAAGACTAACCACTACAAGGTTAATTTTTGTGGAAAGAAGACTATTTGCTTCATTCTACCGTGTGGGAAGAATACTAACTGCTTCAATTTGTCATTTTGAAGAGAAGACTCAAACTGCTATATTCTAAAGTCTTATATTATTTGGTGGGAGGTCAAACATTTTTCCTTGTATAAGGGTGTTCGTGAGTCTTTCCTACTAAAAGCTATCAAAGTTTATTATATACTCTCAAGATCAATTACTTATGGGAGGATTATGTCATTTTCTTATTGATATACATCATGATGTTCATCTCTTTTCCTTAACTCTTTATTTTTTTGTTGTTTATTTTTGCAAATAATTTTTTCCACTGCTAATTATTTAAAATGTTTTTAAACTCTAATTTTAATTCCTAAAGTTTTTCAAAATCACTTTTCCTTTATGGCATATTCTGATTCAATAAAAAAGTAACGTTTGGGGTTTGACTCGAATCAGATTAGTTGTGATTCGAATGAAAGACACAATTTTCCTTTATGGCATATTCTGATTCAAGTCAAAGGAAGTTGTGATTTAAATAAGACTAACAAGGGATAAATAATAATAAACCTTGTGACGTTTGATTCGAGTCATAGATTTGGTGATTCGAATCATGGACCAAAATATTGAAAATTTTAAAATATTTTTTACGCATGATAAGATTTTAAAATGCAAAAAGACATTTCATAATGAAAAATACTTTAATGCACATGATAAAATAGGATTCAACAAATAATGTTTATGCCAATTGGAAAAAAACTTAATGATGCAAATGAAATGTATGCACAAATGGATAAAGATATCGTGATGAATGATACATTTAGATGAATGACGTATGCCATTCACACATAGCTCGTAATCATACTTCAAACAAACATCACGCAAAATACAAATGATACACATAATATTAAGTACATTAAAAATAAGATAAAGGATATTGGAACAATCATATCAATTTGAAGATTTAGGCTTTAACTTGTTGCACTTGAAATAATTAGTAAGCGAAAACAATAATAACAAAAGCAATATACGATCAACCATGGAGAATTGGTTACGATTCCCTTTACAAGTCTGGAAAGCATTTCCAGAAACTCCTTTACAAGATATTAAATGAACTAGAATGACAAATATCTTTGATTATCATTTGATTAGGCAGATGATTAGCTACTTCATTGCTTTGAACTTATGTCTTAACAATCTTGGATAACTGATTCAACAATTTGACAATCATGTGGATCTTTCAAAAACTCAATGCTTTGAATTTATTATATGTTTGTTGGACAATAACTAAACACATCAATCTTCATGTAACTATCTTCATATTCTCTTACAATGACTTTAGAAGAGTAGGTTAACAAGAAGATATTTCTTTTTCCTTTTCGCCTCCTTTCACAAAATTCAAACATACCTATGTTATACGGAAAAATTTACTAGATTTATGAATATACATAATATAGGAACAAACTTTAAGCTATACTGCTATTTTTTCGATTACCTACACACAACTCAAAACTTTATTAGCTCAACCCTCTATGGTTTTAGTTACAATGAAATTCTAACCCGTATTTAAAAAGTTATCAAAGTAATAAATGTGGACTACTTAATATAAATCTAAGTCATTTAGATAATGATGTCAATCATACATTCATATGCCAATGGAACATATTGAATCCTCTAGATAACAAAAATTTAAAATATATGCGCCCTTCAGATCATTTTACATATATCCTCAAATTTTTGAGTCGGTTATACTTTATCAATAAACCAACTCTGAGGCCAATATTTGGACGAGAATATGGGATGAAATGTTCTATAAGGAGTTGAATAAACTGGTCCCCTTACACCATTTTAAATAAAATCTTTTACAAAATCAGAGTTTAAAGTGAATAAGTAAAATTTGGTAAGAGAAAGTAAAATATAGTGGATGAATTCAAGAAATGTATGTTTCATTGTCTTTCTAATAAGTATGATTCAATAAAAAATATAGATAATAAAGTTTAACAAAGTTTCCTTAACAAGCAATCAGTCTAAGACTTAGAGTTAATAAAATCTTAATCGGAGTATAGAATAGTCAATGAACTAGATATACCACATGCCTAAATTTATATGATAAAACATTGTAAGCAAGATTTAAATCTAGATGACATTATAAAGATGAACAAAATATAACACATATAATATGTTGCATAAAGTTAAAAGAGATATGGAAGGAAAATGTCCACCATATATATAGCGGTTTGACAATACGTCATTGCCAAGACTACTTTACTCTTCAATAGGTTTACTATTGGTAATAGTAATGTCTCCCACCATTTTAAATATAATGATACAAGTATTTATATACAACGAATTATCATCAAATTGAACACTAAAATGTCAACGCTTTAGCCAACACATATCTAAAATGATATTCCTCTATGTTGAAGCATATTACTCAACTACTAAAGCTCAAGATCTCCAATAATCTTGATCCAACAAACTTGATAGACACAATAATCCTACTTCAAGCTCCAGTTCTGTAGAAACCTTTACTCGGGTCTAACGAAGTCTGGTAGGAGAGATTGTTCTAACCAAGAATGATTAGACCATATAACCTCCCTCCGACACCATCTTACTCTCTCTTCTTCTGGTGACAAAGAAAATGTTATTCTAAAGGCATGCTCTCTGGAGGAGAGGCCCAATATGGTTTCCTCTGAAGCCTCTTCTACTCCCTACTTCTACTTCTATATACCCACCATTTGTAAGATTGGGGTTTGCCTCCCTTTCTCATATTTTGAGGCGGAGGTTTTAATAGTTCTCAATATGGATCCCTTCCAAATCACACCTAACAGTTGGACTTTGATTTGGACATTTGAAATTATATGTCGGCGCCTTGGGTCTCATCCTACCATAAGGAATTTTTTTATTTTTATGGCATCAAAGTGTTTGTTTGTCGGGGTTGGGTAAACCTAGCTGCTTTTCTTGGGAGAGCTTTATTCAACCCTCATTCCAACCACTTCAAAGGTTGAATAGACAAATTTGTGCGGATGAGGGGACCATATAGTTCCTCTTTAGTCATCATTGAGGCATATGACACCCATATATTTCCCATTGCCTGGAAGAATAGTCTCACGGATATCACATAATATAACTTTACTTACATCACCGATGATGAGGCTGAGGTGATCTGAACTTTAGACGAGTTTAAATTCATGGTGTTCATCATGATGTACATCATGATGTTCATCTCTTTTCCTTAACTCTTTATTTTTCTGCTGTTTATTTTTGCAAATAATTTTTCCACTGCTAATTATTTAAAATGTTTTTAAACTCTAATTTTAATTCCTAAAGTTTTTCAAAATCACTTTTCCTTTATGGCATATTCTGATTCAATAAAAAGTAATGTTTGGGGTTTGACTTGAATCAGATTAGTTGTGATTCGAATGAAAGACACAGTTTTCCTTTATGGCATATTCTGATTCAAGTCAAAGGAAGTTGTGATTTAAATAAGACTAACAAGGGATAAATAATAATAAACCTTATGACGTTTGATTCGAGTCATAGATTTGGTGATTCGAATCATGGACCAAAATATTGAAAATTTTAAAATATTTTTTACGCATGATAAGATTTTAAAATGCAAAAAGACATTTCATAATGAAAAATACTTTAATGCACATGATAAAATATGATTCAACAAATAATGTTTATGCCAATTGGAAAAAAACTTAATGATGCAAATGAAATGTATGCACAAATGGATAAAGATATCGTGATGAATGATACATTTAGATGAATGACGTACGCCATTCACACATAGCTCGTAAACATACTTCAAACAAACATCACGCAAAATACAAATGATACACATAAGATTAAGTACATCAAAAATAAGATAAAGGATATTGGAACAATCATATCAATTTGAAATTTAGGCTTTAACTTGTTGCACTTGAAATAATTAGTAAGCGAAAACAATAATAACAAAAGCAATATACGATCAACCATGGAGAATTGGTTACGATTCCCTTTACACGTCTGGAAAGCATTTCCAGAAACTCCTTTACAAGATATTAAATGAACTAGAATGACAAATATCTTTGATTATCATTTGATTAGGCAGATGATTAGCTACTTCATTGCTTTGAACTTATGTCTTAACAATCTTGGATAACTGATTCAACAATTTGACAATCATGTGGATCTTTCAAAAACTCAATGCTTTGAATTTATTATATGTTTGTTGGACAATAATTGAACACATCAATCTTCACGTAACTATCTTCATATTCTCTTACAATGACCTTAGAAGAGTAGGTTAACAAGAAGATATTTCTTTTTCCTTTTCGCCTCCTTTCACAAAATTCAAACATACCTATGTTATACGACAAAATTTACTAGATTTATGAATATACATAATATAGGAACACACTTTAAGCTATACTGCTATTTTTTCGATTACCTACACACAACTCAAAACTTTATTAGCTCAACCCTCTAAGGTTTTAGTTACAATGAAACTCTAACTTGTATTTAAAAAGTTATCAAAGTAATAAATATGGACTACTTAATATAAATCTAAGTCATTTAGATAATGATGTCAATCATACATTCATATGCCAATGGAACATATTGAATCCTCTAGATAAGAAAAATTTAAAATATACGCGCCCTTCAGATCATTTTACATATATCCTCAAATT
This sequence comes from Lathyrus oleraceus, assembly GCF_024323335.1. NCBI lineage: Eukaryota > Viridiplantae > Streptophyta > Magnoliopsida > Fabales > Fabaceae > Lathyrus > Lathyrus oleraceus. Next base: position 54,266,344 of record NC_066584.1, read on the forward strand.
TTTGAGTCGGTTATACTTGATCAATAAACCAACTCTGAGGCCAATATTTGGACGAGAATATGGGATGAAATGTTCTGTAAGGAGTTGAATAAACTAGTCCCCTTACACCATTTTAAAAAAAATATTTTACAAAATCCGAGTTTAAAGTGAATAAGTAAAATGTGGTAAGAGAAAGTAAAATATAGTGGATGGATTCAAGAAATATATGTTTCATTGTCTTCCTAATAAGTATGATTCAATAAAAAATAGAGATAATAAAGTTTAACAAAGTTTCCTTAACAAGTAATCAGTCTAAGACTTAGAGTTAATACAATCTTAATCGGAGTATAGAATAGTCAATGAACTAGATATACCACATGCCTAAATTTATATGTAAGCAAAATTTAAATCTAGATGACATTCCAAAGATGAACAAAATATAACACATATAATATGTTGCATAAAGTTAAAAGAGATATGGAAGGAAAAAGTCCACCATATATATAGCGGTTTGACAATACGTCATTGCCAGGACTACTTTACTCTTCAATAGGTTTACTATTGGTAATAGTAATGTCTCCCACCAAGAATGATTAGACCATATAACCTCCCTCCGACACCATCTTACTCTCTCTTCTTCTGGTGGCAAAGAAAATGTTATTCTAAAGGCATGATCTCTGGAGGAGAGGCCCAATATGTTTTCCTCTGAAGCCTCTTCTACTCCCTACTTCTACTTCTATATACCCATCATTCGTAAGATTGGGGTTTGCCTCCCTTTCTCATATTTTGAGGCGGAGGTTTTAATAGTTCTCAATATGGCTCCCTTCCAAATCACACCTAACAGTTGGACTCTGATTTGGACATTTGAAATTATATGTCGGCGCCTTGGGTCTCATCCTACCATAAGGAATTTTTTTATTTTTATGGCACCAAAGTGTTTGTTTGTTGGGGTTGGGTAAACCTAGCCGTTTTTCTTGGGAGAGCTTTATTCAACCCTCATTCCAACCACTTCAAAGGTTGAAGAGACAAATTTGTGCGAATGAGGGGACCATATAGTTCCTCTTTAGTCATCATTGAGGCATATGACACCCCTATATTTCCCATCGTCTGAAAGAATAGTCTCACGGATATCACTAAATATAACTTTACTTACATCACCGATGATGAGGCTGAGGTGATCTGAACTTTAGACGAGTTTAAATTCATGGTGTTTTTCGCCATGATTGTTTTTTATTAAGGGGACAACGAATCCATGGGCATATACTTAAGTATGTTTTAATGACGTTAGCCCATATTTGGGATGTTGATGCTTACATAACTCATATTAATCATTTATTTATAACTGCAAAAAAAGTCAAAGATCACCCTGGATGAGAGGAGTGGGCGTTTGGCCAAGCGAAAAGTTGAGTATTCATGATCGGGTAATCCTCATAGTCTTTTAGAGGATCCACAAACTTCATGTCCAAGTGACAACCTGAAGGTGAGGCACCTACTGATTCTCAGGCTCCGAAGATCCAGAGGCGGGGAGTTAACTCCTCCCCTAAGGGCAAGGCAACTCTCGTAATTTTTGTAGATGGGGTGGGCACCCATACACCACCCCTAGGATAAATTTGTTGACTGAGTCCTCCCAATGGAACGATCATGATTTTGAGTCCATCAAATTTATTGTGGTTCGCCTTCCCTTTCTTGAGGATTTCTCATGGGATTATAAGCTTGTCTACATTAAGACCGATTTGTTGATGATTCTTCTTATGGAGCGTGTTGATAGGGAGAAGTGTTCTCAGACTAAAAATGAGCTAAGTATGAAGCTTTCGAACTAAAAATGAGCTATAAATCTAAGGTAAGGGGGATTACTCATAATACGGTGTAGATTGCATGAATATGGTAGAGGGAAACCCTTAATCACTTTACGCTTTCATATATTTTTACCTTTTGTTGAATGGATGATGAAAATTATGTAAATCACGTGATAGCATGACTTGTATAATGTATGATTTTAAATTTGTGTACTATTTTGCTGAAGAATTTATGTGTTCTTGTGGATAATGTTGGTATAAATTGGTGTTCCTATGTTATTATGAATTGATCCATGATTAAGTGAATGATTTGCATGATAGTTTATAGAAAATTGATGAGGCATTATTGATTTAGATGTTAAAATATGATAAAATTCTTATGTTTTCATGTACAATGGTGTATGGTATGTTTTGGGATTGTTAGAGGTCAAAACTTAGGGTTTTAGGTCTGATGAACGGCTGAAAAACAAGAGGGGACGCACAAAATTGCGAGTAAATTCGAGTTTTCTGGGCATTGAGGCGTGCCCAAAGGAGGTTTTTGGCACGGGGAGTGCTACGGGCCGTAGCAGCTACTACGGGCGACCGTAGCAACTTCTTGGATTTTGTGTCAGGTGAGACGTTTTTTAGCGTAACTTGAGTTTCGTGACTCGGATTGAGACACAGTTCGAATACTTGGATAATTGACGTGTAACCCTACTTTATAATAATGTTTTAAAAAGTAAACATGTAGAATAAAATATTAATGATGTGTTTTACTTGTAATAGTACTATATGTGCGTAGTTGATGTACTTATAATATTATGCATAAATGATGTTATGTGATGATAAATTGACGTTGTAAAATATTGATGAATGTTATGGTTGTCATGCTTGTATAAATTATGCAATTGTGAGTAATATTTGAGAATGAACTTGTATGTTGTATTGATGGCCTTACTTGGTGTATAGTTGCATGTGTTATGCATCATAGTGTATGGATTTCGATCTAGTTTTTGGTGTGCTATGGTCCGATGGTGTGAACTTAGGAGCGAGTAGTTGATTCCGTATGGGAATTGGTGAATCGTTACCTATGGCGATTGTAACGATTTGGTGTAATATGGTCCTATGGTGGGGATTTAGGAGCAAGATGGACATGTATTATCGATAATGACACCTCATGCATTATTGAGTCATGGTGTTAAATACACATGCATTCATTATTTGCATATGTGTTGAATGATTATGTCAATGTTGATGATTGAGAATAATTTGGTGATGTCTGAGAATTATTTGTGTTGAATCATTGTTATCTCACCTCTGGTGGTTGGCCTCAAGGGCTTTTTGTGTACTATTGAATACTTCCCTTAAGGGCTCCTCTTATATTTGATCTTGTTTTACTATTATTATCTCTATTATGACCTATTGGGGAATTTACTTAACCCAGCTTTAGATTCGGTACTCTCATGGAGGGCCAAGATCACTTATCGTTGCTTCAGTTCGGCAAGAAATTCCTTGTAGAGATCGAGAATATTCAGTAGCCTCGAAGGACGGTAAGGATTCCCACGTAGAGATCCAACATTTTTAATAGCCCTAAAATACGCTAAAGATTCTCACATGAGGATCCATCATATTTAATATCCATAAAAGGCGTCAAGGATTCCCTCACGGGGATCCAACATTTTTAATAGCCTTAAAAGCCAACAATGAGGAATTCAACATTTTTAATAGCCTTATAAAACGACAAGGATTCTCACATAGGGATCCAACATTTTTAATTGCCTCAAAAGGCAACAAGGATTCCCTTATAGGGATACAACATTTTTAATAGCCTTAAAAGGTCGCAAGGATTCTCACATTAGGATTCAGCGTATTTAATAGCCTTGGAGGCGGTCTCGATAAGGTTACTTTGTTCTTTAATTTCCTACAAGCAAAAGAACAATAATTTGAATCTCATATAAATAAAGTGAGGGCCTCATTAAAAACGGTGTGTTACTTTAACAATACTTTAACAACACAGGAAAAAAATGCTCCCAAGAACGAGAATGTGATATTATTCTTACAAAACGACAGAGAATATAACTTTCTTAAAAAATGAAGCAACAAATAATTTAAACTAAATGAGGATCATCACCCTAACAATCATCACTTGATGAAAAATCATTTCTCGCGGCTTTCGTGTTTGCTTGATCCAAAACGGTTGAGCCTTCATCTATGAAATCTTCCTTTGGAGGATTTTCCTCCGCCTTCATGCCCGCGGTGTTTATGCATACTATTCTGATCATAGTCTTAAAAATCGGATTGGAACGGTCTGTCAGGCCAGTTGAATCTGGAATGGAGAGGCAACTAGTCCGATCGAATGTTGGATCAATTACATTATTAAACCGACGAGAACTGGTAAAAATTAGTGTAAACCAGTAAAAATCGAAGAAAAAAACGACTTTGAAAAACCAATTATTTAAGTGCTTTGTTTAAAGTCAAAACGACGTCGTTATTTAAAAATAAAAATAAAAATATAAAAGAAAGCTGATATTTCCTTTCATGTGCTTCAATTCAATCGTTGTCAAAACTCAAAAACTTCCTCCTTCATTGCACATGTTTCTTCACCAGCATTTCTCGTCGTCGTTCCTCCACCATGCTCTTCCTCTCCGGCCACTGCACCTCTACTCGATACCTCTCAGATTTTGTTTTCTTTTCTCTTTTTTCTCTCATGATTTTTGTTCGTGAATAAGGAGGGTTGTGTTGATAGAAATCGTATGTTGAAAATAAACCCATGAAAGCAGTTAGGTTGTCAAGCTTATGTACATATGAGAGATGTACTTTCCTCTTTAAAAAATGCAACAGTAAAGTTTTTAATATAAAGACTGGGTTTTTAGTAGTTAGGTTGTCATGCTTATGTACATTTGTAGTCTTTTAAAATAGTGTTAAACGATTTATACTATTTATCCATACTAGATGCTTCGAGATTGTCAATTAGAGTTAAGAAACTGATATTTAGAGTTTTGTGTAGGATTTCAAACTAGGTTTGAAGATTTGAGAATAGTTTGGGGGCATAATTTTTTAGTTTAGATCATATAAGTGTTTATTTTTAAGCTAGTCAGATTTTTTATTTTTTTTTATAAAGTTATAAACAATTTTCATAAGCTATCTTAAAGTGCTTATGTTCATAAGCTGAAAACTAACACCCTAGATTGTTTTCGTTTTAAAAGTTGAACCACCTCCTCCCATATTCTAAAATCTTGTCACGCCAACCGCACTATGAAAACACTTTAGGAAAATAATTTCAAGTTGTTTATATAATATATTATAATTTATATGTATATGATGTGTAAGATTTTAATAAAAATATATGCATGTGTAAGATTTTGAGTCACCCGGTTTTACCAGTTTATCTATGTAGTTTTGTTATAATGATAAGTTTATTCAACTGAGTTTTACAAATTTATCTGGTTTAGTCATACGATTCGACCAATAACCTAGTGATTTGACCAATAAACCAGTGACTCAATACTCTCACTCGTTCGTTGATCCAGTTTTTAAATCATTGTTCTAACCCCTTCAATTTCAAGTTTTCCACATAGTACTTTCTGGAAACATGGTCCCCCTAGATAACTTTCACTCAAAGGTGGTATTTCATACATAAATACAAGGTAGATATGACGGCTCCCAATTGATTAAAATCGGGACGTCATATGATTATATTATATGAGAAAGGTGCATCAATGACTATATATCTTACCATGACCCTTGTGACATTTTCTTCCATCCCAAAGTTGATTTTCAGCATTATATAACCATTCACTACCTTGGCTCTCCCTAAAACCACACGAAAGATCAACCAGGCAAAACCTCTCAAATGCATCCCAGAAAGAAATTTCCGCAAAGCTCCCTTGATCAACCAGGACTTTTTTAATCTCTCATTCATCACGTCAAATGTTGGTGTCCATGGGATCATTAAGTGGATGAATGTCGACAGGTAATCTCAACCTCTAGAGCTTCTGATTCTCTTACCTTATAATCTGTGGGTGAACCACCATCTATGGCTAGGATTTAGCGAGCATATCTCTTACTAACGAAACTAATCTCTCTGTCTCCCGTGAATCCTTGAGTATGGCAAACAAATATGTCTATGCCTTTTTTCTTCTTTTCTTTTCCTTTCTTGGATCCTGGACTACCTGAGGTATCTCGTCCCTAAGAGTTAAACGCTCCTAATTCCCATGTGGAGTCGCCTTTGACGTATTTGTTAAGATCCCCTCTTGGATTAGGTTATGTATCTCATTTTTAAGTTAGTAGTAGTCCTTCGCTTGATGTCCCTTAATCTTGTGAAACTTGCAGCAAATATGGAGTTAAGGCCTCGTGACATTTGACTTTCGATCTGGCGATTAAGGGATATTAAACCTCTCACGATATTTTCTCTCGACAAGCATTTAGAGGAAAAAAACTTTCAACTTTTTCACTTTGCGTAAACATCATATGATCTCTTATGTGAGACATGCATTGACTCCTTCATTTGTTATCTGCGTTGGGGTGTTTTTTTGGCATCTCAGGCCTTCCTTTCAACATTGATTTTCTTCGCCTTCACTGGTCGGATTTGTTATCTTTTTATTCACCATGGTAATTAAGGGGATTCAATACAAGGAAAGTAATTTGATAGGATGATGTTATGATGACCCGTGTTAGTTTTACAGGACACCCACGGTAGGCGCTAATTATACTATTAGAAAGTTCATATGCATGAAAACCCCTTATGAATAAGGGCAATCAGCAAGTTTAAGGTTTATTGTGGGATGGAGAGCTAACTCACATGTGTGAGAAGCTCTATATCTTTATTAAATGGTAAATGCGTCATATTACAGGAATGAATTGCGTTAAAGGTAGTTAATGTTAAACCGACTTCTACCAACAATCAAAGATGTAGATCCGAAAAATTATATCTAAAAGTGTACTTCAATCAATGGGCACATGATTCAAAAACGTACAATGAATTTTTTTTATAACATAAAGGGGAGAAGCAACTCTCTTGATATTAACCTTCCGGAACGGAAACCTTGGATGATTAAGAATCAGCCTGTAGTGTTGAATCCTAGGGATTTACTAGTCTGTCTATCCCTAGAATACAAAACTTGAGTTTTTTTCTTTCAACGAAGTTAATATTTTATTTGGAAGATCACGAGTGTATAGATGCATCCAAAATATGTAACGCATTTCCAATCCTTTGTCGAGTGCTTATCAGATACAACGGATACAACCCAAGTTGTAGTAGAGGCAAAAGCAAACTCCACATACAATCGGCTAATCGAAGATGAGAAATAAAAGGTAAGGTTGTCCTTTAACTAACACAGCTTTAAGCCTCAATAATTAAGGTGACAAAAAGCACAGGAAAATTTTTACAAGTCAGACCCTGTAGGAAGCATATACACATTCCCCAGCCACTCGAAGCACCATCTCCAACTAAAGCAAAGTGAAAATCTCACAATGGGTGAACCGGGCCATAGAAAACATTTAAGTATATACCTATACCTATACTTTCTATACAAAACCCAACCCAAAATCTTATGTACCAAATGACAAAGGAATATAAAATCAACCTTCAAAACATCTAAAATTGCTCCGGTGTAAATGTGTTTGAATCACTATTCAAGGCTATACTCATCACCTCCTCAACTGAACAGAAAAATGGACTGGGACAGACTACTCAGAAGGAGATATACAGCTTCACTGTGCTTTTTTCTACCACGACAAAGCTTCAACTGCCGCCGGACATAGTACTACCAAATTGACTGATCAAGATGATACAGGCTTTCCTCTAGTTGTAGATTTTTATTGGTTTATCAAACGCATGACGATTCTGCAAAATTAAGAAATAATCATTATAGGCTTTTAAAATCCACAAATGAAATTAATTCCTGAGACATGACAATCATCTGTCTTGCCATTATTATATATATTTTGAACTAACATGCTCCAAAGTGCATAGAGTAAAACTCAATTACCAATTATTGAGGCTAGTAATGGTTATCCTCTTTTTCTTATAATTAAGAACAAAAGTTTTGAATGGGGAAGGGATTCTGCGTTCATGTTAAAATTGTCTTGCATGGTAAGGAGAAGAACATTTGGGAGATATGATACATCACCAAAGTGCTGGAATGTGTAGGCAATATATTGCATGATTCATGTCTGGATGTGTTTAAATGAGTTTTTCCTCTTCCGTTATTTTTTAGTGCACCTTAATTGTATGTAAAATATACCCACTAACTCATTGTCATCTACAATATATATCTACTTCATGACAAGGCATATATTATACCTCAAAGGAAGGAGGAAATGGTTGCTTGATAATATTTTACCTGATTGGCTGTATATGATCTTCTTGGTGAATTATCTGTGTGCTCCAGTCCCAGATATTGCTCCCATGCGCCGTATATGTCTCTTCTCTAAGAAACCAAATAATAGTACAGCGTATTATTAAATCTAGTAATTAAAACAAAGCCGACTCCTATTTTCGTAAACAGCCTCTCAAGCTTAGAAACAGAGCACAACTAAAAGATGTAATTACAGAGCAGAGAGAAATGACATTACCTGAAACCGACTGGAAATAATGTTTGAATCTTGAAGGTACTCAGGACGACCAAGTGAAACAAACGCAAACTTCCACTGCAGGAAACAGACAGAGAAGCAATACTCTTTAATAATCATTATTGAAAACCTAAAAGCTTATTTGCAGCTGCCAGGAATGAGATTGACAACATGAAGTTTACAAAGATATCATTAGAATAAATTATGTATCTGCAAATAAAAATTATATATACATATCAGACAGAACCGCATCATAGAGAAACCAGTTCAAACATAGCCTCAATATCATACCTAAATTTAAAAATTCACTCGAGCTCAACTATTTTATGATGTGTTTCAAAATCAATTCACACTATGGCTAGTTATACTAAACTAGTATATATTTGAAAAAGATTAAAATCTTAGTGAAGGCGATTGCCCCGGTACTGGTAAACGTTGCTCTTTCCTGATTTGGAGCATGAATCTCACCTGTCTGTGTAGCTAGCCGCTTTTCTGTCATTTTGATTTAAGACTTGAATCGTGAATTATTTTAATATACATATATAATATTTAATTATATTATTAGCATGTCACTAGTTTTTTAATCATATATAATATTTAACAAAAAAAGATATTTTTTTAATCATACATATTCTTACCAGCTAACAACAAGCTGGACAACTTCAAGAGCTTACAAGTCTATTGTACACAATTAACCAACATGGGTGTTGGAATTTCCGCTTTCATTACGGTCCGCCCCTAGTCACCTTAATTGCGACATTTGGCTTGCCTTTTCACAGCAGCCTCCAACACCTTCATTGTATTGGGTGTGAAGGGGTGTATTTAGTCTCACATTGCTTAGAGATATGGTATGTGTTGTATTTATTAGTGAAGGCAATTCTTATCTTACAAACGGTTCTTCAGGGATGAGTTAGACCCAACCCAAATTTTCTAAGATGGTATCCGGGCCTATCCTAAATCAATTGTTGGGTTTCCCGCATCATCCATGTTTCGGCTTCATTGAGGTCAGAGCGTGAGGGGTGTGTTGGAATTTCCACCTTCATTATGGTCCGCCTCTAATCGCCTAAATTGCGGCATTTGGCTTGCCATCATTGCAGCCACCAACACCTTCATTGTGTTGGGTTTGAAGGGGTGAATTTAGTCTCACATTGCTTAGAGATATGGTTTGTGTATTGTTTATTAGAGGGGACAATTCTCATCTTACAAACCGATTTTGTAGGGATGAGTTAGGCCCAACTCACATTCTAAGAATGGGGATGGTTGTATCAGAATTGAAAACATAATAATAGGAGCAGATAATTCAATCACATTCAAAATATTTACCTTTAAAAACTCCTCATTTGGAACTTGTAACTTCTTTTGTACCCGCAATTTGACTTCAGCTAATGTCTCACCCTCGCGGATAACCAAGAAGAACGGATCTCCGAAGTTCTGAACATGCTGATATTACCAAAGAACCCCAAAAACAAAATATTAGAAAATTTTAGAGGTAGTAACAAACTTCAATTTGTTGAAGACGAATTTTATTTTACACAGATTTTAAGCACTGAATAAATAAATTATAAACATACAAGGCATTTAGTCTTACCATCTGATTTTGTGCAGTGTCTTTCAAAAAATGATAAACATGTATCATCCGATCATGAGGGCCAAGGTTTTTCTCGTCTTCCGGAACCTGCGGCAACAAAAAACCCATGTAAAATGTGTATAAAAAAACTAATTTAGAGAATAATAAAAGGAGGGAGAAAGTATGACATCATACCGTTGCAGAAAAAATGGCATTGATAATAGACTAGAGACATAATTGGAAAAAAGAGACTGATGGGTTTTTTTAAACATCCAGTCTGGTTCTAAGACAAAGCATATGCAATGAATCTAAGAATGCAATGCTATGACATTTATAATAGCTTTTAGTTTAGTATAATCAGATTTTTTTACAATGTCATATGTTCTATACATAAAACAGATACTTGGTACATTCATAATGTTTTAGTTTGTCGCATATTAAGTGTTATATATGATGATGTCATTTTATTTATGTTCTGGTTATTGTGCTGCATCATAAGTGCTCATTAAGCACAGAATTTCCCTAACTTGGATTGGTCAGCCTAAAAATAAAATCATCTAATCCAAAGCAATACCATCTTTAACCAGACTGGATCTGTTCAAATTTAATATAGAAAATCCAAACTGCAACTTGTTTTTATTTGTTGATATATGCATATAATAAGTATTATTAATGACTGAGATATTATCTCCACAAATAATAATATTTATAATGCATATCTGTCCACTATTTCTAGATGGGATGACTTTTGGCTTAAAAATGATCCAGAGCGAAGTGCAAATTCTTTTTTTAAACACATTTAAATGTTTGATGGATAGGAAAAATAAGGAAGATCAAGTAATGGTTCCTCGGAAACTGCAAAAGTACAAAAGCCAAATTTGACCAAGCGCTACAAGCTGAAAACTACAGTATCGTGAGACAATTTAATAGCCATGAAAAGGATTCTAAATGTAAAATAGTAGAGCCCAAAGCATTAGAGAAACATGGAGGACAGTGTAGTTTTATAGCATATTAAAGTTTAAGGGTGTCAGATGAAATGGTTAGAGAAATAATGCAGCTTTTATTACGAAAAAATGGTTTAATATGATTGGGGCACCTGTCATTTCCAATATCTCTAGTCCAGATTCTGACAACAAAACAATTTATTAATATAAAGCAGCATATAGTTTACCTCTTCTGCTCGTAATGTCCAATAATGATCATTAATATTCTCAATATTTTCATTGACATGGAAAATCTGCAATAGATGGATCATACAATATCATGAGAATTCCCAAAAACCTGATGCATCTTCACAATCATTCTTCATTATTAAGAAACCATAAAAACAGCAGCATATAACTGATATTATACGAAAATATGCATTAAGTTATAGATGATAAGATGTCTAAAATAAAAGGAACCAATTAGGTTGTCAGTAAATTGAGACCACAAAGAAAAATTCAATATCAACTATAAATTATCGTGCTACGACCCTACTTTATGTATCTTATTCAGTAAGCCTTCAAGCATATGGTAGTGGAAAAGGAAGTGTTTCCCAACATAAAAGATAGAACATAATAATGATAAGTATCTTAGGAACCCACCCTTAAAAGCTAGATATCACGGGGGAAGAACCAAGTCAGTTAAATGCTCCACTAAACAACCCATATTATTTGACTTGGGACTTGGACACCCCCATAATACCTAAATTATAAAACAAATTCAAGTCTTGGTTAGTTATTATCCAACGAAGTCTTCATTTAAAGCTGAACTTATGGTCAACGCCCAATCTTCGGGATCGCAACCAGAGTCTTTCTTTGTCAATTTCATTTTCCATCAATTAATCATGAGATCTAAGCAAAAGAACAGTTTTGCAACATTGACATCATAGTTTATGCAAGCTCTTTGAACTAGTACAGTAGATGCTCGAACTATTTTAAGGGATCATTTTCCATGTGCTCAAGCCATCCATCAATATATCTCTACCTCTATTTATCTGACTTAATCCAAAGCTCGAGCTGATTCATCCTCAATTCCACTAAGTCAGACTTGGAATCATATAAATCTCACATAAGCACCACCTTAGAGATGAACTCCTTCTGGTACAACTGTTTTGGTTATGGTGTATTTGGTCATGGCTGTAAAGGTAGACTGGCAAGAAGCATTTTGTTATGTGTTTTAACTATAGTTGACTCCTGCCTCCGTCACTACAACCAGCAACATCAAACACATGTGCCTCTTGTTCTCATAGCTTAAATGGGTTACCAGATTATTCTACACTGGTTCACAGCCTCCTAGTGGTACTCAACTTGGTCCTCCTCCTATGGGCCCCAACAATACATGGATCAGAACTCAACAGTAGCACGTCCAGGACAGATGCAATATCCTCCACCAAATGCTATGATTACCAACACTGTATTCAATACCAACACTGTCTGGTTTCTAACTCTAGTGTCTCCTTTCGTGTAACAAATAATTCCAAGTACATACAGCAATATATGCCTTTTGAAGGCTGTGGTAAAAAACAGTTGTCGATAGCGGTCCATGGCAGAGGGCCAAAAATTCGCCATTCAGGGTTATGGCAGAAAAACCAGCAATATCAACTGACATTTACCATTGTGGGGAGCCCAAAAACCGCCATGTATATCCGCCATGGCGAATATTTGATAACACTAGGTAAAACTGCAGGTTTGAGTTCTAATCATTGCGGGGAGCCCAAAAACCGCCATGTATATGAACTAGGAAACTAGTGTTTATCTCTGACAGTGTAGTGGAAAGAAAGCGTAGATACTGTGGATTTAGGTCTTGTAGTCTTGAGCATGCATCATTCCCTCTAATTATCTCAGTGAAACCTTCTACCCAGCCACCAAACATGTCTCCATTCGCCTTATTCAACCCTTACTTCTTGATGTAAATTCTTTTTTTAATGCATTTCTTGATGAAGAAGTCTACATAGATAAGTCTCAAGGCTTCACTTCCAGTGATGCTACCGTAGTCTGTTGCCTGAGTTGTTTACATATTTATGTTAATAAATATCATCATTGGGAGCTCATCCTCTTAGATTCAGATCATTACTCAAAAGCTGCATCAAGTGTTTTTGTTCAAACAACTTGGCAACCTGGACTATTTTATGGGAGTTGAAGTCAAGATATTAGAAACTGAGAAAAGCATGAAAATAGAGAAGAGATATAGGAGAGAGAAGAGAAAGAAGAGAGAGTTAGTTAGATCTAGCTGAATCTGATTTCAGTTTCTCAAAGTTAGTTACACTTCAGTATTTATAGCCAAACCTAACAATGCTGACTCAGCACAGTTAATTAGTTACATCAGTCATACCCAATGGCTGGCTGTTAAATATAGTTTGCCATATCTCAAGGGTACTCTGCATTATGGCCTGCAACTTGTTTTTTCCTTTCTGCATCAACCTCTCTCCTTCACTGGATTTTGTGATGCAGATAGCGTTGTTGGTCTTGATGATTGATTGCAGGTCCACTTCAGGATCCGCCATGGTTCTAACTTAATCTCATGTGGTCCAGAAAACATAGAGTAGTTGCCCTCTCCAATGCTGAAACATGTTATTGTTGACAAGCTCAAACCACTGTTGAACTGTTGTGGATTTAGACACTCCTTCCCTGCCCTTATTATCCTCTATAACAACTAGTGTGTTGTTTCGTATAAAGCATAAACTCACGGACACTTCCACCGATAATATCTGTTAAGAATGTGTGATTGAGCCTAACTCAACCCTACAAAACCGGTTGGTAGAGTGAGGGTTGCCCCCACTTATAAAGTCATGTTCAGGCCATATATCATCCGATGTGGGACTCTTAACACACCCCCTCACGCCCAGGACTGGACATCTGGAGCGTGGAAATAAATGGTGGGTGGCCCGATAGTGGAAACCTAATAGTAGGTGGCCCACCGGATCTTAAATGAGGCTCTGATACCATGTTAAGAATGTGTGATTGGGCCTAACTCAACCCTACAAAACCGGTTGGTAGAGTGAGGGTTGCCCCCACTTATAAAGTCATGTTCAGGCCATATATCATCCGATGTGGGACTCTCAACAATATCATTTGATCTTTATTTATCAATCTATTATTAAAAGAGTAAAAAATATTCTAATCAAAATTAATGCTTTTAGTTCTTCATTGATGCTCCAGTACATCTTTTAACACTTCCGACACGCGTTGTATTAGTGACCTACGGGTGTTGGACACCGATTCGTGTCCAACTCGAAGAGTGGTGAAACAAAGAAAAAAAACATTTTTTGGAGATACTTGTCTGACTTTTCCGAAACGTGTCGTACAAGTGTCATGCAAGTGTTGAACACCGGCATGTGTTAGACACCGCATCACGCCTACTCCTAAAGGTGTTCGTGCTTCATAGGCTGTTTCCATGACCCACATGAAGATTGATATATTTTCTTGTTCATGAAGGAGTGTTGGGAAAGTAGTTGCTTCTCTAGCTCATCCACTTTAGAAGTTGCCCACACTGATTAGAAGGCTGACATTCTAAGAAAATCTGATCCTCTACAAGATTTCTAGAACTCAGGAACAAGTTCAACGAGGATACCATTGCTTCTCCAGCTCATCCACTTTGATCTTGTGCACGGGGTGAATCTCAAGTTTCAATCATTTATAAGATAATATTTTAAACAGTTTAGTCTTTCTTTTCTGAGTTCTCACTCTAGGCGTTGTTGACCTTTGGCATTTAATTGCATTAAGATAGGGTTATTATTAATTTAAACGACACTAATAGTCATTTTAAAAGCATTCTGGAGGATTTTAACTTGGCCCTTGAGATTACAAGGTCAAACACTTTATCTTTGGCATTTAATTGCATCAATAAGGGTTATTAATTTAAACGACAATAATGGTCCCTTTAAAACCATCTCTGGAGGATTTTAACTTGTCCCTTGAGATTACTAGGTCAAACACTTTAGGGCCCAATTTGGAAGGAGTGCTATACTAATTACATTTGGAGCAGGTTAAACTATCTAACTATTACTAATCTAGTCCCAATCCAACACTTAGCCCTTTACTAATCTTGGATCGCCCGAGTGCTTGTCCCTATTAGAGGTGTGTGGCTTTCAGGAACACTATATGAATCTACTTTTCACCTCATAAAGACACTGAACCATCAACTAACCAACTCTAGGAAATCATGTTTACTGATAATGGCCCAATGTGAGTATTTCAAAATAAAATTCAAAATCTACATATAATGTTCACCTTATAGATCTTGTGATTGAATACTTCAAGCAATCTAAGTTCTGCATCAGGATGTGATAAATCTACCTGTTTCAGAGGGAAACTAAATTAGTTAGAAATTTCCACTAATGCCAGCAGTCACAAATGTAAGCATGATAACACAAGAAAACAACCCTAACAATATGGTTTCATTAAGCTAATCAGCAGTCCAGAAAACAACCCTAAACAAATGTAAGCACGATCCCTGTTTCAAAAATGATGGATGAAAAGAAAATCCCCAGTCCAGAAAATGAAACATAAACAAATACACGTATCTAATGAGTTTATTAAGCTAATCAGCCAAAAAGAGCTGTCTTATCTCATTGCATATCTGAAATATTGATCTCTTAAGCCAAACCAGGAGCAGCTGTAAAAGAAGCTGTATACATAATCCTATCAGGCAACACTACTCCCTAAGATAGGAGCAATCATTCCAACTCCAAAAAAACAAAATAATCATGTAAACTACACTTTACCACAGGATTTTGTTTATTTTCTTATTATTTACACTTGAAAAGGAACATAAGAATTCGATCCAACAAAAGAGGATGAGCTCAGTCCACAGAAAGAATACCACAATTTTATTCCGTATGTAGGTCACATTAATGAAAAACTAAACAAGGCAATTTCAGTCTTAGAACTACACATGACATGCATATCAAGAGGAACCATTGAACTTGAAGCTCTAAAGCATGCATCCTCAATTTTAAGGCACGCATACCTGGTACCCAGTATCCTGGGGTAAGTACGCATTTCATATGTGTTAGTGAATACAGGATATGCAATGAAGCTGCTTTTCTAAAAACAATGAATCGGGCACACCTTGTGTACAACTTGGCACTGTTAGGGTATAACTTGAATACTTGAACAAAACAAAGTTATGGATTGGATTTTCTCTTTTGGTTTATGAGAGCAGAAGTTGTAACCAAATCATTTACCTTCCAAAGCATCAACTAGAGTCTTCTCCTAAGAAATCAAAGTTAGATCGCCTATGGTATGATTATGAGATGCTCATTCGAATGATAAAGATGAACATCGTTCGTATTTCACTTTATAATTTAGCCCACTCAGGGTGGGTAAAACAGTTTGATGTCAACAAATGCTTTCTTATGAGGACTCGTCTAGGACTTGGTCTAACAAATAAACAGACAAAGTGTGAAGATTGAGGAAGACTTAATATGAACTAAAACAGAAAACCCAAGTCTTGTTTGGAAGAGTTACAAAATCAATGGTGTCCCGAGCTACAAGCACGGCCAAAGAGTTCTTTTCTTCAAAAACTCAGCAGGAAAACTAAAGGCAATTCTTGTTTATGTTGATGACCCATTAAGAGACAATTTCTTAAGGGAGTTTTATTCGAAGGCTCCTTGGAAAACTCAAGTATTTTTTGGGATTGAAATCCATGAAAGAACTAACACATAGAGATAGACTGTTAATTTGTGAGATAAGGTTTATCAAGGAGAAATTACTATTGAATTTGTGTGTTCTAATGATCCACTGGCTTAAGTGTGTTAATTCTCAAGAGGTCCTCGGGTTGAATATTTTGTTACATGTTTGGTGATATGACATGTAAGCTCTAGTTTGAAGTAGTGCCATCATTATTTGATGTAAATACTCCTTAGCTGTGCAGAATCCCAGATTGGTGGTAATTAGGATTGAAATAAACAATCATATCAATTAGGCATTTGCCGTATTCTCAGAAAATATACAGTCAGCTATGCTCTGATAAAACATAATACAAGAAAATGTGTCTAAATGTGTGAACATAATCTGTATGTGCCTACAAGAAAATGTGTCTAAATGTGTGAACAAAATCTGCATGTGCCTACAAATCATGAGGTTTACTGCTTTACCTTTGATTTTAGATCATTAATTACATCTGCCACAGTACTATGCTTCGGTAATCTAATTATCATCACCTGAACAGACAAAAACTTGGTTAGAAATATAAAAACTAATAAAGTATAAGCAACCATCGACAGTACTAACTTCATCCTTGGCATCATGATGGAAAGCAATCTTGAGCGTTTTTAGGCATTGCAATTCAGGCAGAGGAATATCCAATACTTCATAGTATAGAACATCAGTAGCCTAGGAAAAAAAACCAAACCAGTTATAAGTCCATTCGACACTATGCACGGATTCTAAAATGCAACCGCATCTTTAATTAAAAATGTGCTGCAATCAGTAACCTGATTGTAGTGAACCAGCATGTCAGACAAATGATCCACTCCTCGGTACTTGATAGGTTGTGGTTTAGGTTGCTGGGAGTAGCAATTATGAGATGTGAGTCTGATTTTAGAAGGATCATTCAAACCAAGATGTTGAGAGACCCTTTCTACAACATCATCATAAGTGTGAAGCTTTGACCTAGATGATGACAGAGCAGAAATGAAATACCAAAGATAAGCTAGATTAACATAAAATGATTAAAAAGACTAAAAAATCATATGTTCAACAGAAACTCACAGCTCAAGACTGAACTCATCCTCCTTGGGTTTCTCCAAAAACCTAAAGCGAACAACCTGCACATCAAAGCAAAGTAATTAATTGAAAAGGGCTTGATATAGTAGGCTAAACAGAACTAGTACCTAAAATGCAAGATTATTTTCAGTACATTTGATGTCTAATTGCAAGGGAATGTAGAATCAAATCAAACACACGGAGCCATTTAATGCTGTTCATTATGAACCACAAGTAAAATGCAAGACAGCCCCAAAAGAGACATAGCTCTGCATATTCAATGCTAGTCGAAGCAGACTATTGTCGTTCTTAAATGTAATTCTAGTTCATCTGAAACTGGTAATCCACTTTGGAAATACATCACAGTAAGGAAACCTAAAGAAACAGTCATAAGAAATCCCCATTGGAAATATATGCATAGAAAACAAACTGCCACTGAATCAGAATTTGGGATAGGGGGTCTGAGCATGTTGAGATAGTCAAATTGTGGAGATAAAGTTCATCATTGAGTA
Organism: Lathyrus oleraceus; assembly: GCF_024323335.1. Taxonomy (NCBI): domain Eukaryota; kingdom Viridiplantae; phylum Streptophyta; class Magnoliopsida; order Fabales; family Fabaceae; genus Lathyrus; species Lathyrus oleraceus. The sequence goes on from NC_066584.1 coordinate 54,284,441, forward strand.
ACTAAGGAATACTGGGAAAAGATGTCAAGTTGTGTTGATATGATTGCTAAAAGAACTAGGATGGTTTTGGAATAACTAAATGAGTACTCCTGGAGTAGTACTCTAGATGGTTAAGATTATAATAGGATGTGAGATGAAAACATCCTATGAATTTTTTTATTGGCTATTCTCCAACTCAGAAGGGGCATAAGGGTTTTGACCCAACCCAAACAAAGTTTTTGTAATGGATGTTACTATTGTTGAAAACCAGCCTTTATTTAGTGACATTCATCTTCAGGTGAAATTTTGATGAGGGTTCCTTTTTTTGAAAACATTATTGCTTTAAGTGATATAGTGTTGTCACAAGATTCCGAGATTTGTATTGGTGCACCAAAAGAAAATGTCCAAGATTCCATATCGGAATCCAATCCATTGTGAACGTGGTCCCCACAGATTCCGGGGCAACAACTTTAAATCAAAACCATGATGTGCAAGTTCTTGATCTCAATAATAATGAAGGACAGCCTACAAAATGACATATTTAAAGAAACAAAAGGCATGTTAAATAGCAGTTGTCTCACTGGGAAGGGAAAGGTCTTTGAAAGAAGAAACCGCAAAAAGGGAAATGAGGAACCCATTCTCAAGCCCGGCCAAGAATCTGAACCAAGAGATAAGCCAACGCATCATCCTATCAGGGATAAGTCCTCTCCCGATCCTACGATTCATTGTGAGTTCGTATAGATGTTCCTATAGTGATTAGAAAAGGTATAAGATCTTGCACTAAACTTTCTGAGTAAATATGCGTCCTACTCAAATTTGTCTTCTTCATTTGTTGCATTTGACTTAGTTGACTACAGTAGAAATTTTAAAAACTGCACAGGAAGCTCTAAAAGTTACGAAGTGGAAGGAAGGTGTTTTAAGAAGACGAAAGCTCTTGGGAAGAATAAGATTTGGAAGGTCACGACTTTACCGACAAGGAAGAGTATGGTGGGATGTAAACAGGTCTTCATTGTAAAATATAATTTAGATAACACAGTTAAAAGGTACAAGTCTTGTGAGGGTTTACTCAGACATATATCATTGACTACTCAAAACTTTTCACTCTAGTTGCTAAGTAAAGCATTGTTAGAGTTCTCTTTTCCTTGGTGGTGAACTTAGATTGGCCTCTCAATGGTTGCCTTGGAGGGAAAAGTATATATGGATAGTCCTCCATGCTTCAAAGATAAACTTGGTCCAATTGTGTGCAAACTACAAAAGTCTCTATATGTCTTGAGCAATCTCCAAATCTCCAAGGCTTGGTTCAAAAAATCCACTTGGTCAGTTTAACAGAAAGGGAAAGTGCAGGGACAATCAGATCATACATAATTCACAAAAAATTTCAGCTCATACATTATTCACAAAAAATTTCAGATTATACATCATTCACAAAAAATTTCAGATCATACAATGGATGGAAGTATTATTGAGAAAATATATACTTCAGAACTATAGCTAAAAAATTGTAGAGTCGCTGGAGGTGATTGAAGCAAAGGAAGTTGTGCACTTCGAAGGTTTCTGAAGGAGGCTATGGTGGTTTTCAGGAATTAGTCTCACCAAAGAAGAAGCAATTGGTCAAATCACAATTGGATGCAGAGAGAAACACACCAATAGAAAAGAGAATAACTGGATGAAGCATAGTGAACATGCAAAAGATAGCAGGACAGAAATGCCGAAAATGACAGCAGAAGAAATTTTAAACTCGCTGGCAGGATGGCAAAGAATTTGAAGACTTGTCGAAAGGATGACAAAAGTAGGATCACGATGTGGCTGCTCCAATGACATTGAGGGATCCACCCGAGAAAAATATGTGTCATTGCGAAAAGCCAAAAAAGGGCCTTCTAAAATAAATAATATACTGTTTAGGAGGCTTGTGAAAAAGAGATGCTGAAGAGCTGGAAAAGTATGGAAGCTTGACGGAAAAAAAATTTAGCTACATGATCAGAACCTTCTCTAATACCATGTTGAATTTATGAGTTTTAGCTACATGATCAGAATCTTCCCTGATACCATGTTGAATTTGTGATTTACTATGTCTAAATCGGACTACACTCACCTCTATTTATAATAGCATATAGAATAAATATTAACAGAAAGAATTCCCAAAACTAGGCAGAATTGAATAAGCGGAGAAATATTTCAATTGAAAGATTGAGAAATGATAAAGGAGAGTCACTACCCTAATTACAAATTTTACAATGACCAATGTACCTCTCTAACTAAACAAATAACTAACTACCCTCTAACTAATTCTCCCTATTCTAACTCCCAACAGATAGAGGTCATAGAAGTTTCTACACAACAATTACCCTAATTATTTTGCATTGCACATGCTTCCTAAGGCATGGAGACAAAGTTTGAGGAAACAATGTCTCAAGTTAAATGATAGAGAAAAAAAAATCAGATTAAAGGCTAATTTAACTAGTAATATACGTACTTGACGGTTTTGCACATAATCAAAGAATGAATAAACATCCGGATAGCAATATTGCTGTTCCTCGCCAGCTTGAAGGTTCTTCTGGAAGCAAATAATATCACCATCCTCTAGCTGCTCAAAGCACAATCATGAAAACAAAAAAATTACAACTTTACAGAAAACATTGGCTGATATTAATCTAAAGCCAAATAATAAACACCTGCAGCAAAATAAAAAATATAAAACACTTAACATTCTCAAAACCTCTGGAAACCCAATATACAGTAAGCTGCCAATAATTTATACCTGATTATCACGAAAAGTGCACTTCTTGTCAACAAGTTCACACATGATTTTAGGATCAAATTTTATTTCCTGAATATGCACAGCAGAAAGTAAGTAGTGTCGCACTAGTATTGATATTGCCATCATGGAGGGTAATTATAAATGAGAAGCAGATTGACTAACCTCAAACAGATCAATTTCTTGATCCGGAGCAAATCCAGCCATTTCATTTAGCTTCGTCAATATATCTGCTGGCTTTCTGCTACCCATCACAAAAAGCCTCCCAACATACCTGAGGAAACAAAAGGAAATGAAGTTTTATTAAGTAATGTAGTTTCAATCCTTTCAGTGCTGCCAAATCGTCGCCATGGCACTACCATCGTGTTATGACATGGGGATACTGCACCAGCCACCATAGGCTGCATCGCCTATTATATACACCATTCTTATGCCATACGCCTCAACTCAATATTTATATTAAGGATTTTTAGCTGGCTGTCATAATCCGTCAAAGAAAACATTGGTCCTAATTGGAATTGGTAAAGCACGTACCGAAGCTTCTCAGTTGAAGGTTCATAAAGTTTAAAGAATAGCAACAACTCTTCTTTCAACTTCTCAGGAGGAGGAATAGGGCGCAAATCCTAATTCATTGTGTAAGGCATAAATAACAAATCCATGTCAGCAGTGACTCAGTTGGAGAGGGAAACAAAAATACTAATAGCAACTACAACACTATCAGAAAGACGAAATGACAGAAAAAAACTACCTGTCCCTTTTCTATTTCCAAAAATAGCTTCAACTCTGCATTATTTGCCTTGTTGGAAGCTTCTCTTAACTGACCAACCTACAATTATAAAAATGACATGTCACAAGTCATGATTAGGAAGGTAACCATTCAATATACGCACACACAAAATGTTTACTCTTGCTCTCTTATTTACTTTTACTTATTCTTAATAAGATTTTATAGTGAAATTATCAATTACTATTATTGAAACCTTTTATCATGTCATTTTCAATTAAATATTGGAAGAATGTGTATTCATCATTTTAGGAGTTTGAGGGCAGAATAAAAAATTTATCTGATAATATTAAAACATTTATGTTTAAGGACAGACTGGACACAAACATGTTAGGACATGGACAAATGTAATGGACAAATATACCGTTAAGCAACAATCTTAGAATTTAGATTAGGCCTAACTCAACCTTACGAAATCGGCATGTAAGGTGAGGATTGTCCCCACTTATACCATCTTAGAATTTGATAGCAGGTGGTCTAACAGATCTAAGAAAGACTCTGATACCATCTTAGAATTTGAATTGGGTTAAACTCAACATTACAAAACTAGCTTGTAAGGTCTAACGGATCTAAGAAAGACTCTCATACCATCTTAGAATTTGAATTGGGTTTAACTCAACCTTACAAAACTAGCTTGTAAGGTGAGGATTGTCTCCACTTACAAACATATGTTTATAGTAACAACGAGTTTGGATTGGCTTATGAACAACTTATTTGGGTTCATCTACAGATACAATAATTTGTTAAAAGTATTTGGGAGTGCTTATGAAACATCTCTTATGATATCCCATAAGTTGTTTGGTTCTAGCAAATTTGAATAAGCTCTTCAAGATAGCATATTAGAACAGTTTATTGCTTATATAAGAATAGTTCAACCATGTTTTTCATTTCACTAAAGAAATAACTTATACACAAGAACTTATGTGAATTTATCCAAATGATTCCATTGTATACATAATAAAATGTTAATTTATCAAATTATTTTGGTATACCAAATAATCTATGTATTTATGATAGAAATGGGACCTTAGGACAGAGATCTGCAATAAGAAAATTATAGGAAATTTCCTCTATTTTTCCCAATAAATGACCAGGTCACTATTACGAACAACATTACCGAGTTACTATTATAAGTGCCAGGGCTTCTTTGAAAGTCTGATACTAATTCTCAATAAATTACCAGGTCCCTATTACTATTTTACAACAAGCACAATGTGACACAGTTCTAGCAAATATGAGGAATTTATCTACATTTTGTTATTTATTAATAGACTTGTGGCTGTGGCCCAAATTTTGCTAGCAACTGCAAAAATATCATATTCATCAAAAAATGAGGTCAACATAATACTAAGGTTAGGAATGAGGTTATCACCACTAACGTCAAACTCATTAAGACTTGCCAGCCACCCTGCTATTTATGAAACAAAACAATGGAAATTCTTTGATCTACTTACTGACTGTGTTTCTTCCTGAAATGTCACTGGCCTACTTGGACGATAAGTATGGTTTTGACGTTTTGCCCACAGCCAAAAGCGTTGATGCTCAACTGGTATGCCAAACTCTTTTGCAACTTCTTCCTGATCAAAGATTTATTATCAGAAAGATGTGAAATTATTTCAAATCATAATTAGTTTTGTAGAACATCTAAAGCTGAATAGATTATTCAACAATATCACGGGATGATGAAGTAAACAACGAACATGACACTATGATGTATTATAGTATTTATTCATGAAAGAAGGTTACGGCATTAAAGCAATAGAAGCTTGTAGCTACTTAAGCTGCTGACAGGAACAGACTAGCCGCATGTTTGGACAAACTTCAATTCGAAATCTAACTACAAAGAATGCTCATAAATATTACTATGCCTGGATTAGATCATTGGTCCTACCAAGCAGAAAGCTCATAAAAGATTGCACACTAATAGTCTAATACATTTACTATACTATTGTAGAAAAGATATATCAGGAATCTAGATGTAAATGATGTGTGGAAACAGCAGATTAGAAACAATTTAATGAATACAGATATTGCTCTTGAACTTGAGTCAAATGCTATAAATAGATGGAAATGTGAAAAAATTTCAAAATTACAGGCAGTACTAATTTTCAAAATTAAGACAGATGTTGCAAGAATCCAACAAAATATCAGCAAAATATAGATATGGAAGCACTAGGAAACAAGAATTGTAAAGTTGAAAACAACACAGAAGATCAAAAGAAATGCAGCAGAGTCAAAATAAAGAAAAATTTAACATGGTTCACCAAAACAGGCTACTTCCCTAGACAACTGACGGCAAAAATTGCATGTATGAATATGGATGCAGCAACAAAGATCAACAGAGAATTCAATCAAAAAAAAAGATCAACAGAGAAATTACAAATTTCTCTCATTCATTCTTCTCTCCAGAAGGAGATCTCAATCTCACAGAACTTCTATATCTTGATCACACAGAAGATCCAGAATGGTTTTCTTTCCACTCCTTCACCTATAGTTCAACATATGACAAAAGGACACCCTCAGACAATGGCATTAATTACAAGGAAATGTTCGCTCTAACGGAAAAGATGAACCAATTACTCGTGGATTAATGGTCTGTATGGTTTGAGATGAAGGACATTGGGAAACCCAAATATTTCTTGGGGATTGAAATTGCCTAATCAAAATAAGTCATTTTTCATTACCCAAAACAAGCATGTAATTGATTTTTCGCAGAAAGCAAGCAAGCTTAGATTCAAACCAGATGTGTTCTCACTTCCCATCGGGCATAATATAAAAAGATAGGGCACAAAAAGGAGATTGTCAATATTGACAATGTCCAATAACAGAGACTGATGGAGAGGTTCATTAACTTGATACACACTAAGGTAGGCATAAGCTCAAGCTAGAATGTGATTTTTCTCGGGTTGTCACTAGTCACTGCCTTTTACAATCCATATTTAGTTAGTGCCTTGGCATATCAAAAACCGTTCACGTTGTAGATAATGCTTTTTAGATATCTTTTAGTTTTAGGGAAGATAATGCTTGTGTTAATAAAATAGTTGCTTGTGGCATTGCTCATTTCAATTTTCAGTAGAGGGACTACCTTCCCCACTCTTAGAATTTGGATTGGGCTTAACTCATCACTACAAAACCGGCTTGTAAGGTGAGGCTTGCCCAAGCTTTATAAACACTACATAGGCCATATCTCTAAGCAATGTGAGACTAAATCCACCCCTTCAAGTCCAACACAATGTAGGTGTTGGAGGCTGCAATGAAGGAAAACCAAATACCGCAATTAGGCGACTAGAGGTGAACCGCAACGAAGGCGGAAATTATAACACCCACTTCAATGGGGAGAACTTTTCCCACAATACATCTCAAGCTATAGGTTCCAGTTCATAGCTCTTGATCCTTTGCATGGATTTTGATTTATTTCCCCCATGTTTTTTGTACTTCTTTTCACTATTTTTAATAAATTAAGGTTGCGCTAAAATTGATTGATAGGCTTTTGGGTGCCAATATAGTTGAAATTTATCTACTTTACAGTGATGCCTTTGCACTTCATTTTTGCTTAGATTAAAAAAAGTATGATAAATCCTATTCAAGATGATTGGACAAAACAAAACACAGAGATAGACTGATAGTTCATCAAGGAAAACTGGATGGTGGATTTATAATAAAGTGGCCTAGATCCCTTCTGAGCGCCAATTAGTAGGTGTTAAAACAAAGGACTTGCAACAAGTGGTGTTAGGATATAAAATAAAAGAGAAATGGAGTGGTTAAGAGTTGTTAGAGAAATTAGTTAGTTTGGTATGTGGTTGTTTAGCCTGTTAGCAAGTCTTAAAATAGCCCTCAGGGGTATCTCTTAATAATTGAGTTTCCTGTTCTTGCTTAATACAAATTTTTGTTTTCTTCATTTCCTGATATACCAATTGATCCTTGTTCAGTGAGGATTTCCGAGCTCAAAGGGAGAATCCTAACAGATTGATTGAACCAATTTATTAACAAATCGGGAATGATAGATATTCATTAACTGACTTGAAGGGGAATCTTGTTTATATGTAATTACTGTTGTAGGCATGCATTTTGTAATTATTAGCATTTGTGATATGGCCGGATAACCAGGCACATTAGTTGGAATTTGGTTTATATGTTCTGTTGAATGAGAGAAAATAAATGCATAAGGCAGTGAAACCATGGTTGAGCTACATAATGAAACTCCTTTCATACAGGCTCTACGCATTAAAAACAAATAAATGTATGAGACACTATTCATATTTACATTATAAAATATGCCGATAAAATAAACTAAATAATAATTATGAAGATCCAAATCATATTTTCTATATAATCCAACAAATTAAAGATTGTAGACAAACCATAGGTCATACCTTGAAAATTACAAAGGGTGTCTGTTTTTGGACGCGAAAACTTCGCACTTTATCATGATCCACAAGATCAAAGAACATATCCTTTCCAATTTGTTCATGCAGATCATCGTCACGGGCAATCTGAGGACAACAGATGAATAAAATAATAGTACACGTCAATTTAAGAACTCATATCAATACTGTATAAAGCACTCAAAGGAATAAACAATAATGATAAAGAGAAAGAGAGAGCTAGAGTTAGAACTCATATCAATACTGTATAAAGCACTCTAAAGGAATAAACAATAATGATAAAGAGAAAGAGAGAGCTAGAGTTGTAACCTTTACGATGGTATACAAATGAGCCTCGGCCTTCTCCTTCTTCTTCTTCTCCTTTTCCTCTTGTTCTTTCTTTAATCTTATCTAAAATATGTTGTTGAAAAGGATACATTTTATGTTGAAAATACAAAATAAAAATCATATGAAATCAGTGAATCGCAGCTTACTCGAAGGTGTTTGGCAATGTCCTTTTCATCCACATTACAAATTATCTTATCCTTGTCACTTTCACGCACATAGACAAGCATATATGCATTTGAGTACTTTGTAAATTTAAAAGGAGAGTTGTTGAACCCAGGATTTGTATGAGGTAACTGTCAAAAACAAAAAAATAAAGCAAATAGAAACAAGCATGATATTGTCAAAAAAACAAAATAGACAAAACAGCAAACAGAATATTACCTCTTCTTCACCACCATACTGCTCTTCTAAAGCCCTGTTTGTATCTTCTTTTGTTACTCGTTCATCATCAAATTTAAACCTGAAACAAGCAATTCATATTTTATTTTCAAATTTAAAATCAGGAATAAAAAACAGATATATAATATTGTTTAAAACTGAATAATATATCTCACGCATGTTGAAATTACAAGCACTAATCTCTTTATATAATACTATTTAATCTAATGGACTAAGCCCGAATATAAACTACTACTAACAGTAGTATAAATAATTTATTTAAAACTGAATAATATATCTCACGCATGTTGAAATTACAAGCACTAATCTCTTTATATAATACTATTTAATCTAATGGACCTAACTAATGGACTAAGCCCGAATATAAACTACTACTAACAGTAGTATAAATAATTTATTTACAACACTCCCTCTCAAACTTATTGTTGTTCAGCACCTTAGTTAGAAGATTTGCAGTTGTGTTGAGAAGGTATGTGCAAATAAGACCACTATTTAACTTTTCTTTGATGAAGTGTTTGTCAACTTCAACATATTTTGTTCTATCATGCTGCATTGGATTATCGGTTATGCTAATACCATATTTAATATCACAATAAAGTCTCATTGGTTCATCACTCTTTATCTTCAAGTCTTCTAATATCATTTTCAACCAAAGTAGTTCACATATCTCTTCTATCATTGCTCTGAATTTTGCTTCAGCACTAGATCTAGATACAACACTTTGTTTTCTACTCCTCCAAGTTACAAGATATTCCCACCCATAAAAGTACAAAATCATGTAGTTGATCTTCTATCCACAACGCATCCATTTCGTTCATACAAAAGTCCTCTACCTAGAGTTCCTTTTAAATATTGCACAATTCATAACGCAACTTGTAAATGAATCTCCTTTGGTTGGTGCATGAATTGGCTGACTAAGCTTACAGCAAAAGCACATTTGGTCTAGTATATGATAGGTATATAAGTTTTCCGTCTAATCTTTGATACATTCCCTTATCAACCGGAATATTTTCTTTTGTGTTCCCCAACTTTACACTTGGATCGATTGGTGTGCTTGTAGGCTTGCATGTTGTCTTACACGTCTCTGGTAGAAGATCAGTAATGTATTTTTGTTAAGATATGAAGATTCATTTCTTAGAGTGGACAACTTCAATTCCCATGAAGTACTACAATTTTCCCAAGGTCTTAATCTTAAACTTCTTGGCTAAGTGTTCGCCTAACAATTGTTGCTCCTTCTCATCATCACCTATTACTATAATGTCATCCAGATATACACTAATAAAATTGTTACTTTGGTGATCTTCTTGACTTTGTTTAAAGCCCAAACCTATCAATATTGTCTCAGAATGTTTGATAAATAGAGTATGATCTCTTTGACATAGAAACCAAGTCGCAAGTATTATTCTTATTCAGTGCCTCCATCTCCAAGGCCATGGCATGTTTCTATTTTCTATCAGACAATGCCTCAAATAAAGAGTTAGGTATTGTTATAGTGCTTAGACTTGTGAGGAATGCTTTATGGGTGGGTGAAAAAAGTTCAAAACTTAGTTAGTTGGATACAAGATAAAGTGGCTTGTTAGTACATTTTCTAGTATCTTTTCTAAAGGCAATTGGAAGATATAAATCCTTGTAGTGGTAGTATTGAGTTGGATTTTGTTTGTTGATGAGAAAATTAAAAAATTGAATCACTAGTGCTTTAAAGGTCGAGAGAAGTTACCTCAAGTAATGTCGAATTGGATTCTTAGATATGAGTAGAGTCAGGAATGTTCTTGTTTCTTGTATATACTAAATTCTTTCCAAATCTTACTTCAGTTTCAACATTTTCCATTTTTTCCAGAATCAAATTCAGTCTCAACATTGTCATCACTAGTTTCAGTCTCAACTTCCGGTTCGAAAGTAAAGTTAGGAAGTTGAGAAAACTTATCTTCCTTACTTACATTTCTCCCTCTGAAGATGAGTTTGAAGGAAGTAACTTTCTTGTTCATGGAAGGTGACATCTCTAGGGACAAAGTATTTATGAGATGGAGGATGATAATATTTGTAATCCTTTTGGGTAGAAGAGTATCCTATAAGGACAAATTTTAACGCTCTTGGATCAAGTTTCCCTCTACCATCATTGTGGATATGGACAAACGATACACACCCAAATATTCTAGCGATCAGATTACTTGAAATAGTCACATCAGGATAGAATGAGGATAATGAGATACAATGCAGTTAAGACAGCCTCATCCCTATATTTCTTAGGGACTTTATTTTGGAATATCATAACACGTGTTTGGTCTAACAAGTGACCATTCTTTCTCTCAGCAATCCCATTTTGTCGAGGGATTTTAACACAAGAAGACTCATGAATAATACCTTCTTCTTGACAGAAAGAATTAAGATCGTGGTTAAAGTAATATCTGTCACTATCGGACCTAATTCTCTTAATACTCACACCAAACTGATTTTTAACCATAGAAAAGAAGTGAAGAAACACATAACAAACTTCAGATTTTTGTTTTAACAAGTAGACCCAAGTAACCTGAGTGCAATCATCCATAAATGTTACAAACCAACGAACACCTGATATATTTATAAGATTTGACGGATCCTAAACATCGGTATAAATTAAGTAAAATGGAAAAGTACTCATTTTATTACTGACTAGAAAAGAGACACGCTTGTGCTTAGCAAGTTGACACACCTCACAACAAAGACTTTCCACATCTAAATCTTAAATAATGAAGGAAATAATTGTTTTATTACTCTAAATGATGGATGACCAAGGCGACAAGGGTTCAGAAGGACCTTCTCTCTATTGATTTTAATTGATTCTGAATAAAAAGATTTGTTATTGTTGAATAGATTTGGAGGAATATTTTGGTTATCCAAGTAATAAAGGTCATTCCATTCCCTAGCATTTTCAATTGTCCTCCCTAAATTCTTGTCCTGGAAAACACAAGCATTGTTATAAAAAATAACATTACATGATAGGTCGGTCGTAGGTTTTTGTATGGAAATTAGGCTAGTGTACAATTTAGGAAAATGAAGAACATTTCGAAGGATTATAGATGGGCTTATTTGGATATCTCCTTGCCTAGCTACAGTTATAAGGTACCTTTTACGGTTGATATTTTTTTGTTGCTAGTACATGGTGAATAAGTAGAAAACTGTGTAGGTAAAGGAGTCAAGTGGTTAGTAGCTCCAGAATCTAGCATCCAATATTGGTTAAAGAGTTTATCTGAGGCATCAAATCCAAAAGAAAATTGACTTACCAAGAGGAAGTGAAAACGGAAACCCACCTGAATGTACCAACATAGAAGTACCCATTGGTTTCTCAAACTTACTAAGAAGGGATCTCAACCTCTCTACTTCGTCTATGTTGAGTTGAACCAATTCTCCTTCTGACATATTGATGGATGTCATAGAAATGTGTCTGACACAATAGAACAAAAAAGAACCAGCAAACTAGTCTGCAAACTTCAATTGAACTTTTTGTGAACAGTGTTTCCATCGATGAAAAGGGTTTCCATCAATGAACTGTCTCGGGGATGAACAGTATCACTGCAGTGAACCGTGTTTCTTCTGTCAAGTTAAGAAATGTGGTTGGGCCTAACTCAATCCTACAAAACCGGCTTATAGAGTGAGGATTGCCCCCACTTATAAGGACATGTTCAGTCCATATATTATCAGTGAAACTCTTACTAAACCCCCTCACACCCAAAATAACATCTGGAACGTGAAAATAAATAGTGGGTGGCTCGATAGCGAAAATCTGATAGCAGGTAGTCCACCGAATCTTAAACATGACTCTAATATCATGTTTAAAACTGAATAATACATTTCAAGTATGTTAAAATTACAAGCACTAATCTCTTTATATAAGACTATTCTAATCTAATGGGCTTAACTAATGGACTAATAGCACGAATATAAATTACTACTAACAGTAGTAAAAATAACTTATTTACCACAAATGTATTAAGATTCACCGCCCCACAGCAGTTTATGTAAATACATCAAATTGTCAATTCAGGCTACAAGGATAGTCATTAGCATTGCAGCACTATGTACAGAAACCATAAACATAAATGATGAAACTTTTGCCACCTAATCTAGATAAAAGACAGTTTTTCGCAATATTATTTCAAGTAACAGTAGAAACGGATATGGAATTCTGTGAACTAAGTCAATTTGATAAGAGTAAAACCAGTCATTTTAAAATGGATATCAACAATAGAGTGACGCTATACCACTATGGCATAGCAAAATTTGGACCAACTGCTACTATTCTGCTATTATTCTGTGATATGCTATTTAGTACAAATAATCTCATTAAAAAATAAAAAGTGCAGAGCAGTTATAATCTCAAAAATATAGGTTTCATGGGGGAAAAAAAATAAAGTGCACAATAGTTATAAAATGATGAGTACGAAAAAAGTTGTCACTATTTAAAAGATTCCGTAAACTGGTACATACCACTGATTTGAAAGAGTCGGACGTATATATGCATAGTAGTGACCACCATGAACTCCACCGCTGTGAACCAAAACACTGCAAACAAATAATTCAGAAAGGTCCGCCCGGAAATAGACTCGAAAACAACAAAAAGCTATTAGTTACTGCAAGATATTGTAAGAAAAATTTAAAAATTACTCATTATACTCATGTCCTACAATAAGTAGATTCAGTTTTGGTCATCAACAAATAGGCCAACTATAAAGTTATTCAATGCAAAATTCAACCAAGTGTCTACGTAGCCTCAAGCTTCAATTAGTGTCAGCAAAGCCCACAGGAGGCACTATCAACCTTTTACACACCCTCATTCCATCACTACAAATATATTTCATGACTAGTCACAGATGACTAATATATACAATCCTGATTTTTTTTTCTATTACTTCATGAGCACATTGTATTTGGCTATTCCTTATTGCCTTATTTGGATTGGTGAAATAGGTCGAAGTACCATAGAAATCCATGATACCCAGTCCAATTAAGAACCAACTATCGCAAAACTTATGTTCTTGGTTGAAGATGGATGAAGGCTTATCTCTTAATACACCCCCTCACTCAAACCTTTTAAGCTAAAAAAGCACAAACAATGTACTAATCAATTTTCACTATATGCTGGTTCAAGGTTAATTTAGAAGAATGGAAGAAGCAACTATTGAAACCCAAATAAAATTGCCATGGAGGCTCCAATACCAGGTAAGGAACCAACTATCCCAAAAGATTATGCCATCAAGTAAGGGTACAAGAATGGTTTTTATCACATCTCGAAATTCTAAACAAATCCATTAATTAATATGTCATCAGTGTAATCTATAAAGACCATGTCAAAAGTCATCATGCAGATGCCAACAATAATGATGAAAGACCATTTTTCTTAAGACTATGAGTTGTAGGGTTGAGTGGGTATCGGCCACGGCAGAGCCATGGCGAATATTGGTGGCAGGTTTTTGGCTCTCTGCATCGATAAGACTGGGCTGAGTTATATTCTAAGATGGTATCAAATCTTATCCCAGAAGTCCTTGGATCGTAACCAGACTTTGATGTCATGTTAGTTAGAAATCTACATTCATAGATGTTGAGACAAAGAAATCTCAACTGAGTTTCTCTACTTTTCTGTTTTTGTATTAACTGGTTGCTAATTACAAGGGGCGTAGTCCATTCATAGACTCACAAGACTAACTAAATCTGTTAGTTTCCTAGATTTTAGGGATTAGTTATGCTTAGCAAGTATACTGTGCAGCTAGTGCACAGTAGTTACAGTACAGTAGTACCAAGGTTCTAGAACTTACTAAAGTCGGTTCTTTTAATAGGATTAGTTAGACAGTATGTCAATAAATAGGAGAACAAAAAGGTTAGAGAATATCTTTCGAATATTGTAATTGTGAATAATAAAATTGTGAAGGGGAAACCCTTGAGGAGAGATTGTTATTGGAATCCACTTCTTGAGTTCCTAACAATTGGTCCAACCAATCACTATGACGCCAAGCGCCATGTAAAATTGTATGATCTCCATATAGAAATTGCTAGATAAACAGAGACAGATTTTACAGAAGATGCATGCAAATCTCAGCAAAATTTCTGACATGGATCAAATCAAGAACATGATTTTGGAGATCCAAAATGGCGAGAAAACTCAAGAAACAGAAGCGTCTTCATTCATTGAGGAAAGCACTTTGACCAACAGCTTATGGGGAGACAATGAAGAGGACAAAGACGCACCACCATGTTCTTGGATCAAGAAGGTGGAGACAACGGAGAAGAAACAAGGGCATCGAAACTGAAACAAAGGCGTTGAGGTGCAGAATTTATGACAGCGGCAAGGAGGAGAGCTGTGTGTATGTGAGTCAGACCACCGCAATCAAAACCGCGACGTTGATTTGCACATGAAGGACAATGGGATGCACGTGGTGACCGATCTGCAGATCTTGATGGCGTGTGCTGTCTTTCAAAATCAAAAAATGAACTTGAACTCTACTATAATGAACTAATCATTTGATTTAGGCAATACTAGTTTAAATAGGTTTGAAAATAAGAGAATACAAAAAGAGTAGGATAGGAATGTTCTGAATTTCACACATTATTACTAGACAGAGAGTGCATAATCACTTTCAGCATACTTCCTGTTCAAGGACAAAACTTTCATCACTCATTCCAATTTTCTACCTACCCATTTTCCCCCAATTCAAAAAAGCATTATAAAGAAAGATGTTTGCATAGATACATAACAGACTCATCAAATCAAACAGAACAAGGATGCCCTTATATTCAAGATCTACCAGGTGAATTCTCCAATACCTGTGAAGTGTATACAGGTTGCGAATACTTCTGTCTGCATCAGGAGATAGATATTTGCCATTATCCCTATCAAGATCTAGTTGCAAGGGGAACTCATAGCGGTCATTGATCTGTTTGAAATCAAGTTAATGGCCATTACAGTTACAGGTATCAAAGAGTAAAAGATTATTAATGCATTACAACAAAAACAACAACAACAACAAAACCTTATCCCGCTAAGTGGGGTAGGCTAAATGGATCAACATTCGCCATAATGTTTTATCCAAGACCCTGCTTCTTTCCAAATCGTTAATCTCGAGGTCTTTCTTAATAATTTCTCTTATAATTTTTCTAGGTCTTCCTCTACCTTTAGTTTATTAATGCATTACTAAACTAAAAATAAAATATAAAAAGTCACTCATTTTATTCACTTCCAATGGCACAACAATAACCAAAGTAATAAAACACTGACGCAAAACAACAACTACATTGTTTCTATTAATTGATACAATTTTAAACAAATAACCAGACAATTATTCCAAAAATAAGGTGGGGAAAAAGCCCCAAAGTAGGAGACGATGTTTAGTGAGAAGCAAATATTACAGGGTCAAAATCACAGAACCTCAAAAATGGATATTTACTATTGGAACTTTAAAGATTGGATGCAAATCATGTGTTAAATAATATGCGAACTAATAAAAACTGCATTAAAACCAGCAGGGAAAAAAAGTATAAAAGGATAACTATAACGCGCAAAGGAGGAGAAGCAAAACATAATTGGTGAGTGAAGACTTCCTTTCCTATTGCACTAAAATTTAAATACTGAGAAAAAATCGAACAAGAATATTAAAGGTGAAGGGTTTTTGCTGATTATTGAATCTAATACCAACCTTAACCATAGTGTCTCGCACAAAATCATACTCGAACCGTTTTAACTGAAGCTGAAGAACCGGTGGAAAATCAATGAACAATACACCCTTCTTTGCTTCCTAGAAGTGTAATCACAAACATGATGTAAAAAAAACATTCAAAAATATGAAGAAAAAAGTAGGTAATGAAGTTTATCCTAATATCCAAAAGCATGTATGGTTATAGATTTTACCTGTAAACCATACTGCTCTGCATGATACTTGTTATCACCCTCAAGTTTTTCCACTTCCACATACTTATCGAAAGAAGCATACACATCAGTACAGCCTTTGACATCCAGCTGAAGATCTGCAATCAAATAGTCAAAATTCAAAAGGTCCCAGAATAGAAGGGTAATGTGAAAATAATGGTATCCTAAAGCAAAAAATATCTACCATAAAATGATTCTTTTCGTGTTGATTTATAATCCACATTGATGCATTCAATATAGTTCATATGGTGGCCTTCAAACAACTGCTGTATAGTGCCTTCAACAACAGTTCCCTGGGAATGAAGTGGAAGCCTCAATAAATAATCTTCCAGACATGATACACAAGTATCTAGAGTAAAATCTAATTTATTTACCTACAAAGTAACTATAAGAAGCTACCAATACCATTATAAAACCTTTACCTTCATTTTATCTTCTAGCTTTTCACAAAGAACCCTATTAAGTTCTTGGACATCATGCTGCATGAATGAATCATATGTATCCCATCCAAAAGATTTTGTTAACTCTTTTGTTGATACGCTGCTGTCATTATACTGCAACTTGTAAAACAAACTCTGTAATGCCAGAGGGATGCTCCCAGATGGCATATCATTTTCGGTTGTGGGCATATGGTACACAGCCTGAACAAACAGTTTTAATTATAAAGGCACATCCTTTTTTGGAAAAAACATTAAAAAGTTATATGCCACCAACTAACCTTTCTGAAATAAGGGATGTGATACAATGTCTGAAGAAGAGAATTCATGTAACAAGTAGCTCCTTGGTTTTTCAAACCGACACAACCAGTTTCTTTTTTTGAGTCATGTGCCCAGTAATCAAGATCTTTGCGCACATTCACATCAGCCTCAAGTATGCATCTGTCGTCCACAATATAGCCCCTACCAGGATCATACAACTCAGAAAGAGGCATGAAATTAGTGAAACCCCAATCACTTTCACGTGCATTGAACTGGTGCTGTGTTTCTGCAATACCAAAAAGCTCAAGTTTATTACTCTCTATAAAATTATCTATAAAAGAGAAGATTAGAGCTACAAACAATAGACAAAAAACATGGGGATATATATATATATATATATATATATATATATATATATATATATATATATATATCCAACCAACGTCTCAAATATCAGACAGGAAAATTCAGTAAAGAAACAATGAGCAGAGATCCAAAGACAGGACAGATATGCAAGGAAAAGTGAAACAAGATTTTAATTCATTAGTTTCTCAAAAGATAAAGATCTTGAAACGCATTTTTAGTTGATGTGTCATGTGTGTAAACCACACAACAGAGCTATGTTATATAGACACTCTTAGATTGTGGTTAGGTCTAACTCAACCTTACAAAACCGACTTGTAAAGTGAGGATTGCCACCACAAACATATGTTCATGTCATATATTGTTTGATGTGGTACTCTCAACAGACATGAAGCAAAGGTAGCAAATATTTAGTCATCCTAACTACCATAATCACATGATATGATATCTATTTTACAGTCTTCTAACAATTTCCCTTAAGCTGGAGCATACAGAACATATGCACCAGGCTTGCTAGATATTGAACTTGTGTGAGAATCTCTCCAAGACATAATTAAAAAAAATACGCCAATAAATAATTCAAACTAACAAAACTAATGGTGATGTCCTCATATAAAAAAATCTCCAATGAAATGATAATCAATCCAAGAGCGCTTTGCCTACTCATGCAATATTGGATTTGAGGCAATATACAAAGCATACTAATAGTCAAAAATGAGTGTCATCTATATTACTTATGCAAAATTCACTTGCTAAAATAACAGATTTAGCTAGACAAGCTCACAAGTAGTCAATGTCACGGCTTGATATTCTACTTGAACTGAAGTCAACTTCGCAATGCAATGCAACAACATTTTGTTTCTTACGTTTCTATGAAGTAATGCTATCCCCAATGAAACTAAAACGGAAATGGCAAGCTCAATTTCTAAGACGGGTCAATTACAAAGGGAAAAAACAGTATAAGCATGTAAAGTCCTCAGAAAATATATTCCATATCTGAATAGTATCTAATACCTTGGAAAAATAACCATCACTACTGGAAATAAATTCATGCTCCAAACAAAACATAGCCTAGAAAACTAAGAGTGTGTTCAAATAGAGGGGAACTTTAATGCTATTTTTCTATTCTCAACAATGTCTTTTGCTCATCATGACGGTCTACTACCTGAATCAAATGGCACCATTAATATTCTATCAAGAGCCATGTCTGATGAATGATCATATAAATCCAAAGGATCTGTATTGGTTTCACCTATGGTTTTCTGTAGTCTATTTTTGTTTGTTTTCATTTTCATTATCAAAAATGATTTGTCATTTCTAGATCTTCCAACTATAGAAAACATATATTTGTGCTGGAAATAGAAAATGATTGAAACTAATGAATCCAAGTAGTCTTAGAATTCATAGTCATAGGCAGAGTAGTCAATCCCGGATAGCGGCGGGGAGCAGCAAACCCCAAAAATGGGATAGCGTATAGCGGTATAGCAGCTTTTTAATAATTTTTGGACAAGTATAGATAAATAATACAATAAGCATAAACATACATTTACTGTAAAATTAAACAAATACTCAAAATTCATAAAACATTCATGTGTCGAAACACAAACCTTAATTAAAAAAAAAACCTCAAAAAGCCACAAGTCTTAATCAAAACACTTTATCTAGCATCAAGATGTCTTGATCAAAATATTATATGAGCAAAAAACTATATATGATGATGCCATGAGACAAAAAACAAAAGAAAAAGAAACAGAATAAAAAGTAGGAATGCTATTAACAAATATCTTCATGGTTTCAAACGAAAAATCAGCAAAACAGGTTCTGGTGCTAAATGCTAGGGCAATAGATGATCCTCCACAAGACAACAATGGGTTCTTACTGGATAGTGAGTATAAGGAGTATCGCAAGTTAAAGGTTACTTCCACTACTGCTGTCTCATCCTCATTTCTCCAATCTGGTAATTCCTCAATTTGTTTTCCTCAATCATTGTTTTTTGGATCTTAGAATTGGATCCAAATACTTCAGATTATATTGCACGTAATCCTACCCTTTTCTTGAACTTATCACCAACAAAAACTCCTTATTTCATAACCCTTGTAAAAGGTTTGAAAGTTAAAGTCATTAAGCATTGGTCAAACATCTCCGTGCCCTTCCTTAAATTTGGACTCTGCCCTCAATCATAGCAATTATTATAATTAGTGGAGACCTAGTCATGCCAGTTCAATTTAGGTTTTTATTAGTTTGAAATTTTGATCAATCACTTCTCAAGATGAACTTGGATCATTTCTAATTTCCCCTACCTCGATCGAATAAGATATCCTCCATATGATCTACTAAATTTACTACATAACCAATTGGTCTCCTCCACACATGCCCAAACCACATAAGTCAAGATTCAACTATCTTTTCTACAATAGGTGTTACCGAACTTAATCTAATCTTATTTCAACTAGTAGTTTATCTAGTATTTCAACTCTAAATAACCTAGTGCCATAATAAATCAATTTCAAAAGAAAAATGCCAGTCAAAGCAATACTTTTAGACACCAAAATGCCAAGACTCTCTCCCCCTTTATTGTGTGGTCTGCAACAAATTTCCCCCTAAATTTTCAGTGTCCACAAAGTTACAAAAAACCTATTAAGTTTCTCATACATTTAACAACCCACAAAAGAGAGTGGATTCAATTCTAATGCCATTTAAATACAACATAACAAAGAGATAAGTAGGTCTCAACGAACATCAGTTGCAGAAAAAATACCTTTTCTGATGGTATATTTACTGTGAACTTGATTAACCACTGATAAGCTGAACTGTGCAAATCTAGTCCAACCAAAAGGCATTGAAGATGAATCTGCAACATCTATATACATTGACAGATGTTCAGCATTGTTCCCCTTCGGAAAGATCAGTATCCGCCTGCTCGTTTCAATCAATATCAGTAAAAACAAAATGTTTGTAGCCTCGTGATACACAAAAATATTGAAGATTACACACTGATTTACAGGGCCAGAAATAAACAGACATACCATTTATAGCCCCCGACAGTGAAAACGTCAGAATAATGTTTCTTCTGAAGCCTTGAAAAATTGTCAATAGCCCAGGTGAATCTCCCAGATGGCGGATCTTCTACTGCCATAGCATCCACTGTAGTTGTGTTTTCTGCACTTGTGTTTTCTGGTTGGACCACTGCCAAATACAAAAAGGACCAAAATCAAAACACAACAATGAAAATAAGTCTAACCATTGCACAGTTACATATCCTCCTCAATTACAATAAAACAAATTTAAACCATCAAAACCACTACAAATTCTCTTGAATTAAATTAACCCCGAATCGTTACACCTATTCATCCACTGAGCTCTACGATAACAAAACATAACAATGAATTTAAAGAAAATAGAACTTTCCAAATTCAATGATATAAAAACATTCTAAACACTCATCAAGAAACTTCGCCGACGACAACAAGCATTGCATTAGTTCGACAATAAAAACTGAAAAACCAAATTACCTTCCATAGGTTGGGGACCTTCAACAACAGCCTCTTCAGAGTGAGGAACCAGCATCTCAGAGTCCTCTTCCATATTCTGTTGCTGCAAAAACAACACATAAGAATCAGATCCGGTAATCTAAAACCCTAGTAATCATCCAACAGAAAACATCAACAACAAAAAAAAAAGAAGATCGCGAGAGAAAAATGTGAAAACGACGAAATACAAAAATCTATTCAGAAATCAAAATTGAAGCAGAAATAGAACGAATAGAAGCGCGATAACAGAAATTGTGATTACATCTAATGGCGGAGTCGTCGTCATGTTCATCGACGAGGCGAGTGAGAGTGAAGGATGTTGCTGCGATTGAAGAATTGAAGGAAGAGAGTGATCAAGAGAAAATAGGGTTGGAGAACGATCCAAATCGCGAGAGATGAATGTAGAGAGTGAAGAGAAGAAGTGAAGAATGTGAAGAAATCGTAGCCAAAGATGGTTTTGGTGAGTAAAAGAGGGGCTGCTTCAGCTTCGGCTTAGTACGGAAAAGGATATTGCGGGTATTTGGTAAAAATATTGGCATTCATCACTTTTTCTCAATAAAATAAACATGTTTTACGTTTATTTTTAATATTGAGTTATGTAAATTAAAACAAACTAATAAATAAAATGGAGAAATATATTACCGGTATGTTTCAAATGAATTGAATTTAAATTTTGAATTGAGTTTGACATGAATTTTTTAAAAAAATTTATTCATTTCGTTATAAATTTATGAATAATTTGATTAGATATAAATTCAGAATAATTCGATTCGATTCGTTAATTTTTGTTTCACGAACTTAAAGGATACTTTTAAAATCTATATTTTATATATATTTAATATGTTAAATTAATATTTTTTATAAAAAGCTATTAAAAAAATAAAAGTTATAAGAATCTAAATTAATTAAAAAAATTCCAAAATTAACATATAAGATATATGCTACAAATTTTTAAAAATCATTACTTATTAAAGACATACGATTTTTTATTTAAATATATTTTTATATGATATAGATTTTTCTTAGAAGATATATTTTCAAGTCAAAAGAAATTTAGAATATATTTGATTTCTTTTAATTTAAAGAAACTAAGAAGATATTGTTTTAATTAAGAAATATATGTTGACTTTTAAATTATTTTTTAAAAAACTATAATTTATATGATTTTAACTGTATTATATAAATACTTTAAAAAATATTTTGCCCACTTAAAAATATAAATTATCAATTAAAATTGTTAGATTAAAAGAAAATATAAGACTAAGCTTTGGATTACATCTTAAAATCTAAAAACAATGTAATTTTTCTCCTATATAATTGAGTTGATTATCTAACGAGTCAAATTATGTATAGTTCAAGTTCAGCTCAATTAGTTAACGAATTTAGTTTTTTTATTTATAATCTCATTTGATTCATGAACTTATTTTAACAATTTAATTATCAAATTCTGAATTATTTTCGAGTTGGTTCGATTCATTATCAATCTTATTTAGCACATTAGAACAATTGTAACTAATAAAATTTAATCATGATTTTGTCAAAAAATATTAAAATAATTACTGTGAAAAAATAAAATAATTACTATCAAAAAAGAAAAAGAAAAAATAATTAAAAAATAACTCATATGATAATAATAATATTAAATTTGATTCTTGAATAAAAATTAACAAGTGGACAAAAACTTTGTTGTTTGAAGATAAGAAAAAGTACGAAGATAATCTAATAAGAATGAATTATATAATGATATAAGTGATAATAATTTTGATCAAGGTTAATTATATAACAATATGAATTATAATAATTTGAATATTTTAACCTCAAATTTCAATAAAATCTTTAAAAGTTTGAGAAATATTGTTAAGATAATTAATTTAAGTTTATTCATAAACAAGTGAATAAGGTTGCATGAAAAAAATTATTTAAAAAATAACCCATTTAGGGCTTATTTTATTTGATTTTATAAATTTGCTTTTTAATTTTAAAATTTATAAATTAAAAAAATTAAATTCAATAAAAACAAAAGACAAAATTGGGATCAAACCAAACTTAATAAAGCTTACAAACAAAAAACAATAAAAAGACTAAAAATTATGAAAAAATATAGTCCATTTTTATTAATGATAAATTTATAATATTGTACAACTTTAAAACACATTTAAAAAAAATTGTTAAATATATTTTCTTTGATTTATTTTTATCAAAACTATTCTATAAAAATAATTTACAAAATAGTTTTTAAAAATTAAATTCTAAAACTAATTCAAACAATTGCTTATTCTCTAATCACCTACCTCTTAAACTCACTTTAAAATCACTTTTTTAATATAATTTTACTGATTTTTAAATTAAAAATTAATATAAAACTTGTTTAAAAGAATGAAGCAAACTTTTATTTACCTTTCATTGTTAACCAACTTATATATCTTATATTTTCTTCCTTTCTTTTTTTTATGTTTGGTGAATACGATAAAAGACATGATGGTAATCAAATCATTAAATGTTAACATAAAACTTGTTCAGAAATGAAGCAAGCTTTTTTTACCTTTTATTTTTAACCAATCGACATGTCTTACCTTTTCTTTTTGACTATGTTTAGTGTGATAGAATATCATAAGAGAGAGAAAGAATAATATTCTATATATTATCAGAATGAATACAGTGGCTCTTTATATATAGAGCAGCTAGCACTAACCGAATACAACTGGCACAGCATAGCTGGCACAGTATACACCACTAACTACTATATACTTTATTAGTCCCCCTTAGAAACTGAGGGTACAGCAAGCAGACTATGTTTGTTGAACACTCTCAGTTTGTCCCTTAGAGGAAGAAACTTGGCTGCTGAAAGTGGCTTGGTTAAAGCATCTGCCCATTGATCCATAGCTGGCACATGTTCAACAATGAGGCTTTTGGACAATACTTTTTCCCTCACAAAAAATATATCAAGCTCCATATGTTTTGTCCTATTATGCAGAACAGGATTATGTGCAAGAGTGACTGTGCTGAGATTGTCACAGAGAAGTTTGGGAATGGAGATTTTGCAGTGAAGCTCAAGAAGAAGGGACTGCACCCATAGGATTTCTGCAGCAAGCTGGGCCATACTCCTGTATTCAGCCTCAGCACTAGACCTAGCCACCAATTGTTGCTTCTTAGACCACCATGAAATCAAATTAGGGCCTAGGAACACACAGGCTCCTGAAGTAGAGCGCCTATCATCAGGGTCTGATGCCCAATCAGCATCACAGAACCCAAGCAAAGATAGAGGTTGATGAGCAGGAGCAGACTGAATGAGTAATCCATGATGTAGAGTACCACTTAGGTATCTCAAAATCCTTTTAACTGCCTTCCAATGTTCTTCCAAAGGATGAGATAAAAACTGGCAAACCTTGTTTACAGAAAATGAGATTTCAGGTCTGGTAATAGTGGCATACTGAAGTGCCCCCACAACGGACCTGAACTGAGTTGGATCTGGAATAGCAGCAGAGCCAACTTTTGACAGTTTACCTGTAGATACCATAGGAGTATGCATACTATTTGCATTGAGCATGTTAACCTTGGCAAGCAAATCAGTTAAGTATTTAGCTTGAGAAAGAAAGAGTGAACCATTAGCCAAATGAGTAACTTCTATGCCAAGAAAATACTCCAATTTTCCCAACTGTTTCAGAGAAAAATCAGTATTTAATTTGCTGATCAGCTTGGTAATGAAAGGGGCAGAATTACCAGTGATGATAATATCATCAACATAGACCAATACCATTATAGTTAAGTTTGCAGTATGAAGCAGGAATAGGCTAGGATCACATTTGCTGGCATGAAAACCATGTTGCAGTAAAGAGCTCTTAAGCTTGTCAAACCAGGCTCTAGGAGCCTGCTTTAGCCCATAAATAGCCCTGTTCAGCTTGCATACAAGAGTCTTGTCAGGAGCTTCAAAACCAGGAGGTTGCTGCATATATACCTCTTCCTCAAGGGTGCCATTCAGGAAGGTATTGTTCGCATCAATTTGCTGGATAGGCCACTTGTGTGTCACTGCAAGAGATAAGACAGTTATGACAGTAACCTGTTTAACCACAGGTGAAAAAGTTTCTGTAAAATCAGTACCAGCCTGCTGATGGAAGCCTTTAGCCACCAACCTGGCCTTATACTTATTGATGGAACCATCAGGGTTCTCCTTAACCCTAAATACCCACTTGCAGCCAATTGGCTTTCTAGAAACAGATGGTGACACCAAGGTCCAAGTCTGATTCTTCAGCAGGGCCTGATATTCATCTTTCATGGCCTGAAACCAATGGGGAGAGGCCAAAGCCTGACCAACAGTAGTAGGTTCCACATGAGTGAGTAAAAGGGTGGGGTGAAGTTTAGGTTTTATAATGCCACTTTTGGCTCTAGTTTGCATGGAATGAGTATTATGGGGAAGGATAAAGGTTGGATGGGGGGGTGGTCCAGGGCTGGAATGAGCAACAGATTCAGGACTAGAAGAATGAGAGATAGTACTAGCCTCTGCAATATCAGAGGTGAGAGGAGTGAGAGATGCAGGAGTGATAGGTGAGGTGATGGGATTAGGGGAGGCCAAAGATGTATTGCTGGGAGCAGGAGAGGTAATGCCGGAAGGTGTTCTGCTAGGAGAATTGAGAGCATGCCCAGGAGTAGACATAGAACTGCTGCCAAAAGCAGTAGTGGTAGCAGGGATAGAAATAACTTGATGGAGAGGAGCTACAGAAAGAGGACCTGCTGGTATAGACCAGGCAGAAGTGGGAGGAGAAGAAGATGTGGTAGCAGCAGGAGAAGTTAAAGGAAATAGAGAAGCATAAGGGAATCGTGTCTCATGAAACAAAACATCCTTAGAGATGTAGATACGACCAGTGGCTGCAACACACTTATAGCCCTTATGGTTAGTGGAGTAGCCAAGAAATATGCACTCTTGGGATATATAGTCCAATTTATGAGTGTTATAGGGGCGAAGAAAAGGAAAACAGGCACAGCCAAAGACTCTAAGATGAGAGTAATCTGGAGTTTTGTGAAGAAGCTTGAAATAAGGAGATTGGTGGGCAAGAGATACACTAGGCAGCCGATTGATTAAATAAGCAGTTGTAACAAAGGCATGGTCCCAAAATTTGAGTGGTAAATGAGAGTGAGCTAATAGAGTCAGGCCTGTTTCTACAATGTGACGATGTTTTCTTTCAACTAAACTGTTCTGGTGATGAGCATGAGGGCATGTAAACCTATGAGAAATACCAAGATCAGTGAGAAATTTGGTGAGAGGTCTAAACTCACCACCTCCATCACTCTGCACAACCTTAATTTTACAGTTAAACTGAAGCTCAACCATGGTTTTAAACTGAACAAACTGAGTAAAGGTATCAGACTTGAGTCTCAAGGGAAAAACCCAAACAAACCTAGAAAAGGCATCTACACATGTCAAAAAAACAGGAGTAACCCTCTGATGACTGTATGGGAGCTGGTCCCCACAAGTCACATACAACTAACTCAAAGGGTTGTGTATAAACAGTGGTGGATAGAGAGGTAGGCAGTCTATGGGATTTCCCTAGACAACAGGCAGTACATAGTTCAGTTAGGGACCTGGAAGGGAGAGGAATGTGACAAGTTTTAAGCACTTCAGCAAGAGCTTGATAATGAGGATGACCAAGTCTTGTGTGCCATAAAGCATACTTGCTGTTAGACATAATATTAGGAGTAGGAGCAGAACTAGCACAAGTAGTAGAATAAACAAGAGGTGAAGTAACACAAGAAGAGTCAATTTTATTGATTGGAATAGCAGTAGTACAAGCAGGAATAGCAGCACTGTTGGCTGTAGAATACAGTAAAGTATTACAAGATGTACTAGGACTATAAGAATTTGATCCTAAAACAGCACTAGAGTTGAGACTAGAGGGAGGCTTGGGCACTTGAGAAGAGAGATTTTGGAACTTGTATAGACCATCAGCTCCTACAACTCCACGAAGAAGCACCTCAAAAGAAGCCTGAGATTTAACAAGGCAAAAATAAGGATGAAATTCAAAGAAAACTTGATTATCTTGGGCAAATTTGCTGACACTAATCAAATTCTTTGTGATATGAGGAACAAGAAGTAAATTGTGAAGAGTGAGAGGTGTGTGAGGAAAGGTAGGGGAGGTAAAATTCATGGAACCTATAAAGTTGATATACAAACCTTGGCCATTCCCCATGTAAACTTGCTCAGAACCAGTCACAGAGTGAGCATCAGACACATTAGAAGAATCAGGTGTAACATGATGTGACGCACCTGAATCAGGATACCACCACTGGTTATTGAAGTTAGGATTTGCACTTGCCATAAACGCTTGTGGGAGAGAAGGTGTGGATGCAGCTGGTCTAGGCGCAGCATAGCCAAAAGATGGAGCATACACTGGACGAGTGTTCATCAGGAATGGATTGAAGGGAGCACGAGGAGGTGGAAACTGCATAGACGGAGATTGTGAATACCTGTGATAGCAGATTGAAGCGTCATGGCCAATTTTGTGACAGATCTGACATTGAGGCTTACCAAAACGGCCACCGCCACGGCCAAAACGACCGCCACCACGGCCAGATCGGCCTCCTCTGGTGTTGTAATTGTTGTTCTCAGCATGAGCGGTCACGTGACTAGTGCCAGTCTGAAAAGACTTTGTAGTAGGCGCCGAAGGTTCCACCGGAGAAGACGAGGTTGACGACGGAGCTTGCGTCAAATTAACAGACACCGGTTCCGTGAGAATCGCTTTCCGATGCTTCTCCAAGCGAGATTCATGAGCGAGGAGACACGATTCGAGTTCATCTAAAGAGCTGAGATCTTCCTTACTATTGACAGCGGCGACGATAGAATCGTACTCCTCAGGGAGTGCATTAAGAACGATTTCAATTAGGTTTCGAAGGGGAACAGGATCCCCAATTGAAATCAAGGACTCATTGATTTCACACACGCGCATCATGAACGATTCAATTGCGAGATTACCTTTGGAAAGACGACACAACTCCGAGCGAAGCTGACGTGCTTTCGTCGTGAGCAACGTGGAGAAGTAACGGTGAACTTCCGTCCACACCTGCCATGCGTGCGTACAATCAACAAGTTTCGGAAGCAGCGAGTCGGAGATCGTGGAGAGGAGCCAGGTGCAGATGAGAGCATCTTGTTGCTCCCACTCAAGATATGCATCATTCACCTCATTGAGATTAGGATCTGAAGACGACGGCGATCGCTGAGGAATCACCGGTACTGTGACGAAGCGTTGAAGCTTGTGGCCACGAACAACACCATCAATTTGTTGTTTCCATTGCTTGAAATTTTTATCATCAAGCTTTACAGAGATCAGATTTGAAAGCTTGATGTGAGAGGAAGAAAAGGCGCCGTCGTTGCGAAACGGTGACGCCATGGGTGAGGGTTACTGGATCGGAAAAAAAGCAGCTCTAGATACCATGATAGAATATCATAAGAGAGAGAAAGAATAATATTCTATATATTATCAGAATGAATACAGTGGCTCTTTATATATAGAGCAGCTAGCACTAACCGAATACAGTTGGCACATCATAGCTGGCACAATATACACCACTAACTACTATATACTCTATTATAGTGAATAGGATAAAGGACATTATTGTATAATTGAATCATTAAAAGTTAATATAAAACTTGTACACGTAGGTACACTAATTGATAACATTATCGGAACTATGTAAATAAGAGTCGTTGTTGTTTTTCTCTTTGAAATTGTGTCACTTCTTCTTCTTTTTGTTAGAAGGAGAGTCAAGACTCAATGTTACATTATGACTTGTCTAGGTTTAGAAACACCCCTTTGTATCATCATCAAATTGCATTCTAATACAATCTGGAACTTCTTAAAGGAAATACATCTCCCTTTGACTAATTATTCCTCCGTTAGCAGTGCATCCACACACTTGTTTGCTTCCCGATATATATGTGTCAATTTCATTTCATCATGTCACTCTATTAGTTTGTTGATTTGTTTTATCAAAGCAAGACCATCAATTTGCAATGTTGTACTATCCTCTATCATTTTGATAACCATCTTATAATCCACATTAATCTCCACATACCTCAACCTAATTTCTTCGTGATTTTAAACCCTTCAAAAACGCCTCATAATTCAACCTTAATTGCACTACAGATTCATATAGACTTTGAAAAACATATATGCACATTCCTTAAGAGTCTTAAATGATGCATCCACAATCGGCGACCATATTTTCCTTACTAGCCCAATTCGTGTTTAACTTAATCTAGTTGCTAACTTGAGGTGTCCACCTTACCATTATTGTTTGTTCTTCTCCACCAACTGCTACCATATTGTTTAACTTACTCCAGTTTCTAACAGGAGGTTTCCACCTTACCATTATGGTTTGTTCTTCTCCTCCAATTGCTATCCTATTGTTAATGATAGAATTATCATACTCATTCATCAATTGTACCACAAAGCTTCCTGTATTCGGCAATCTCTTGTACGCATTATCGTGTTATTCATTATTGCGCCACCTCCAAAGATTGTGGCACTCATTGGCCCAAAACCTACTCCACGTGTTTCTCTCATCGTCCCTATCATTAAAATGCATATTCATCCAATCTACTAGCTCTAATTGGTAAAACTCGGCAACTATATTCCTAGGAAATTTGTTCATTCATATATGCATGGCTTTAGGGTAATCCATAAACACATGCATGGTAGATTCACACAGGCATCTGTACAACTTACATGTTGTGTCACCCAATCCTTTGTGACTCTTCTGCAAATTTGTGAGGAGTCTATTGTGTCCAAGCACCCATGCAAAACTTTTAACTTTTTCTTGAACCTTAACCTTCCATATTTTTGTACAACCTTCAATTTTTTCTCATCCTCATGAGTAGCCATCATGTTGTAAAAATCATTGACTACTGCTCCATCTTTGTTTGATTCTACCATAATTAAATCGTCATTTTCGTTTTCAATGCTTGGAGGTAAACATGCTTTAATTTGCTCCATTGTTGCTAGTTTCACTATCCATTTGTTCCCACTAAACTACACACCTTAGCGTTTTATTGCCCTGCTGGTATCTGCATGTTTCGGTCCTTTATCTTGAATCCTGACTCAATCCAATAATCATGCAAAACATCTATATGTTTACCGTCTCCAGTACTCCAAATACCATTTGTTACTATTTAAGGAACTGTATTGACTATGTATTTCCATAATTTTTATTTTACCCCACTAGATGAACAATCCAACATAGACCTGGCCTTGTATTTTCCTTTCAAAAATTTACTCCATGGTTCGTCAGTATCTATCTGTAGATTCTAGCCTAGTTTCATGATGCAAACTTTCTTTCATGATATCTAATTTCATTAACCCAACTCATTCATCCTTTTTGTGTGTTGTTATTGTGTCCCACTTGATTACATGGTATCTTCTTTTATCAGTTGTATTTCCCCATATGAAGTTCCTATGAATTTTATTGCTCTCATCAATGCAATATTTTGATAACATATTGGTCATCATATGGTATATTGGGATTACTTCCATCACGCTCTTTGCCAATGTAACTCTGCCTACAAATGAAAGAAAATTAGTTTTCCAACTTGCCAATTTAGCAACCAACTGCTCCATAATATAATGATAATCTGCTTTTCTAAGGCTCTTTCCACTGAGAGGCACTTTAAGATATTTCCCAAAGTTATGTGATTCTTTCAAATTTGAAATTTGAAGCAATTTCATACTCTCAATCCAAGTAACATTATTAGAAAACATCATACTAGTCTTTTATTTATTAACTTCTTGTCTTGACATCTCACTAATATTCTTTAAGATATTCATGACACATATCATTTGATTCTCTTTGGCTTCACCAAATAATAACAAGTCGTCTGCAAACATCAGGTCAGAGATCATTGGTTCGTGCTTCCCCATTCGAGGATCCTTCCATTTTTTATAATTTATTACTTGCAAAATTAGATGCGATGGTTTTTCCATGCAAAGCATAAACAGATAAGAAGATATGGGATCTCCTTGCCTTATGCCTCGCTGCAATCTAAATAACTGACTTTTAGTGCCATTCCACTTAACATTTTTTTTGACACTCGTTACTATACAACCTAACATTTTTCTCTTTCAAAGCACCCTGATGACTTCTCGATAAGTGTGTTGATAATGTCAAAGTAATAAAAAAATATAATCCATGGGGACTGCTTCCAAGCGAGACAAAATATGTGCAATATATAAAAACTAGTAAAATTAGGGGTCGAGTTTTAATGCAAAAAGTAAATAAACGAGTAAACAATGTCACGAAAGCGGACAGGTTGTTCTCTAGAATCCCTTATTCTTCTATTATTGATGTTTGATGCCCTGTATGAATGATCTAATCACTATAATCCCATGACAAATTAACAAAATCATTATAGTCGGTCCCTCAAGAAGTAACTCACTAACCATTACTCGGAGCTTTCTATCCCCAGTCCTCCAATGTAATAGAACGTTAATTCTCTATGTCACTACTCGAGGTCACATATCCTTATTCAATCAGTGTAAGTACAACAATTGCCCTAGGCCCGACATATAAATTAATGGTCAGTATTCCTTATGTGCCTACAACCAAATTAAAAGAGTATCTCACATGAAAAGAATTACGAATAAGAAGTAATTGAATAAGATTATAGATCAATAGGTTCATACAATAGTCAAATCAACATAGAATCCAACAATATAGAAATAGGTTCATCATATCACAATATAACCTATAGGAGTTTAGCTACTCATAGTGTAATTAACAATATCACAATTGATAGATAAAAATAACATGATAAGTCCCTTGAAGTGATGGCCTCTAATGGCTTCAAATGCTCTAAAAAACTCTCTTTGTGCCCTCTAAATCATGCTTCAATCTCCAAATTTTATAACCCTTGTGAAAGTGCAAAAAATCCCCTTTTAAAAGCGTCAAAATGGACAAGAACGCGTCAGAAAAATCCCCCAAAAGTGACAACCTCGTGTGTGATACCTTGCATCGTGTGTGTGATGCAACTTTAAATGCCTTATCACATGCACGATGTTGCGTAACGGTGCGCATGAATATTCCAGTGGTTGCACGCTTTTGCTCCTTTTTCACTCAATTTTTCACTAAGTCCACAATTTGCACACTTAACTATTTTCCCGCATTCTTTGGTCATTCTTCTTCATATTTGCTCAACTTTCACTTGTTTTTCTCCGATTCTTCGACTAAATATATGCAATGACGAATTGTTATCACAACCTCAAACTTGAATCGTTGTTTATTCTCAAGTAACTCACCCACAACTGGACATTTCAACAGACAACAAGTCTCATAATAATAATCGAACATCACCATATTAAACATTTATTTTACCTAACCATTGTTCTAGCTCCCAACTTCTATCCGATAAATTCGGAAAAACATACTCAAAATTGACGAATACTTAATCTGTCTCTCAGCTTACTATAACTCACTCAATAAATAGGGTGATCTCTCAATTATCATGCAAAATCAATTAAACTTAGCTTGATCATGTTCTAATAGAGTTCATCATATAAATCACAACACGCATTAGAGGACTTTTCAGGTTGTAACTTGGCTTATGTTAGGGTAGGATATTTTGAGGAAAGTAGGTTTAAACATATGTAGTTAGGTTCCTGGTTCTCATTCTATCATCATACCTCTTTATTACTTTTTGATAGTACTAGAGAGTTTTAATCCTTCTTATAATATCATTATTTTCTTTTCTCATTCTTTTTATTTTTGAATAAGTGTATTTTTTCCATTTCTTTTCACAACAATTTTTGAATTTTTGGATCATATTCTCTAGTAACTCAATCCCAAACTTAAAACTTTGCTCACTTCCAATATCAACCCCAACCTTAATATTTTTCATATACTTTGGAAACTATAAGTTTACCTACTATAAAGAGAGGGTGGAAATAAAAGATCTTTCAAGTAATATGGCTAAGAATTTTAGGCTACAAGAATAATGCATGGATACACTCATACATAAAGAAAAGTGAATAATGGAAATAGAAAATGAAAGAGAAAATATCGATAAAATCCTTAAAGAAAAAAGAAAATGGTCGTCATAACCAAATTTGGGTTCGGGAGTTGATTATGCGAGGGGAAGGTATTATCACCCCTCACATCTGTTGTACTCAACGAGAACCACTTAGTTGTCTTTGCGAATAAGAGTGTTAACTCTAATTATTGTTTTCTTCTAGTTATTCAAAGTTTGAAAGAAAAATAAAAGGACTGAAAATTTGTATTTTATTATGGTGTTTAACAAGATTGTGAGTCTTTCTCCAACGTATCCTTGGTATTATGCGGAATTCAAAGCTACGTAGTTCTGGGCAAGGCAAAGAATATTTTTGGGTTTTTGATTATAGTGTTTGACGAGACGTTGAATCTCGCTCCTACGTTTCCCCATGTGCGATGAGGAACTCAAAGCTACATAATTCTTAGTAGAAAACCACATATTTATTGGTTGATTTTAGTGAATGGATATTTAGGTTGCATCCTAGCAGTTAAATGTTGTTTGTATACTCGGGAAGAGGAGGCTTAAGCATTTGTTTGTATCGCAATATAATGGATAAAACATTGTCCGTTTGTGAAAAGGTTTTCGATCACGCCTGGGCGAGACAACATAATTTTATTGATTGAGTATGCTTCTAAGTGGATGATGAGTGCTTGGATGGTAAGATAAGTATGACCATCATCCAAATACTCTGGACTAGGGAGGATAATTACGTCCATCTAATCATTTTCACCCAAGTTATCTATGAAAACTGTGAGGAAAATTAAGTCATGTTTCTTTGATGACGAGTATTCGCACGGGAGCTAAGTACGACTATCATACAAATACTCGGGACTAGGATGGATAATTACATCCAAATAATCTTTTTCATCCACAGAAGAATGAACTAGATTCAACTATTTAATGTGTTTTTCAACGGAAGACGGATACTCGAACGGTAGACTAAGTACGACCAGCATCCAAATACATGGGGACTATGTAGGATAATTACGCCCATTTAATCCTTTTTCAATTGATTGTTAATTGTAAACAAGTTTTCGAAGCGCTTAAGTTTGAAAAGGGACTTGATAAGATCAAGTGTTTTGATTCACGTTGTTTTGAAAAATGTTTGACTTTGGTTTTGAAAAGCTTGATGTTGATCAAGGTTTTTGTTTTGAAAATTTAAATTTTATTTATTAAAATTATTTTTATTAATCAAATAAAAATTAAAAAAAAATAAAACAATAAAAGGGGAAGAGTGCATGTGAATATGGGAATGATGAGATAAGCAAAAACAAGAGTGGTATAAAGGCCCACCAAACAATAACATAATAAAACTAAGTAAAAATAAAAAAATGAAGAGTATGGGTCGTGAATAGCAGGCCCAGGGTGCTCAGAAGACCTAAACAACGTCTGGCTTAGTTCAGATGAGACCATGAGAGTCAAAAGGTTGACTCGATCTTTCTCGTTAGATCAACAATGAAGGAGATCCAAGGACAGGTAAATGAGGGAATGTTGTACAATGGTGAGGATCCTTGTACATGGACCATTGGTCCAAGCTAAAGGTCATCCAATATGAGGATGGAGAGGTGCCGCGTGTCTCAATGGCTACTGATGAGTGATGGGGGAAAATTGGGGAAAGGCATACGTGAGTCTCATTTCTCTCTCTCTCTCTCTCTCTCTCTCTCTCTCTCTCTCTCTCTCTCTCTCTCTCCCTTTCTCTCTATAATTGAACTATTTATCTACTCTCTCATCGACAAACACGATCCAAATACATTTTCATTATTTTTTGGATTAAACACAGTGGTGGGTAATAGCAAAGGATGAACATATGAATGTTCATCTTCTGCATTTTCTAGATTTTGTCCAAAACACGTTGAAACCAAAATCTACCAACATACAAACCCGTTCATTTTCTTTCCTCACCAAGAATTCGAATTCAAAAACACCAAACAAGCTATGAATCAAATAAATATAGTTTATCCCCAAACAAAAACCTTAACCCCTTTCTTTCAATATTTCAAACTATTACAACATATTACATCGATTGAAAGCAAATAAGCATCGAATATGCAAGGAAGAAGGTAAATAGACATGAACAAATGAAGAAAAACATATCGTAGAAACCTATAATTTACAAGAATTCGTCGAGCCAAAAATCACCTCAGGTAAGTGTCTTATTTGCTATTCTCCTCCTTCTTCAAATCCTTTTGAGGTTGTGATGTTGTTGCAGGCAGATGGAGTCTAAGCTTGAGCTTTAGAGCTTCAAGGTGAAGCTCTAGAGCTCTATTGAGATGAGATTTTTTTGAGGTTGATGAGTTTTGGGGAGTGATTCATTTTGGCAGAGCTTAATGGTTTTCAAAGTATTTTATGAGTGAATTCAGAAGTTTCTTTTTATAGGAGAGAAAGATAGTGAATGGGAACTCGTCTAAGGTGAATTTGGTGGTAAAATTGAGCGTGTTATTGAGGATTCTTGGGGGGAAGTTGTTTGAGATGATAATTTCGTAACCTTAGGTGAAGAAAATGCGAGCCTGATGTATGATGAATGTACGGAAGGTCATTGATGTATGAATGGTCTGAAACTCATGTAAGTATGTAATTGTAAACTCACACATTTCATGCTTCAATGTAACAAAACTTATTTTAATTCACTTGAATTTATTTCAATTTCCACTTTAATTCATTTTCTGGTTTTTACTGGTAGCGGTGTAATGTGTGTGTCTGTCGATGATAATGGATGTTATAGGATGTTGACGAATGAATAGAATATGATATTGCTACTTCCATTGTTTGATTCACTTATCTTTTATATTTCAATTGGTTTTATTTGCTTGTGATGAATGATGTGATGACAGTAATAAAAAAATGATTTGGTTATGATAATGACGATATGCTTATTATTTGAATGAAAAAAAATGGAATTGAATTTTGGTTAGAATGATGATGGTGATGTTGTTTTTTTAAAAAATTGAATTGAGTTTTTCATGGCCTAAAGATGTATATGATGTATGAAGAAAATGACTTTAAAGATGTATATGATGTATGAAGAAAATGACTTTAAAGATGTATATGATGTATGAAGAAAATGACTTTAATTTTTTGTTAACTTGAAAAATGATAGTGATCTGGTTTTGTGGCTTTGATTTTTTTATTCCTGATGATGCACAAATGCAATTGACAATGACATATAAAACGAATAACAATAAATAATGTACTTTTATTCATTTTGAGAAAAAAAACTTCTATTTGTTTTAAAAAACTACCTTAAATTCTAAACGATGATAAAGAATCAAAATGCGTGCGATGAAGGTATGAATTAAAAATGATCAACTTGAAACTTTGACCCTTGACTTTATTGAATATAGATGAAATCCACTGATTCAATGTATTAAGATGCATAAGCAAAAATGAATTAAAACTCAAAGAAAATTGATTCAAAAATATGCAATGCAATGGGCCATGAGACAAAACTTGAAGGGAAATCGGGGAGACAAAATTAGGGTATGACAAGTGCCTCTATTTAATTAACTTGAACCCGAAAGTATGAATAATAACGATTTTCATACATTAAGGGTGGAAGATAATTGAATACGAAAAGACCAAAATTTTGTCTAAAAAAAGTGATGGGATGGGTAAATTTATGAAGGGTTAACCTTGTTATGGATATGAAAGGATTATCTCCATATTATGGTTAGGTCTTCGCCTTTAATGACAAACTTAACAAAGAAGTAACAACTGAGATATCCTTTGAGAATTAACAGTAAAAACTCCCAACACCCTAAACATTGAAAGATTCTTTAAGACTTAATAAAGAATACTTTCAATTACCAATCATCGAAATATTCTCCGAGAATTAACCGAGCAAACTTTCAACCAACCGTCATCGAAATATTCTTTGAGATTTAACAAACAAGACATTCAACTAACAAATACCGAAAGGTTCTTTGGGAATTAACAAAGACAACTTTCAATTGACAATCATCGAAAGATCCTTTGAGACTTAACAAAGTAAAATTTCAACTAATCTTCTTTTGAAAGGTTCTCCGAGAATTAACCGATAAAAGTTTCGATTAGCTTGCATCGATAGATTTTTTTGAGACTTTGACAAATAAAATGTTCAACTACCAATCATTGAAAGATTCTTCGAGAATTAACAGAGATAAATTTCAACTATCAATTATAGAAATATCCTTGATGTAACACCTCAAAATTTGCCCTCCTCTTCTTGGGACAAGCTTAGCATATTGCATTTCATTTTTAGGACATTAGGCATTTGCATATTGCATATCATGTGGCTAAACAAGTAAGTCATCCTCCTAAGTTTTTCTCAGAAGATGGAGAGGTTAAGAGATGCAAGCCTGAGGGTCTCATAAATTGATCACTAATCATCTGAGGTTTGTGCTTCAATTAGGGTTTCTTGGTCCTTCAAGGAGTTTGAGCATTATCTTATTGGCAAGGGTACATCATCATCATCGTGGTTATGTCATCCTCAAGAGGATCATTGTTCATGCTCAGATTCTTTGGGATTAGGGTTTTGACCTCTGGTTAACCCTAATCAGTTGCAATCTACCAATCAGGGTTTCTCAAGGAGATTGGGTTTATTTGCTTGGATGAGGATCATATGATTATTATGTGGAGCTTACAAGAGCTAGGGGTTCATTTTGGAGCCAATTCCTCAAGTGGTTAAGGCTCAGGCTGATAAGGGCATTTCTAAGTCATCTGTCAACCAGAAAGTCAACAGAAAGTCAACTGAGGGCTAGGAGGTGGAGAAATGAGTTTCAACATCTCATTCATGTTAAAAAGAGGCTTATTCATCATGACAAATTCATATCTTGAAGAATTTGAGGTCAGATCAAAAGTTTCCAAAAATGGAAAGTTTTGGTTCAAATTCAACTTGATATTACATCATCAAAGAAGCTTCAAATGAATTTTTGTCCAACATGAAAGTTGAAGATCTCTCTCTCTCCCATTTCCAAAAAGTCCAAGATCATGAATTTATGATGAATGGTTGAGGAGATATGATCAAATCATTGCCAAGTGTGCTTGAAACTTCAAAAGGCCATAACTTTGACTCATAACTCCAAATTGAGTGCTCCTTTTTGCCAAATTCTTCTCATGACATGAACTTTCCAAATCATTCATCACATTACATGAAATTTGAACATATGATCATTTGCTTACCCATGAAGATTTTGGAGGGAAATTCATAAATTCAAAATTGGTGCATCATGGGAACTTTTTACCATTGCCATTGTGTTGGAAAAATGATTTTAAGTGAATTAGATCATGCTTTGGTTACTGTTCACGTTCATTTACTCCATGCACCATGCAATTTTCATCTTTTGGCCAAACACCTTATTTTTGCTAATTCCTAATTAACTTTGATTAATTTTGATTAGAAGGTGATTAGGACATGATATATATACATAATTGTAACAGAATTTGAGAGGATTCTAGATCTCAAAAAATTTCTTCCCTCCAATTTTTTCTCTCTACCAAAAGTCAAATTTCTTCCACATAGCACATTGATTTTCTTCCATATTCTTGTTCACTGACCCTCATTTAGTGTAGATCAAGCATTGGTTTGGAAGATTCGAGCAGAATTTGTGCATAATTCAAGGAAGAACATGAAGATGGAAAGTGTTATTTGAGCAAGATTTAAGCTTCTCCAAGTCTCAATTTCAACTTCAAACTTCATAACAGTGATATAGGAGTGGATTTACACGCTTGCCAAGCCTTGGATCTGCCACTGCCATTGTTGGATCTTCAAGAGGTCAAAAATTCGAACCTCTTAATTCATGATTTTATGTGCATATTATTGTAGATCTTTCCACGCTGAAAATTCTGATCATAATTTCATAAAAAACGGATGATTATTGAGAGAGTTATGAGAGATTAAAGTTTGGTGTTCATAAGTGTTCTTGATTGATTCTTGAAATATATGATGAATTAGAGAAAACTATTAGTGGATTCGTGATCTACACGTCAAGATGAGTCCAACCATATATAATTTCACTAATTTTGGAAAAAAAATCGTGTACTGTTCACCACCGTCTTCATGAAGAAGACGGTGGTTTCCGCCGCTAGCGTCCGCTAGTGGCCGTCGCTGGTCCGTCGCTAGTTTTTGACTAGGGCTTTGAATGAAATGACGTAGTTTTGGCCAGCGAAGTTCCCCTCGCTTCGATTCCGGCTGGGAGCATTTTCCATTTTATTCAATTCTTTTCATTATTTCATGTTCTTTTTCAATTTTTATTTCATTTTTTCCATGATCTTCAAAAAATCATAACTAATTGTAAAATCATCCAATTAATTCCAGGTTTTTTTCTACTTGATCCTTGAAATATCTAGAATTTTATGGTTTTGATTTTATGATTTTTCCATTTCTGGATTTTGAATTTTAGCTGATTATGTGGACATGTATGCTTTTGTGACATTGCCTTGTTATTTCCATTGTGAAATGCTTGATATTGATCAAAATGCCATGAAATTTTGCATGATGACTCTTGACATGTTGATGAATGTTTTAGGCTTGGTTTGATATTTTTCCCATGTTCCATCCCTGTTTTATGTACATGTTAATATGGTGTGACAATGCATGTCACACAATTGGATGTCCTATTTAATCATTTTCATTTCCATATCAAAGGAGCTCCTTTATTTATGATTTTTGGCATGCTAATTGTATTGGACATATTGTATGCTCATGAAAATTTCTAGAATTGTTTGAGCCATTTCTGATTTAATATGCATTTTCTCATCTTGCATGTCCAATTGATGATCATGTTGTGTGCATTGCCTTCTCTTGGTTGGATCATGACCTTGCTTGATGATTTTGATTTGGCATTTTTTATGACATATTCTCAGTTGATTGAAGTTGCTTAATGTTGAATATCAAGTTCTGTTTTAGCTTTTTACTTCACCTTTGACCTTAGGCTTTGTCCTAGGGGTTTGTACTCACATTTGAGTTGTGAATTTCAGGTTCAAGCACGCATCTCCATGATTGATGTTGCTTCTTCATTTGAGCTTGGCCATTTGTTATTGTTTGCTAACATTTGGTTATTTTGTAGGTCATTTGGTAGTGAATCACTTGCGTTTGCCTCTTGTGGCTTACATGTTGTACATATTGGGATTGTCTGTCTGTTGAGATCTATTGACCGTTGTCTGTTTGTCTGAATGTAAATATTGACTGTTTTAGCTTTTCTTACAGGTACTTTAGCCGCTTTAACTCATTATTTGAGTTGCTTTGCTTGGCTTGTGGTGGGCATACCACTTAGGTATTTTCCTTGATCTCCATGTAGTCTGGAAGACCTGTCATGTTATTTTGGCAGGCACCTGTCTGAAGCCCTCCTTAAGAGGCCATGTTTTTGTTTGTTTATCTTTGTGCCTTGTACATGTAAAGACCTCCTAAGTGAAGAGGCATTGGCAGATAAAAGGGATGTGTAATCCATCCCCTGCTACTCAGTTGTGTCATTCATCTTGCTCACACCCTGTGTTGATGCACTTTGAATAAAAACCCAAAATCTTGTTGTGTCAAGTCATGTGGAATAGAGTCCCACATTCTGGACTCCCACCCATTCTTTGATTAAAGCTCACCCAGGCCTGGGTTAAGAGCTATGAGGCATAACCCTCATCTCCATTTCATCTGCTCACCCTAACTCTCAATGTTAGAGGTTAAGAGCCTGACCATCCTTCCAGTATTTGGCTTGTTTGTCAAGGTCGATATGACCCCTTGACTAAAGCCCAACCTTGCTTGAGCCCCCTTGGTTGTGTATAGTGTGTGCTATTTGCTTTTGATGTTTATCTGCTTAGCTTCTCATCTCCTTTCTGTAGGAGTCGTATGATCAACTTTTGAGGAAGTTGACGTACGTAGAGATAGACTTGAGTTGACTCACTGCCTGTGTGAGTCAAACTCTTGTTAGAAACCTCAACCTAGGACTATTGTGGATTACATGATAACTATTAGGCTCGAGTTAGTCTCCCTTTTAGTTTGTCATTTCCCAGTCTCTGGTTAGGATAGGAATTTCTCCCCTGTTAAGGGGAACTACGTCGCCCTGATCCTCATACCAGATGAGGTACGTAGGCAGAAGATCGTGCGAGATCTCTCCGGGCGTCCTTTTTCTTTTTTGGCGTATGTTTGTTTGTTTGGAGACTAATGTAAGCCCAGAGATTGGCATTCGGTTTCCTTGTTTG
Organism: Lathyrus oleraceus; assembly: GCF_024323335.1. Classification (NCBI taxonomy): domain Eukaryota; kingdom Viridiplantae; phylum Streptophyta; class Magnoliopsida; order Fabales; family Fabaceae; genus Lathyrus; species Lathyrus oleraceus. Next base: position 54,325,749 of record NC_066584.1, read on the forward strand.
TTTGGAGTCTGATGTAAGCCCAGCGATTGGCATTCGGTTTCCTTGTTTGTTTGTTGTGTGCTTGGAGTCTGATGTAAGTCCAGCGATTGGCAGTCGGTTTCCTGTGGGTTGTGTGTGTGGAGTCTGATGTAAGCCTAGCGATTGGCATTCGGTTTCCCGCTTGTGTTTGTTTGTTTGTGGAGTTGGATGTAAGACCAACGATTGGCATTCTGATTCCAGTTTTGTGTTTGCTTTGACGTCTTAGTGTCTTTGTGTTGTGTTTTGTTTCGGCGTGCGTTAGCCGAACTACGGTAGCTATGATTCTCATTCCAGATGAGATACATAGGCATAGGATGCGATATCCTAGCGAGCCCGTTTCCCATTTCCCCGAACTACGTCGACTCTGATGTTTGTTTCTGACAAACTACGTAGGCCCAGGATGCGACATCCTGCCAAGTCACCTTCCTCCGTCTTCTTTCATCTGTTTAATCCAGTGTGTGTGCATTCTTTGAGCAATTATTCAGCAACCTTATTCTATTCTTTTGAGCGTGGATCCCGTCGAGTACGACAGACGTGAGAGGGTGTTAATACCTTCCCCTTGCGTAACCGACTCCCGATCCTTGCATCTCCGGTCGCAAGAACATTTCCTTTCCAGGTTTACTTCGAGCGTTTCCTTTCCCTCCTTTGGGATAAATAACGCACGGTGGCGGCTCTGTTTGTTTGCTTTTTCCCGTCGGTTGTTTTTCGCGGATGCGACAGTTGGCGACTCTGCTGGGGATTTGAAGTTGACCTCTTGCTGGTCCATCTTCCCTAAGCGAGTCATTCCTAGCGCTCTCTAGTATAGTTTTGGTTGCTTTTATTGCTCTATTTATTGCATTTATGATTATTATACTGTGATTATTTGCATATATGTTTGCATGCATCATATTATCATTGTGCTGATTCTAGACAGGTGGTTCCTCTGATTTGGGGTGGGTGTTCTGAGTGGGGCTAAAACTCAGGCCTGAGTATACACCTAGGATTAGTGTGGTCTCACGTTCCTCACATGTTGGTTAGGCATGTTGTTGTGATGTGACATACCACAAGCCGGACGAGGTTCATCTGAGAGAGTCCTTCCGGGTGGAGTATTCCACTTTGGTTGGGTTACCTCTTTTGAGCTATTGACTTCGGTGACCGTTATTTCCCGGATCTTTGGTTTAGACGATCTTATGAGAGCTGCAACGGCACACCCGAAAGGGCAAACCCGTTGAGTATCTTTGCCCGATTGTCGAGACCATTATCCGCCTTAGGATGACCTGATTAGAATTCACCTGTGAGGGGATGGTTGATTTCTACAGATGCATGTTCTGATGGAGACTTTGATGGTGACTAATGGTTCAGTTCTTGATTGAGGTCCTATTTATAAGTCGGATTTAAGGATTTATTTTTGAGACGCCAGAGTTCTGTCCGTGGTATTTATCAGTGGGGATCCGTTTATTTCAGGATTCCCTGGGTTGATTCAGATGCTTTTGTTGTTATCCGATCAGTGGCTTCCCAATGATGATGGTGGTATATCCTCAGGTTCCGTTTATTTCGAAACCCCGAGTGCGATTTATGGTTGCTCAGTACCTCAGATGGTTGTGATCAGTTCAGAGATCGGAATCCAGTGCAGTTGATGATTAGATGACTTGAAGGATGGCATAGTGCATTGCATTCATGCATCAACATCATTCCCATTTTGCATTCATCTGCATCTAACTCATGTCTATCCCTACTCAGGGTCCATTCTTGATTGAGATTCTGGTTGAGAGACATCCTGATGTCAGAATGTTATTGTCAACTTATTATCCGTCCCGATGAAGCCAGAATCGAAGGACCGAATGTTCCTCATACAGATAGACATTGCATTCATGCGTGAGTCATAATAACCTGTCTTCTGTTTTGCAGGTGTCAGTATCTAACGTGTTTGGTTATCTCAGGAATCATTGCTCGCGCAAGTAGAATCATCCCTTTGCACGTAGCTCGTCCGCACAAATACCATACCAGGCGCAATAAATCCAAACTGATGGATACATCCAACGCAAACATTCTCGAACTGAAAGAGAAGATGGGAGAGTTGATCAGTGCTATGCAAGGGTTTGCCTTGGGACAGAAAGCACTTGCCAAGAAAGTGGAGAAGCTTGAGCGGGCTTCGGCTGCCAACAATGGTAATAATCAGGAGGGTGTTTCTAACAACGGTCTTGGTGGTTCTAGGGACGGTGATGACCCCGGAAGGAAGACTACTGCTGGTGTTGTGATCAACAATGGGGGAGGTTTTGGTTTCGCTGCAAGCGGTATACCAGGTCCTATGGGCAATAATCTGAAGGATGATCAGTTTCCTCCTTTCTTTGGGGCTGAGGAGGATAGAGAGGAAGATCAGTTCTCTATGCTGAACGAACAGTTTGGTCAGTACGGTGTTCCGCCGCCAAACAAGGAAATTCAGGTGCTAGCAGAGAAGATCAGGGCTCTGGAAAGCCATGCTACTCCTGGGGCTATCAATATGACAAACATGGGGCTGGTTGAGGGTATTGTGATCCCGCAAAAGTTTAAAGTGCCCACGTTTGACAAATACAATGGGTGTTCTTGCCCAGAAACTCATCTCCAGGCCTTTGTCCGAAAGATATCTGCCTATACAATGGATTAAAAGCTATGGATGTACTTCTTCCAGGACAACTTGTCTGGTGGGTCTCTGGAATGGTATACGAAGTTGAGATCATCTGACATCAAAAGCTGGCAGGATTTGGGAGATGCGTTCTTTAAACAGTACCAACTCAATGCTAACATGGCTCCTAGCCGTACCCAGCTACAGGGTATGTCTCAGAAGCCGAATGAAGGGTTTAAAGAATATGCACAAAGGTGGAGGGAGTTGTCTGCCAGAGTTCAACCTCCGCTGGTGGATCGGGAGATGTCTGATCTGTTCATGAGTACCCTGCAGGGGATTTTTGCTGAAAGAATGGTGGGTTGTCCCGTCACTGGCTTTGCAGACATAGTAGTGGCTGGGGAGAGAATTGAAAGCTAGCTGAGAATGGGGAAAATACAGGGAAATGCTCCGTCATCTGGAGTAAAGAAGCTATTTGGGAACGGTCAGCACAAGAATGAGGGTGAATCGAGTGCCGTGTATGCCCAGAGAGGACACGGTAGGGGTCATTACTACCAGCACACTGCTACGGTAACAAGGCCTGCTGGTAATCAATCGGTACAACAACAGCATCATCCACCTCAACAGAGAGCACAGAGAGCTGGGTACCAAGTGAGAGGAAAGGGGATTGATCGTCAGTTTGATAGGCCACCCGTGACATATGCTTTTCTGTTTAAAAAGTTGATGGATCTTGAGTTGGTTCAGCCGAGGATGATGGCTTCGGTAAGATCAGATCAGAGGCCTCCTAACTATGATGAGAACGCCAAGTGTGAATTCCATTATGGTACACCAGGGCATAACATTGAGGGCTGTAGAGCTTTTAAGCATGTTGTCCAGGATCTGGTAGACTCCAAGGCCATCAATTTTGCACCATCACCGAATGTTAATGCTAATCCCATGCCTGCGCATGGTCAGGTAATGATGGGCGTAATTGCTGAAGATTCGGATCACGCCTGTGCGGTAGGTGAAGAGACTGACAGTGACTGCGAGCTCGATAGTTGGATAAAACCGTGCGTACCAGGGATGGAAATTCAGAACTGGAAGGCCTAAAAGATCATCACTATCACTCTGCGCGAAGAGTATTATTTCTGTTTTTTAATACTGTCTGCATGAAAGCCATACGTTTTGCCCGAAACGTAATAGGTTCATTGTAAGGGCCACCTCATGTGTTTCATTTTGCAACATTTTGCATCAGTAATAAATGGATGTTTTTCACATTAAAAGCGGTGTTCCCTGTTTTTCATTTATTTTTGTAGTTTAAAAATAAATAAAAATGGCAATGTTTGTTTTCATTTTTCCCCCTTTTGATTTGTCTCGTTCCGACTTCAAAAAGTAATTCTCCGGATCTCATTGATAACAATTCAGTTACACCTCTGTATGACTTCGACAATCCGATCTATTATGCCGAAGAAGAAGGCGAAGAAGATTGTGATCTGCTGGAAGATTAACCAGGTTGTTGAAACAAGAGGAGAAGGTGATTCAACCGCATGAAGAGCAGGTCTAGGTTGTTAATCCAGGCACCAAGGAGGTCAGAAAGGAAGTGAAAGTTGGGGCCGCTTTGGAGGCAAATGCCAAGAGCAGAATGGTAGCCCTGTTGAAAGAGCATGTTGATATCTTCGTCTGGTCGTATCAGGATATGCCAGGGTTGGATACCGATATCGTGGTGCAGAAGCTACCATTGAGAGAAGATTGTCCTCCAGCGAAGCGGAAGCCGGTACCAAAGAAGGATGAGAAGGTGAGAATGTGTGTGGACTACTGAGGTTTGAACAGAGCTAGCCCGAAAGATGATTTCCCATTACCTCACATTGATGTGTTGGTAGATAATACAGCTCAGTTCTCGGTGTTTTCCTTCATGGATGGCTTTTCTGGCTATAATCAGATGAAAATGTCGCTAGATGATATGGAGAAAACAAAGTTCATCACACCATGGGGCACCTTTTCGTTGTAAGATAATGCCATTTAGTCTCAAGAATGCTGGTGCCACGTATCGAAGGTCTAGAGTGACTTTGTTTCATGATATGATTCATCATGAAGTCGAATGCTATGTTGATGACATGATAGCAAAGTCCCAAACAGAAGAGGGGCATCCGGTAGACCGGGGCAAGATGTTTGACTGGTTGAGACAATTCAAACGGAGGTTGAATTCGAATAAGTGCGCTTTCGGAGTGCAGTCCGGTAAGTTGCTGAGGCTTATTGTGAGCGGAAAAGAGGAATCGAGGTTGATCCTGCTAAAAAAAAAGAAGGAAAAAAGTAATACAAGAAATGCCTGAACCGAGAACAGAGAAAGAGGTTCGTGGTTTCTTAGGTAGATTCAACTGCATTTCACGGTTCACATCTCATCTAACAGCCACGTGGGAACCCACTCAAGCTGTTGAAAAAAGAAAAGATCAAACGGTCAGGTGAAATAATGATTGCCAAAGGGCATTCGGAAAAAATAAAAGAGTATTCGCAGGAGCCTCCGATTCTGATGCTTGTGGAGGGACGACCGTTAATCCTGTACTTGACGGTCCTCGAGGGGTCTATGGGGTGTGTATTGGGGAAGCATGACGAGTCTGGTCGAAAAGAGCATGCAATTTACCTTAGCAAAAAGTTTATTGACTGTGAAACAATACATTCACCGCTCGAGAAAATAGTTGTACTTTGGCATAGGCTGCTCGCCGACTGAGACAGTGTATGCTGGTTCATACCATTTTGTGGATTTCCAAGATGGATCCGATCAGGTACGCATTTGAGAAACCAGCATTGTCCAGACGGGTTGCGAGGGGGCAAATGATTTTGCCCGGATATGATATTCAGTATACCTCTCAGAAAGCGATCAAGGGGAGTGTATTGTCTGATTACCTCGCCCGGCAACCCATTGAGGATTATCAACTGATGAAGTTTGAGTTCCCTGATGAGGACATCGAGGTTCTCAAATCGAAGGATTATGAGGAACCAATCCCGGAGGAGGGGCCTGACCCTGAATCCGAACGGATTTTGATGTCTGATGGGGTTGTTAATGTGAATGGTTGTGAAGTTGGTACTGTTTATGTTACGCCAAAAAGATCCCACATTCCTTTTGTTGCCCGGATAACATTTGAATGCACCAACAATGGTGGCTGAGTATGGAGCTTGTAGCCTGGGTATCGCTCTTCGGTGTGTACGTCTACTGGGGCAAAGCCTTTCTCGCTGTGTATGGAATGGAAGCCGTGCTACCAGTTGAGGTTCAAATTCCATCGTTGAGAGTCTCGATGGACGTGAAGTTGCAGGAGGCTGAATGGGTAAGGACTCGGTACGAAGAGTTGAGCCTGCTTGAGAAGAAGAGGCTGGCGGCCATCTGTCATGGGCAGTTGTACCAGCAGCGAATGAAGCGTGCTTTTGACCGAAAGGTGCGACCTCGTGTGTATCACGTAGGCGATATGGTGCTGAAAAGGATCCTTCCTCCTCAGAACGATCGTAGGGGCAAGTGGACACCCAATCATGAATCCCCAGCATGGTCAAGAAGGTTCTCTGGCGGAGCCTTGTTGTTGACGACCATGGATGGCGAGGATTTTCCATCCCCTGTGAATGCGGACGCTGTTAAAAAATACTTCATATAAGAGACCCGCTGGACGAAAAGAATAAAATAGTCCATGCAAAAATGGGCATCCCGGCGAACCGAAAAAAAAATGGAAAAGGTTCGGGCAAAAATTAGGGATAAAAAGGAAAAAAATTGTACACCCTGCAAGTCGAAAACCCCGCAAGGGCGGCTTGGGCAAAAAAGGGTATCCCGGTGGACTGAAAACCCGAAAGGGCGGTCCAGGCAAAAGAGGGATTGTAATGAACAACTGCGTCTAGCATGATCGTTTGTGTTTTGGTTAAGACACATGGATAATCCCCGGTAGGGATCAGTCGGAAGCGTCTTGTTCAAAAGGCAGAAAGCACGAAGAGTCTTGAGGACATATGGGGTGTAACTGAGTTGGAACTCGATGAGATCACATGTTCACATTGCCATTAGGATAGATTTTTCCTTTTGTGCGCAATTACCTCTTTTCAGGAACTGCTTCCTTTGTATTGCTCAGTTTTTGAGCCACATTTTTTTAATCAATAAAATGCATATTCAGTCAAGTAATTTTATTTTTGTTTTCATTACCGCTTTGATTGCAAAAACATCCGCTTATTTTGATAAAGAATCTTTGCATTTTGAGACATGGAGATCCCTTCCAATGCATGTTTATAAGATTGAAAGCCTGAAATCTTATTCGGAAGGTTGAGTGACCCAAGTGTTGAAATTTTGGCACGCCTGGGGCACGTTTTCATCTAACGATCTCTTTTGCAGGTACTGTTAGATATTTTCACTCACTTGCAGGTTGTGATGTGAAGCTTTTGACAAGAGATCCCCGTGGAGTCCAGTCAGGGACGAAGAATTGAAGAATGGTGAAGAAACGGCGAAAGACGCGCGACGATCCTTGAGTGTTAATCAAGAAGACTCTTCAAAGTCTGAGGACTAGAAAGTTTGTATGAATCCGAGGAGCTCGATCCCCGTGGAGTACGGAGAAGGAGAGAAAACAAGGTGATGAATCAGAAAAGTCCAGACGAGTCTGGGAGCTCTCAAAAGTGGAAAACTGACACTGGATTTAGATGGTGAGTACCATGATTCGACGAGTCGACGGGTGTTTTGTGCCAGACTTTCCTTATTTCCCCAAGCAGAGTTGGGATTGTTACCTCCCCAGCAGATTCAAGGTCTATGTCTTCCCTAGCAGGGTCGGGATGGTTATCTCCCCAGCAGGTTGGAGATCGGTGTTTCCTCAGCAGTCAGGCCTGAAGGTTGCTATTTCCCCAGCGGAGGTGTTTATTGGTAGCTGTTTCTCCTAGCATGGCGGAGATTGTTGCATCCCTAGCAAGTCGAAGATTGTTGTTTTCCCCGCAGAGTGCGTTGGTAGGTTTCTTCCCCAACGAAGTTCCCAAGTGGACCGGGTTCAGTGGAGGTCATCCCTGGTAAGGGAGGTCTTTTCCCCAGCAGCGGTGCTGTTCCCCAGCAGGGTGGAGATTGGAGCGTTAGCAAGTTCCTCAGCAGAGTGCCTCGAGCTCCCTAGAAGAGTCCCCTGAGGGGGATACTTTTTATGCATTCATCATTTAGATAAGCATAACATATTACATAGTTCATTGCGTAGCATTTCCATGATTGTGGAGCATTACGCCGTAAAAAATCATGCATCAGCATTGCAAGCATAAACTAGTCTCAAGCCGTGGTTACCGCTTGAGATTTGGTTTCGCCGGATGGTGAAGATGTTACTCCGAGGAGTTTAGCATCGTGGTGTTGGGTCAATCGTATTCCCCAGTAGTGCGATACTGGAGGAGATTTCTGTCGTGCGAGATAGAAGTTGGAAGATGTTACTCTGAGGAGTTCGGCATCATGACGTTGGAGCAACAATGTTCCCCAGTAGTGCGATATTGGTGGAAAATTTTCCGTCGGGCGGAGATGGAAATGAAATCAGAGAACGTTACGCGATCAACGCGAAAATCGAAGAATGGAGAAAAGAAAGTGTTGCGGCATTTTCTGGAGAATGGGGTTCAAACGGAGATTGGAGTTGAAGATTATATCCGGGATGAGGTCCTCAGGATTGTCTTCTGATCATGTGTCACCTTAGACTTTGGCTGAGGCCAACAGAAGTCGTTATGGGTGTCTTCTGAGGAAGAATTGCACATGTTACCTTCCTGTTGTGAAGGTGTACCCTCTGATATGTCGCCATCAAAGTGGTGTTGTGGTGTTATTTCCGGCGTTGCCAGCGGAATTATCACAAGAAAATGGATAGCGGGGTTCAAATGGAGAGAAGGAGATGCTGGGCATTTTCTGGAGAGCGGGGTCCAAATGGAGAAAGGGAGACACAGGGTGTTTTCTGGAGAGCGGGGTTCACAACGCGATCACGAGCTATCGTCAGGCGACTGGGGTTCAATTGGAGAGCGGGGTTCATTGTTTGGCAAACAAGACTACTATAAAGGTGTCGGGGTTCAACTGCGGTGATCCGGGATCATCTGCACGAAAGAAAATATTTGTTCGGGGTCCAAGAAAAGCAAAAAAAATCATCAATCAGAAAGTTTCGGGGTTCAAGGAAAAGTAAAAAAATAATAATAATCCCCAGCGGATGCGGCGTTCAGGCCATGGGTATTCCTGTGTTACCATTTATTTTGGTATCCAGGTCAACATTCTGTTTCGGTGTTCAGGCCGACTGTCTCCGTACCAGACGGATTTTTCTTTCGTGATCACTTCTTTGCCGATTCTGACAGGCATGGTTAATTATTTCCTAGCAGAGCGCAAATTGTTCGTCTGTTCTTGGTATTCAATCACTCTTCACCCTGATCATCTGAAAACCGAGGCTGTTCATATCGACAGGTTCACAATGGATTGAATAGGGGCAGCTGTAACACCTCAAAATTTGCCCTCCTCTTCTTGGGACCAACTTAGCATATTGCATTTCATTTTTAGGACATTAGGCATTTGCATATTGCATATCATGCGGCTAAACAAGTAAGTCATCCTCCTAAGTTTTTCTCAGAAGATGGAGAGGTTAAGAGATGCAAGCCTGAGGGTCTCATAAATTGATCACTAATCATCTGAGGTTTGTGCTTCAATTAGGGTTTCTTGGTCCTTCAAGGACTTTGAGCATTATCTTATTGGCAAGGGTGCATCATCATCATCGTGGTTATGTCATCCTCAAGGGGCTCATTGTTCATGCTCAGATTCTTTGGGATTAGGGTTTTGACCTCTGGTCAACCCTAATCAGTTGCATTCTACCAGTCAGGGTTTCTCAAGGAGATTGGGTTTATTTGCTTGGATGAGGATCATATGATTATTATGTGGAGCTTACAAGAGCTAGGGGTTCATTTTGGAGCCAATTCCTCAAGTGGTTAAGGCTCAGGCTGATCAGGGCATTTCTAAGTCATTTGTCAACCAGAAAGTCAACAGAAAGTCAACTGAGGGCTAGGAGGTGGAGAAATGAGTTTCAACATCTCATTCATGTTAAAAAGAGGCTTATTCATCATGTCAAATGCATATCTTGAAGAATTTGAGGTCAGATCAAAAGTTTCCAAAAATGGAAAGTGACCTGTAATTGAAAGTTTCCAAAAATGGAAAGTTTTGGTTCAAATTCAACTTGATATTACATCATCAAAGAAGCTTCAAATGAATTTTTGTCCAACATGAAAGTTGAAGATCTCTCTCTCTCTCTCCCATTTCCAAAAAGTCCAAGATCATGAATTTATGATGAATGGTTGAGGAGATATGATCAAATCATTGCCAAGTGTGCTTGAAACTTCAAAAGGCCATAACTTTTGACTCATAACTCCAAATTGAGTGCTCCTTTTTGCCAAATTCTTCTCATGACATGAACTTTCCAAATCATTCATCACGTTACATGAAATTTGAACATATGATCATTTGGTTACCGATGAGGATTTTGGAGGGAAATTCATAAATTCAAAATTGGTGCATCATGGGAACTTTTTACCATTGCCATTGTGTTGGAAAAATGATTTTAAGTGAATTAGATCATGCTTTGGTTACTGTTCACGTTCATTTACTCCATGCACCATGCAATTTTCATTTTTTGGCCAAACACCTTATTTTTGCTAATTCCTAATTAACTTTGATTAATTTTGATTAGAAGGTGATTAGGACATGATATATATACATAATTGTAACAGAATTTGAGAGGATTCTAGATCTCAAAAATTTTCTTCCCTCCAATTTTTTCTCTCTACCAAAAGTCAAATTTCTTCCACATAGCACATTGATTTTCTTCCATATTCTTGTTCACTGACCCTCATTTAGTGTAGATCAAGCATTGGTTTGGAAGATTCGAGCAGAATTTGTGCATAATTCAAGGAAGAACATGAAGATGGAAAGTGTTATTTGAGCAAGATTTAAGCTTCTCCAAGTCTCAATTTCAACTTCAAACTTCATAACAGTGATATAGGAGTGGATTTACACGCTTGTCAAGCCTTGGATCTGCCACTGCCATTGTTGGATCTTCAAGAGGTCAAAAATTCGAACCTCTTAATTCATGATTTTATTTGCATATTATTGTAGATCTTTCCACGCTGAAAATTCTGATCTAAATTTCATAAAAAACTGATGATTATTGAGAGAGTTATGAGAGATTAAAGTTTGGTGTTCATAAGTGTTCTTGATCGATTCTTGAAATATATGATGAATTAGAGAGAAATATTAGTGGATTCGTGATCTACACGTCAAGACGAGTCCAACCATATATAATTTCGCTAATTCTGGAAAAAAAAATCGTGTACTGTTCACCACCGTCTTCATGAAGAAGACGGTGGTTTCCGCCGCTAGCGTCCGCTAGTGGCCGTCGCTGGTCCGTCGCTAGTTTTTGACTAGGGCTTTGAATGAAATGACATAGTTTTGGCCAGCGAAGTTCCCCTCGCTTCGATTCCGGCTGGGAGCATTTTCCATTTTTATTCAATTCTTTTCATTATTTCATGTTCTTTTTCAATTTTTATTTCATTTTTTCCATGATCTTCAAAAAATCATAACTAATTGTAAAATCATCCAATTAATTCCAGGTTTTTTTCTAATTGATCCTTGAAATATCTAGAATTTTATGGTTTTGATTTTATGATTTTTCTATTTATGGATTTTGAATTGTGGCTGATTATGTGGACATGTATGCTTTTGTGACATTGCCTTGTTCTTTCCATTGTGAAATGCTTGATATTGATCCAAATGCCATGAAATTTTGCATGATGATTATTGACATGTTGATGAATTTTTTAGGCTTGGTTTGATATTTTTCCCATGTTCCATCCATGTTTTATGTACATGTTAATATGGTATGACAATGCATGTCACACAATTGGATGTCCTATTTGATCATTTTCATTTCCATATCAAAGGAGATCCTTTGTTTATGATTTTTGGCATGCTAATTGTATTGGACATGTTGTATGCTCATGAAAATTTCCAGAATTGTTTGAGCCATTTCTGATTTAATATGCATTTTCTCATCTTGTATGTCCAATTGATGATCATGTCGTGTGCATTGCCTTCTCTTGGTTGGATCATGACCTTGCTTGATGATTTTGATTTGGCATTTTTTATGACATATTCTCAATTGATTGAAGTTGCTTAATGTTGAATATCAAGTTCTGTTTTGGCTTTTTACTTCACCTTTGACCCTAGGCTTTGTCCTAGGGGTTTGTACTCACATTTGAGTTGTGAATTTCAGGTTCAAGCACGCATCTCCATGATTGATGTTGCTTCTTCATTTGAGCTTGGCCATTTGTTATTGTTTGCTAACATTTGGTTATTTTGTAGGTCATTTGGTAGTGAATCACTTGCGTTTGCCTCTTGTGGCTTACATGTTGTACATATTGGGATTGTCTGTCTGTTGAGATCTATTGACTGTTGTCTGTTTGTCTGAATGTAAATATTGACTGTTTTAGCTTTTCTTACAGGTACTTTAGCCGCTTTAACTCATTATTTGAGTGGCTTTGCTTGGCTTGTGATGGGCATACCACTTAGGTATTTTCCTTGATCTCCATGTAGTCTGGAAGACCTGTCATGTTATTTTGGCAGGCACCTGTCTGAAGCCCTCCTTAAGAGGCCATGTTTTTGTTTGTTTATCTTTGTGCCTTGTACATGTAAAGACCTCCTAAGTGAAGAGGCATTGGCAGATAAAAGGGATGTGTAATCCATCCCCTGCTACTCAGTTGTGTCATTCATCTTGCTCACACCCTGTGTTGATGCACTTTGAATAAAAACCCAAAATCTTGTTGTGTCAAGTCATGTGGAATAGAGTCCCACATTCTGGACTCCCACCCATTCTTTGATTCAAGCTCACCCAGGCCTGGGTTAAGAGCTATGAGGCATAACCCTCATCTCCATTTCATCTGCTCACCCTAACTCTCAATGTTAGAGGTTAAGAGCCTAACCACCCTTCCTGTATTTGGCTTGTTTGTCAAGGTCGATATGACCCCTTGACTAAAGCCCAACCTTGCTTGAGCCCCCTTGGTTGTGTATAGTGTGTGCTATTTGCTTTTGATGTTTATCTGCTTAGCTTCTCATCTCCTTTCTGTAGGAGTCGTATGATCAACTTTTGAGGAAGTTGACGTACGTAGAGATAGACTTGAGTTGACTCAATGCCTGTGTGAGTCAAACTCTTGTTAGAAACCTCAACCTAGGACTATTGTGGATTACATGATAATTATTAGGCTCGAGTCAGTCTCCCTTTTAGTTTGTCATTTCCCAGTCTCTGGTTAGGATAGGAATTTCTCCCTTGTTGAGGGGAACTACATCGCCCTGATCCTCATACCAGATGAGGTACGTAGGCAGGAGATCGTGCGAGATCTCTCCGGGCGCCCTTTTTCTTTTTTGGCGTGTGTTTGTTTGTTTGGAGTCTGATGTAAACCCATCGATTGGCATTCGGTTTCCTTGTTTGTTTGTTGTGTGCTTGGAGTCTGACGTAAGTCCAACGATTGACAGTCGGTTTCCTGTGGGTTGTGTGTGTGGAGTCTGATGTAAGCCCAAAGATTGGCATTCGGTTTCCCGCTTGTGTTTGTTTGTTTGTGGAGTTGGATGTAAGACCAGCGATTGGCATTCCGATTCCAGTTGTGTGTTTGCTTTGACGTCTCAGCGTCTTTGTGTTGTGTTTTGTTTCGGCGTGCGTTAGCCGAACTACGGTAGCTATGATTCTCATTCCAAATGAGATACGTAGGCATAGGATGCGATATCCTAGCGAGCCCGTTTCCCATTTCCCCGAACTACGTCGACTCTGATGTTTGTTTCTAACAAACTACGTAGGCCCATGATGCGACATCCTGCCGAGTCACCTTCCTCCGTCTTCTTTCATCTGTTTAATCCAGTGTGTGTGCATTCTTTGAGCAGTTATTCAGCAACCTTATTCTATTCTTTTGAGCGTGGATCCCGTCGAGTACGACGGACGTGAGGGGGTGCTAATACCTTCCCCTTGCGTAATCGACTCCCGATCCTTGCATCTCCGGTCGCAAGACCATTTCCTTTCCAGGTTTACTTCGAGCGTTTCCTTTCCCTCCTTTGGGATAAATAACGCACGGTGGCGGCTCTGTTTGTTTGCTTTTTCCCACCGGTTGTTTTTCGCGGATGCGACACTTGAGACTTAACAAAGGAAAGTTTCAACTAATCATAATTTGAAAGGTTCCCCGAGAACTAAAAGAGCTAGCTTTCAACTAACAACATCAAATGATTCCTTAAGACTTAACAAGGAAAACTCTCAACTATCCCTCGTTGAAATATTCTCTGAGAATTAACAAAGACAACTTTCAACTAATAATCATCGAAAGATCATTTGAGACTTAACAAAGTGAACTTTCAACTAACCATCATTTGAAAGGTTCTCCGAGAATTAACATAACAAACTTTCAACTTAGCAACATCAAAATATTCTTTGAGACTTAACAAGGAAAAATTCTGACCCAAAATAAAATGGACGACAAATGGGAAATCTTATGAGAGTGAAAAACCTTAAAATAAACGATGCAAATATCAATTGGGAGTTCCTTTGAGAATTAAAAGAGAAAAACTCTAATTTAAAAAAATCAATGAAATATCCTCTGATATTTAACATGGGATTTTTTTATAGAGGGATATTGAGGCTTTTTGAGAATTAATTGATAACACACTCAACAAGATACAATTGATACTCTTTGAGACTTAACAGAGAAGAAACTCAAATGATAAAGCAACAACTAGGACATTCTGTAAGAATTAACAGAGGAAAACACTCCACAAAGGCCAATTGAGGGTTTTTTTTATAATTAATAGGTAAGACACTCAATAGATACAATTGAGACTCTATGGGACTTAATAGAGAAGAAAATCAAGTGATCAAGCAACAATTGGTGGATTCTCTGAGAATTTATAGAGAAAACTCTCCACAAAAGACAATTGAGGCTTTATGAGAATTAGCAAATAAGACGCTCAACAAGATAGAATTAAGACTCTTAGAGACTTAATAGAGAAGAAACTTAAATGATCAAGCAACGACTGGGGAATTCTCTAAGAATTAATAGAGAAAATTCTCCACATAAGACAATTGAGGCTTTTTGAGAATTAACAGATAAGACACTCAACAAAGTACAATTGAGACTCTCTAAGACTTAACAAAGAATATGCTTAAATTATCAAGAAACAATTACGATATACTCTAACAATTAATAGAGAAAACTCTCCATAGAGGATAATTGAGGCTTTCTAAGAATTAATAGAAGATACTTGTTAGATGCCCAAGTTTGCTTATTTGAGCTATCAAATGTGGGCATCTTTCACTCCTTTTTGTCGAAAAAGTGTTCGAAACCGCCCTTGCTTTTGTTGATTTGCAATACTTTGTGAAATGATCTTGGTACCTTTAATTTGTGTGTTATTGTGCAGGAATTAGGCATGAAAGAGTAGAAAACTAAGGCACAAGAAAGATGGCAAAGGAACCAAGAAAGAAAGCATTCGCTGGGCGAGCACGCAGCGAGATGCCAACGAACACTCCCAGACTTGGACAGAACCGAAAAGATCAAAACTCGCTGTGGCGAGGGATGTAGCGAAGTATTCGCTAGGCGAGCATCCAGCGAGCAAGTAGCGAACACTTCCAGTAGCAAAAACATCAAGACTCGCTGGAGCAAATGAGAGAAGCGAGGGCTTCGCCTAGCGAAGGATTGTTCGCCTAGCGAACAGATGCAAACTTGTCTGGGATGATTCCTCTGGACGCAGGCTCTTCTGGTGACTTATTTTGGGGCTTTCTAGGTGAACCATTCTGCTCGCCTAGCGAGCATGACAGCTCAGCAACCATTTCTATAAGTAGTATGGGCTACTTTTTGGAACAGATCTTTTTTTGATCATCTTTTTACTTGTTTTTTGATGAGAGGTGATTTTTGTGCCCTAGAAACCCCATTTCTCATTCTTCTACTTCTCTTGACAATATTTTACAAAAAGAAGGTGGATTCCCATCCAATCTCGATTCTTCGACTCGGATATTGATCAACCTTCTTCTGAAACTTGTTGTTCAAGCTACCATGAAAATGAGTAGCTAAGTCTTTCATTTTGTCAAGGTTAGATGTAGATGATCATAAGCTTTGTATGTATATGGGTTGATCTTCATTTGTAAACTCTTTGATGATGAATGTATGGTGAAAACCTTGTTTTATTGATAACTCTTTGTGTTGGTTTATTATTGAAAGGTGTTTTCCAACTCTTGACCTAGGTTTTCATCCATCCTTGTTCTTTAGTTAGAGATAGTTTTGAATGAGTTTGTTCACTAAAAAGTTAAACCTAAAAATTGTCATTTTGATAGATTGTGTGAGAAATCAACAATGAATCAAAATGGGAAAAGCCCACAATGTGTGTTAGAAATAAACACATTGGGAGGATTTTGTGAATGTGTTTATCATCTAATGGAGTTTATGAGTTTTGTTTGATCGAACATATGCATGCATAGTGATCGTCGAACCCTAACTTTGACAATCTTTCTCAAATCGTAAAACCAAAACTTTTACCGCAATTTCTTAATTTTTATGCAAGCTACCGTAACCGAAAACTAAAACCCCCTTGTTACAATAAGTTAAGAACTTAACAACTGTCGAACGGCGGCAATATCACATAATCCCCGTGGAGACGATAACAAATCCCGATACTCTATCCCTGTGCTAACAATACTCTCAAATGATTAATAGAGAAAATGGTAACTCTTTTGGCAGCTGACTAGTATCGCATAAGACGACCGTCAGTTGGGAAAACATTTAGAAAAGAGTTTGTTGGAACAAATTTGGTTTGTCTTATACCCCTTAGATTTTAATGATAATAAAGTATTTAAAGAACAATTTAGTATACTAATATTTGTTCAAGTGTACAGGACCTTAGACTAAAATTTCATGAATAATCCAAGTATTGGTTCTGACTATGAAAATCTTAAAAGAAGCTTAACTACCGAAATCTAATGGATTAGAAGCTGAATACCAGACTATGAAGAAGTCAACTTCTTAAGAGGTATCATTTGAAGGTCATATTCTAAAGAAGTCAACCTCCAAAGATCAGACTTTAAAGAAGTTAGCTTCTGATTATCAGAACATGAGTCATTCAAAGCGCAATGACTAATGTGACTCTGATAGGTCATTATCAACCTCTGATCCTACTTTGTCACGTGAAGACTTAAGAAACATCTTAATGTCTTTATTCAAGTTTCTCAAAGAATTTATTATGATGGATCTTAAACGACTATTTTCCTTCTCTATTTAAGAAGCCTAAGACTTGAAGAAAAACATAACGATTCACACTCAAAGAGAAGTTACTATGTCAAAACAAAAGCACAAGTTGAACTTAAGGTTTCTTATCCTTGTATATCTTAGAAACCCCTAAGTCTTAAAATAATCTATTTGCATTATATTCTTTCTACACCTCTGATTTTATATCAAGTGTATTTCCTAAAATGATCATTTACCTGTTAGGTAGATTGTTAGAAGTCTCTTACTAAGTGTTTGAGCATTTTAAGTCTCTGCTGATGTGCTTGAGCATAAAATTCTCTTGCTTGTGTGCTTGAGCATTAGAAGTTTCTTTCTTGTGTGATTGAGCATATAAGTCTCTTATTTTAGTGTTTGAGCATTGGAAGTATTTTTCTTATGGTCTTAAGCAAACTTGTAATCTTGTGTGATTATAGTGAAAATTCATTACAAGTACAAGGGGACTGGATTACTCTCAAGTTGTGAGAGGAACTAGGATAACTTTGTGTATTTCATATTCGTTTCCTACCTCTGATTGAATCAGATTCTATAAGTAGTATGGGCTACTTTTTGGAACAGATCTTTTTTGATCATCTTTTTACTTGTTTTTTGCTGACAGGTGATTTTTGTGCCCTAGAAACCCCATTTCTCATTCTTCTTCTTCTCTTTACAATATTTTACAAAAAGAAGGTGGATTCCCATCCAATCTCGATTCTTCGACTCGGATGTTGATCAACCTTCTTCTGAAACTTGTTGTTCAAGCTACCATGAAAATGAGTAGCTAAGTCTTTGATTTTGTCAAGGTTAGATGTAGATGATCATAAGCTTTGTATGTATATGGGTTGATCTTCATTTGTAAACTCTTTGATGATGAATGTATGGTGAAAACCTTGTTTTATTGATAACTCTTTGTGTTGGTTTATTATTGAAAGGTGTTTTCCAACTCTTGACCTAGGTTTTCATCCATCCTTGTTCTTTAGTTAGAGATAGTTTTGAATGAGTTTGTTCACTAAAAAGTTAAACCTAAAAGTTGTCATTTTGATAGATTGTGTGAGAAATCAACAATGGATCAAAATGGGAAAAACCCATAATGTGTGTTAGAAATAAACACATTGGGAGGATTTTGTGAATGTGTTTATCATCTAATGGAGTTTATGAGTTTTGTTTGATCGAACATATGCATGCAAAGTGATCGTCGAACCCTAACTTTGACAATCTTTCTCAAATCGTAAAACCAAAACTTTTACCGCAATTTCTTACTTTTTATGCAAGCTACCGTAATCGAAAACTAAAACCCCCTTGTTACTATAAGTTAAGAACTTAACAACTGTCGAACGGCGGCAATATCACATAATCCCTGTGGAGACGATAACAAATCCGGATACTCTATCCCTGTCCTAACAAAATGGCGCCGTTGCCGGGGATTGTGAATTGATATTGTGAGCATCGCAATAGTTGCTGAATTTTTAACTTCTGAATTTTTGACTTGTGCTTGTTAATTTGTTTGGTTTAGTGTGCAACTTTCGTTTTATGCGAGGGCAGGTTCCTAAGGACCAACTTCTTTTTGATCCCGAGATCGAAAGAACCGAAAGGAGACTGAATAGCAGAACGAGACGAAGGAGACAACAAGCTAGACAACGACAAGAACAAGGAGAAGGTTCCTCTATAACACACCCACAACCTTTCACATCTATCATGGATCCACCACCACCACCGCCCGTTTCCACACCATGTGTCAACAGTCCGAGGAATACAGCTCAGTTTGCCAACCACACGGGAAGGCAAGCCGAGATGAATACGGGAACTCTTAACTTGCTATACGGAATTCCATTCACCAGAATGGACAATGAAGACCCCTTTGCTTTTCTCACCAAATTTTACGAGATAGCATTGGCAGCCGGAGTTGATCAAGCTCAAGAGCTACCGTTGTTTAAAAGACTATTTCCTCATGCTTTGCTCAGCAAAGCCAAAAATTGGTACTTGGATCAAACACCTGCAGTCATGACGGATTGGAACGTGTTGGAAGAGAAGTTCATTGAAAGATTTTTCTCCCACAACCGGTTCATGGAATCCAAAACGTTATCTCCGTGTTTTCTCAAGGAGCCAACGAATCATTGAATGAGGCATGGGAATGATTTAAATCCATGCTTCGAAAGTGCAAAGGGCATGGTTTTGACGAATTGATGCAAATCCACATTTTTAAGAATGGCCTTCAACCTAATTGCAAGACCTTATTGGATGCTACCTCGGGTGGTTCTTTGTTGTCTAAAAGTGTCGCCGAAGCTACTAATATCATTAACCGTATGGCTCTGAATGACCTCCAAAGTCAAAGTAGAGGCAACACTTTGAAGAAACCGGGAGTGCTTGAACTTGGGACAAACGATGCTATTCTTGCCCAAAATAAACTCATTTCACAACAAGTTGAACTCTTAACTCAACAAATAAAAGAGTTGAAAGAGCCTTCAAAAGCTAAACAAATAGCTTGTTGTGAGCTTTGCAAGGGTGATCATTACACCGGGTTTTGTCCACCTCCCGGGTTCGAAGAGGTGAATTACATGGCGAACCAACGAGACTACCAACCGAGGCAACAACAACAACCGTATCAACAACATCCTCAAAATCAACAATAACACTTTCAAGGGAATCAAGGGTTCCAACCAAGGGCTAACTATCACCATAACCAAGGTTATGGGGGTGATACTTCTTAAAAGAAGCTGATGATGATGCTGATGATGATGGTTCCGGTTTTGAGGCCGGTAGTGAAGAGGGTTCTGAGTCCTATGAGGACTAAGTTTTTTTTTATGTTATGTTTTATTTTCTTGTATTTTCAGATATTTGGTATTTTGGTTATGTACTTTTTGGGGTGTTTTGTCCCCCACACACATTTTAACATTTTGAAGTGATGGTTGTTGTTTATGTTTTAAATTATTGTGTTTGGTTTGAATTTCTTTTGTTTAATAAATTTTTGGTTGTTGAGGGTCAAACCTTCTAGATTGGTTGCTCCTCAAAGAAGTATCCAATGAAGGTGCATCCGAGCTTGGATGACGATGATAAAAATAAACAAGCGAATAATGCTAAGGTACATGGTTACCTCCGGTTAGAATTTTAGAATGCATTAAGAACTTTACTCTTTTCGTAATTGAATATTGTTCTTTTTGCAACATAATTGAATGAATGATTCACCTAGGGTTTAGAACCACAAATTGTGAGGAAACCTCCATTGTACACTAAAATGCTGGATTCTAATAAACTGTGTTGATTTATTTGATTCATGCTTTGTCTTTTATTATTGTGAATTTGTGGAAGCAATTAGAAATGATCAAGGCGCTTGTTTTCTTTCGAGCACAACCAGTTCCAAATACAACTTGCAAGTGAGCAGAGAGTATTCGTGAGCCCCTTTGAGCTTAAACAGTTGAATCTCAGCTTGAAGTAAGGCGAGACGTCAAAATCTTTTTTCTTGAAACCCTAAATTTTTTGATAATTGTTCTTTTGCCGTAAAAAGTCAAGAGCATTCACTTGGGGTTAGTAAAAGATAAGTTGGGGAGAACGAAAATGAGAATCAGTAGGTGCCACAACTCTTGAATAACCGAGCAAGCATTGAAAAAAAATTAGAAAAGAGAAACATTTGTTTTGTGAATACGATGTGAAAAAAAATGAAAATGAATGCTTGCTTGGAAGAAAAATAGTGAAAAACAAAATTGAGTTGTGAAATAAGAGTTGTGAAGGTTTCAAATGAGAAACAAGTGGAACGAAGTTGAGATGTGTGAATAGCTTGTATAGTGAATGTCTCTTTTGCGTTGGCAAGTTCGTTTTCAATGGCCTTAGATATGACCTTTGTTTGTAAACCTGACCAAGCTACAATCGGAAAAGACCTTAGTGATCTTCGTGCTTCCGCATTTTCATTTATAATTGTTAGACATTATATGAATTGAATTGACTTTTGCATTGTTTGTTGGAGAGTGAAATTCTCCCCGCGGTTGCAAACGCGTAATTTCTTCAATCCTTATTCGAAAAGGAGAGATAAGGTGATTCATTCAGGATAACATTGTTGTGGATTGATACATGTTTTGCATTGCTATAAGGCTTTAGTTCTTGTGTATTGTGTTATTCTAACCATTGGGAACTTGTGTCTGGTTGATTCTCTTGTGTTTGAGCCATTTTATCCGATTTCGGAGAAATCTTTTTCTTTAAGCAAATCCTCTTGTCCTTCAAGAGGCATACTTTGCTTGAGGGCAAGCAAGAATATAGTTGGGGAGAGTTGTTAGATGCCCAAGTTTGCTTATTTGAGCTATCAAATATGGGCATCTTTCACTCCTTTTTGTCGAAAAAGTGTTTGAAACCGCACTTGCTTTTGTTGATTTGCAATACTATGTGAAATGATCTTGGTACCTTTAATTTGTGTGTTATTGTGCAGGAATTAGGCATGAAAGAGTAGAAAACTAAGGCACAAGAAAGATGGCAAAGGAACCAAGAAAGAAAGCAAACATAAGCAAGCTCGCTAGGCGAGTGAGGTAGCGAAGTATTCGCTAGGCGAGCACGCAGCGAGATGCCAGCGAACACTCCCAGACTTGGACAGAACCAAAAAGATCAAAACTCGCTGTGGCGAGGGATGTAGTGAAGTATTCGCTAGGCGAGCATCCAGCGAGCAAGTAGCGAACACTTCCAGTAGCAAAAACATCAAGACTCGCTGGAGCGAATGAGAGAAGCGAGGGCTTCGCCTAGCGAACAGATGCAAACTTGTCTGGCATGATTCCTCTGGACGCAGGCTCTTCTGGTGACTTATTTTAGGGCTCGCTAGGCGAACCATTCTGCTCGCCTAGCGAGAATGACAGCTCAACAACCATTTCAATAAGTAGTATGGGCTACTTTTTGGAACAGATCTTTTTTTGATCATCTTTTTACTTGTTTTTTGCTGAGAGGTGATTTTTGTGCCCTATAAACCCCATTTCTCATTCTTCTTCTTCTCTTGATAATATTTTACAAAAAGAAGGTGGATTCCCATCCAATCTCGAAAGCGGTCAGGTTGTGCTCTAGAATCCCTTATTCTTCTATTGTTGATGTTTGATGCCCTGTATGAATGATCTAATCACTATAATCCCATGACAAATTAACAAAATCATTATAGTCGGTCCCTCAAGAAATAACTCACTAACCATTACTCGGAGCTTTCTATCCCCAGTCCTCCAATGTAATAGAACGTTATTTCTCTATGTCACTACTCGAGGTCACATATCCTTATTCAATCAGTGTAAGTACAGCAATTGCCATAGGCCCGACATATAAATTAATGGTCAGTATTCCTTATGTGCCTACAACCAAATTAAAAGAGTATCTCACATGAAAAGAATTACGAATAAGAAGTAATTGAATAAGATTATAGATCAATAGGTTCATACAATAATCAAATCAACATAGAATCCAACAATATAGAAATAGGTTCATCATATCACAATATAACCTATAGGAGTTTAGCTACTCATAGTGTAATTAACAATATCACAATTGATAGATAAAAATAACATGATAAGTCCCTTGAAGT
The DNA here is from genome assembly GCF_024323335.1 of Lathyrus oleraceus. Taxonomy (NCBI): domain Eukaryota; kingdom Viridiplantae; phylum Streptophyta; class Magnoliopsida; order Fabales; family Fabaceae; genus Lathyrus; species Lathyrus oleraceus. The sequence goes on from NC_066584.1 coordinate 54,348,137, forward strand.
GATGGCCTCTAATGGCTTCAAATGCTCTAAAAATCTCTCTTTGTGCCCTCTAAATCATGCTTCAATCTCCAAATTTTATAACCCTTGTGAAAGTGCAAAAAATCCCCTTTTAAAAGCGTCAAAATGGACAAGAACGCGTCAGAAAAATCCCCCAAAAATGACAACCTCATATGTGATACCTTGCATCGTGTGTGTGATGCAACTTTAAATGCCTTATCACATGCACGATGTTGCGTAACGGTGCGCATGATTATTCCAGTGGTTGCACGCTTTTGCTCCTTTTTCACTCAATTTTTCACTAAGTTCACAATTTGCACACTTAACTATTTTCCCGCATTCTTTGGTCATTCTTCTTCATATTTGCTCGACTTTCACTTGTTTTTCTCCGATTCTTCGACTAAATATATGCAATGACGAATTGTTATCACAACCTCAAACTTGAATCGTTGCTTATTCTCAAGTAACTCACCCACAACTGGACATTTCAACAGACAACAAGTCTCATAATAATAATCGAACATCACCATATTAAACATTTATTTTACCTAACCATTGTTCTAGCTCCCAACTTCTATCCGATAAATTCAGAAAAACATACTCAAAATTGACGAATACTTAATCTATCTCTCAGCTTACTATAACTCACTCAATAAATAGGGTGATCTCTCAATTATCATGCAAAATCAATTAAACTTAGCTTGATCATGTTCTAATAGAGTTCATCATATAAATCATAACACGCATTAGAGGACTTTTCAGGTTGTAACTTGGCTTATGTTAGGGTAGGATATTTTGAGGAAAGTAGGTTTAAACACATGTAGTTAGGTTCCTAGTTCTCATTCTATCATCATACCTCTTTATTACTTTTTGATAGTATTAGAGAGTTTTAATCCTTCTTATAATATCATTCTTTTCTTTTCTCATTCTTTTTATTTTTGAATAAGTTTCTCCATTTCTTTTCACAACAATTTTTGAATTTTTGGATCATATTCTCTAGTAACTCAATCCCAAACTTAAAACTTTGCTCACTTCCAATATCAACCCCAACCTTAATATTTTTCATATACTTTGGAAACTATAAGTTTACCTACTATAAAGAGAGGGTGGAAATAAAAGATCTTTCAAGTAATATGGCTAAGAATTTTAGGCTACAAGAATAATGCATGGATACACTCATACATAAAGAAAAGTGAATAATGGAAATAGAAAATGAAAGAGAAAATATCGATAAAATCCTTAAAGAAAAAAGAAAATGGTCGTCATAACCAAATTTGGGTTCGGGAGTTGATTATGCGAGGGGAAGGTATTATCACCCCTCGCATCTGTTGTACTCAACGAGAACCACTTAGTTGTCTTTGCGAATAAGAGTGTTAACTCTAATTATTGTTTTCTTCTAGTTATTCAAAGTTTGAAAGAAAAATAAAAGGACTGAAAATTTGTATTTTATTATGGTGTTTAACAAGATTGTGAGTCTTTCTCCAACGTATCCTTGGTATTATGCGGAATTCAAAGCTACGTAGTTCTGGGCAAGGCAAAGAATATTTTTGGGTTTTTGATTATAGTGTTTGACGAGACGTTGAATCTTGCTCCTACGTTTCCCCATGTGCGATGAGGAACTCAAAGCTACATAATTCTTAGTAGAAAACCACATATTTATTGGTTGATTTTAGTGAATGGATGTTTAGGTTGCATCCTAGCAGTTAAATGTTGTTTGTATACTCGGGATAGGAGGCTTAAGCATTTGTTTGTATCGCAATATAATGGATAAAACATTGTCCGTTTGTGAAAAGGTTTTCGATCACGCCTGGGCGAGACAACATAATTTTATTGATTGAGTATGCTTCTAAGTGGATGATGAGTGCTTGGACGGTAGGATAAGTATGACCATCATCCAAATACTCTGGACTAGGGAGGATAATTACGTCCATCTAATCATTTTCACCCAAGTTATCTATGAAAACTGTGAGGAAAATTAAGTCATGTTTCTTTGATGACGAGTATTTGCACGGGAGCTAAGTACGACTATCATACAAATACTCGGGACTAGGATGGATAATTACATCCAAATAATCTTTTTCATCCATAGAAGAATGAACTAGATTCAGCTATTTAATGTGTTTTTCAACGGAAGACGGATACTCGAACGGTAGACTAAGTACGACCAGCATCCAAATACATGGGGACTATGTAGGATAATTACGCCCATTTAATCCTTTTTCAATTGATTGTTAATTGTAAACAAGTTTTCGAAGCGCTTAAGTTTGAAAAGGGACTTGATAAGATCGAGTGTTTTGATTCACGTTGTTTTGAAAAATGTTTGACTTTGGTTTTGAAAAGCTTGATGTTGATCAAGGTTTTTGTTTTGAAATTTTTAATTTTATTTATTAAAATTATTTTTATTAATCAAATAAAAAATTTAAAAAATAAAACATGATAAAAAATAAAACAATAAAAGGGGAAGAGTGCATGTGAATATGGGAATGATGAGATAAGCAAAAACAAGAGTGGTATAAAGGCCCACCAAACAATAACATAATAAAACTAAGTAAAAATAAAAAAATGAAGAGTATGGGTCGTGAATAGCAGGCCCAAGGTGCTCAGAAGACTTAAACAGCGTCTGGCTTAGTTCAGATGAGACCATGAGAGTCAAAAGGTTGACTCGATATTTCTCGTTAGATCAACAATGAAGGAGATCCAAGGACAGGTAAATGAGGGAATGTTGTACAATGGTGATGATCCTTGTACATGGACCATTGGTCCAAGCTAAAGGTCATCCAATATGAGGATGGAGAGGTGTCGCGTGTCTCAATGGCTACTGATGAGTGATGGGGAAAAATTGGGGAAAGGCATACGTGAGTCTCATTTTTCTTTCTCTCTCTCTCTCTCTCTCTCTCTCTCCATTTCTCTCTATAATTGAACTATTTATCTACTCTCTCATCGACAAACACGATCCAAATACATTTTCATTGTTTTTTGGATTAAACACAGTGGTGGGTAATAGCAAAGGATGAACATATGAAAGTTCATCTTCTGCATTTTCTAGATTCTGTCCAAAACACGTTGAAACCAAAATCTACCAACATACAAACCCGTTCGTTTTCTTTCCTCACCAAGAATTCGAAATCAAAAACACCAAACAAGCTATGAATCAAATAGATAAATAAAAAACCTTAAAATAAACGATGCAAATATCAATTGGGAGTTCCTCTGAGAATTAAAAGAGAAAAACTCTAATTTAAAAAAATCAATGAAATATCCTCTGATATTTAACATGGGATTTTTTTATAGAGGGATATTGAGGCTTTTTGAGAATTAATTGATAACACACTCAACAAGATACAATTGATACTCTTTGAGACTTAACAGAGAAGAAACTCAAATGATAAAGCAACAACTAGGACATTCTGTAAGAATTAACAGAGGAAAACACTCCACAAAGGCCAATTGAGGGTTTTTTTTATAATTAATAGGTAAGACACTCAATAGATACAATTGAGACTCTATGGGACTTAATAGAGAAGAAAATCAAGTGATCAAGCAACAATTGGTGGATTCTCTGAGAATTTATAGAGAAAACTCTCCACAAAAGACAATTGAGGCTTTATGAGAATTAGCAGATAAGACGCTCAACAAGATAGAATTAAGACTCTTAGAGACTTAATAGAGAAGAAACTTAAATGATCAAGCAACGACTGGGGAATTCTCTAAGAATTAATAGAGAAAATTCTCCACATAAGACAATTGAGGCTTTTTGAGAATTAACAGATAAGACACTCAACAAAGTACAATTGAGACTCTCTAAGACTTAACAAAGAATATGCTTAAATTATCAAGAAACAATTACGATATACTCTAACAATTAATAGAGAAAACTCTCCATAGAGGATAATTGAGGCTTTCTAAGAATTAATAGAAGATACTTGTTAGATGCCCAAGTTTGCTTATTTGAGCTATCAAATGTGGGCATCTTTCACTCCTTTTTGTCGAAAAAGTGTTCGAAACCGCCCTTGCTTTTGTTGATTTGCAATACTATGTGAAATGATCTTGGTACCTTTAATTTGTGTGTTATTGTGCAGGAATTAGGCATGAAAGAGTAGAAAACTAAGGCACAAGAAAGATGGCAAAGGAACCAAGAAAGAAAGCAAACATAAGCAAGCTCGTTAGGCGAGTGAGGTAGCAAAGTATTCGCTAGGCGAGCACGCAGCGAGATGCCAGCGAACACTCCCAGACTTGGACAGAACCGAAAAGATCAAAACTCGCTGTGGCGAGGGATGTAGCGAAGTATTCGCTAGGCGAGCATCCAGCGAGCAAGTAGCGAACACTTCCAGTAGCAAAAACATCAAGACTCGCTGGAGCAAATGAGAGAAGCGAGGGCTTCGCCTAGCGAAGGATTGTTCGCCTAGCGAACAGATGCAAACTTGTCTGGGATGATTCCTCTGGACGCAGGCTCTTCTGGTGACTTATTTTGGGGCTTGCTAGGTGAACCATTCTGCTCGCCTAGCGAGCATGACAGCTCAACAACCATTTCTATAAGTAGTATGGGCTACTTTTTGGAACAGATCTTTTTTTGATCATCTTTTTACTTGTTTTTTGATGAGAGGTGATTTTTGTGCCCTAGAAACCCCATTTCTCATTCTTCTACTTCTCTTGACAATATTTTACAAAAAGAAGGTGGATTCCCATCCAATCTCGATTCTTCGACTCGGATATTGATCAACCTTCTTCTGAAACTTGTTGTTCAAGCTACCATGAAAATGAGTAGCTAAGTCTTTCATTTTGTCAAGGTTAGATGTAGATGATCATAAGCTTTGTATGTATATGGGTTGATCTTCATTTGTAAACTCTTTGATGATGAATGTATGGTGAAAACCTTGTTTTATTGATAACTCTTTGTGTTGGTTTATTATTGAAAGGTGTTTTCCAACTCTTGACCTAGGTTTTCATCCATCCTTGTTCTTTAGTTAGAGATAGTTTTGAATGAGTTTGTTCACTAAAAAGTTAAACCTAAAAATTGTCATTTTGATAGATTGTGTGAGAAATCAACAATGAATCAAAATGGGAAAAGCCCACAATGTGTGTTAGAAATAAACACATTGGGAGGATTTTGTGAATGTGTTTATCATCTAATGGAGTTTATGAGTTTTGTTTGATCGAACATATGCATGCATAGTGATCGTCGAACCCTAACTTTGACAATCTTTCTCAAATCGTAAAACCAAAACTTTTACCGCAATTTCTTAATTTTTATGCAAGCTACCGTAACCGAAAACTAAAACCCCCTTGTTACAATAAGTTAAGAACTTAACAACTGTCGAACGGCGGCAATATCACATAATCCCCGTGGACACGATAACAAATCCCGATACTCTATCCCTGTGCTAACAATACTCTCAAATGATTAATAGAGAAAATGGTAACTCTTTTGGCAGCTGACTAGTATCGCATAAGACGACCGTCAGTTGGGAAAACATTTAGAAAAGAGTTTGTTGGAACAAATTTGGTTTGTCTTATACCCCTTAGATTTTAATGATAATAAAGTATTTAAAGAACAATTTAGTATACTAATATTTGTTCAAGTGTACAGGACCTTAGACTAAAATTTCATGAATAATCCAAGTATTGGTTCTGACTATGAAAATCTTAAAAGAAGCTTAACTACCAAAATCTAATGGATTAGAAGCTGAATACCAGACTATGAAGAAGTAAACTTCTTAAGAGGTATCATTTGAAGGTCATATTCTAAAGAAGTCAACCTCCAAAGATCAGACTTTAAAGAAGTTAGCTTCTGATTATCAGAACATGAGTCATTCAAAGCGCAATGACTAATGTGACTCTGATAGGTCATTATCAACCTCTGATCCTACTTTGTCACGTGAAGACTTAAGAAACATCTTAATGTCTTTATTCAAGTTTCTCAAAGAATTTATTATGATGGATCTTAAACGACTATTTTCCTTCTCTATTTAAGAAGCCTAAGACTTGAAGAAAAACATAACGATTCACACTCAAAGAGAAGTTACTATGTCAAAACAAAAGCACAAGTTGAACTTAAGGTTTCTTATCCTTGTATATCTTAGAAACCCCTAAGTCTTAAAATAATCTATTTGCATTATATTCTTTCTACACCTCTGATTTTATATCAAGTGTATTTCCTAAAATGATCATTTACCTGTTAGGTAGATTGTTAGAAGTCTCTTACTAAGTGTTTGAGCATTTTAAGTCTCTGCTGATGTGCTTGAGCATAAAATTCTCTTGCTTGTGTGCTTGAGCATTAGAAGTTTCTTTCTTGTGTGATTGAGCATATAAGTCTCTTATTTTAGTGTTTGAGCATTGGAAGTATTTTTCTTATGGTCTTAAGCAAACTTGTAATCTTGTGTGATTATAGTGAAAATTCATTACAAGTACAAGGGGACTGGATTACTCTCAAGTTGTGAGAGGAACTAGGATAACTTTGTGTATTTCATATTCGTTTCCTACCTCTGATTGAATCAGATTCTATACCTTGTGCTTATAATCTGACAAAGAGTTTAAAAAGAAAGAAAAAGTTAACATAATTTAACTCCCTTCTTATGTTTTTCTCACCTTCAGACTCCCTAGTGAGAATATTTACTTGGGAAAACTTTGTAGGGGAAAAACTTTAAACAAGACTTTTTAGGTTAACCTCTACTTGGGGAGAAATTTCAGCGGACTCACTAGGGATACACAATGCGAAAACCTGCAGGGTATGAATTCACTCAGAGAAATACCACTAGCTTAGATGAGGATTGACCTGGACTTTTATGAAAGGTCCTGAATCTTGACTTATGCATATTTTAATTTTATGGCATAATGCTCCACCTCAGTGGATACATTACACATAAAATTATGCATGAAATGTTATGTTAAATGCATGTAGGTGTACCAATGGATGACTGTAATTTTATAGGGCTTGATTTTCTTTTATTGAAAGAGGTCAAGCAAAGTTGGGTTTCAAAATAGAAATGTCAATTGGTGTTTGATGTGATAATTAAATTTGGACATTTGAGTCTGAAGGTGCCAATGAAGATTGGACATTGGGCTTTTTCTAGTTATCAATGAAGATTGGATTTTTGGTAGGTGGAAAGGGTTTGATTTCCCAACATTCTGAATTTTGAAGATATTGTGATCGGAAGGAAAACATGGATGCTCTTGATGCCCCAAGTTTGATTCATTGTTGGTAAGCTGCGCGTTAATTCACAGGAGAACCTTGTCTTTTACACTGATTAGGTCATGGCGACTTGTAGATGATTTCATGTTTTATGCATCGAGTGCATCGTTGGGAACTGTTGATCTCTCTTCAAACATTTCAAAATCAAAATACCCTGTCTTTTGCATGTTATATTTGATAAAATAGTCCATTCACCTGTCTTACCCCCTGTCCAGTTAAGTGATCAGAAACCTCTTGATCACTTGATAAGACTAGTCCTCTGTACGGGAACTACATTGGACCCTTCAAGGAAAACTATGACTTCAGACTTTCATTCATCTTAAACACAAGCTCAACTCAAGCCAAACTTCTCATGCAAGGTTTTGAAGACACTGGATATCAAGAATGGACACTGGACTACTGTTCAAGCACAATAAAAAGAATATTCTTTAAGACTTGCCAATTATGACGAGGATTATATGCTACAAGCCTTAATTAGTAGAGAAGGAATGTGAGGGAGAATTCATATCCTCATTCTGAATATCTTTGGATATGGGACAAAGGACCCAGTTGTTCAAAGTATTTACTTATACCCATAGACTTTAGTGCAATTCAAATCGAATAATTGACAAGTCTTCTCCCCTCACAAACAACACTTCACATTCAAAAGTTTAAAGACAAAGGAATCTAAAGGCTGAAGACTCTTCATCATCAAGCAAAGCAAAATATTATCCTTTCAACGCTTGTCAAATATGATGATAATTGCGTGCCACGAGCCTTGAGCAACGATGAAGGTTGATAGGGACTTTTCCTATCCTTGTTGTGAGAAATTATGTGTGTGGGGCGTAGGCCCCGATTATTAAGAGTATTCACCTCCATTCATATACTTGAGTGCAATTCAAATCGAATAGTTGTCAAGTATTCTTCCTCGTAGACAACACCTTAACATTGTAACCATCAACATTAAAAATACATTTCCTCTTTGAACCAAACACTACATTCTTTGGCATCCATACATTTTGTAGGTTACGCACCTCATTGTTAAACATTCATCTTTGAATCAATACCCTTCATGCATTTCCATGTGGAGCCTTGTGCTATGGTAACTCTCATGCATTGCCATGTGGAGCCATGTCTTATGGCAAACCTTTTTTCCTTTCTTGTTTTCCTTGTCAGTCCCTATGCTTAGGTAAACTCTCTTCTCTTGCTTGTTTGTCTTGTCAGACCCTGATCTTAGACAAACTCTTCTCATGCATGTTTGTCTTCTCAGGCTCGTGCTTAGACAAACATTTTTCTTGCTTATTTCCCTTGTCAGACCCTGTGCTTAGGCAAAACCCTTTCTTGCTTGTTTGTCTTGTCATACCTTGTGCTTAGACAAACTCTTATCTTTCTTGTTTACCTTGTCAGACCTGGTGTTTAGGCAAACACCCATTTCTTGTAGGTCTTAATCCCTCAGATCTAGGCAAAATCCTATAATTCTGCATTGTCCATACCTTTTATTGATTAACGCCACACACTATTTGGCTCAGACACACCTACCATATGGATTCAAACAAGACACAATGGTCCAAACAATAATGTTATCACACCTTCATAACACCTTCCTCATTTCACAACTCCTTTATAATTCAAGCAAGTTTTTTTTCCATGTTCAATAAACTCTTTCATTTTCTTTTATCACACGGACTCTTTTTAAAATAACTCTTCTTTTCATAAAATAAATTTTATAATATGTTATTTAGCAGTTAGACTAAAGCTTGGAGCATCCGAACTAGGATCAAATCAGCTAACGTCTACACATTTCTAGGATACAATTATAATTGTTCCCCTAAAATCAACCAACACATCCTTATTATTTACCACTAACTACAAAACTCTGATTTCCTTATCACACTATGTGGATACGTAGGCACGAGGTTTCGAATCCTTGTTGAGCACACTAATTTAAATCTTATTTTTTCCCTTTTAGCATTTCATGAGTAATCCTTAGATAATAACACCCATTCGAAATAAGAACAATCAAAATGGTTCCCGTTGAGTATAACGAATGTGACGGGTGCTAATACCTTCGCCTTGTATAACCGACTTCCTTGCCCCTTTTCTCTTCCCCTGAGTTTTATTGATGTTTTCCCTTTTCTTCGGGAATAAATAAAGTTCAGTGGAAACTCTATTTTATCTTCGAGTGTACAATGCACTCAGGTATTTTTTGCGGTGCGACACCAAGATTATTTGAAGTGTTGATATTCCACCATCAAAATCTATGATTGCTTGGAGGCTTATGATAGATAATATCCCCAATGATGGTCAATTAAGGCAAAGAGGTTGCTACATAACAACCAGGTGTAGCCTTTGTAGGAGAGCATAAGAAACTTCCCAACACTTATCATTTGATTTCACCTATGCAAAGAAAATATGGATGTGGTTCTATTACACTACTAGAATTATTAACCATTCATCAACTCTTGAAGATTGGTGGACTCCTTGTACCATAAATAGATCAAAATAATGCTCTTTAATTTTAAAATATGCAGTCATATACATCTTATATAATCTATATGAAGTAAGGAATTGGGATAGATTCAGGAATATTACTCCAAATTACAAGCGCAAAATTCAAAAGATTCAGTCTCAACTGGTTTTAACAGGAAGCAATTCTACATCTACTGCATCATCTTCCTTGGATAACTTTCAAATCATCAAGGCTTTCAACATTTCCATAAAGACTCCTAAAGCTCCAAAAATACCAAAGTCATTTGGCATCCTCCACCTCCATACTGGATCAAATGCAATTAGGATGGAGCATATAATAATAATATTCGTCCAGCAGGATGTGAAGGTATCTTTCGAAATAGGCATGGTGATTTTCTTAAGGCTTTTGCAAACCAAGTTATTTGGTCTTCCTATTATCTAGATGAACTTTTTGTAGTCATTAAGTAAATGGAAATAACTATGGAAAAGGGATGGTATAAGGTTTGGATAGAAACGCTTTCGAGCATTTTGGTACAAGCTTTTCGCAAACCTTCCTCGTCACATTGGAAAATTCATAACAAGTGGAATACATGTCTGGCTCATTTTACAAATGAACACATTTTAATCTCTCGCATATATAGATAAGAGAATACTTGTGATGACTTTTTGGCAAACTTAGGTCTCACTTATAATTCTCTAACCATTTTTGAAACCATCCCAATAAGCATTAGGAATGGTTTTGTACAAAATAGGCTAGGAATGTCTTTTTAGGTTTACTTCTTTTTGATGGGTGGATTATTTAGCAAATTTGTTTTGTATTATTTTGGTTTATCTATATATATTTGGCTTCATTAAAATAATATCAAGTTACCAACTAATACTTTGAATTACTTTAATTCTTAAATATGTTTATGTTTTCACATTCTTTCTCATCTCTTTCTCTATTTTCATTTTATTTTCACAACCAAACACACTTGCAATATATTATTGTCTAAGGAGATTTAAATCATGTTACATTAGTATTATAAAATGAATATTAAATTACTTTGATTACAATCTAAAAAAAAATGATAACAAAATATACATGAACATAAATATAGTCATCTAAGTAAATGGTTAAGAAATTTGAATTGCATGTGTAAATTAGTTGATATGAATCGAAGAAGAAAAAAAGAAAAGAAGTTATTTTATATTGGAATAAAAATTATTGGTATGTGGATCAAGATCACCATGTGATAGTTCTCTGGTGACCTGAGCAAGTACCTGTAAGACCCTAATTTTGACCCTAAGATCCCTCATGCCATCTTAGCATATTTGCATTGGCATTGGGATCACACCTTGGTATCCTTCTCACCCCTTATTCATTGGGTTTGTATTGGGAGAGATCACCAAACACATATTTGATTGTATCATACTTTATTTTCTTTTGTTTATCAACCAAAATACCAAAAATATGTCTATGTGTAGCTTTGTTTCTTTGGTAGGTGTGTGTGTCCATCTGTGCCCCACCAAGTTCATACCTAGAGTTTGAGACTCTCGATGCAGGAGATTAATCAAGAAAAGGTTCACAATGGTTCTAAGTATCATATATGGATCTCCATGTTCTTTATTTGTCATTTTGATCAAGAGTTTGAAGCTTGTTTGCCTTGGAAGCCCTAAATCACATAGGTATCTTGTGTGACTTCCTCAGTACGGTTCTTCATCAATTGGTCAAAGATATCAAGGGATACTCCATCATACATCATATCAAGCATATATGATTCTCCATGAGCCCCAAATAATAAAAGAACTTCAAGTTTACAAGTTGGTTCAAGGAGGTTGACCAGAAAAGTCAACTTGCCAAATCTAGGGTTCCCTAGACCCTATCACCTACAATTTTTGTCACATAAAAATGATTCCAAGATAAATGTTACTCTTTATGACATTCCAAACAACATTTATGTTGGCATCAAGAGCTAATTTTGTTTTGAAATTCATTTTTTTATGGTGAAAGATTATAGGTCATTTTGTCTATGCCCTAGATGGAAGGTCAACTTCCAAGAATAATAACTTGCACATTTTTTATAATATGAATGCCATACAAATTTAATGATTAATTTCAAGATGTCTTCTCCAACTTTTCTTCTTTTAGAAATGTCAAATTCTACTTGCAAGGGGATGTGCCATGAGGAAACATTATAGGTCATTTTGGGCCATCTTCATTGAACAAACAATTTTCCTCAACTTCTAAAATCCATAACTCCCTCATGAAAGATTCAAATGGTGTCAAACTTGTGACAAAATTGAATAGTAATGAAAGAGCTACAACTTTGAAGAAGGGACCATTTTCATTTGAAGCTCATAGCAAAAGTTATTCAAGGTGGAAAAGGTGGTTATTTGACTTTTAACTTAGAAAATTTTCAACTATGTTTGATTTCTCCAACTTCCACCTCGAAATTCATCATGATCCAAGCTCCAAATGGAAAAAATTTCAACAGAAAAGTTGCTCCTATTCATGTTACATTTCCAAAGAGTCCAAGATGATGGCATTTGAAGCATTTTTAGTGACTTGCGCATGGGTGTAGTGCATGGCCCATTTTGGAAGATTTCATGACCAATTTTAAAATCAACATTACATGGTTCCATGTTATTGTTTCAGCATCATTTGGATGTGAATTTTGGACCTATTTGCATCATTTCACGGGCCTTGTGCACGCCCATGCAAGCATGCACCATTGCTATTTTTGGAAAATTTTGAAATGGTGTGGAAAGCAATTGGTAGCTTATAAATACATGGTCCTTGAGCTCAGAATGAGGATCCCCTTGCCCAAGATTTGACCTGCATCTTCCCTGACCTCCATTGAAATGATAAACTTGAGGATTTCTCTTGAAATTAAGTTTCAATTCTCATTCTATTTTGGAATTGAAACTCCAAGAATCCAAGCCCTTTGATCATCCATTTCACTTCCTGCAAGTTGTTAGAGGCAAGCCAAGGCAAATTGGAAGAAAGATCAAGCTCAATTGAAGCAAACCTGTAAGACCCCAATTGTGACCCTAAGATCCCTCATGCTATCTCATTATATGCATTAGCATTGGGATCACAACTTGGTATCCTCCTCACCCCTCATTCATTGGGATTGTATTGGGAGAGATCACCAAGCACTCTTGATTGTACCATACTTTATTTTTCTTTATTTTACTAACCAAAAAATATGTCAATGTATAGTTTTTTGCTTTTGTAGGTAGTGTACATGCTCGCCTATGCTCTATCAAGCTCATATATAGGGTTTGAGACCCTCAATGCAAAGAGCTCAATCAAGAAATGATTTACTATGAATCTAATTATCATGTATGGATCCCCATGATCTTCACATGTTATTTTGATCAAGAAATCATCAAAAGTTTGGAGTTTGTTTGCTTTGGAAACCCTAATTCATCTGGGTATCTTGTGTAACTTCTTCAACAAGTTTATTCACCAATTGATAAAATATTTCAAGGGTAACTTAACATTATATCACCTTATGCATATATGATCCTCCATGAGTCCCAAAAGTCAAGAGAATGTCAAGCTAGCAAGTTGGTTCATGGTGGTTGACCAGAGGAAGTCAACTAGTTAAAAGTAGGGTTCCCTACACCCTATCTCCTACAATTTTTGTCATATGAAAATGATTCCAAGAGAAACATTACTCCAAGTGACATTCCAAACAACTTTAATGTTTAGGTCTATAGCTAATTTTTCTTGGAAAGTCATTTTTTATGGTGAAAGATTATAGGTTATTTTGTCTAAACCCTAGTTTGGAATTCAACTTCCCAAGACCATAACTTGCTCATTTTTTATGAGATGAAAGCTATTAAAATTGAATGATTAAATTCAAGATGTATAATTCAACTTTGATGTTTGGATTAAGTGCAAATTTAACTTGAAAATGCATGTGCCAAGTGAAAATATTGTAGGTCATTTTGGGCCAATACCATTGAACAAGTGATTTTCCTCAACTTCTAAAATGCATAACGCCTTCATGCCAAATCGAAATGAGGTCAAATTCGTGACCATATTGAATAGGTTTGAAAGAGATACAACTTTTATGAAGTAACGTTTCTCATTTGAAGTCCATAGAAAAAGTTATTCAAGGTGGAAGAAGTGAACATTTGACTTGGGACTTAGAAAATTTTCAAATATGTTTGATTTCCCAAATTTCCACCTCAAAAATCATCATGAGCCAAGCTTAAAATAAAAAAGTGTTCAACATGAAAGTTGTTCCCCTTACATTTCCAAAACATCCAAGATCATCTCATTTGGATCAAAATTGAGGGACTTGCGCATGGCTTCATTATGGAAAGTGTTTTGGCAAGATTAGATTTCAAATGATCAGATTTATTTGCATGTTGTCATACCCCAAAATTTGCCCGTTAATCTTGCAAGACATTTTTCAAGGCACTCCAATTCATTTTTCAAGACACTGGTCTTACAGGAACAAAGACCCAACACACAGGTGGTCCAAATCCAGAAAATGGCTTAAAATGGCTTGCTCGCTAGGCGAGCAAAATCCTTCGCCTAGCGAACCCTTCGCTACACCACTCGCCTAGCGAAGCTTGCGAATACCAGAAATTTTGGGCTTCATTCTGAGCCCATTAGGTCACACAAAAAGCATTATAAATACCAGAACTTCAGTCAGAAGAAGAAAAAAAAGGGAGAAACAAAAACACCCACAGACAGCAAACCCTGGAGGCTAACCTAGAGAATTCAGAGCAACCCTAAAGGAAACCCTGAAGGAAACTCATTTGCACAAAGGTTACCTCCGCCCAACACAATCCGGCATCAACCCTAAGAGCGATCTGCCAATTCAAGGTTGCAATTCAATTGCAAACCGGTTTGCATTACTATTACCGCTTTATGTTCCTAATTCACATGTGATATCATAATTGAATTGAATTCATAAATATATTTTAGGTTTTGCATGTGGACTTAAGTATGCCTGGATATCTTGAACGTTTAACCATGTAATTTCTGTAACGGATGCCATAGGGTTTGGAGCTTGCTGAAATCGTACTGTTCTAAAATTCAAAACCCGTAGCCGTTCGCTAGCACATCGCTAAGCGAACATGTAGCGAGCGTTCGCTAGGCCTTCGCTAGGCGAGACAGCAGCGAACATGACAGTCGCTGATTTTTCTGTTCCGATCTTTGCTCATCTGACATGTTTTATTATCACCATGCATTGTTTACCTGACATTATTACTGTTGTGATTCCTTTTGTTTGGTGTGATTCTCGATTGCACCCTGATTTGGTATTCTGACCTGTTTGCTGAATTTTGTAAGGGTTCACATACTCCCGGAAAAAGTAGCTTGCTAGGTATTCCACTTTATTTGTGGGATACCCTTGTGGAGATTCATCCTAATTACTTAATTGATTTTAATGTGGAGATTCATCCTAATTATTTAATTGATTATAATGTGGAGATTCATCCTAATTACCTAATTGATTATAAAATATTGCCTTTGAATATGTGATCTTGGACCTCTCTTTGTTGCCTTACGGTATTACGGTATTACGATATTATGGTCATGTCCCGCGAATGTGGGGATACACTTAGCAAAGACCCTTTGATTAAATCATCATGTCCCTATAAAATAAATCATCGTCCCTCGGATGTTGCCTGCGAATATATGATTTTGTCCCTCGGTGACCCGTCGTTGTAGCCTACGGTTAAATGATGATTGTCCCTTCGAATGCTAAGGTATCCTTACAAATGTTGCCTTCAATGACCAATCGATGACCCTTTACATCCAAAGGATAAAACTACTTATTTCTCAGTAGTAAGGACAGTTTTACCCTCATAAGGATAGGAAATGCCCATAAAGACCTTGGGTAGTTATAACTCCTAAATGCTTGCTCACAACTTAAACTACTTTTCACACCTCACACTTTTCAAAACCTCTATTAGAAAATCACCACTTGGCATACATTCGTACTAGAATCATTGCCAAGTTATATTTTTCTAAACAGTTTTCAAAATTAAACGAGATAAATACTTTGTATACATTCGTACAAGAATCATTACAAAGTTAAACTCTCTTTTCAAAACATTTTCTAAACAACTCTCACACACTTTTTCAGACAAGAAAAACATAAGTGATCAAGCAATTAAGAGCCCATGGATAACCATGGATACAAAGGGTGCTAACACCTTCCCTTTGTATAATGTACCTCCCGAACCCAAAATCTAATCAAGGTCTTTCCTGTTCTTTTCCGCCTTTCCTTATTGGATAAAAGAAAAGTCGGTGGCGACTCTTGCTATCCGTGACATTTGCTTTCCAAAGCAAAAACACACAAAGTCAGTTCACCGTATGACAGAACTGGCGACTTCACTGGGGAAAAACTTAAAAAGAGAGGTTGCCTTAAAAAAAAAAAAAGATCACTTATTTGATTTGCCTGATTGCTTGGGTATTTTATGCTTGAGTGAAAGATCCTACACCCGGATCTAGTGTACCTTAGGTAAGTAGCAAGAGATCATCGCGACTATCCAGCGTATACTGGAATGGTTAAAATGATGGCTACGGTTAATGTGACACTTTGGATGTCCTGATGTTCCTCATGTTTACTTGAGGAGAAATTTGGCGTCTGCGTGGTGTCATCAAAGCATTAACCAGTGGGGAGGGTACTTACCTATGGAACTCATGCAAGCCTTAAAACCTAGGAATGATTGTTGCGTGACTTGCTTGTGTTTGTTACTTACATAACATCATAACATCATAACATCATGACATTGTACTAACCATTTCAAGGACTTAGGGATTTAACTTTGCTCTGTAACAGGGCTATGGCTTCCAGGAAGACCATCCGGATCAATTTTGTAGCAATCTCTCCTCAACTCAAGAGTTTAGTGTCAGAACTTCCTGATCAGGCTCAGTTCATCAAGAAACATGGTTCTCTCCTCAATTTGGTTACCACTGGTTTCAAAGAAGATATGATGAGAGTTCTATTCCAGTTCTTCGATCCCAAACATCATTGCTTCACCTTCCCAGATTATCAGTTGGTGCCCACGTTAGAGGAATTCTCCAGGCTGCTTGGGATACCTATCCTTGATCAAACACCTTTCAGTGGTTTAGAAAAGATTCCGAAATCTGAAGAAGTTGCCGCAGCTTTACACATGACAAAGTCCGACATTGAAACCAATTGGGTAACAAGAAGTGGAATTAAGGGTTTACTTGCCAAATTTCTGATAAATAAGGCCCGAGAATTCCTCAAAGTTATGAATGTCCATGCTTTCGAAGATGTTCTAGCATTACCAATCTATGGTTTGGTGTTATTCCCTAATCCAGACCAATTCATAGACATGAATGCTATTAAGATATTTCTCACTCATAACCCTGTGCCTACCGTGCTTGGAGACATTTTGCATTCCCTTCACACTCGTACTATGAAGAGGCAAGGGACTCTCATGTGCTGCGTACCTTTATTATCCAGGTGGTTTATTTCGCACCTTCCTCAATCAGTCTTGAAGAATGAGCAAAATTTGAAATGGTCTCAAAGGATAATGTCGCTCTCCCATTCAGACATCCGTTGGTGTCCTCATCTCGAAGAAAATGTTATCCTCATTGACCGCTGCGGAGAATTCTCTAACGTACCACTCCTGGGGATAAGAGGAGGTATTACTTATAACCCAGCTTTAGCCCTACGTCAGTTTGGTTATGCTCGAAGAGATGGTCCACATGAAATAATCATTCAAGGCACTGTGTTTGACTATGACAACGACTCTCAAGGTCTCCGTCAAAGGTTTGTACGAGCTTGGGGCATGGTGAAAAGAAGCACTTTAGGACAGAAAAACTCTATTCCTATGGAACCTTATCTCAGATGGGTACGTGCCAGAGCTCGTGAGCTTACCATGCCATATCTTGCAGTCGGACCGTTGATTGTTGAACCAGGAGTTGAAGGAGGTACTCCTCAGGTCATTCCCTATCCAGATATGCCTACCAATGTTGAAGAATTGAAGAAATCCTGGATCCAATTGAGAGAGGAAAAGGATACTTTTGAAACTCAGTGATGTGCTGAAAGGAAGAAAGTGTTAGAGCTCACCAGCCAGCTTAATGAGGAACGAAGACTCAATGCATATCTTCGCCCAAAAAGAAGTCGTCCCTGAGAGACTTGAGCTTTCATTGTATTTTTATTATTCTTTTTGTAATGAACATTGATTAAAGAAATTATTAATAAAAGTTCCTCTCTTTTTGGTGGTTTACACGAAGTTAAATTCCAAAAGTCCTTGAAAACATTTCATACATTGCTGTAATACCCCAAAATTTACCCTTCATTTTTCCTAAAAAAAAAAAAAAAAAAATGAAAACGAAAAAAAAAATAAAAAATTAATTAATTAATTAATTAATTAAATAATTAAAATAAATAAATAAAATATAACAAATTATTTTGGACTTGGGTCTCCCTCATTTGAGCCCATTACCCACGAAAATCAGTCTATAAATACTGAGGTTTCAGTAGAGGAAAAGATACTTGGAGTTACACTGGGAGATTCACTTGAGAAAAAGGGAGAGAAGCAAAATACTCTGAGGTTTCCTTGGAACAAAACACTGGACAAAACCTGAAGGGAAACCTACAAGCTACTCTGCAGCAACCTCCAGGCAACTCTGAAAGGTTCATTCTGACTCACAGACTTTCAGCTCAAGCAAACCCTGCCATTTGATTTTTCTTCTCCAATCAGGTTTGCCCTATATCCATCATCTTTATGCCTTTAATTTGAATGCTCTAAATATATGAGGTATTATGGGTGAATTTGATACCCTTTTGATGCATGTGTTTGACAAGAGGTTTAGGCCTCCTACCTTTGGTTGCTTTTTATGAGCTTTTAGTGAATTGAAAGGGCATGATTTATGTGATTACATTTTGATTTGAGGGCAACTCTTGGTTACCCTATTTTGCTTCACTAACCCTTTTGTTGAGTTTTTGTGAAGGCACCTAACTTTTGCAGGGATAACTTGCGTGGTTTCCCACTTTATTTGTGGGATACCCCCTGGAGGTTTCATTCCGATTACCTGTACTGACTCACTTTCTTTAATGGTGTTTAGCTTGGAAGGATCCCTGGGTTTCCCATTCCTTTAATTGCTGTAACTTCGGATCTTTATCCGTGTGGTAATTTTTTCCCTCTCTCATACTTTATCGCTTTCTTAGCTGGAAGACCTCGATAGGAGGCAATATTTGAGCCCCTTGGTGGCATTTTACTTTGAGATACATGTTTTGTGTTTTGTATTCGTAGCCCCACATGTAGCGCGGTTCCTTCGTCAAGGACTGCCTGTTTGCCCTCGAGCATCCCAAACCCTAAAACCCAAAGCAACACGTTTACTCCTTCTACTACAGGCGAGTAAGTCTCCAAAGGTCGAGCATCCGGTAGATTGCGTAGTGACGTCGTTCGTCCAAAACCCAATCCATAACCCCGTAGTTAGCCGAACTACGGCTTGCTCTGATTCTCATTCCAGATGAGATACGTAGGCATAAGACGCGATGTCTTAGCGAGCACACATCCCCCCAACCCATAGGTCAGCCGAGCTACGAAGACTCTGATTCTCATATTCAGATGAGATACGTATGCAGTGGATGCGACATCCGCGCAAGTCATTTTCATTTAACCCTTTTTTTGGGTAAACAGCACAAGATAAACTCACACCCTTTAGACGAAAACTACAAAAGTGGATCCCGTAGAGTACTACGGATGCGTAGGGGTGCTAATACCTTCCCTTCGCATAACCGACTCCCGAACCCAAGATTTGGTTGCGAGACCCCGTCTTGTCCTTTCCTTTTTCAGGTTTACTTCGAGCGTTTCCTTTCCCTCCTTGGGATAAATAACGCACGGTGGCGACTCTTCTGTCATTTTCTTTCGCCGGTTGTTTTTTTCGCGCACTGTATTTTTCAGGTTGCGACAGCTGACGACTCCACTAGGGACCCTAAGAAGTTGACCTCTTGCTGGTCCATCTTCCCTAAGCGAGTCCCTCCTAGCTTTTGTAGTTTGTTTGTTTATTGGGTGTTCATGCTTTTGTACAGTTATTTATTTACCTGCTTTACCTTATTGCATTGTGTACATATCATTGTTGTATCTGTTGGTTGGCTATGGCTGCTTGGTGATCTTTGTGAGATGAGTTCTATACCCGAACTCGAGTGCACTTAAGATAGGAGAATGGCATAGTCCTGTCAACTTGTGTGGAGTATTCCTTAGCGAGTTGACTTGCAAGCCCATTCACTTGGTGGAGGTCATGTTGAGATCAATAATGTCACATAAGTAAGTTGCGGTTAGACATTACTTGTTCCAATATAGACCTAAGAAGCCAAGGACCTTAGTTTACCTAACCCATCTTGGCCTATTCGTAGGACGTAGTGCGAAAGTCGTTCAAATGTAAGATTTGATACGATTGTTACGCGATACTACACTCATAAGAGTCTCTCTTGAGAATATTGTTGGAATACGAGTAGTCGTTCCTCTGATAATATCTGAAAGATGGGATTATGACTATGGGAACCTTTTGTAGAACATGTTTGGCAGGTTTAAACCTTAGTACACTCCTTTTGGGTGGTTCTTAACCTAAACTCCATGCTCGTGACTTGCGACAAACCCTTGATTCATGGTTGATTCGATCAGGCATCCTTAATATCAATGAAACTCGGGTGTTAATAAGGTGTAAACCATAATCCACCAAAATGGGTGGTTGATATTAAGGATAACATGATCCATCCCATTACCTTTGTTTGGTGTGCTCTTGATTTCTCTCCAGACAGTGCAACCTGACAGATGTTCAAGCAGATACAGCAATCCTGATTGACATGCCACTGCACTGCATTCACATCATTTTGCATCACATCATTTTGCATTCATAATCATTCACACATGTTTATCCATTTCTGTGGGGTTTATATCTTCCACTTGATTCTAGTCGGAATTTTCTTGGTTCTCATCAACGGCTTAGTCTTTTTTTTACACTGTTTATCAAATGTGAGACTGGAATCAAGGAGGTAGAATACCTTTTGGAATTGATAAACATGTCATTGCATTTGCATAGTCATTAGCATGTATTGCATAACAGGTACTGCCGCAGGGGTGACCATTCCAGCTGCAGCACCACTACAACAACAACAATCACAACGTCAACCAGCTCAGTATCAACAGCAGCAACAACCGGGTAACAGACCCGCTTATCAACAGAGGCAAAGGATGATGGACCGGCGTTTCGACACCCTTCCAATGTCGTACGCCTAGTTGCTTTCTAGTCTTCAACAACTACAACTTGTGCAATTGCACACTCTGGCTCCTCCTGTTGGTAGACTTCCGGTGGGTTATGACGTCAACGCTAGGTGTAGCTTCCACTCTGGGGCACCTGGCCATGACATTGAGAACTGTAAAGCTTTTAAGCACGTAGTTCAGGACCTCATAGATTCAAAGGCCATCGACCTTGCACCAGCTCCGAATGTCGTCAACAATCCCATGCCCCAGCATGGTGGTGCGAACGTTAATTTGGTAGGGGGAGAAGCCAAGTCCATTAAGGATGTGTTGAAGTTGAAGACTCCATTGTTGGATATCAAAGGATGCTTGCTGAAGGCCGATGTTTTCCCCGGTTGTGGGAAGGGTTGTTTGGATTGTGCTACTCAGAGTGGAGGTTGTTTGAAGCTACAGCAGGGTATCCAGGCCTTGCTCGACAAAGGTATCCTCCAGGTTGAAGATTTGTCTGTCCAAGAGTCTATGGAAGGGGTTGAGGGAGAAGGGTTTGAAGATGCTACTGATGAATTCGCAGATGTTGTTCCTACTGATTCTGTAATCCATGATGATGTATTTATTTTTTCCAATGTGGTTGATCCTGATGTAATTGAACTTGATTCCGATGTTTCGGATGTGGGTACTTCAACGCCTCAGACCCGTCAGGGGCCGATCACTTTCTCCAGTGCTGGCATCATTCAGTCTGGTCAAGTCTCTGCAGTCAACAAAGAAGATAGGGATAGTGATTGTGACATTGACAACTGGGTGCGTCCGAGGATCCCGGGTGAAGTCATCAACAATTGGTCTTCTGAAGAGATTATCCAAGTCACTCTTCTTGAAGAGTAATTTTCTTTGTTTATTCATGCATATCCAAGTCTTACGTTCCGCCCAGGGCGTAATGACTCATTGTAGGGCCCATCTATGTGACACTTGCATTTTTTATCATAAATAAAGGACGTCTTTTTGCATTCAAATATTTCGTTCCTTGTCTTTCTATTTTTGCAGTTTTTCAAAATAAAAAAAATGGCAATGTTTTGTTTAGTTTTCACTTCTTGTTCACACTCATAAGCACATACCATCACTCATGCAGATGCACATCACCAGATCCTATTGATAACGGTTCTGCTATGGCTCGCTTCGACTTTGAAAATCCAATCTTTCAAGCTGAAGAAGAGGGTGATGAAGACTGTGAACTCCCTGAAGAGCTTACCAGGTTATTAAAACAAGAGGAAAGGGTCATTCAACCGCATCAAGAGTCTGTTGAAGTGATTAATCTCGGCACCGAGGACGCCAAGAGAGAAATCAAGATAGGGGCTGCTTTGAGAGATGATGTGAAGAAAGGGCTGATTGAATTGCTGCAAGAATACGTTGACATCTTCGCCTAGTCTTATCAGGACATGCCTGGGCTGGACACAGACATCGTGGTACACCGCTTGCCTCTCAAAGAAGGTTGTCCTCCGGTCAAGCAGAAGCTCAGAAGAACAAGACCAGAGATGGCTGTCAAGATAAAGGAAGAAGTACAAAAGCAGTTGGATGCAGGGTTTCTAGCAGTCACCAATTATCCGCCATGGGTTGCAAACATCGTCCCAGTACCTAAGAAGGATGTAAAGGTACGGATGTGTGTCGACTACCGGGATCTGAACAGAGCTAGCCCTAAAGATGATTTCCCATTACCTCACATCGACGTTTTGGTGGATAATACAACTCAGTTCTCGGTATTCTCCTTCATGGATGGCTTTTCTGGCTATAACCAAATCAAGATGGCACCAGAGGACATGGAAAAGACAACTTTCATAACCCCATGGGGCACCTTCTGCTACAAGGTGATGCCGTTTGGTCTGAAAAATGCCGGAGCAACATATCAACGAGCTATGGTAACTCTGTTCCATGATATGATTCATCATGAAATCGGGGTTTATGTGGATGATATGATTGCCAAATCTCAGACAGAAGAAGAACATTTGTTGAATTTGCAGAAACTGTTTGAGCGTTTGAGGAAATTCAAACTGAGACTTAATCCGAACAAATGCACTTTCGGGGTGAGATCGGGAAAATTGTTGGGTTTTATTGTTAGCGGAAAAAGGATTGAGGTGGATCCCGACAAAGTAAAAGCGATACAGGAAATGCCTGAGCCAAGAACAGAGAAGCAAGTCCGTAGTTTCTTAGGGAGGTTGAACTACATTGCAAGGTTCATCTCTCACCTAACAACCACGTGTGAGCCAATTTTCAAATTGCTGAGGAAAGATCAGGCTATCAGGTGGAATGAAGATTGTCAAAGGGCTTTCGAGAAGATAAAAGAGTATCTACAGAAACCTCCGATCCTTATACCTCCAGTTCCTGGGAGACCTCTGATAATGTACCTATCAGTGACTGAGAACTCGATGGGGTGTGTATTGGGACAGCATGACGAGTCTGGTCGAAAAGAGCATGCCATATACTACCTTAGCAAAAAGTTTACCGACTGTGAAGTGAAATATTCGCAGCTTGAGAAAACTTGTTGTGCTTTGGCCTGGGCTGCTCGCCGACTGAGGCAGTATATGTTGAACCATACTACCTTGTTGATTTCTAAGATGGATCCAGTGAAGTACATCTTTGAGAAGCCGGCTCTTACCGGACGTGTTGCCCGTTGGCAGATGATTTTAACAGAGTATGATATTCAATACACGTCACAGAAGGCCATCAAAGGTAGTATTCTGTCAGACTACCTTGCCGAGCAGCCGATTGATGATTATGAGCCGATGAAGTTTGAATTCCCTGATGAAGACATCATGTTCCTCAAGATGAAAGATTGTGAAGAGCCAGTTGTTGAGGAGGGACCTGATCCAAACGAAAAGTGGACTTTGTTGTTTGATGGGGCTGTCAATGCTAGAGGTAGTGGAATTGGCGCTGTCATTACTACTCCGAAGGGTGCCCACATGCCTTTCACCGCTCGTTTGACTTTTGAGTGCACAAATAACGAAGTTGAGTACGAGGCCTGTATCTTGGGCATTGAGCAAGCCATTGATCTGAGAATCAAGACTCTGGACATCTTCGGAGATTCAGCTCTGGTGATCAATCAAGTGAATGGTGATTGGAATACTCTCCAACCCACTCTGGTCCCCTACAGAGATTACACGAGAAGACTTTTGACTTTCTTCACAACGGTAAAATTGTATCATATAGCTCGTGATGAGAACCAGATGGCAGACGCACTTGCTACTCTATCCTCCATGATCAAGGTAATTCGTTGGAACCATGCTCCCAGGATCGATGTGATGCGCCTTGACAGGGCCGCGTATGTGTTTGCTGCTGAACTGGTAGTCGATGACAAGCCTTGGTATCACGATATCAAGTGCTTTCTGAAGAATCAAGAGTACCCTGCAGGGGCATCCAACAATGACAGAAAGACTTTGAGAAGATTGACAGGCAGCTTCTTCTTGAACAAAGACGATGTGCTGTATAAGAGGAACTTCGACATGGTTTTGCTCAGATGCGTGGACAAACACGAGGCGGACATGTTAATGCAGGAAGTTCATGAAGGTTCCTTCGGTACTCATACCGGCGGACATGCAATGGCTAAGAAATTGTTGAGAGCGGGTTATTATTGGATGACCATGGAATCAGATTGTTTCAGGTATGCTCGGAAGTGTCATAAGTGCCAGATTTATGCTGATAAGGTGCATGTACCGCCGAATCCTCTGAATGTGATGTCTTCGCCGTGGCCGTTTGCCATGTGGGGCATTGATATGATTGGAAAGATTGAGCCGACTGATTCCAATGGGCATCGCTTCATCCTTGTTGCCATCGACTATTTCACCAAGTGGGTCGAAGCAGCGTCGTTCGCGAATGTCACCAGGCATGTGGTTGCCCGTTTCATCAAGAAAGAAATCATTTGTCGCTATGGGATTCCCGAAAGAATCATTACTGATAATGGTTCTAATCTCAACAACAAAATGATGAAGGAGTTGTGTCAGAACTTCAACATTCAGCATCACAATTCTTCCCCCTATCGTCCTAAGATGAACGGCGCTGTTGAGGCGGAAAATAAAAACATAAAGAAGATTATGCAGAAGATGGTCGTCACGTACAGAGATTGGCATGAGATGCTACCCTTCGCCTTGCATGGGTACCGTACTTCAGTACGTACATCGACCGGGGTAACCCCTTACTCCCTGGTGTATGGTATGGAAGCGGTCCTACCTGTTGAAGTGGAGATTCCTTCTCTAAGAGTCATGTTGGATGTCAAGTTAGATGAAGCTGAATGGATTCGGACAAGGTTCAATGAGTTGAGTCTTATCGAAGAGAAGCGAATGACAGCCATTTGTCATGGGCAGTTGTATCAGAGTCGGATGAAGAGAGCTTTTGATCAGAAGGTGCGTCCTCGTTGTTTCCAAGTCGGAGATTTAGTGTTGAAAAGGATCCTTCCTCCTCAGACAGATCACAGGGGCAAGTGGACTCCTAACTATGATGGACCGTATATTGTCACCAAGGTTTTTGATGGTGGGGCCTTAATGCTTGCAACTATGGATGGTGAAAACTTCACTTCCCCTGTGAACTCAGACGCAGTTAAAAAATACTTCGCATAAAATAGACCCGCTGGACAGTAAAAAGAATAGTCTAGGCAAAAAATGGGCATCCCGACGAACTAAGAAAATGAAAAGGTTCGGGCAAAAATTAGGGACAAAAATAAAAAAAAGATTGTACACCCGGTAAGTTGAAAACCTGAAAAGGCAACTTAGGCAAAAATGGGTATCCCGGTGGATTGAAAACCCGAAAAGGGCGATCCAGGCAAAAGTTAGGGATTAAGCGAATGACTGCGTTCTGAGTAGTTCTGAATCTCATCTCGTGCCAATGACTGGAAATTTTTTAAGGATAGGAAACAGTCCAATCACTCTTTCAGAAAGCTGATCATCTGGAGGATCTTGAAGACGGGCAAGTCATAGCAGAATTGGAACCCAATAGAAATCCATTTCACATTGCCATTAGATTAATTTTTGTTTTTATCTTTTGTGCGATTACCTCTTTCTAGGGATTGCTTCCTGATGTAAATGCCTATTCAGAGGCTGTTCAATCAATAAAATCATGTTATTCAGTATATCTCTGTTTTCATTTTCATTTTACTGTTTTGTTTGCAAAAATGACGTCCGAATTTTTGATAAACATTGCATCATGACACATAAGGGCTTTACAGGTACATGCTTAATAAACATTTAAAATTGCTGTAAATTTTAAGTGCTTTGGATCGTCTATTCAGAACAGATACCCTCGGGGCATTTCCTTAAAATTCCCTGCAGATGATCGTGAATATCTTCCTCAGTGAAGTCACCAACAGACAAATGCGGTGTCTTATCCCTGCAGAGCTAATCAGAGTGTTGGATTCTTCAATCCCCAGCAGGTTCTCACCACCGTACTTCCCCAAGCGGTTGTTTCAGAATATACACTCCCCAGCGGAGTTGACAGTGCCAGACTGTATCTTCCCAGCAGAAGTGGCTGCTCCTTAGAGTTCGATGCCAGATCGATAATCCCAATGCCAGATCCATGGTTTCTTTTCTTGAAGCAGAACCTCGGTACCGTATCAGTGTTTGCTCCCCCTCCTGAGTCATCTCTCGCAAACCGTGGTTGCCAGAATCATTGTAGCTCTCCTCAGCAGCAGGCTTCCAATGTCATTCTTTCCCCGATCAGAGTCTCGGTATGGCCAGAACACCGCATGGCTAGTCATCTCCCCACAGAGTTCATTGTGGTGTGTATCTCCAGCAGCCTCGCCAGAGCCCAGAGGATGGTAATCATTTCCCCAGCAGATCCCCTCGCCCCGGCTTGGCATTCTACCCAGCATTTCGCATCCCTGCATGTAGAATCATATTGCATTGCATCCTTCCAAATCGCGTAGCATTTCCATTTTCATGGAGCATTACGCCATTGAAAAATTCAAACATACGCATGTAAGCATAAAACATTCTCGGTATCCCAAGTGATAAGCTAGAAGTTGTTTCCAGTACTCAGACTGAAGATTGTTCATGACTTACCTTTGTTATCCCCAGCAAGTGTCATTGGCCCATGCGCCGCCTCTATTATCACTCCCTATTTCTGCCAATGCTGACAGGCATGAAATTTTCCGGTATCCAGACTGAAGTGGCATTCAGGCCAATTTTCCGGTATCCAGACCGAAGTGGCATTCAGGCCAGTTTTCCGGTATCCAGACCGAAGTGGCATTCAGGCCAGTTTTCCGGTATCCAGACCGAAGTGGCATTCAGGCCAGTTTTCCGGTATCCAGACCGAAGTGGCATTCAGGCCAATTTTCCGGTATTCAGACCGAAGTGGCGTTCATGCCAATTTTCCGGTATCCAGACCGAAGTGGCATTCAGGCCGATTTTCCGGTATCCAGACCGAAGTGGCATTCAGGCCAGTTTTCCGATGTTCAGATCGAAGTGGCATTCAGGCCAATTTTCCGATATTCAGATCGAAGGGGCATTCAGGCCAATTTTCCGATATTCAGATCGAAGAAGTTTCCGACGTTCAGGTCGATGCGACTTGCAGCATTCAGGCCAATTTTCCGATATTCAGATCGAAGTGGCATTCAGGCCAAGTCTTTCCGATGTTCAGATCGAAGAAGTTTCCGACGTTTAGGTCGATGCGACTTGTGGCATTCAGGCCAAGTCTTTCCGATGTTCAGATCGAAGAAGTTTCCGACGTTCAGGTCGATGCGACTTGTGGCATTCAGGCCAAGTCTTTCCGATGTTCAGATCGAAGAAGTTTCCGACGTTCAGGTCGATGCGACTTGTGGCATTCAGGCCAATTTTCCGATATTCAGATCAAAGAAGTTTCCGACGTTCAGGTCGATGCGACTTGTGGCATTCAGGCCAATTTTCCGATGTTCAGATCGAAATCCTTTCTAGTATTCAGACTGCTGAGCGGCATTCAGGCCATGGTTATTTCTGTGTTACCATTTATTTTGGTATCCAGTTTAACATTCTTTTTCGATATTCAGACTGACTCTCACCGTACCAGACGGATTCTTCTTTCAAGACCACCTCTTCGCCGATTCTGACAGACATTGTTACTTCACTTCACTTCAGTGCAAATTTTTGGGCTTTTATTGTATTCAATCCCTTGATACCTCGAAAGCACGAAAGCAGCTGTCATCTTCCTTATGTGTCTCCAGTTGATTGAATAGGGGCAGCTGTAATACCCCAAAATTTACCCTTCATTTTTCCTAAAAAAAAAAAAAAAAAAAAAAAAAAAAAAAACGAAAACGAAAACGAAAAAAAAAAAAAAATGAAAACGAAAAAAAAAAAATTAATTAATTAATTAATTAATTAAATAATTAAAATAAATAAATAAAATATAACAAATTATTTTGGACTTGGGTCTCCCTCATTTGAGCCCATTACCCACGAAAATCAGTCTATAAATACTGAGGTTTCAGTAGAGGAAAAGATACTTGGAGTTACACTGGGAGATTCACTTGAGAAAAAGGGAGAGAAGCAAAATACTCTGAGGTTTCCTTGGAACAAAACACTGGACAAAACCTGAAGGGAAACCTACAAGCTACTCTGCAGCAACCTCCAGGCAACTCTGAAAGGTTCATTCTGACTCACAGACTTTCAGCTCAAGCAAACCCTGCCATTTGATTTTTCTTCTCCAATCAGGTTTGCCCTATATCCATCATCTTTATGCCTTTAATTTGAATGCTCTAAATATATGAGGTATTATGGGTGAATTTGATACCCTTTTGATGCATGTGTTTGACAAGAGGTTTAGGCCTCATACCTTTGGTTGCTTTTTATGAGCTTTTAGTGAATTGAAAGGGCATGATTTATGTGATTACATTTTGATTTGAGGGCAACTCTTGGTTACCCTATTTTGCTTCACTAACCCTTTTGTTGAGTTTTTGTGAAGGCACCTAACTTTTGTAGGGATAACTTACGTGGTTTCCCACTTTATTTGTGGGATACCCCCTGGAGGTTTCATTCCGATTACCTGTACTGACTCACTTTCTTTAATGGTGTTTAGCTTGGAAGGATCCCTGGGTTTCCCATTCCTTTAATTGCTGTAACTTCGGATCTTTATCCGTGTGGTAATTTTTTCTCTCTCTCATACTTTATCGCTTTCTTAGCTGGAAGACCTCGATAGGAGGCAATGTTTGAGCCCCTTGGTGGCATTTTACTTTGAGATACATGTTTTGTGTTTTGTATTCGTAGCCCCACATGTAGCGCGGTTCCTTCGTCAAGGACTGCCTGTTTGCCCTCGAGCATCCCAAACCCTAAAACCCAAAGCAACACGTTTACTCCTTCTACTACAGGCGAGTAAGTCTCCAAAGGTCGAGCATCCGGTAGATTGCGTAGTGACGTCGTTCGTCCAAAACCCAATCCATAACCCCGTAGTTAGCCGAACTACGGCTTGCTCTGATTCTCATTCCAGATGAGATACGTAGGCATAAGACGCGATGTCTTAGCGAGCACACATCCCCCCAACCCATAGGTCAGCCGAGCTACGAAGACTCTGATTCTCATATTCAGATGAGATACGTATGCAGTGGATGCGACATCCGCGCGAGTCATTTTCATTTAACCCTTTTTTTGGGTAAACAACACAAGATAAACTCACACCCTTTAGACGAAAACTACAAAAGTGGATCCCGTATAGTACTACGGATGCGTAGGGGTGCTAATACCTTCCCTTCGCATAACCGACTCCCGAACCCAAGATTTGGTTGCGAGACCCCGTCTTGTCCTTTCCTTTTTCAGGTTTACTTCGAGCGTTTCCTTTCCCTCCTTGGGATAAATAACGCACGGTGGCGACTCTTCTGTCATTTTCTTTCGCCGGTTGTTTTTTTCGCGCACTGTATTTTTCAGGTTGCGACAATTGCATAGCATAACATAACATTGCATAACAGGTATTCTAAAAGCTCAATGTTCTTACGGTCTTCCTTCTAAACAGAAAGATGGCTCTTGAACAAACTGTCAAAGATCTCCAGGCTCAGAATATTCAATTCCAGGAGATGATCTTGAACTTATCCAAGGGGCAGGAGGAGCTGAAGGCTCTCTTGCTCGAGCAGAAGAAAGACAAGAAAGTTGTGAGTTACATCAACCCGAGAAGAAGGCTTAAAGGACAGGCCGCAAGAGTCAAGATTAGAATTCCGAAAGATCAAGAAGAGGAGACAGAAAATGATTCGGAAGAGGAGAATGTTGATCCCTTCAACCCTGAGGACGATGACGAAGATTATGAAAATGAACAGTACTCTCCAAAAGATGATAAGTATAAGTTGTTGGAAGAACGTATGCTAGCTATGGAGGGTCAGAAGGCGCCCGGTCTGGATTTCGAAAGCTTGGGACTGGTCTCTGATGTGGTCATTCCCTGCAAATTCAAGGTCCCCGCTTTCACTAAGTATGATGGTGCGTCTTGTCCTCAGATGCATCTGAGAGCTTATGTGAGAAAGATTCAGCCGTATACCACTGATAGGAAGCTACGGATCCATTTCTTCCAAGAGAGTCTGTCTGGCACACAGTTAGAGTGGTACTACCAGCTCGAGAGCTCTAACATCCGCACCTGGACTGATTTAGCGACAACTTTCTACAAGCACTACCAGTATAATTCTGAATTGGCGCCTACTCGACTACAATTGCAGAGTATGACTATGGGATCTAAAGAAAGCTTCAAAGAATATGCTCAAAAATGGAGAGATTTGGCTGGCAGAGTCAAACCCCCTATGATCGATCGAGAATTAGTGGACATGTTCATGGATACACTGACTGGCCCATTCTACAGCCATCTATTGGGAAGTTCATCATCGGGTTTCACTGAACTTATATTAACAGGTGAACGTGTTGAAAGTGGCATTCGAAGTGGAAAGATACAGGTGGCTACCTCTGCAAGCACCAAAAAGTCCTATCAGGGGAGGAACGAATCAAATGCTGTGTATGGTCAAAGGGGTCATAACAAGAAAAATCGTGACCATGATGTTGGAGCAGTGACGATTGCAGCACCGCCATCTCAAAAATTCCAGCACAGACAAGACAGGCCAAGAAGGCAGTTTACCAAGATCAATATGACTTTAGCACACGCACTGCAAGGTATGCTAAAGGAAAATTTAATCACCCTCAGAGATCCTCCTGCAAATCCCAACACTACTTCTCCTCGTTATAATCCCAATGCCAGGTGTGCATATCACTCCGATAGCCCCTGGCATGATACAAACGATTGTTGGTTGTTGAAGAATAAGATTCAGGATATGATCGACTCTGGGGAAATTGAATGTGATCCTCCGGAGACTCCTAATGTCATCACTGCTCCTATGCCTCATCATGACAAGACTGTTAATGCTATGGATAACAATTCTCACATTACTAATGTAGCTGACTTAGCATCTCCTCTCCTGATCATCAAGAATAATTTAGTGCAAGCTGGTTTATTTCCAGGTTGTGCTGAAAATTGCGATCTCTGTATACTCCGACCCAATGATTGCTTAAAGTTGAGGAAGGGTATTCAACAGCTGATGGATGATCGTACAATTCTCTTTGAAAAGATTCCTAAGGTGGAAAACTCTATTGAGGAAATATCTGTGATTGCTAGGTCCAAAGTTCCGGTGAAGATTACCGCTACTAGAGTGCCTGTGAAGATTACTGCCGAGCCCAAGGTAGCTCCCCTAATTATTACTGCACCTGGCCCGGTACCGTATTCCTCAAGCAAAGCCATTCCGTGGAATTATGGAGGTGATGTTTACATCTATGGCGTAAAGCAAGTTGATAATTCTGCTAATCCTAATGACATTGTTGGGACTAGTAAAATGACTCGAAGTGGGAGGATCTTCTCTCCAGAAATCTCACATCCCGCCCCTGAAACTCGAGGAAAGGAACCAGTCAACCCTTCTCAGTCAGAGACACCGGTCGAAGTTACTACCGAAGATGTTGCCAAACAAGAAATGGAAGAAGTGCTGAAAATCATCCGCAAGAGTGATTTTGATGTGGTAGAACAGTTGGGGCATACTCCGTCTAAGATCTCGATGTTATCCTTGTTGTTATCCTTTGAAACTCATGCCAATGCATTGATAAAGTTCTTGAAGACCGCTCATGTACCTCAGGAGACATCTGTCGATCAGTTCGAGAATTATGTTGCTAACTTGGCTGTTGACAATGGCCTAGGCTTTTCCGATGCTGACCTGACACCAGCAGAAAAGAATCATAACAAAGCTCTGCACATCTCCATTGAGTGTAAGGGGATCACCTTGGCTCATGTGTTGATCGATAATGGCTCTTCTTTGAATGTGCTACCGAAAGCTGTGCTCGATAAACTTGACTGTAAAAGCATTAAACTGAAGCCTAGTGACGTTGTGGTGCGTGCTTACGATGGTGCGAAGAGTGTTGTCCATGGTGAAGTGGTTCTCCCTATCAAGATAGGACCTCAAGTCTTCAACACTACCTTTCACATAATGAACATTCGTCCTGCCTATTCCTGCTTGCTAGGACGCCCTTGGATTCATGAGGCAAGTGTTATGGCTTCGTCTCTCCATCAAAAGCTGAGGTATCCAATAGAGGGTAAGATTGTCACTGTGTGTGGAGAAGAAGAGTATATTGTCAGTAGTGTGCATACCTTCAGATACGTCGAGATGGATGGTGAATTCGTTGAGACTCCTTCTCAGTCATTCGAAGTAGTTCCTTCGACTAGTCTTGTCCTTAAGCCAACTTCCCGTGTGCCCAAGGTTATTCGTGCTCCTCCTGCTATGATTTCTCTGAAAGATGCTCAAGCCGTGGTTGAAGATGGTGGTCGTACTGGCTGGGGTCAATTGATCAATGTACCGTACAAGTCTGATAGATTTGGCCTGGGGTTTAGCTCTGAAAAGGCAGTCAAAAATCAGATTAATGCTGCAGAAGATGCTGATAGCGATTGCGACTTGGATAGTTGGATTTTCCCAACAATTGGTGACGGACTCAATAATTGGAAAGCTGAAGACAATATCCCGATTTCCTTTAGTCAGGAGTAATTGTTATTGTCTATTTTAGTGTTGCAAATTTTTAATTTTACAATTGAACCTCTTAAAGCATTGTGTCTATGCCCGGGGCACAATAGCTAATTTGTTAAGGGTTTTGTCATTTTCATAAGCATATTCACATTCAATAAATCAATGGACTTTTTGCATTCAAATATTGAGCTCTTTACCTTTCCTGTCATCTTTCAAACAAGCTATGTTTTCTTACACATACTCACGTAACAAATTGCAGATCCATACCCACTCTGGATCCTGTTGATAATAGTTCTACTACTATTCATTATGACTTTGAAAATCCGATCTACCAAGCCGAGGATGGAAGTGAAGAAGATTGTGAAGTACCTGGAGAGCTTGCCAGACTGTTACTGCAAGAGGAAAAGACTATACAGTCGCATGAGGAATCAATTGAGACTGTAAATCTGGGTACCGAAGTAGACAAGAAAGAAGTCAAAATAGGAGTCGGCTTGGAAAACAGTGTCAAAGAAAGGTTGATTCAGATGTTACATGACTATATAGAGATTTTTGCTTGGTCTTATGAAGACATGCCAGAACTGGATACTGATATAGTAGTGCATCGTTTGCCGATGAAGGAAGATTGTCGTCCTGTTAAGCAAAAGGTTCGTCGCATGCGTCCTGAAATGTCTGAGAAAATCAAAGCCGAGGTTATGAAACAATTCGGTGCAGGTTTCCTGGCTGTTACTTCTTATCCTCAATGGGTTGCTAATGTGGTACCAGTGCCAAAGAAGGATGGTAAGGTGCGAATGTGTGTAGATTACAGAGACTTGAATAAAGCGAGTCCCAAAGATGACTTCCCACTTCCGCACATTGATGTTCTGGTGGATAACACCGCTCAACACAAGGTATTCTCATTCATGGATGGATTCTCGGGTTATAACCAGATTAAGATGGCACCTGAGGACATGGAGAAAACTACGTTTGTGACGCAATGGGGCACTTTCTGTTATAAAGTAATGCCATTCGGTTTAAAGAATGCAGGGGCAACGTACCAGCGCGCTATGGTGGTTTTGTTCCATGATATGATCCATCATGAAATAGAGGTATATGTGGATGACATGATAGCCAGATCTCATACTGAAGAACATCTCGATCATTTATACAAACTGTTTGAGAGGTTGAAGAAATACAAGTTGAGATTGAACCCGAACAAATGCACCTTTGGAGTAAGATCCGGTAAACTCTTGGGCTTTGTTGTCAGTAGTAAAGGAATTGAGGTTGACCCGGCTAAGGTGAGAGCTATTCAAGAAATGCCAGTTCCTCGTACAGATAAAGAAGTCAGAGGTTTCTTGGGACGTTTGAATTACATTGCCCGATTTATCTCCCATTTGACTGCTACCTACAAACCCATCTTCAAATTACTGAGAAAGAATCAAGAGATGATATGGAATGATGAATGTCAAGAAGCTTTTGACAGAATCAAGAAGTATCTCCAAGAACCTCCAATTTTGATGCCACCAGTTGAAGGAAGACCTCTAATCATGTATTTGACCGTGTTAGAAAATTCAATGGGGTGTGTGTTGGGGCAACATGACGAGTCTGGTCGAAAAGAGCATGCCATATACTACCTTAGCAAAAAGTTTACCGACTGTGAAACAAGATACTCATTGCTCGAGAAAACTTGCTGTGCTTTGGCTTGGGCTGCTCGCCGACTAAGACAGTATATGTTGAATCATACCACTTTATTGATTTCTAAGATGGATCCTATCAAATATATATTTGAGAAACCTGCCCTCTCCGGAAGAATAGCAAGATGGCAGATGATTTTAACAGAGTATGATATCCAATATACTACTCAGAAAGCGATCAAAGGAAGCGTATTAGCTGATCATTTGGCTCATCAAGCAGTTGATGATTACCAATCTATGAATTTTGAGTTCCCAGATGAGGATGTCATGCTTGTTACTGATTATGAAGAACCTGGACCGGATGAAGGACCCGAACCGGGATCCCGATGGACTATGGTTTTTGACGGATCTTCTAATGCGTTGGGCAACGGTGTTGGTGTTGTAATCATCTCCCCCAAGGGTTGCCATACGCCTTTCACTGCTAGACTATGTTTTGATTGTACCAATAATATGGCTGAGTATGAAGCATGTATTTTGGGACTCAGAGCTGCTATAGACCTAAGAATCAAGTTTTTGAGTGTGTATGGAGACTCAGCATTAGTAATCAGTCAGATCAAAGGAGAATGGGACACTAAACATCCGAATCTCATCCCTTATCGAGAGTGGGTGTTGACATTAATCCCATACTTTGAAGAGATTACATTCGAACATATCCCACGAGAAGAGAATCAGTTGGCAGACGCATTGGCTACCATGTCATCTATGTTCAGGGTCAGATGGGATGATGAAGCTCCCATGAACACCATTGAACGATTAGATGAACCAGCATATTGTTACGAACTTAATGCTGATGAAGTAGAAGAGAAACCTTGGTTCCACGAAGTAAAAAGATATTTAGAAACTCAGGAATACCCTGAAGGGGCATCCATCAATGATAGAAAATTTCTGAGGAAGTTCTCCGCTAAATTCTTTTTGAGTAATGGGGTGTAGCACCTCAAATTTGCACCTATCATTGTACATACATTTTCATATTAGGTCATAGCATATCATGGTCCATTGCATAGCATTGCATTGCCTCTTTTGCCTCAAGTGCAAGCCAATCAAGAAATTAGGTCAAACTGGTCAGGAGATCAGTCAGTCAAGCAAGCAAGCACAAATTCCATTGAGCCAAGGCCTTAGGGTTGGTCCAACATGTTCACATGACTTGAGGATCCATTTGAAGTGTTTTGGTCAAGGATTGGATGTTCAGAAGTCATCAGTCAATGCACAGTCAGTCAGAAACCCTAAAAGTCAGCTGTTGGTCAACTGTCCATTTAATCAGTGATTTGATGATGGAAATTGGTTTGAGAGAGTTTATTCATGTCCAAATAGGCCTCATATATCATGTCAAACACCATCATGGAAGAATTTGAAGCCAGCAACAGGGAAGGCCAACTCAGCGGTATCAACATCAACAACATCGTCCGCAACAGCAGGCTTACCAGCTTCCCTATGATAATCAAGCCGGTACAAGTAATGAGAGGAAGAGGGTCATTTTTGATCCGATCCCTATGTCTTACGCAGAGCTGTATCCCTCGTTGATAGAGCGGAACTTGATTACTCCCAGAGACCCGCCGGCTAAACCCGACAACCCTCGGTGGTGGTATAGGCCCGATCAGCATTGTGTGTATCATTCGGGTGCTCCTGGTCATGATGTGGATAGTTGCTTTCAGTTGAAGATGAAGGTTCAAGACCTCGTAAGGTCAGGTATTTTGAACTTTGAAGACTTGGGTCCCCGTGTTAATCAAGCCTGAAGATAACAAGTCCTGGGCTGGCGCCGACTTTTTCTTCAGAAGGGTTGTTCAGAAAGCAGAAGTTGCTGATGCAAGAGATACTGACAGTTGTCATCCCCGGTGGGATCTATCACAATTGGGTCACAGTGGGCGTTCCTACAGTTGTTCATGAGTCATTGTAATAATCACTTTGTTTAAAAACCCTTCTCCCATGCCAAAAGGAGAAGTGATGACATTGTTGGCATTATTTTGTGCAATGATATTTTCATTCAAATAAATTCATGTTAAAACATTTGTTTTTCCATTTGTTTTCCCTTTTTGCTTTTTTGCATGAAATTGGTGATCACAAAAAACCCTGAAAACAAGAATAAAAGCAATCTTTTCATCTGCATAACGATTGTCTTGTTTGATTTTCAAAAAGCTTTTCATATCAAAATCATTATGCAGGTTGTTTCTTAAACCCATTGAACATAATGATCGGACGTCATCTCCCAATTTTGAATTCCCTGTATTCGAAACGGAAGAAGATGATGTTGAAAGGATTCCTGACGGTATTTCCCGACTTCTTGAGCAAGAAAAGAAGATCACTCAGCTGCATCTCGAGAATCAGCAGAACAGCCAACTGGGGCATCGAAAAAAAAAAAAGAGAAAAAGAAAAAAGAAAAAGAAAGAGGAGGGTGCAAAATCAAAAAGAAAAATCAAAAGAAATCCAGATCAAAAGAAAGAAAAAGAAAGAAAGAAACAAAAAAATAGCACCCTCAAAGTCCCAAGTTGGCTGATGCTGAATTCGATCGAAAGGAAGAGATCAACTGCCATGTGTCATGGACAGTCATATCAGCAGAGAGTAAAAAAGCATTCAACAAGAAGGTCAAGCCTCGTGTGTTCCGAGAAGGTGACCTTGTGTTCAAGAAGGTCTTGTCTTTCGCGCCCGATTCCAGGGGCAAGTGAACCCCCAAGCTATGAATGTCCATATGTTGTCAAGAGAGCCTTTTCAGGCAATGTTTTGACACTTACAACAATGGATGGAGAAGTTCACTCGTCCTGTGAATCCCGATGCAGTCAAGAAATACTTCGCCTAAGACAAAAAAAAGCAAAAGCTCGCTAAGTCGAACACCCCAAAAGGCGACTTAGGCAAAAAGGAGCGTCTCGGTGGATTGAAAACCCGAAAGGGCGATCCAGGCAAAAGTTAGAGACATTGAAAAAAGAATTTGCATCCCGCTAGATTGAGCACCTCACACTGGGGCAATCTAGGCAAAAATTAGGGATTTGGCAAGTAACTGCATCTTGACAAGACCGTGCTCTATATCTGTCATCCGTCAGGAATTCTCGATTTGTCGTCGACTGAAGCTTTGAATACATCGAAAATTCAGAATGGTAGAGGAAAGGTCATTATGTTCAATGTATCCCTCTCCAATATACATCACCAATTTCAAACTTGCACAGATCTATGGAGTCTCGCCCTTTGCAGACTACCATTCCATCACATCAATTTGAGCTTTTATCCAGTTATTTGCACTCTTATTTGTTTCAACTCAACAAACGTTTTGCATGTTTTAATTGATAAAGTATCATTGTTTTTCAAAATAAACAAATTTTTCAAAAAAAAATTTTTGTTCTTAAACAAAGTGAACATTCACAAAGATGGAAGAATACTTAGGAGACCCACGGTGCTCTCCCGGGGGTGGTATGATTACCAACAGGTAAGACAATTGTTCGTATCTCGAGCATGACTGTATCTTTGTCCTGCAGAACCTCGTATGGTCTCTCCTCAGTGAAGTTGCCCGATGCAGTGTTGTTTGAAGTTGTTCATCATCATGTTCCCGGCAGTACATATTCTTCCTCCAAATCCCTGTTAGCCCTATCGTGGGGCATCCCCAGCAAGTTTGCTGTTTCGGACATTATTGTGGGGCAGCTCCCCTAGCAGAGTGTTTACCGAAGACTTCAACTTTCGCCTCTCCAGCAGAGCAGTCTTCATCTCTCCCCAGCATGGGTGCTTTTCTTGGAAGATTCAGTATTTTGCAAATTGACATCCCAGTACTCCATCATGTCCCTCAGATAGATTCCCCAACGGAGTTATTGGCATGAAAAGCTTTCTCAATGCCTATCTATCTTCATCAGAGATCTGATTGCTTCTTGGTATCTCTAGCACAAGTTGTTGTGGCGCATCCGCTTGTATGTTGAACTCTTCTCTCCGGTTGTGACCGACGATCCCTCCGGAAGCCTCGGGTGGCCTTTCTCCCCTGCAGGATGTTGATTGTTTCCTATTGTCCCAGCCTCCAGTGGATTTTCTTGGCTCTCTGGTGACTTTGGTTTTCTCTCCGGATGGTTGATTCCCGGACCTGCGTGTTAAGCATGTCTGTTTGTCAACATTCATCATGCATTTTAGGTATAAAGCATACATGCATAATCATAGCATTCAGGTACTCATGTTGCAGCTGTTGTCGTGTATCTGTTGATGATTGCCTCCTGCTATTTGGTAATACAAATCTCCCCAGTAGATTTTCCTAGCAGAGTTGGGTGTGTCTGATCTCTCCATGTAGAGTCTACCCCTTAAGCAGAAAGTGTCAATCTTTTCCTGCCATTTCCCCACTGAGATACATCCTCGTGGATGACGGTTGCTTCCGTTCCCTCCCTAATGGGATGGGTTTTTCCCTATTGAGTTCTTTCCTCATTAGGATGAGTCTTGATTCAGTCTGCCTATTTGGATCGATCCTAAATTGGCTTCTTGTTGACTATCTCTTGTGCTGCCCTGGGGCATAAATGAATAGTCGATCACCAACCGGCACTCATTCATTTCATCCTCAGCGGAATCCGTGGCCTCTACCTACAAACCGGTAGTTGTAAGTCCTATCTTTGTGGTTTTCTACCCACTAGCTGGTAGTTGTAAAATCCCACGTTCTCCCCTTGGTGGAGTTAACCCTGTGTGCTCATCCCGATGATGACCGGTTACTTTTCCGTTGGCCTCTACCTACAAACCGGTAGTTGTAAGTCCTATCTTTGTGGTTTTCTACCCACTAGCTGGTAGTTGTAAAATCCCACTTTCATCCCCTTGGTGGAGTTCACCCTGTGTGTTCATCCTATGCATGACTGGTTACTTTTCCGTGGTTTTCTGCCTACTAACCGGTAGATGTAATCCCCTCTTTGCAGTCATCAGTATCCGGTTTGTGATGTTGATATTCTTTCCCCTCTTGATACTTGCCTTGATCAAGCAGTATTGTCCCCATTAGGTCTTCCCCTTCTTTTTGGATACTTGCTCCGAGTAAGCAGCTTTATCCCCTTTTGATTGGTCATCTTTTGCATACCTAGTCTGGTACCCAGATGCCTTTCTTTTCGGTCGCTTATTCATTTAACAACCTACAACCCGGTTATGGATAATCTTCCATGCGAGTGTATTATCTGCGTTTTGACGGCTATAGATAATATGTCTTATGTCTTTCCGGTATTCAGACCGAAGAAGTTTCCGACGATCAGGTCGATGTACTTATGTTTTTTCCGGTATTCAGACCGAAGGAGTTTCCGACGATCAGGTCG
This sequence comes from Lathyrus oleraceus, assembly GCF_024323335.1. Classification (NCBI taxonomy): domain Eukaryota; kingdom Viridiplantae; phylum Streptophyta; class Magnoliopsida; order Fabales; family Fabaceae; genus Lathyrus; species Lathyrus oleraceus. The sequence goes on from NC_066584.1 coordinate 54,387,845, forward strand.
ATGTACTCATGGCACTCAGGCCAATTTTCCGGTATTCAGACCGAAGAAGTTTCCGACGATCAGGTCGATGTACTTATGTTTTTTCCGGTATTCAGACCGAAGGAGTTTCCGACGATCAGGTCGATGTACTCATGGCACTCAGGCCAATTTTCCGGTATTCAGACCGAAGAAGTTTCCGACGATCAGGTCGATGTACTTATGTTTTTCCGGTATTCAGACCGAAGAAGTTTCCGACGATCAGGTCGATGTACTTATGTTTTTTCCGGTATTCAGACCGAAGGAGTTTCCGACGATCAGGTCAATGTACTCATGGCACTCAGGCTAATTTTCCGGTATTCAGACCGAAGAAGTTTCCGACGATCAGGTCGATGTACTTATGTTTTTTCCGGTATTCAGACCGAAGGAGTTTCCGACGATCAGGTCGATGTACTCATGGCACTCAGGCCAATTTTCCGGTATTCAGACCGAAGAAGTTTCCGACGATCAGGTCGATGTACTTATGTTTTTCCGGTATTCAGACCGAAGAAGTTTCCGACGATCAGGTCGATGTACTTATGTTTTTTCCGGTATTCAGACCGAAGGAGTTTCCGACGATCAGGTCGATGTACTCATGGCACTCAGGCCAATTTTCCGGTATTCAGACCGAAGAAGTTTCCGACGATCAGGTCGATGTACTTATGTTTTTTCCGGTATTCAGACCGAAGGAGTTTCCGACGATCAGGTCGATGTACTCATGGCACTCAGGCCAATTTTCCGGTATTCAGACCGAAGAAGTTTCCGACGATCAGGTCGATGTACTTATGTTTTTCCGGTATTCAGACCGAAGGAGGTTCCGACGATCAGGTCGATGTACTTATGTCTTTCCGGTATTCAGACCGAAGGAGGTTCCGACGATCAGGTCGATGTACTTATGTCTTTCCGGTATTCAGACCGAAGGAGGTTCCGACGATCAGGTCGATGTACTCATGGCATTCAGGCCATTTTTCCGATATTCAGACCGAAGTGGCGTTCAGGCCAATTTCCGATTTTCAAATCGAAGAAGTTTTCCTCCTCTCCGTTGGTGTCGATAAGCGTCGAGTTTTTCCCGATCATCCGTTGATGATTTGGTTGTGTCCTTCTTCCCCAGAGATTCTTCCTCATCCGTTGGTGTCGATAAACGTCGAGTTTTTCCTATTTCGTCCTATGACGTCTAGTTGTACTTGTCCCCACGTGGATTTACCTCTCTGTTGGTCTTGGTAAACGTTGAGTTTTTTCCCATTACGTCCGTTGACGTATGGTTGTATCTCGTCCAGTCATTCATTAATGTCTGGTTACCTCTCCGTTGGTCCCGATAAACGTCGAGTTTTTCCTAGTTGTCCGTTGGCATTTAGTTGTGATTCTTGTTCCCGTTCACCATCGTTGAGATGTCTGGATGTGGCCGTACCCTTTGAAAACAAAACCAAAAAAGTATATACCCAGTAATAAATATCAAATCCCAGTGGACGTTTCCATTGGTGGATCCCTGTATTGTGCAAATTCTACGGTTCTTGGTATTCAATCCCTGTTTACCTTGAAAGTCTGACAGCCGTTGCTATCATCCGTTCGGGTTCCCAGCTGATTGAATAGGGGCAGCTGTAGCACCTCAAATTTGCACCTATCATTGTACATACATTTTCATATTAGGTCACAGCATATCATGGTCCATTGCATAGCATTGCATTGCCTCTTTTGCCTCAAGTGCAAGCCAATCAAGAAATTAGGTCAAACTGGTCAGGAGATCAGTCAGTCAAGCAAGCAAGCACAAATTCCATTGAGCCAAGGCCTTAGGGTTGGTCCAACATGTTCACATGACTTGAGGATCCATTTGAAGTGTTTTGGTCAAGGATTGGATGTTCAGAAGTCATCAGTCAATGCACAGTCAGTCAAAAACCCTAAAAGTCAGCTGTTGGTCAACTGTCCATTTAATCAGTGATTTGATGATGGAAATTGGTTTGAGAGAGTTTATTCATGTCCAAATAGGCCTCATATATCATGTCAAACACCATCATGGAAGAATTTGAAGCCAGATCAGAAATTTCCAAAAATGGAAACTGGACCTGTAACTGAAACTTACCAAAAATGGAAAGTCTTGATCCTCAAACTTACATCATGATACAAGCTTCAAATGAATTTTTGCCCAACATGAAAGTTGAAGATCTTGTTCTCCCATTTCCAAAAAGTCCAAGAACTCTCAATTCCCATGTATGGTTGGCAAGTTATGATCAATTCATTTTCAAAAATTCTTGAACTTCAAAAGGCCATATCTCTCAAACCATTTGGCCAATTTGGGTGGGGTTTTTTCCTACAAATCACATTTGATCCCCTCTTTCCAAAAATGTAACTTTCATGTACCAAAACTTCACCAATCAAAATGGCATTTTTTGACTTGTTTGAATTAATTTCAAGTGAAGTAAAATGTTGACTTTTCAAAATAAACCTTTTCCATCATTTTGGCCATTGGGAATTGATCTGAAAATGCATTTGTGACATGTTACCAAGTCCTTTTTGTGCAGTACATGTTGCCATGCCTAACTTGCTTGTAACTTGGAAAGAAAGTACCATTTCTCAACAACTCCATCCCACAAATCCATGGACCATGCTTGGTACTCAAAAACAGAAAATCTTAACATCATATTCTGTCACATGAAATCAGTAGAAGACACAAAAAACCAACAGAACTCACTCATGCTAAAATCCTCATTCTCTCTCATTTGGCATTGGGACCAAATTGCAAATTCTATTCAAAACAACAAGCAACACAAAACAGAAGATCAAAACATCATTTCCTGTCAAAAATGAAACCAGAAGCAGCCATCAAACACATCTAACACAGAAAAAAAACTCATTCTCTCAAAAATCACACTTTTGGCATTTTCCAACTTTCTGTCCAAAACTCCCAAAGAACAAAACTTTGCCTGGCTTAAAACAATGTCCAAGCAACATTGTGGACCTGTTGCAACCATGTTTCTCCACCTGTAAAAGCTTCTTGCAGCACTGTTTTTGCAGAACATTCATCCATGGCAGAAGTTGTTTGAAGCTATCCCAAGCCATCTCAAGCCAAGTCCCTTGCATCATTCAACTGTAGGAAGCTTAAGGCTCATCTGTTTCACTCCAAAAGCACCAAACAACAGCTGAATCTCATCTGCCTTTCCATTTTGGTAAAAATTCGATCTCTTTGTTTTTTGAAATAGATGCATGCTTTAGGTAGGTCTCTTGATGCTGAGTTCATTGATGGTTTTGGCTTTAAAAATGATTGAGTAATTCCAAAGATATGTTGGTTTGAAGTTTGATGATGGATTCTTTCCTTGCTCGATTCATGAGTTATAGCTTGTTTTAGTGAAAACCAATGATGGATTCATGTTTGTCATTGCTTGCTGATCATGTATGTGTACTCAATCTTGATTTCTGGAAAAATTTGTGAAACTCGATTTGGGAAGGGATGAACAATGCTACTGTGCTTAAGAACCCTAATTTTCAAATGTAATTTCCCAGAATTTTTGTGTTCTTCACGTACTGCATGGCCTTCTGTTAGCGCAAGCCAATAGGAACATTTCATCTGCCGTGCCAAAACGCGGCGTTTTGTTTAGTGGATGGCTTATTTACAAAAATGCCATTTCCGGACCCCATTGAACCATTAAACCATGTGTGTTTTCAATTATTATTTCATTTTGATGCATCAACTTACAAAAATCATTGTGCATCCAACTTTAATCCAAAAATCATGGGATTTTTTGCATTGTGTTCATCTCAATCTCTACTTTTTTATCATCATTTTTCCAGAATTTTGTGATCAATGGATTTTAATTCATATGAGGGTTTGTGACATGTATGCACATTTTGTACACTTTGCCAAAACATTTGTGAAATGGTGATACTTTATCCAATGGCTCCCAAATTTTTTGTGCTTAAACTATACACACTCATGGTGATTTTGGTGTAGAGTTTGTGAATTTATCATTGCTGGTTTGTGAGATATGATTTTTTGAATTAGGGTGTGACAATTTGTGTCACACCATTGATGTCCAACTTCATGATTTTCATTACCATGCTTCTTGGCCTCCAATTAATTTGATTTTTTGCATGAACCTACTCTTGTATGTCTAGTTTACATGTGAATTTTCTTGGAATTATTTGTGGCATTTCCTAATTGTTTGGGATTTTCTCCCCTGCTTGGTCATATGTTGACTTTGTGTGACACATGTTCCCATTTCATTTGTGAAATTCTCATACTTTATTAGATGGACATGAAATTTTACATGAGATAACTAGACATCCTAATCTTTGCCATGGTTTTGATCCCATTCATTTCTCATATGCTATCACTGATTTATGATTTTTCTAAGTTGATGCATGTTTGGTTGACTTCTTTGAGCATGTTCAAAATTGCTTTGACTTTCTGATTTTCATTGACTGCCTTCCACTTGTCCAAATGAGATGAAATTTGACATGCTTACCATGCTGTGGGTTGTGATTGATCATGATTTATTTGGTGATTTTTGGAAATGCTTAAGATTGCTTTTGATTCAAGTCTTGCTGTTAACTTCTATGAGCTTCTGTTTGCTATACCTTGACCTAAATTGTTCATGAAATGATGATGATGATTGATATGAATGTGAAACCAATTGGTTGTGTTTCTTAATTGTTTGAACATGATTTTGGATGATTGCCCTTTGCTGTTTTGACTTTTTCATTCCTTTTTGACCCTAGGCTTGTCCTAGTGGTCCTGTTACTCACCTTTGAGCTCATGTTTTCAGGTTAAGCCACAAATGCTTCAATAAGACCAATACAAATTGATTGAGCTTGCTTGAATATCATTGTCTAACTTGATTGTTTTGTAGGTTGCTTGGCTCATATGCCTTAAGCCTTGTGCCTTGCACATTCATTTGCTTCTGACTAACTGTTGATGTCTGTTTCTTTTGCTTTGTTTTGAAGTTGCATACTAACATCTGCTTGACTGTTTCAGGTGCTTTTAGTTGCCCAGTTCCTTGTGAACTTTTGCTTTGCTTAATAGCGATTTGCATTGAGGTATAACTTCTTTACTTCATGTAGTCTGGAAGACCTGGCCTGTTACTTGGCCAGGCAACTGTCTGAAGTCCTCCTTAAGAGGCAATGTTTGTGTCTGTTTAAATTTGTCCTTGCATAGAGTCAAAGACCTCCTAAGTGAAGAGGCAATTGGCAGAACCAAGGGATAAGCAACCTATCCCCTGCTATTCAGTGTGTCTTCTGTTTTGCTCACACCAATGTGTTGATGCATTACAGATAAAAACCCAAGATCTTGTGCAGTTGCACAGTTGAGTCAGTATCAAATGTGTAGAAGGGTTCCCACTTTCTGAACCCACACATTCTTGTCTTGAGCTCTCCCCGGCCAGGGATAAGAGCTGTGAAGTCTTATCTTCACTCACCTTTCATCTGCTTCACCTTAGCCCCTCAATGGCAAGGTTAAGAGCAACATTTCACCCATTTCCAGAGGTTTGTTTGTTGAGGTTGATATGACCCCTCGACTAAAACCTAACCCTTGTTTGAGCCACTTGCTTGTGTATAGTGTGTGCTATCTGTGCTTGTAGGATTGTTTGACTTGCTTCCTGTGCAAGTTAGGATTGTTTGACTTGCTTCCTGTGCAAGTTAGGATTGTTTGACTTGCTTCCTGTGCAAGTTAGGGTTAGTTTAGACTTGCTTCCTGTGCAAGTTAGGTTTTGCTTGACTTGCTTCCTGTGCAAGTTAAGTGTGTGTGTGTGGCTTGCTTCCTGTGCAAGTCATGTTTAGGATAGGCTGGCTCCCTGTGCCAGTTAGCTAGAAACCTTAACTTAGGGTTGATTTTGCATGACAACATCTAGGCTCGAGTCGTAGTCTCCCTAGAGTTGTGTCTCCCTCTGTTATCTGGTTAGGCTAGTCCTGTATCCCTCTGTAGGGGAACTACGTCGCCCTGATCCTCATACCAGATGAGGTACGTAGGCAGGAGATGAGCAGATATCTCCGGGCGCCTGTGTCTTTGTTTTGTCTTGTTGTGTGCTTGGAAGCTGATGTAAGTCCATCGAGTGGCAGTTAGGTTCCAGTGTGCGTGCGTTTGGTTCGGATGCTGATGTAAGCCCAGCTATTGGCATTCAGGCTCCATGTTTGCCTTCTTGTGTGTGTTTTGGTTCGGATGCTGATGTAAGTCCAGTGATTGGCATTCGGGCTCCACGTCCGCCTTTGCCTGTGTTTGTTTGTGTGCGTGTCAGCCGAGCTACGGATGCTCTGATTCTCCTTCGTCCAAGGAGATACGTATGCATAGGATGCGACATCCTAGCGAGCATGTGTCGTTTCCCAGTCCGAACTACTTCGACTCTGATGTCTATGCCTGATAGACTAAGTAGGCCCAGGATACGACATCCTGCCGAGTCAGTTTCAGTCAGTTTCTTTTGTCTCCTTCAGCCAGTGTGTGTGAGTTTGAGCAGTGTTTAGCAACCATTTTCCTTCCTTTTGTGCGTGGATCCCGTAGAGTACTACGGATGCGTAGGGGTGCTAATACCTTCCCTTCGCATAACCGACTCCCGAACCCATTCTCTTTGGTCGCGAGACCATGTTCTTTCCCAGGTTTACTCTGAGCGTTTCCTTTCCCTCTTTTGGGATAAATAACGCACGGTGGCGGCTCTGTTGTTTCTTCTTTTCCCGCCGGTTTTTCGCGTGATGCGACAGCTGGCGACTCTGCTGGGGATTTAGAGAAGTTGACCTATGCTGGTCCATCTTCCCTAAGCGAGTCTCTCCTAGCGCTCTCTAGGTTAGGGTCTTGGTTGTTGTTTGCTGTTTTTTATTGCATTCATTTATTTATTGTTTGCATTTATGTTTGCATTCATTCATATTCTCTGTTCATCTGGCTGTGTTTCTCTGTTGGGGTGGGAGTTACATGAGGTAAAAGGCCCAATACCCAGGCCATGAGTGAAATCTAGGATACTTAGGAATAGAGTGATTCATGGGAAGCGGGTGGTATTGCGCCACTTAGCGGAACATTGATATCACGAGCAGTCCAGACCCTGGTGGGATATTGTCGTTACATACTTCAGGTGTGTATATGATGGTATTCTGCGAAAGGTTATTTATGCTGCGTTTCTCTTCGACTTTACCCTGGCCTAGATAACACCCGTGAGTGGGGAGGGTTTGATCATTACAGGTACAGTTGCTGATTGGTTGGTGATGTGTTGGTGACTCTCGGTACTGATGGTGACTGTGAATTATGGACATTTATTTCTGGGACGCCGGAGTTCTGTCCGTGGTTTATCAGCGGGTTCCGTTTATTTCGGATCCCCGGGTTGAATTTGAGAGTACCTGTTCAGAGGAGCTGGCTCTCATCCGTTCAGTGGATGTTCCTGTGATGATAGTGATGTAATCTCCAGTTTCGTTTATTTCGGAACTCCCCAAGTCGGATTTATGGTGACTTGGTTCCTCATATTGGTTTCAGATGCCAGTTGATCAGATTGACTTTGGATTTCAGATGTTTGTGATCAGAGTTCAAGACGAAGCTTTGACCCTGTGCCTTGAGACGCACAGCCTGACCAGTCATGTTCACATCATTTGCATCATAGCATATTTATTTTCAAAAAAATAATAATGCATGAAAAAAGTTAACTTGCATGCGCATATCCTTTATCAGGATCATTCATGATAAAATATAGTACCCATATCATGCATATCATGTACATCCTTGCATTGCAGACATGTTTGGAGAGACTTCTCACTTCGGTTCTTGACTGAGACAGGATTGCTGACCGCCGACCGCATCGTTACTTAACCAGATTGAATCAACAGAGAAGTATGGATCAGGTTCAGACAGAGTTGGCTGAGATGAGGGCAAACATGGCCCAGTTCATGACGATGATGCAAGGAGTTGTTCAGGGGCAAGAGGAGCTGCGTGCCTTAGCCCAGAGACCGGAAGCCGTGATGCCACCAGTCCACCGTGCTTCACCAGTGAGTGTACCCGTTCATGAGAATGCTGCTGTCACTATTCTTGTCAATGATTATGCCGTGGGTGATGAATTGAGGGGGATCAGAATCAGTGAACGGCCTCTTGCCACAGAGACTATTAATGTCAGAGCAACCCGCGCTCCGGTTCGCCATCCTGGCTCTTCAAGTTCCTCGAGTACTAAGAAGCCATCCTCTGGGGCACCCAGAAGGGGAGAGGGTGAGACAAATGTCGTGCACTGTCGGAGGAGTGCAAACAGAGGACATTATCGTCAGGCTGCTGCTGTGACTATTCCAGCAACCCAACAGCAACAGGGAAGGCCAACTCAGCGGTATCAACATCAACAACATCGTCCGCAACAGCAGGCTTACCAGCTTCCCTATGATAATCAAGCCGGTACAAGTAATGAGAGGAAGAGGGTCATTTTTGATCCGATCCCTATGTCTTACGCAGAGCTGTATCCCTCGTTGATAGAGCGGAACTTGATTACTCCCAGAGACCCGCCGGCTAAACCCGACAACCCTCGGTGGTGGTATAGGCCCGATCAGCATTGTGTGTATCATTCGGGTGCTCCTGGTCATGATGTGGATAGTTGCTTTCAGTTGAAGATGAAGGTTCAAGACCTCGTAAGGTCAGGTATTTTGAACTTTGAAGACTTGGGTCCCCGTGTTAATCAAGCCTGAAGATAACAAGTCCTGGGCTGGCGCCAACTTTTTCTTCAGAAGGGTTGTTCAGAAAGCAGAAGTTGCTGATGCAAGAGATACTGACAGTTGTCATCCCCGGTGGGATCTATCACAATTGGGTCACAGTGGGCGTTCCTACAGTTGTTCATGAGTCATTGTAATAATCACTTTGTTTAAAAACCCTTCTCCCATGCCAAAAGGAGAAGTGATGACATTGTTGGCATTATTTTGTGCAATGATATTTTCATTCAAATAAATTCATGTTAAAACATTTGTTTTTCCATTTGTTTTCCCTTTTTGCTTTTTTGCATGAAATTGGTGATCACAAAAAACCCTGAAAACAAGAATAAAAGCAATCTTTTCATCTGCATAACGATTGTCTTGTTTGATTTTCAAAAAGCTTTTCATATCAAAATCATTATGCAGGTTGTTTCTTAAACCCATTGAACATAATGATCGGACGTCATCTCCCAATTTTGAATTCCCTGTATTCGAAACGGAAGAAGATGATGTTGAAAGGATTCCTGACGGTATTTCCCGACTTCTTGAGCAAGAAAAGAAGATCACTCAGCTGCATCTCGAGAATCAGCAGAACAGCCAACTGGGGCATCGAAAAAAAAAAAGAGAAAAAGAAAAAAGAAAAAGAAAGAGGAGGGTGCAAAATCAAAAAGAAAAATCAAAAGAAATCCAGATCAAAAGAAAGAAAAAGAAAGAAAGAAACAAAAAAATAGCACCCTCAAAGTCCCAAGTTGGCTGATGCTGAATTCGATCGAAAGGAAGAGATCAACTGCCATGTGTCATGGACAGTCATATCAGCAGAGAGTAAAAAAGCATTCAACAAGAAGGTCAAGCCTCGTGTGTTCCGAGAAGGTGACCTTGTGTTCAAGAAGGTCTTGTCTTTCGCGCCCGATTCCAGGGGCAAGTGAACCCCCAAGCTATGAATGTCCATATGTTGTCAAGAGAGCCTTTTCAGGCAATGTTTTGACACTTACAACAATGGATGGAGAAGTTCACTCGTCCTGTGAATCCCGATGCAGTCAAGAAATACTTCGCCTAAGACAAAAAAAAGCAAAAGCTCGCTAAGTCGAACACCCCAAAAGGCGACTTAGGCAAAAAGGAGCGTCTCGGTGGATTGAAAACCCGAAAGGGCGATCCAGGCAAAAGTTAGAGACATTGAAAAAAGAATTTGCATCCCGCTAGATTGAGCACCTCACACTGGGGCAATCTAGGCAAAAATTAGGGATTTGGCAAGTAACTGCATCTTGACAAGACCGTGCTCTATATCTGTCATCCGTCAGGAATTCTCGATTTGTCGTCGACTGAAGCTTTGAATACATCGAAAATTCAGAATGGTAGAGGAAAGGTCATTATGTTCAATGTATCCCTCTCCAATATACATCACCAATTTCAAACTTGCACAGATCTATGGAGTCTCGCCCTTTGCAGACTACCATTCCATCACATCAATTTGAGCTTTTATCCAGTTATTTGCACTCTTATTTGTTTCAACTCAACAAACGTTTTGCATGTTTTAATTGATAAAGTATCATTGTTTTTCAAAATAAACAAATTTTTCAAAAAAAATTTTTGTTCTTAAACAAAGTGAACATTCACAAAGATGGAAGAATACTTAGGAGACCCACGGTGCTCTCCCGGGGGTGGTATGATTACCAACAGGTAAGACAATTGTTCGTATCTCGAGCATGACTGTATCTTTGTCCTGCAGAACCTCGTATGGTCTCTCCTCAGTGAAGTTGCCCGATGCAGTGTTGTTTGAAGTTGTTCATCTTCATGTTCCCGGCAGTACATATTCTTCCTCCAAATCCCTGTTAGCCCTATCGTGGGGCATCCCCAGCAAGTTTGCTGTTTCGGACATTATTGTGGGGCAGCTCCCCTAGCAGAGTGTTTACCGAAGACTTCAACTTTCGCCTCTCCAGCAGAGCAGTCTTCATCTCTCCCCAGCATGGGTGCTTTTCTTGGAAGATTCAGTATTTTGCAAATTGACATCCCAGTACTCCATCATGTCCCTCAGATAGATTCCCCAACGGAGTTATTGGCATGAAAAGCTTTCTCAATGCCTATCTATCTTCATCAGAGATCTGATTGCTTCTTGGTATCTCTAGCACAAGTTGTTGTGGCGCATCCGCTTGTATGTTGAACTCTTCTCTCCGGTTGTGACCGACGATCCCTCCGGAAGCCTCGGGTGGCCTTTCTCCCCTGCAGGATGTTGATTGTTTCCTATTGTCCCAGCCTCCAGTGGATTTTCTTGGCTCTCTGGTGACTTTGGTTTTCTCTCCGGATGGTTGATTCCCGGACCTGCGTGTTAAGCATGTCTGTTTGTCAACATTCATCATGCATTTTAGGTATAAAGCATACATGCATAATCATAGCATTCAGGTACTCATGTTGCAGCTGTTGCCGTGTATCTGTTGATGATTGCCTCCTGCTATTTGGTAATACAAATCTCCCAAGTAGATTTTCCTAGCAGAGTTGGGTGTGTCTGATCTCTCCATGTAGAGTCTACCCCTTAAGCAGAAAGTGTCAATCTTTTCCTGCCATTTCCCCACTGAGATACATCCTCGTGGATGACGGTTGCTTCCGTTCCCTCCCTAATGGGATGGGTTTTTCCCTATTGAGTTCTTTCCTCATTAGGATGAGTCTTGATTCAGTCTGCCTATTTGGATCGATCCTAAATTGGCTTCTTGTTGACTATCTCTTGTGCTGCCCTGGGGCATAAATGAATAGTCGATCACCAACCGGCACTCATTCATTTCATCCTCAGCGGAATCCGTGGCCTCTACCTACAAACCGGTAGTTGTAAGTCCTATCTTTGTGGTTTTCTACCCACTAGCTGGTAGTTGTAAAATCCCACGTTCTCCCCTTGGTGGAGTTAACCCTGTGTGCTCATCCCGATGATGACCGGTTACTTTTCCGTTGGCCTCTACCTACAAACCGGTAGCTGTAAGTCCTATCTTTGTGGTTTTCTACCCACTAGCTGGTAGTTGTAAAATCCCACTTTCATCCCCTTGGTGAAGTTCACCCTGTGTGTTCATCCTATGCATGACTGGTTACTTTTCCGTGGTTTTCTGCCTACTAACCGGTAGATGTAATCCCCTCTTTGCAGTCATCAGTATCCGGTTTGTGATGTTGATATTCTTTCCCCTCTTGATACTTGCCTTGATCAAGCAGTATTGTCCCCATTAGGTCTTCCCCTTCTTTTTGGATACTTGCTCCGAGTAAGCAGCTTTATCCCCTTTTGATTGGTCATCTTTTGCATACCTAGTCTGGTACCCAGATGCCTTTCTTTTCGGTCGCTTATTCATTTAACAACCTACAACCCGGTTATGGATAATCTTCCATGCGAGTGTATTATCTGCGTTTTGACGGCTATAGATAATATGTCTTATGTCTTTCCGGTATTCAGACCGAAGAAGTTTCCGACGATCAGGTCGATGTACTTATGTTTTTTCCGGTATTCAGACCGAAGGAGTTTCCGACGATCAGGTCGATGTACTCATGGCACTCAGGCCAATTTTCCGGTATTCAGACCGAAGAAGTTTCCGACGATCAGGTCGATGTACTTATGTTTTTTCCGGTATTCAGACCGAAGGAGTTTCCGACGATCAGGTCGATGTACTCATGGCACTCAGGCCAATTTTCCGGTATTCAGACCGAAGAAGTTTCCGACGATCAGGTCGATGTACTTATGTTTTTCCGGTATTCAGACCGAAGAAGTTTCCGACGATCAGGTCGATGTACTTATGTTTTTTCCGGTATTCAGACCGAAGGAGTTTCCGACGATCAGGTCAATGTACTCATGGCACTCAGGCCAATTTTCCGGTATTCAGACCGAAGAAGTTTCCGACGATCAGGTCGATGTACTTATGTTTTTTCCGGTATTCAGACCGAAGGAGTTTCCGACGATCAGGTCAATGTACTCATGGCACTCAGGCCAATTTTCCGGTATTCAGACCGAAGAAGTTTCCGACGATCAGGTCGATGTACTTATGTTTTTCCGGTATTCAGACCGAAGAAGTTTCCGACGATCAGGTCGATGTACTTATGTTTTTTCCGGTATTCAGACCGAAGGAGTTTCCGACGATCAGGTCGATGTACTCATGGAACTCAGGCCAATTTTCCGGTATTCAGACCGAAGAAGTTTCCGACGATCAGGTCGATGTACTTATGTTTTTTCCGGTATTCAGACCGAAGGAGTTTCCGACGATCAGGTCGATGTACTCATGGCACTCAGGCCAATTTTCCGGTATTCAGACCGAAGAAGTTTCCGACGATCAGGTCGATGTACTTATGTTTTTCCGGTATTCAGACCGAAGGAGGTTCCGACGATCAGGTCGATGTACTTATGTCTTTCCGGTATTCAGACCGAAGGAGGTTCCGACGATCAGGTCGATGTACTTATGTCTTTCCGGTATTCAGACCGAAGGAGGTTCCGACGATCAGGTCGATGTACTCATGGCATTCAGGCCATTTTTCCGGTATTCAGACCGAAGTGGCGTTCAGGCCAATTTCCGATTTTCAAATCGAAGAAGTTTTCCTCCTCTCCGTTGGTGTCGATAAGCGTCGAGTTTTTCCCGATCATCCGTTGATGATTTGGTTGTGTCCTTCTTCCCCAGAGATTCTTCCTCATCCGTTGGTGTCGATAAACGTCGAGTTTTTCCTATTTCGTCCTATGACGTCTAGTTGTACCTGTCCCCACGTGGATTTACCTCTCTGTTGGTCTTGGTAAACGTTGAGTTTTTTCCCATTACGTCCGTTGACGTATGGTTGTATCTCGTCCAGTCATTCATTAATGTCTGGTTACCTCTCCGTTGGTCCCGATAAACGTCGAGTTTTTCCTAGTTGTCCGTTGGCATTTAGTTGTGATTCTTGTTCCCGTTCACCATCGTTGAGATGTCTGGATGTGGCCGTACCCTTTGAAAACAAAACCAAAAAAGTATATACCCAGTAATAAATATCAAATCCCAGTGGATGTTTCCATTGGTGGATCCCTGTATTGTGCAAATTCTACGGTTCTTGGTATTCAATCCCTGTTTACCTTGAAAGTCTGACAGCCGTTGCTATCATCCGTTCGGGTTCCCAGCTGATTGAATAGGGGCAGCTGTAGCACCTCAAATTTGCACCTATCATTGTACATACATTTTCATATTAGGTCACAGCATATCATGGTCCATTGCATAGCATTGCATTGCCTCTTTTGCCTCAAGTGCAAGCCAATCAAGAAATTAGGTCAAACTGGTCAGGAGATCAGTCAGTCAAGCAAGCAAGCACAAATTCCATTGAGCCAAGGCCTTAGGGTTGGTCCAACATGTTCACATGACTTGAGGATCCATTTGAAGTGTTTTGGTCAAGGATTGGATGTTCAGAAGTCATCAGTCAATGCACAGTCAGTCGGAAACCCTAAAAGTCAGCTGTTGGTCAACTGTCCATTTAATCAGTGATTTGATGATGGAAATTGGTTTGAGAGAGTTTATTCATGTCCAAATAGGCCTCATATATCATGTCAAACACCATCATGGAAGAATTTGAAGCCAGATCAGAAATTTCCAAAAATGGAAACTGGACCTGTAACTGAAACTTACCAAAAATGGAAAGTCTTGATCCTCAAACTTACATCATGATACAAGCTTCAAATGAATTTTTGCCCAACATGAAAGTTGAAGATCTTGTTCTCCCATTTCCAAAAAGTCCAAGAACTCTCAATTCCCATGTATGGTTGGCAAGTTATGATCAATTCATTTTCAAAAATTCTTGAACTTCAAAAGGCCATATCTCTCAAACCATTTGGCCAATTTGGGTGGGGTTTTTTCCTACAAATCACATTTGATCCCCTCTTTCCAAAAATGTAACTTTCATGTACCAAAACTTCACCAATCAAAATGGCATTTTTTGACTTGTTTGAATTAATTTCAAGTGAAGTAAAATGTTGACTTTTCAAAATAAACCTTTTCCATCATTTTGGCCATTGGGAATTGATCTGAAAATGCATTTGTGACATGTTACCAAGTCCTTTTTGTGCAGTACATGTTGCCATGCCTAACTTGCTTGTAACTTGGAAAGAAAGTACCATTTCTCAACAACTCCATCCCACAAATCCATGGACCATGCTTGGTACTCAAAAACAGAAAATCTTAACATCATATTCTGTCACATGAAATCAGTAGAAGACACAAAAAACCAACAGAACTCACTCATGCTAAAATCCTCATTCTCTCTCATTTGGCATTGGGACCAAATTGCAAATTCTATTCAAAACAACAAGCAACACAAAACAGAAGATCAAAACATCATTTCCTGTCAAAAATGAAACCAGAAGCAGCCATCAAACACATCTAACACAGAAAAAAACTCATTCTCTCAAAAATCACACTTTTGGCATTTTCCAACTTTCTGTCCAAAACTCCCAAAGAACAAAACTTTGCCTGGCTTAAAACAATGTCCAAGCAACATTGTGGACCTGTTGCAACCATGTTTCTCCACCTGTAAAAGCTTCTTGCAGCACTGTTTTTGCAGAACATTCATCCATGGCAGAAGTTGTTTGAAGCTATCCCAAGCCATCTCAAGCCAAGTCCCTTGCATCATTCAACTGTAGGAAGCTTAAGGCTCATCTGTTTCACTCCAAAAGCACCAAACAACAGCTGAATCTCATTTGCCTTTCCATTTTGGTAAAAATTCGATCTCTTTGTTTTTTGAAATAGATGCATGCTTTAGGTAGGTCTCTTGATGCTGAGTTCATTGATGGTTTTGGCTTTAAAAATGATTGAGTAATTCCAAAGATATGTTGGTTTGAAGTTTGATGATGGATTCTTTCCTTGCTCGATTCATGAGTTATAGCTTGTTTTAGTGAAAACCAATGATGGATTCATGTTTGTCATTGCTTGCTGATCATGTATGTGTACTC
This sequence comes from Lathyrus oleraceus, assembly GCF_024323335.1. Lineage (NCBI taxonomy): Eukaryota > Viridiplantae > Streptophyta > Magnoliopsida > Fabales > Fabaceae > Lathyrus > Lathyrus oleraceus. The sequence continues at coordinate 54,403,401 of NC_066584.1, forward strand.
AATCTTGATTTCTGGAAAAATTTGTGAAACTCGATTTGGGAAGGGATGAACAATGCTACTGTGCTTAAGAACCCTAATTTTCAAATGTAATTTCCCAGAATTTTTGTGTTCTTCACGTACTGCATGGCCTTCTGTTAGCGCAAGCCAATAGGAACATTTCATCTGCCGTGCCAAAACGCGGCGTTTTGTTTAGTGGATGGCTTATTTACAAAAATGCCATTTCCGGACCCCATTGAACCATTAAACCATGTGTGTTTTCAATTATTATTTCATTTTGATGCATCAACTTACAAAAATCATTGTGCATCCAACTTTAATCCAAAAATCATGGGATTTTTTGCATTGTGTTCATCTCAATCTCTACTTTTTTATCATCATTTTTCCAGAATTTTGTGATCAATGGATTTTAATTCATATGAGGGTTTGTGACATGTATGCACATTTTGTACACTTTGCCAAAACATTTGTGAAATGGTGATACTTTATCCAATGGCTCCCAAATTTTTTGTGCTTAAACTAGACACACTCATGGTGATTTTGGTGTAGAGTTTGTGAATTTATCATTGCTGGTTTGTGAGATATGATTTTTTGAATTAGGGTGTGACAATTTGTGTCACACCATTGATGTCCAACTTCATGATTTTCATTACCATGCTTCTTGGCCTCCAATTAATTTGATTTTTTGCATGAACCTACTCTTGTATGTCTAGTTTACATGTGAATTTTCTTGGAATTATTTGTGGCATTTCCTAATTGTTTGGGATTTTCTCCCCTGCTTGGTCATATGTTGACTTTGTGTGACACATGTTCCCATTTCATTTGTGAAATTCTCATACTTTATTAGATGGACATGAAATTTTACATGAGATAACTAGACATCCTAATCTTTGCCATGGTTTTGATCCCATTCATTTCTCATATGCTATCACTGATTTATGATTTTTCTAAGTTGATGCATGTTTGGTTGACTTCTTTGAGCATGTTCAAAATTGCTTTGACTTTCTGATTTTCATTGACTGCCTTCCACTTGTCCAAATGAGATGAAATTTGACATGCTTACCATGCTGTGGGTTGTGATTGATCATGATTTATTTGGTGATTTTTGGAAATGTTTAAGATTGCTTTTGATTCAAGTCTTGCTGTTAACTTCTATGAGCTTCTGTTTGCTATACCTTGACCTAAATTGTTCATGAAATGATGATGATGATTGATATGAATGTGAAACCAATTGGTTGTGTTTCTTAATTGTTTGAACATGATTTTGGATGATTGCCCTTTGCTGTTTTGACTTTTTCATTCCTTTTTGACCCTAGGCTTGTCCTAGTGGTCCTGTTACTCACCTTTGAGCTCATGTTTTCAGGTTAAGCCACAAATGCTTCAATAAGACCAATACAAATTGATTGAGCTTGCTTGAATATCATTGTCTAACTTGATTGTTTTGTAGGTTGCTTGGCTCATATGCCTTAAGCCTTGTGCCTTGCACATTCATTTGCTTCTGACTAACTGTTGATGTCTGTTTCTTTTGCTTTGTTTTGAAGTTGCATACTAACATCTGCTTGACTGTTTCAGGTGCTTTTAGTTGCCCAGTTCCTTGTGAACTTTTGCTTTGCTTAATAGCGATTTGCATTGAGGTATAACTTCTTTACTTCATGTAGTCTGGAAGACCTGGCCTGTTACTTGGCCAGGCAACTGTCTGAAGTCCTCCTTAAGAGGCAATGTTTGTGTCTGTTTAAATTTGTCCTTGCATAGAGTCAAAGACCTCCTAAGTGAAGAGGCAATTGGCAGAACCAAGGGATAAGCAACCTATCCCCTGCTATTCAGTGTGTCTTCTGTTTTGCTCACACCAATGTGTTGATGCATTACAGATAAAAACCCAAGATCTTGTGCAGTTGCACAGTTGAGTCAGTATCAAATGTGTAGAAGGGTTCCCACTTTCTGAACCCACACATTCTTGTCTTGAGCTCTCCCCGGCCAGGGATAAGAGCTGTGAAGTCTTATCTTCACTCACCTTTCATCTGCTTCACCTTAGCCCCTCAATGGCAAGGTTAAGAGCAACATTTCACCCATTTCCAGAGGTTTGTTTGTTGAGGTTGATATGACCCCTCGACTAAAACCTAACCCTTGTTTGAGCCACTTGCTTGTGTATAGTGTGTGCTATCTGTGCTTGTAGGATTGTTTGACTTGCTTCCTGTGCAAGTTAGGATTGTTTGACTTGCTTCCTGTGCAAGTTAGGATTGTTTGACTTGCTTCCTGTGCAAGTTAGGGTTAGTTTAGACTTGCTTCCTGTGCAAGTTAGGTTTTGCTTGACTTGCTTCCTGTGCAAGTTAAGTGTGTGTGTGTGGCTTGCTTCCTGTGCAAGTCATGTTTAGGATAGGCTGGCTCCCTGTGCCAGTTAGCTAGAAACCTTAACTTAGGGTTGATTTTGCATGACAACATCTAGGCTCGAGTCGTAGTCTCCCTAGAGTTGTGTCTCCCTCTGTTATCTGGTTAGGCTAGTCCTGTATCCCTCTGTAGGGGAACTACGTCGCCCTGATCCTCATACCAGATGAGGTACGTAGGCAGGAGATGAGCAGATCTCTCCGGGCGCCTGTGTCTTTGTTTTGTCTTGTTGTGTGCTTGGAAGCTGATGTAAGTCCATCGAGTGGCAGTTAGGTTCCAGTGTGCGTGCGTTTGGTTCGGATGCTGATGTAAGCCCAGCTATTGGCATTCAGGCTCCATGTTTGCCTTCTTGTGTGTGTTTTGGTTCGGATGCTGATGTAAGTCCAGTGATTGGCATTCGGGCTCCACGTCCGCCTTTGCCTGTGTTTGTTTGTGTGCGTGTCAGCCGAGCTACGAATGCTCTGATTCTCCTTCGTCCAAGGAGATACGTATGCATAGGATGCGACATCCTAGCGAGCATGTGTCGTTTCCCAGTCCGAACTACTTCGACTCTGATGTCTATGCCTGATAGACTAAGTAGGCCCAGGATACGACATCCTGCCGAGTCAGTTTCAGTCAGTTTCTTTTGTCTCCTTCAGCCAGTGTGTGTGAGTTTGAGCAGTGTTTAACAACCATTTTCCTTCCTTTTGTGCGTGGATCCCGTAGAGTACTACGGATGCGTAGGGGTGCTAATACCTTCCCTTCGCATAACCGACTCCCTAACCCATTCTCTTTGGTCGCGAGACCATGTTCTTTCCCAGGTTTACTCTGAGCGTTTCCTTTCCCTCTTTTGGGATAAATAACGCACGGTGGCGGCTCTGTTGTTTCTTCTTTTCCCGCCGGTTTTTCGCGTGATGCGACATGGGGTATTATACAAAAGTAATCATGATTCGACTTTGCTTCGCTGTATGGATAAAAAGGAAGCAGAAAAGATTATGGAAGACATGCATGACGGTATTTTTGGGACTCATTCTAATGGACATACGATGGCCAAGAAGATTCTGAGATCAGGGTATTATTGGTCTACCATGGAAGCTGATTGCCACCATCACTCCAGAACTTGTCACAAGTGCCAGATCTATGCGGACAAAGTACATGTACCTCCTGCACCCTTAAACGTGTTGACAGCCCCTTGGCCCTTTGCAATGTGGGGCATTGATATGATTGGAGAGATTAAACCTACTGCTTCTAATGGACACCATTTCATTCTTGTTGCTATTGATTACTTTACAAAGTGGGTAGAGGCAGACTCATTTGCTTCTGTCACCAAGAATGTGGTGGCACGGTTCATCAAGAATAGTCTTATTTGTCGATATGGCATCCCTGAAAGAGTTATCACGGACAATGGCACCAATTTGAACAACAAGATGATTACTGAAATCTGCACGCAGTTCAAAATAAAACACCATAACTCTTCTCCGTACCGGCCAAAGATGAACGGCGCCGTGGAGGCTGCTAATAAGAATATCAAGAAGATCATACAAAAGATGACAGTAACATACAAAGACTGGCATGAGATGTTACCATTTGCTCTTCATGGTTATCGCGCTTCAGTACGCACTTTGACAGGGGCAACTCCTTTCTCTTTAGTCTACGGAATGGAAGTCGTCTTACCAATGGAAGTTCAGATTCCCTCTCTAAGAATCATGAAAGAGGCGGGCTTAGATGAAGATGAATGGATTCAGACTCGACTCGATCAGATAAATTTGATTGATGAGAAGAGACTTGCGGCTGTTTGTCATGGGCAGATATATCAGAAGCTCATGACCCAGGCATTCAACAAAAAGGTCAAGAGACAGGTGTATCAAATTGGCGACTTGGTAATAAAGCGTATCATTCCACCACAAGGTGATTCTAGAGGCAAATGGACCCCCACATACGAAGGGCCATTTGTAGTTAAGAAGATATTCTCTGGTGGAGCCATGATACTTGCTACAATGGATGGCGAAGACTTCCCGCATCCCGTGAACGCAGACATAGTTAAAAAATACTATGCATAAAAGAGACCCGCTAGGTCGACGTATCTAGGCAAAAGTAAGGGCATCCCGGCGAACCAAAAGGGTTCGGGCAAAAATTAGGGATAACCATATAAAAATGTACACCCGGCAAGTCGAAAACCTGAAAAGGCGGCTCGGGCAAAAAAGGGTATCCTGGTGGACTGAAAACCTGAAAAGGCGGTCCAGGCAAAAATTAGGGATTAAAGCTTACGACTATGTCCCGTTCTCAGTCAGCTTCATCCAAGTTCAAAGGACTGAACAAGCCAATCACTTTTATCCGACAGCAGGAGAGGAGAGGCTTGAAGACATAATGACAGTAGTGGAATTAAAATCAATAGGACTTTTTCTTCATAGGAGTTTCTTCGTTTTCTTGACAATCTCCTCTTACTAGGATTTTTGTCTCCTTGTACTCAAATTGCCTGTTTATAGGCCCTCTTTCCAAATCAGTACAATTTTATTTCCAAAAAGATGCTTTTGTTTTACTTTCTCTGTTTTGTTTTCCTAAACGTCCATTGATTTGATTCGAATGAGTATATGCGTTTGAACATGATTAATGTTTACCGAAAATACATGCATAAAATAGCAATAGCAGTTACTAAAAAACTTTAGGGTCGAGGATAAAGTCTAACCATGCTTTCCGATGAATCCAGTTGCTAATCCTATTCCCCAGCAAAAACCAGTTACTCCCCAGAAGAAATGGGCATTACTAGACAGACTGGTCATCTCTCCCATCCCCAGCCAGGCTCTGTTGAATATTTCTACCATCAGACAAAAATCAAGTATCCACAGCTAAGAAAGGGTCATCAATGCAAATGTCTCCAACCAGGATATGGGGATTTATTTTCCCCTGGCAAAAATTCTCAGACGCATAATTCATTCATTGCATCATCTCACATCATATACATGCATGCAATGTTCGCATTTATTTTCAAAAGCATAAAACATCTCATGCATCATGACATGGCATAAAGCTAACTTTATTTTTCAAGTTAATTAGCCTCCTGATACAGTCAAAATAAAGATCCATTCAGACGGACAGATCTTTATCAATTACATTCAAGAATCAGATACATTTTTCAGATATAATCCATATGAATATTCATTCTGACAAGCATTCTGATATCCCCCTAATGATGGCATCTTTAAGCCCATCCCAGACATTTATTGCAAATACAACATATACAAATGTTATCAGATATAGCCTAGCGTACGGTTTATTCTGATTCAGCCCAACATATGATTCCTTCAACTGGTCCAATACAGCAGCGTACGACCCATTTGGATGTTCATTTCCTCAGATACTACCTAGCGTACGGTACATTCCGAGGTGTAGTCTAGCGTACGACTACTTTTTGTCAGATACAACCTAACGTACGGCTCATTCTGCAACTCAGATACGATCTAACGTACGATCCATTCTGATCTTCCTTCCTCAGATACTACCTAGCGTACGGTATATTCCGAGGTGTAGTCTAGCGTACGACTACTTTTTGTCAGATACAGCCTAACGTACGACTCATTCTGCAACTCAGATACGATCTAACGTACGATCCATTCTGATCTTCATTCCTCAGATACTACTTAGCATACGGTACATTCCGAGGTGTAGTCTAACGTACGACTACTTTTTGTCAGATACAGCCTAACGTACGGCTCATTCTGCAACTCAGATACGATCTAGCGTACGATCCATTCTGACCTTTATTTCTCCAAATACGGCCTAACGTACGGTTCATTCTGCAACTCAGATACGATCTAGCGTACGATCCATTCTGATCTTTCATCCCCAGTGAAGTCACCCGCCTAATGGACAACTCATTCTGCTATTCAGATACGATCTAGCGTATGATCCATTCTGATCTTTTATCCCCAGCAGCGTACGATCCATTCTGATCTTTCATCATCGAACTTCCTGGATGGCATCTTTAAGCCCATCTCCATCAAGACTAATTAACAAGTGCAAATTTTTGGGGCATTCTAAGTGTTCAATAATTTTCCACCTCCAGACCACGAATGACGTACATACCATTCTAACTCTCTCGGTTCAAGAATATTGAACAGGGGCAGCTGTCATACCCCAAAATTTGCCCGTTAATCTTGCAAGATATTTTTCAAGGCACTCCAATTCATTTTTCAAGACACTGGTCTTACAGGAACAAAGACCCAACACACAGGTGGCCCAAATCCAGAAAATGGCTTAAAATGGCTTGCTCGCTAGGCGAGCAAAATCCTTCGCCTAGCGAACCCTTCGCTACACCACTCGCCTAGCGAAGCTTGCGAATACCAGAAATTTTGGGCTTCATTCTGAGCCCATTAGGTCACACAAAAAGCATTATAAATACCAGAACTTCAGTCAGAAGAAAAAAAAAAGAAGAAAAAGGGGAGAAACAAAAACACCCACAGACAGCAAACCCTGGAGGCTAACCTAGAGAATTCAGAGCAACCCTAAAGGAAACCCTGAAGGAAACTCATTTGCACAAAGGTTACCTCCGCCCAACTCAATCCGGCATCAACCCTAAGAGCGATCTGTCAATTCAAGGTTGCAATTCAATTGCAAACCGGTTTGCATTACTATTACCGCTTTATGTTCCTAATTCACATGTGATATCATAATTGAATTGAATTCATAAATATATTTGAGATTTTGCATGTGGACTTAAGTATGCCTGGATATCTTGAATGTTTAACCATGTAATTTCTGTAACGGATGCCATAGGGTTTGGAGCTTGCTGAAATCGTACTGTTCTAAAATTCAAAACCCGCAGCCGTTCGCTAGCACATCGCTAAGCGAACATGTAGCGAGCGTTCGCTAGGCCTTCGCTAGGCGAGGCAGCAACGAACATGACAGTCGCTGATTTTTCTATTCCGATCTTTGCTCATCTGACATGTTTTATTATCATCATGCATTGTTTACCTGACATTATTACTGTTGTGATTCCTTTTGTTTGGTGCGATTCTCGATTGCACCCTGATTTGGTATTTTGACCTGTTTGCTGGATTTTGTAAGGGTTCACATACTCCCGGAAAAAGTAGCTTGCTAGGTATTCCACTTTATTTGTGGGATACCCTTGTGGAGATTCATCCTAATTACTTAATTGATTTTAATGTGGAGATTCATCCTAATTATCTAATTGATTATAATGTGGAGATTCATCCTAATTACCTAATTGATTATAAAATATTGCCTTTGAATATGTGATCTTGGACCTCTCTTTGTTGCCTTACGGTATTACGGTATTACGATATTATGGTCATGTCCCACGAATGTGGGGATACACTTAGCAAAGACCCTTTGATTAAATCATCATGTCCCTATAAAATAAATCATCGTCCCTCGGATGTTGCCTGCGAATATATGATTTTGTCCCTCGGTGACCCGTCGTTGTAGCCTACGGTTAAATGATGATTGTCCCTTCGAATGCTAAGGTATCCTTACAAATGTTGCCTTCAATGACCAATCGATGATCCTACGATGACCCTTTACATCCAAAGGATAGAACTACTTATTTCTCAATAGTAAGGACAGTTTTACCCTCATAAGGATAGGAAATGCCCATAAAGACCTTGGGTAGTTATAAATCCTAAATGCTTGCTCACAACTTAAACTACTTTTCACACCTCACACTTTTCAAAACCTCTATTAGAAAATCACCACTTGGCATACATTCGTACTAGAATCATTGCCAAGTTATATTTTTCTAAACAGTTTTCAAAATTAAACGAGATAAATACTTTGTATACATTCGTACAAGAATCATTACAAAGTTAAACTCTCTTTTCAAAACATTTTCTAAACAACTCTCACACACTTTTTCAGACAAGAAAAACATAAGTGATCAAGCAATTAAGAGCCCATGGATAACCATGGATACAAAGGGTGCTAACACCTTCCCTTTGTATAATGTACCTCCCGAACCCAAAATCTAATCAAGGTCTTTCCTGTTCTTTTCCGCCTTTCCTTATTGGATAAAAGAAAAGTCGGTGGCGACTCTTGCTATCCGCGACATTTGCTTTCCAAAGCAAAAACACACAAAGTCAGTTCACCGTATGACACATGCTTACACATGATGCATTCAATACTCTTTACACATGAATGGGAAGTGGATTGCATCATTCTCAAGGCCCAAACCATTTCCCATGCACCCATGGAATAAGGTTTCCAAATTTATCCAATTTTCAAGTGGTGCAAATATCAAGTGCATTGCCTATTTAAACAAGCTTAAGGCTTCAAATTCATCATCGACACCTTGCCCATGCTTTGCTAGACCAATTCAAACCCTCACTACCATAGAATTTTCTGAGATTTCTCTTGAAATCGAGCTTGAACTTCAACTTCTGTTCGGAAGTTCAAACTCCAGAAATTCACCTCCCTTTGCATCTCATTTGGTTTCTGCAAGCAAGAGGAGGAGAAAGCAATCAAATCCAGATCAAGATCAAGTGGAATTAGATCAACTCGAAGGTGATTTTTTAGAAATTTCTTCTCTTCGATGCTCTCTTAATTCTCCACTATTCTTGTTGATTTTTGGTTTGCTGAAGTCCTACCAATGTAGGCAACAAGATTAAGTTGCTTTGAGGTCAAATCGAAGCAACTCAATTCATGATCCTCAAAATTCAATTCCATGTATCTTTTCATATACTTGGAATTAGACAAAATTGAGGCCAGATTCGAGATCCTGAACATTTTTTCTTTGAATCCATGTCTTGCCTTTTCATTTTGGTGATGGTTGAAGGTGGACCAATCCGGTGAGGTCCACCGGAGAAAAAGACCGGAGCTTTGGCTCCGACGATGTGTTGGAAGCATCTCAACCATAGGATCCTTTTAAAATGTTTTAATCTTTGGCGTTGATTGTGATTACCACGCATGTGTCTCATTTGACTGCAGTGCATATGGAAAGCACGTTGATCACCATCTGATCTGCCACCTCAATTAATGAGGGAGATCAGATAGTCCACATTTTTTTGAATTTATGAATTTTCCTTTTATTTGCTTATTTTTCATTAATTCATATTAATTTCATTATTGATCCAAAAAATATGGGACTTTCACCAAAAAAAAATAAAATATTTTTCTCTTTCATTTTCTAAATTAAAATTATTTTTTGGATCAATATTGATAATTTTCATGATTTTATTGTTTTTTGCATTTTTTTAATTGTTTAAAAATACTTCTGACTTTTCAAAAATAATGAATTTTTTTCTCCAAGGTCCTTTGACCTTGTTTGACCTATGATAAATCTCTTGGCCATTTATTTGGTGTTTTGAAGAGATTTTAGGTTTTTGATCAAACATAATTTAATTTAATGCATTTTTATTCGACTTTTAATTGTTTAATTGTGTAAAAATTATGTCGAACCATTTTTATTGACTTGTGAAGTTTGAATATGTGCTTGGTCCTTGGTCAAGGTTGATTTGAATTTTGTTGGATTAAAATCATTAGATTTAAGGGATTTATGAAATGTACATTTCATCTCCAAAAATGAATGAATGATTTTAATTTGATAAAATTCCTCCCATGACCAATTTGTGTTTGTCTCATTTCCCCTCCCTCTTCATCTTCAATCACATTTTATCCCGTCCCTTTTATTGGCCAATGACATCTTAATGTCCTAAGGCTAATTGATTCATCAATAACTTTTTGTTAGATGAACCAATACAAGTATGGTTGAGATTAGGTTCATCCTTTGATCATTTTCTTTTTTGAGTGTGGTATATTTTAGGAGTATGGTTCATTATACCATATCTCTAACATACATTAACACCAAAAAATTTATTGCCCGACCTCAGATAGTTGTGACTTCGTCCAATTACGATTGCCTAACATAGCGCTAAATTTTGACCCAAAGGCATAACATTCTAGTAAGTGAGATTGTAAGTCTCCCCCCTTTCATGGTATTGTGTGCAAACTTGGCCTTTTTTCCTTCCTTTGGAAGATGTCTTGGTTCAAGGATCCATGTTTGTGAATAGAGGGTTGAGTTTTCTCCAAAGAATGACTTAAACAATTAAAAAGTAAAACTCCACTAACATCTAATCGACTAACATTTGACTAACTTTTAATTTCAAGTCATTTACTTTATGCACTTTAAACTCAAGCCATTTATCATTTGTCCTTATACATATCATTTAACTTGTTTATTTTAATATCATTTTTCCCTTTGCTCACTTAAGCCATATATTATGGTTGTATATATCTATTTGTATATTTTGTTTGTGCTTGTGGTCTTAAGACCTTAAAATACTTAATAAACCACAAAAACCCCTAAAAAATGTTTGTGTGGACTGTTGGATTTGACCTAAGCTTTGGACTTAGAATTAGGAAACATTCTATATGCAAAAGGACTTGGCCAATGCCAACACTTATGAAGCCAAGTTCTTGTGATTTGAGCCTTCATCTGATGCAAGTGTTCAGATCTTCTTGAGTTCATCTGCTACATGGCCTTGATGCAAATGTTACTTTGAACCTGTGACTAATGCCTTATTCTGAGCCATTCAAGGAGTATGTCATCTGATACATGGGAAGATTAAGAAGATGACTATGAAGTTGCTAGCTTGGATGTGCCTATCTTTATTTTATGCCTTGCTCTTCATTTTGCTACTTGCTTATTGATATTGCTTGATTTAAAGTCCAAAGGAAAAATGGGTTTCTATATGACATTCTTGTCTATTGGACTGCATCCCATTGGTCAGATCTTTTCAACTCTTAACTTTTAAATTTTTGCTTAGGATTAGTCTCTTCATCTCCTCCCACTTCTTAAATTTAAAATATCTTCCCATTTTCAAAACCTTTGTTGCTTATGATTTCTAAACTCAGACTTTATTGCAAACTAGAAATTTTGGGCTTATGTCATTGCATTTTAAACTCTTTTCTTAATCAAACTTGTAAATGAATCTAATCATATTGACTTAAACTTTCAAAAGACAAAAAGAACTAACACTCATTCAAACTCTCTTAGGCCTTTTGTGCCTATCTTAAACTTAAATTTTTGTTAAAAGCAATTCACCCATTTTGAAATTTATACCACGAACTACGAGGTTTTGATTCCTCATTTTTATGTTGGTACGTAGGCACAAGTCCGAAGGTCTTGTAAAACACAAAAATATAATTAATGAATTATTTTCTCATTCCCACACTCTATTTATTTCAAACATCATTTTATACCAAAAAATACATACACACATAAAAAAGGCTCCCTAGGAGTACCTAGGACACTTTGGGTGCTAACACTTTCCCTCTGTGTAACCAACCCCCTTATCTGTAATCTCTGTCATTTTATTAGTTTTGATTTGAAAACTTCTTATCTTTGGGTTTTGTTCGTACTTTTCCCTTTTCCTTTGGAAACAATAAAAGCGCGGTGGCGACTCTGGTTTTATTGACGTTAAGTTTATCCATAACTTAATGATCATGAATTTACCGCTACAAAACCGAACGTGAATTTTCTGGATTTTCTCTTATTCGATTCTCCCTCAATTCTCCACTATTTTGCTTGTTCTTTGGTTGTCTTAAGACCTACCAATGTAGGCAACAAGATCGAGTTGCTTTGAGGTTAAATCGAAGCAACTCAGTTCATACTCCTCAATTTACAATTCTATGTATCTTTCAATATTATGAGAATTGGAAAATTCTAAGGGTAGATTTGGATTCTTGGAATTTTCTCTTTAAAATAGTGTATGCATCTTTTATTTTCATAAAAGTTGGTGGTGGACCAGTTCTGTGAGGTCCACCAGAGAAGATGACCGGAGCCCTAGCTCCGGTGATATGGTTGCGTGATCCTATCCATCAGGTAATCTCTCTAAGTTTTAATCACATCTGTTGGTTTTGATTATTCATGTTCTAACGCATTTGATTAAGGTCTTTGGTAGGCTATACACGCGTGGCCATTAGATCTGCCACCTTAATTAATGAGGAAGATCTGATGGGCATTGTTTTTTCCATTTATTTTATTAATTCTGATTTATTTTAATTAGTCATATTTTGTTTAATTCATATTAAATCCATTTTTAATCCAAAAAATATGAGACTTTCACCAAAAATATTTAAATATTTTCCTCTTTCATATTCTGAATTAAAATATATTTTTTTGGATTTTTTGTGAATTAAATGATTTTGGACTTATTTTTAAATATTTTTAAATACTTCTGACTTTCCAAAAATTCTGAATTTTTTTGTCTAAGGTCTTTTGACATTGTTTGACCTATGATAAATCCCTTTGCAATTTATTTGGTGATTTGAAGGGATTTTAGGTTTTGACTTTTGAAAAATGCATTTTAATTCATTTTTAATTTGATTTTTAATTTGATTTTTAATTGTTTAAATGATTAAAAATATTGTTGAGCCATTTGATTGACTTTGCGATGTTTGAATTTCTGTTTGACCTTGATCGTGGTTAATTTGAACTTCTATTTGATCAATACAATTAGATTTATGGGGTTTATAAAATGTACATTTCTCCAAAATGAATGGATAGTATTGATCAGATGAAATTCCTCCTATGATCAATTTGGGTTTCTACTTCCCATTCCCTCTTCATCTTCATACCTCTTCCTCCCTAATCCATCATTGACCAATGAATTATCTACAAGTCAAATGCTAGTTTATTCATCAATGACCTTGTGTCAGATGAATCAACATGAGCCTGACTCAGATAGGTCCCTCCCACTTTATTTTTGTATGTGGTATGTTTTAGGAGCTTGGTTCTTTGTACCATGTCTCTAACATGCAGTAACACCAATATTTTTATTGCCCGACCTCAGATAGTTATGACTTCTACATAAGTCCAATTACGATTGCTTAACATATAACTAAATTTGTCCCAAAAGGCATAACATTCTTGTAAGTGAGATTGTAAGTCTCTCATTCTTCACGACATTGTGTGAAAACCTGATCTTTTTTCCATTCATGAGAGCTAGCGGCATACTTGTTTATTTATCCAAGTTGGAGCCCTTCTCATGGATGATGTCTTGGTTCACGTCTTCATACTTGTGAATGGATGGTTGAGTGTTCTCCAAGGAATGACTTAAACAATTAAAATCCTTTAACTAACACTTCACTAACTTCTTATTAATATTGCTTTACTTTCAAGTCATTTACTTAATGCAATTTAAATTTCAGTATCTTTATCATTCATTACCATTTACATTTCATGCAAGATGTTTATGTTTCAGTCATTTTCACTTTGCTCACTTGAGCCATATCATTTGTGCTTGTATATATTATGTGCTTGTGATTTTGTTTGTGGTCTTAGAACCTTAAAATACTTAATAATAATAATAATAGAAACCTTAAAAAATATCTTGGTGGTCTGTTGGACTTGATATGAATTTTTGGACTTAAAATAGGCAACCTCTATATGCTTTGAGGACTTGGCCAATGCCATTTGAGACTGAGTTGTCCTTGGTTGTACTTTTCATCTGATGCAAACCTTGAGTGCCCTTGGTTCATCTGTTATGTTGTCTCTATGTTTAATCTGTTATTTTGACTTTATGATTGATGTCTGACGATTGTTTCTAAGAGTTTTGCCAATGAATACTTTTATCTGATACATTTGAAGACACTGAAGACTGCTAGTTATTGGAGTGCTTGCTTTGATATTATGGCTATCTTTATTTGATGCCTTGGTCTTCATATGATTGCTTGGATATTGATTATGTTGATTGCCTGCTCAAAAGTCCAAAGGAAATAAGTTTCTATCTGACAATCTTGTCTTGTGGATTGCATCCCATTGGTCAGATTGTCTTAACTCTTAACTTTTAATTTTTGTTTAGGATAGTCCCTTCATCTCCTCCCACTTCTTAAATTTCGAAAATCTCTCCCTATCTTCGAAAACCTTATTTGCTTGTGATTTCAAACTTAGACAAGTTTTAATGATTAGAAACTTTGGCCTTATGCCATTGAATTTTCAAATATTTCCTTAAATCAAACTTGTAAATGAACTTAACCATATTGACTTTAATTTCAAAAGACAAAAAGAACTAACAATCTCATTTAAGTCTTTGGCCTTTATGTGCCCCTTTCTTTTAAACCTTGATTAAAATTAAGTCACTAACTTCTTTGAAATTTTTACCACGAACTACGGGGTTTTGATCCCTCAATTTTATGTTGGTACGTAGGCATAAGACCGAAGGTCTTGCCAAACACAAAAATATAACTAATGAATTCTTTTCTCATCCCCTCACTCTATATTTTTATCAAACATATTTTTTACTAAAACACTTTCACACAAAAAAGGGCTCCCTAGGAGTACATAGGACACTTTGGGTGCTAATACCTTCCCTATGTGTAACCAACCCCCTTACCTGTAATCTCTGACATTTTATTAGTTTTTATTTGAAAACTTCTTATCTTTGGGTTTGTTCGTACTTTTTACCTTTTCCTTTGGAAACAATAAAATCACGGTGGCGACTTTGGTTTTATTGACGTCGAGTTTATCCATAGCTCGATGGTCATGAATTTACCGCTACAATACCAGTACAAAAAAAAGTTATCACTATGACGTTCAATCTAGTACACAGTTGAGGTGAAACTTTGCAAGTATTTTCTCAATCAAACTTGGGGTTGACTAGGGTCAAATTGACCTTTGTAACTATTTACAACTTTACTGCATGGAGCACGGATAGTTGTGGGATGAAGATCAACACCTCTAATCAAATGAGGCGAGTTCACTTGTGTGGCGCCATGTGACATAAGTCTACATGTACGGTGGTGAGGTGAATCCTTAAAGAGAATTAGACCCAAGTCGGTTAGCATAGTCTTTGTGGGTCATTGACCAACCAAGAACACCACCCCAAGTCCTCTATCAACCATGAAAAGATGATTATTGATGCAGAATAATTGAGATCAACCTAAGAATTTGAAATGTCATGACGATGTCCGTGGAGATGACCTTTCTAGGTGGGTGGGAGTATTAACATAAGGAACATGTGCATTAAATGCACACTAGGTTGATGAAACATTTATATAATGATGACCTCTTATTTACTGGTGTTTTTAGTAAATAATCACGAGTTTAGTTCACTTAAAAAATTAACTCAAAAAATCTCAAAGACAAATTGTGTACATAAAATGTATGATGAAAAGTGTGTGATTTGGATTTAAAAATCTCTGGTAAAAAATAAATTAAATGTAAGCAATAAACTTTAGATAAATATAAAAAGTGATAATTAAAGTAAACTAAGTAAAGACATTAACTGTAAATGCTTGAAATACAAAAGCTTTTGTATCAAATTTAAAGAGTGGACGCAAACTCACATTTCTCACAAACTACTTTACTCGATAACTTGGGTACTCTAGTTCTATATATAATGAATGAGCATTTTATGACCTTGACTATAATGCAGAATCCAACATTATATAATAATCCTAAAATAACATTCGACAACAATTATTGGTTACATGCTCTAATTTGCTTTCACGCATCTTCAAATAGAATTTGCTGAAAACCAAATGAAACATGGTGATAATTGTGTTGATAACCGCTTCTGAATGCTTTAACTGCTCGTATTAAAGGTTAAGATATCTCTACATAATACATTTTGGACTTAAAAAATATTATAAGTCCTTAACTCTTAAAAGTGTTGAATTCGACGTAGTGTCGAAGGGTTGCTATATGATCTTTCAATATTTTGAACATGTTTGGAAGAGAGAGTGATCATAATCTTGTGGATCTGTTCCTAAGACTCCTCCAAACTATTTTTAGATTCGACTTCACCTACAGGTCAATCAAACTGATGGGTCGATATAGTCAGTATGTCGACGCTTTTGGTTTAAGCTTTAGACACTTAGTAATGTAAAGTATCTATGATCATCAAATGTTGAATTTTCACTTGCCTAAAAACCTCAGGCTAACAGATGCCCCCAAAAATTCCACTTTAAATCATATGTATCAGATGGAAGAAAGGTGGTATTTTAGTTACTGTCCGACATTGTTCACTATAGCATGTACATATCATGGTCATCATGACCATTTTTTATCAAACTGTCATGTCACAAATGTGCGTGCACACTCTTCATCATTATTCTGAGTTCCCATAACATTAATGGGCCATATGACTAACCATATTAACAATAAAAATTTCTTAAAGAAATTCAAAATGCACAGTGTCTACTTGTGTGATGCAACTTGTCCCACTCTGTTAGGTGGGACTAAAACGTTTATCCATTATAAATACCTAAATGTTTTCATTTTCCATTTTATTCTCCTTCCCTTCCAAGCCCTAACTTATCAGAACTTCCAAATCCCTTTCATTTCCTTCATGAGCAAAATAAAAAATGGTTTCTTCATCTTTGTAAAGACTTCCAATTCCTCTTGCTTTAGACATTAACGCTCTCGTTGTTGCTGGTAAATGCATCTACGTCCATGAGCCTCCAAATGAAGAGGAGAAAGTGATAATTTGGGCTTCTCATGTACTTGTCCCTTTCTCCATTTTTGGTAATATTCAATCTTTCTTATATCCTTTCCTCACTGCCTATGAAAAACCTGCATAGTTGAATAAGTTCTTCCCTTGTCACTATGGCCACAAACCCATAATATTTCAAGACAAAGCTTATGAATTAGGGTTATTGACCTCTCCAAGATACATCTTCCATGCTTTTACTTCTCCAAAGAATGGGGCATATACCGCATGGCTAGATAAAGTAGAGAAGAAGAAACACAGTTCTAGAAGGATCAAAAGATTCAATGCTTGATTCAAATATCAAGAATCAGCCTTACGTTCAATCCTAACATGCTCATTATAGCTCTTCTTTACTGGGAAGGTTCCATGAACACTTTCCATTTGCATTGTGGAATGGTAACTACCACTTTGTTTGACATAACTTCCATAACGAGCCTTTAACCTACTGGCGAAACTTTTAACCCTACTTTGCTAACTAGCACCGAACCAACATTTGATTTTGATCGTGCAACTTATAAAAAATTTATCGAAGATTTTCATGAGACTTCCTCTGAAGAGGTTTCTGACTGAAAGCATATTACTTTCTTAACTTACTGGCTATCTCACTTTTTCTTTGGCATTGGCTCTTTGCAAGTAGCCAAGAAATTTATAACCTTGGCCACCCAAATTCACAAAGGGTACAAAATTAAACAAGATGGTTTTGGGCTCCCTCTATGAAGCTCTTGGGCTCACTGCTTCATATTAATGGCCATATGTAGCTTCCCTAACTGTCGCTCAACACCATATTTGAATATTTTATTAAATTCAACATCCCTTCTGCCTTTGTGCAACAGGTCAAAGGAAGATGGGTTAAAGATAAGGGTGGAAATAGGTCAGGCCGACTAATAGGGGCCTACGGCCTAGCCTACATAGGCCCAGGCCAAGCCAGGTTTTTTTAATAGAAAAGGCTTAGACTTTTTTATAAGCCTTTTAGTTAAAAAGGCTAGACCCCTGGCCATATAAAAAAACATTTTAAGTCTATCAGACCAACCTATTTAAATAAATATGAATACTCTTTTTTATTATCATTATGTTATGTTTTGCACTTTGAATTAAAATACATAAATAAAACTTGGTTATCTTGGAGAACTTATGAAAATTAGATGAAAACACCTTGTGAACAATTTCATTAGTTGTTTTCATAAGTTCTTTTAAACAAATAGTCTCACAAAACTTATGTTAATATGTAAGTTGAAATAAGTCAATGCAAATAAACTTTTAGTCTTTTTGGTCTTTTAGTTTGTTAGTCTATTTAAAAATTATTTGAATTGCTTATTTATATATTAATAAAATAAATAGGATTTTATGTAGGCTAACAAGCTAACCAGACCTTTGAAAAGCTTATGCTTGGCATTGCCTAGCTCAGCCTAACATATTTTCACCCCTAGACTTGAAGCCAACAAACTTTCCTTGTTGACACTAAAGGATACTGGTCTATCGACCGTAGATGCTTTTAAATATGTCATCATGTTTGAAAAACATGACATTTTCGAACCATTTATGGCTCCATTTGTCAGTCGAAGTCATGGACCGACTGGTTTAAGAGAGAGTTTCCTCCTCTTTCTCATGATCATCGTGCTGATTCCCTTGACATATGGTTAGTGTTTCTCCAACCAAGTATCCTATATACCAGGTTTCTAGCGGGAAATAATGGTTTGGGCCTTGTTAGCAATCAGTCTAACCTGGTAGCCCGACAATTTGGTTTTTGCCAATTTCTGCATGAGTCATTCTTTCTCCACAAGACAAAAGTCTTCACAACTACCACCCTTTATACAGATGAAGAATATCATGCAAAATTGAATTTTTATCACTATAGACAGCATTACCCTGTCTCCTTTTTAATTTCAAGTCAATTATCTATGCATACCAGAATTCGAAGAATGGCGGTCAGAATATCACGATGCTCATTATATGGCATATACAGTTGTTCTATAGCTTCCGAAAAACGCCTTTTCAACTGTGCATACTCTCTTAAAGAAAAGAACAAGTACACATACCAAAGAAATCTAGGTTTTTTAAAGCTATTTTGAGGTTGTATATAATCCTTGTAATATTTGTCTAACTATCTATGACGCAACTTTTACCTTAAAAAATAAAATAAAATAAGAATCTCCAAAATTTGAAAATTCCTTCTTATGTAACAAATAGGTATAATTTTAATTTAAAGTTTTATTTTTCTAGGTTTCCACCATTACCGACTTGTTAGGCCTCAAGCCATATTTAGTTGTGTTTCATTTAGTTTTCTGGTTTATTTTGTCGATTTAAAATATCTTCCGCTTGTAATGTTAAATCCGTGAAACTCTTTGTTTTGTGAGGAGCACTCTTTTCCCCTATGTTGATAACAAGGTTTTTAATTAGGCCACTCATGTTATTATATGAATTGGGAATATTGTTGTTTTATTTGTAGAAAATTGAAGAGTATAAGAAATATTATCGAACCCGCCCTATGAGATGATCATATATGATGGATTCTCATGTAGGAATCATTGTCGTCGTTTTAAGGAAATTACACAAGATGGATCCTCACGAAGGAGGACATATTTCCTCCCCTTGAGGAAACCACACATGTTGGATCCTCATGTAGGAATCCTTGTTGTCCTCGTGGTAACATTATCACACTCCTGCAGGAATCCTTGGTCTCCAAGATTAGAGCAAGGACAAAACCTATTCAAAGGAATCCTCACAATGACAATACCAAACCATGTTGTAATGCTCGTAAATAAGACGATAATATGCAAACCAATCATTTAATTAAGACCCAAAAGGAGCAAAAAAGAGTAGTAAAGAACCTTTAAGGGTTTGGGATATAAAATTAATTATAGAAGCCCTTTGGGCACTATTACAAAAAGGTCGCTAAAGGCATGAATAAGTAAGCGCTAAGCTCATTCATCCTCAAAAGTATTCCCTAGTAAACGACGCCTTCTATCACCTGGTGAATAGCTAAGGAGGCCCCACCAATAGGCGGGCCCTCGTTGTCATCCACTAACTTGCCACTGCGGACCACCTTGAACAAATCCATTTGCTCAAGTCTTATCCCGGATAGAGGAAGGCTATATGCTCCTTAGACTGTTCGAATTATTGGTAGAAAGTTTCCACTAGATCATCCTTGAGTGCATGAAGCTCCCTATCAAGTTTCTTCAGAGAGTTGAAGGCTCCTTTAAGGGTTTGTTTGAATTGGTGGTATGAGATGGAATGAAGTGGTAACTAATGAGAGTCCATTGTTTCGATTCGCAAATAATGGATGGAATGGAAAGGAATATGATGGAATCCATCCCATCCAATTCTCTATTTTTGTTCCATCTAATTTGGGGCATATGTGATGGAATGAGACATTTTTAATAAAATAACCAAATAATGAAGTGAGATCTATATTCCATTTAGCTCTGCTCCATTCCTCTATGTTATTTTCCATTTTTTTTTGCTCTGTTATATTCCATTAATCAAAACATAGCCTAAAAGTCCCCTCTAGGCTTCTTTCTGCGGTAGTGTGAGCCTGTGCCTTTAGTGCCAATATTTTAAGTATGGTCTTTAAATCTTCCTTCTCTTTCACCAGGGTCCTCACTTTTTCCTGGAGTTGGACAATGCTCCCTTGTCCATTGCAAGCTTGGATTTTAGTTTACCAACAACTTGAATATACTTCTCCTCGTAGACCCACTCTATCAAAAGGCCCCTTAGCAGTTGGTTTTCTACCATCCTCGACATCTTTAGGGGCGACTTGTCATGAAGGCCATTGTAATATTAGGGAAATAGGAAAATACGAGTACACCATTGATAAACTCGGTAGCATCGAATGAAGGATCAGTCCACAAAGAAAACTCGGGGAAAGAATTATCCTTGTTTGGCCAGGATTTCCCCCTCAGCCCTAACTTGTACAACAAAAGTTACCTAACCATCCTTTGGAACCTATGACCGACCACTTACTTGCTTTTGGATTTTAGGTGGGCAGGTAGCGCATAAGGCATGGTCGTTGACACACCTTTTTCCCCCCCACTATCATTAAGCCGCATGAGCGACTCTTATGGTTCTTCGTCGATTGACATTCAACCTTCTTGTTGGGAATACATATGGAATATAGAAATGTCTAGAGGGGGTGAATATACCCTTTTAAACAAAAATAGATTGCTTTTTCAAAAAATAATATCAGAGTTTTTTAAATGGCGGAAGTAGAGCTGTCAAAGTGGGCTACCCGATCCAAAACGGTTGGCCCTGACGGGCCTCGGGCTTTATAGGGCGGGGACACAAAATCCATGTTGTAATATGGGCTTAAAAATTACTATCTGAGCCCGACCCTATACGGGCTTCGGGCTACCCGACCCTAAACAGACTAATTTATTATATTAATTTTTACACAAAAATTTAAATAAAATCTCATAACATTTATTATAAATATAATTTAAAAATTAGATTATTTTAAATATAATACATATTTAAGTACTATTTATTTTTTATAAATACTATAATATATTAATACATGTGTAAATTGTATAAAATAATACTCAAGTATTTAATATAAGAGAAACTAATATAATATGGGTAAATTATGAAGTAAAAGACAAAACAATTGATTATTAATTTGAATATATTAATATATAATATTTAAAAGAGAAAGATTGAATAGAATATAGATGAAATATAGTGAGGTGAAAAAATTCAATATGTTATTTTGGAGTGAGATGATATAAATACTAACTAGATTAAGATCCGTGTGATGCTCATTTTTTAATTAGTTTATTAGTTTTTATAAAGTTTTAAATATGTTAAGAATTTATTTTGACAAAATGTAATTACTAATTTTTTCATAATTCTTTGATGTAAATGGATGTATAGTGGTTCGACTCTATCGTCATCATATGAGCTTACTCCACTATTCAATGGTTTCCCATTGAAAGTTGTTTTCTTCCACTATCATACAATCATCAATCCACAATAATATTGAGAAAAATAAATATCATATGTGGATCTTGACTTGTATACAATTTGACGTTAAACTGTCTGCGAAATCGTTACTCAATTCTTGCTTCTTGAATCTTCTATATTCATCAATATGCTCACAATCTTCGTATGTGGAAATCACCCTTGATCCCACCAATTTCTTGAGCGATGAACTGTTCGAAGATTGAGAAGATCTCTTACCCTGTTTGCAGGCTTCCACACAACACTACCAAGGTCAACCCGGAGAGAAAAACCTCTTTCCTTTCACTAGAGTTTGTCACTACCAGTCACAACAACCGTAATCTTGCAAGCTTCCTGAAAATCTTTACCAAACCTTCAAGAACTGTTAGTTTCAATACAACATCTCCCTCAACAATTATAAATCTCCCGTGATCAAGATCTGAAATCAAAACTAGAGGTTGAAGATGAAAGAATTTTTGTTTGCAAGAACCTTTAAGTTTTCAAAATGAGAGGGCTATTGATTTCACAAAATTATAATGTAGATTATGAAATTGCTTTATGAATATAAGATGACAAAAGTGAATTTATATGTGTTGGAGATTATGCACAAAATAGGTGAAAATCGATTGCTAGATATGGGTTAAGAACATTTCATGATTTGAGTCAAATGAGCAAGTAGAGTGAAATAAGATCTCAAAAAGAAAAGTGACATGTTTTCCTGTGATTTGGGTCATATTCTAACTCTGATTCGAGTCATGAAAGTTCATGATTCAAATCATGTATAAATCCTGACTCAAGTCAAATTAGACATAACCAAATAGATAAAAGTGAAATAGCTTGTGATTCGAGTCATGTGGGACGTGTGATTCGAATCAAATGAGGCAGTGGCTAACATGAGGTCTGTGATTCGAGTCATATATAACTTGTGATTCAAGTCACAAAGTTGCATGATTCGAATCATGTGTAAATTGTGATTCGAGTCACATACACCAAAATTCTCATGCTTTCCTATGTTTGTTTTGATTCGAGTCATGGATTGTGAGTGACTCAAGTGATACACACCAAATCTCAAGTTTTCAAGTTTTTAAAAATAGTTTGAGACTTCACTTCCCACATAACTTGAACCAACTTCAAATATGGTTCTTGTTCCATTATCTAAAGCAAATTACTGAAAGCATAATGATCATACTCAAATACAAACAATTAAATTTATGCATGCTAAAATGAATCGATTCAAAACTTGATTCAAATATGTGCAATTATGAAGGAGACTCAATAATCAATAATAAATGAACCGAAAACGTAAAAGACAAGCAAGAAAACCGTATTGGGGTACTCTCCCTGAATATATTAGAGACATGTAACTTCACTTCTTCCTGACCAGATGCTCATTCCCCTCAGGTAGTAGAACTTTATACATTTTCTCTTAAAGAAAGGCACGTGAAAAATATAAGACAATTTAACGAATAAATAACCTCAAAGCAAGTTTTTTTATCGACCACAAACTCACTCGAGTATTCATCTATCCTGCCTTCATCTCCTCGATCTAGAGTGGTCATGGCACAAGAGCTCATGAATACAATTAATTTAATACTTGAACCACCTCTTGCTTATCTAGGGTCAGGTCATCAAAGTCAAAGCCAATGATGTTCTTCAGGTCACTCATCCAATACATGGGAAAGTGAGGGGCGCTAGTCGCCTCAGTCGTGGCCATTGAGGCACAACCTCTCCCTCTGACCCTCACGAACTTATCCTTATAGTCTTTGTAAGGTTTTAAGTGGGGATTTAACAATCTTCTTCTTAGAAAACTTCATAAGGTCACCGACCACTTTCGAAGTTGATTTTGATACCATAGATGGAGAAGAATACCCCAACAATAATAAAGACTCCCAACCGCTGACATGTAATTTTGAACGCCCTAACGATACCCTATACATTGAGCGTAATTTGAGAGGGAACAACATTTGCAGTCGTTAGAAAATTGGCTTTAAATGGTGTAAAAGGTATTAAAACCCCTAAATCATGAATAACAGGGAGATGCAGGTAGAAGTAGGAATGAGTGAGCCATTAAGGACAACCATATTGGCCATCTGCCTAACATGGTTCCAAAATCACATTGTCCTCATGTTCAATATTGAAAAGTTTGATATTTCGATGAAAAGCAACGATCCTCTCCTCATTAGAATACAAAGACATGAAGTCTTAGACGTTAAAACATTTGGCATATGTATCCACCATCGATTCTTAGAAAGAACATGAAGAGCAATATAATCACTATTAAAACTACGAGGGCTCTCCTAACTTTAGAGGCTTAATTCAAGGTGTTAGTGCACAACTGTTACCTAATCCATGTAAAATCTAATAATTACCATTAATAATAGATAGAGCAAATCATGGATAAAATCATACATGCAATCACAATTAAGAACATGTGAAATGAATGCATTATGCACCTATACGAGTTTTTAACTATATGGATGGAAGTTTGGAAGTAGAGAATGCGAAAAAGATTGAATGAGGAAAGTAGAAATCTTTTTATAGGGAGGGGAAGTCCAATCGTATGGGTAATCTACCACCACCGACTGGACATCTCAATAGTTAAAAGAAAATGGAAAGATTTCCCACATCAGAGACATGCGTATGAAGTAAAGCAAAAATTGGTTTCCCGAGGAAAAATCATCATCGATCGCCTTCAACGCAACACACATTTTCCCTTAACTGACGTTTGATTTCCCTCAACTGACATTTAGGATTTACCTCAGCTAGTTGACATACGATGATTCACCTCGTTGATATTTGAGGGGTCTCCTCCGGTTTGAGGGACTCGCCCTAGGCTTGAGGGAATCACCTCGTACATAAAAGGCTCACCCTAGGCATGCACGAGAGACTCATTCGTATTAGGAGAGGAAATCAAGACTAAATCACTTCACAATTTCCAAGCCCTCGTGCTTGAGAGACTGTGTATTGGTATATTTTTAAAGGCCGCGTAAGAGGCAAAGTGAGAGGGGGAAGGCATAACGTATCGCCCAAAAAACTTCATGATCACACGTTTATTAGTCCGGGCACCCATCATTTGGATGAGACGCCAATTTCTCATATTGGTCGCCTTCTAGGAAAAATGTGGAAGTGACGTGTATCATCCTGTAATAATGCATAGTGGAAGTCAAGGAGAATTTATCACATTGTCTTGAATAATAAGGGATTAACTGCCTCATTCCCAGGCTCCTGTGAGCGATTGCTATTTCTTGGAAGTCTGAGATTCAAGCCTAGTGATTTCTATAAATACCTCAACCCTGAGGTTGATGGAGGATCCAGTCTCATTACATATATACCACATATACAGAGCTTATCTCCTCCCTATTTGAGCTAGCTCTAAACCTCGCAACATGTCCTAAAAGCCTCTAATAACCTTTAATTATTAGGAGTTGTCACGCATTGTACTTTTAACAAGTACAAAAACAAAAACAAAAACCATAAACAAACTTATTGTTATATATTATAACCAACATAAATAGAAAACACTTAGAGGGATCTTTCTTTGAAATGGTCTTGAATTCTACGACAACATTAGAAAAATAAAATGATATGCATGCAAATATATAGGCAATTGAAACTAAAGCATGATATCCGAAGAAAAATAAAGAATAAAGTAAAGCAAACATCTAAGTCCCTTTCTATGGGTTGCAATGATAATGCTAAATAACTTGTAGGCGGAACTTAAGGCTCATGTCAGTTTTCCAGAGTCTAACGGTGGACGTGAATTGTGCTTGTGATAAATACAATGAGATGAACCATGCTTGTGTGTACAAGTGCAAGAGGGTTTTAGGTGTAAAATCTATCAAAGTGAATGATCCTTTATAACCTGGGAATTGGGATAGTTATAGATGTCGCCCATAGGCTAAATTATTGATGAATGACTAGTTCCAATGTTCAACTACTTGACTAGAACGTGGAATTAAGATGAACAAAGATGCCCCCATAATAGTGAGGGACAATTGCATTCATTGAAAGATGGTGTTGTGGTTACTTCTATCACATGTGTGTTAACACATTAATGCGCTAAAGATGAAACAAACAATTCGTGCCCAAGGCATGTTGGGCCAGGTCGGGCGAGCTCACATGCTCGACACATGATGTCACCCTTATGCACTCAGCTCCTTTAGTAATATTCTCTGACCAAGTGTGATGTGACTCAACCTCTTTAGGACCCAAATAAGTTACTTCAGTTCAAAATCACTCAAACATGAGGTCTAAAAGGTCGATATGATTAAGCTAAGACATATTACTCCCTCCATCCCATAACAAGTGACTCAGTTGACTATTTCACATATATTAAAAAGAAAAAAAGAAAAAAAAAAGAGAAAAGTGATATTTTTACTAAAATACCCTTATCATGTATTAAAAATGATGAAAGTAATATTAATTAGAGGGAAAAATTGAAAAATATGTATTGAAAATTGAAATAAATTATTTATTTTAGAACACTCTTTTATTCAAAATAGATCATTCATTGTGAGACGGAGGAAGTAGTTCATAGTCTCTCAATAAAGAGACCAAGAAGGACAATGTGATTAAGCTAAAGCCTATTGGTTCAATTTTCTATTAAAAAAACTTACTATTTTGTACTATTAAATGATTGCCTTAAAACACTCATATAGTATTTCCCATAAATAAATTATAAAATAGTAATATTTAAACCATTTATTTTGTAAATTAAAAAAAAAATATTGTTTTAATATCATTTGTTCAAAACACCACCTCTATTTTAATCTTTAACTAATACATTCTCATAATTACAAAAATCCATTTAAACTAAACACAGACAAAATAGCTGAAAGGCCAAAAAGGCCTCCAATGACTTGTGCTAATGCACAAAACCTTCAACTTTCAAAGGAAAAAAAAGAAGAAAAATTCTGAATGCTGGAATTGAATACTACAACTTTAATGCTTCCTTGAAACGAATGCTGAAGTTATTTTCAAGGCCTTTCTTACCAACCATAGGAACATTTCCTTTCTGCATCATAGCCACAAACTCGTTATAATCTATGCGCCCGTCCTGCATAAGATAAAGCGCGGTTGATATTATTCACACATGGTTACATTCAACCACTTCCATTTTCTCAAATTAATACGGTGTCTGTGTCGGTGTTAATGTCGAGAGAAGGTAGTTAAAGAGGACAAGAAAGCTAATAAGCTAAGACGACTTACATTATCTTCATCAATTTCCTTGATTATCTCGTCCAAGCCAACATCTTTTATGCCAAACTCATCGCAAGCTTGTTGAAGTTCTTCTTGAGTAATATAGCCACTTCCATCTTTATCAAAGTAAGAAAAGGCTGCAAATAGATGATCTTCTCTTTCAACTTTGTTAATGTGCAATGTTGCCGCAATGAACTCGCCGTAATCAATCGTTCCACTGTTATCTACATCAGCCTATAACATAGAATATAACATATAAATACAATTGGCTGAGGTTCCCTGCAATATCAAGAATCGCGACTGTGGTTTTATAACATGTTCTTCAAAAGATACTTACCGCTTGCATTAAATCATAAATTTCAGACTCCTTAAGATTTGCACCAACTTTTTTCAAACCGGCTTTAAGTTCTTCGAAAGTAATCTGACCACTGTTATCTGTGTCTATCATCTTGAACATTTCTTTTAAGCCGGCTAATTCTTCTTCTGATAAGCTCTCTGCAATGACCTGAAAAATGCAAAGGATGGTAAAACGAAAAGGTTCAATTTATAACATCTCATTTTCACTCTGCAACCCGCCATCCATAATGAAAGAATTTCAATTTAAACACATTTAGAGTAATTATCGTTGTACTCAAAACAACTTTGAAGTTTCTGCTTCGACAAACTTACTATAAGAGCCATTTTCTTGAGCTTGTTCATAGCAGAAAATTGCTTCAAGCGACTTAATACGGCGGAATCGAGTGGCTTGTCAGGAGCTACACCGTCAACTTGAACCCAAGGATGACCTGCAAGAAATTGAACATATATAACTTATAAGCATGAAAAAACAAATTCCGTTCAATTAAGATGAGTCCTTATACGGAAATTGAGGGCTTAATCATCACCACCATCGACAAAATACTAACATTTGTCATTTAAGAAAAGACCGAAAATCAATTAGATAAACCATATTACATAATACTTGATGTGCAGTCATCCGTCTTCTAGGGTCGCGAACAAGCATTTTCCTTACTAAATCTTTTGCACTGTCAGAAATTGCAGGCCATGGATCTGAAGCGAAGTCAAGATCACCATGCAAAACCTGTTCGAATATGCCTTGTTCGCTTTCTACAAAACCATTATAAGCACACGACGAGGGAGGGAATATCAATAATCAGAAAAGTATAAGAAAATGACAATGGGTTCAAAAAAACGCAAAAGATCTCACCAGCCCAAAATGGAGGTACTCCACTCAAAAGAATGTAAAGGATAACACCGGCACTCCAAACATCTGCTTCAGGACCGTATCGCTTTTTCAAAACTTCTGGGGCAACATAATATGGGCTACCAACCACATCAATAAATGTATCACCTGGAAGCAAAATACCATCAGCTTTTCTCCGCGGAACCAATTAACTTTTTCTAATTGTATGAAGTTTCGGTTAAAAATGCATAAGGTTAAAACACCGTGAAACATGTTTAACCCTTTATTCAATCAGAAAGTACCTGGCTTAAAGAACACAGATAATCCAAAGTCGATAGTTTTGAGTAGCGAATCCTCTTGCTGATTGACAAATAGAAAATTCTCAGGTTTAAGGTCTCTATGCATGACACCAAGAGAATGACAAGCTTCAACAACACCAACAATAGTCCTGATAAGTTCAGCCGCTTTTCTTTCGGTATAATGTCCACGCTGAATAATCCGATCAAAAAGCTCGCCACCTGCACACAATTCCATCACAACATGAACAGCCACCGCATCCTCATAAGCACCTTTGATGGATATAACATTAGCATGTCCAGCCAAATGGTGCATTATCTGAATTTCTCTTCTCACATCCTCGACATCTTCATCGGTTACAAGCTTCCTCTTCGCAATAGATTTACAAGCATACTGACGTCCGGTTTCTTTCTCAATACACAAGAACGTTATCCCAAACTGACCCTGTCCGAGTTTTTTCCCTAGACTAAAGAATTCCTTAAAATTACCAGTTTCTCTCTGCAACACGGAATCAACCCGAAGTCCTGCACTAGAACTTCTCTTCACAGAAGGTTTCCTTTGCTTCTTCTTTTCCTTTTCAGGTTCCTTTTCCGGTTCCTTTTCGGATTTCGCATCTGGCTTCGGTATAACTATCTGCTCGGGAGGTTTATTTTGAACAGGCAACGGAGATTCGGGTTCATTATCAGTTGCTACATCATTCACCGAACCTCGATTAGACACTGATCCTTCCGGTTCAGGTAAGTGTGTCCGCCAAATCGCAGCCGAAAACGATTGAATAATACCATTCTTCGAAATGCTAGGACCAACACAAGAATTCCCCATTTAAACTTCACACTAATTGAGCAACCAATTTCATCACACGGATCTATCTATGCCTACAATATCTGCTAAAACAAAAACACAAGATCTGAATATAAAACTTCAAATCCTATTCACATACATCTAAGTCAAACCCTTATCAGTTAATAATTATTAAAGATTAATAGCTAATGATTGATATTATCAAAGGTGAATGCTAAATTTACATAAAATCATTAAAAAAAAACAATGAAAACACAGTTAATAAATGCATCTAAAGAGCATAAATCAGGAAGTAAGAAGAGCAAAAGAAGCGCGAGAAAGGAAAAAGATTGAAGGAAAAGGAGTTGAAAGAAGTTGAAGAAACAAACCTTTAGAGTTTACCAAGTCAGTTGAGGTAGATGAATGAATGAGTGAATAGATAAAAAAATGTTTGGTTTGATTATTATTAAGACACGGCACGAGACTATGCTTCTTCTGTGTCTGCTTCGTTTTCGTTTATTTCAAAGTTAGCTACTTTTTTATTTTTTTTTAATAATTTCCTTCAATAAATTGCAATAAAGGATTTTCTATTTTTAACATGCCCTTTTGCTTATCCGCGTTTTTCAATTATATATTTTATTGTATATATTTTTAAAATATTTATTTTTATTTTAATATTTTGTTTCTATTTTTTAATATATACGTATTCATTTCTAGTTAGGTAGTTTGTTACAAATATTATTGTTAATTTAAGTGTTTAAAAAATATACTAAATATTTGTCTTATCTATATTTATCAATGAGTGATACATTATTTTGTTTATAAAAGAATAAATAAAAAATTGATTTAAATAGTTTTTATTAAAATTTTATTTTAGGTCTTTTGATTATAACTTATTTTGGATAACAAAATTTAAAAATATCACTTGAAGTTAATATGAAGAACTTTTTTTAAAAATGATATATTTTTCTTATACAGTTTTTTAAAAAATTATATTTTTTATATAAAAGTTGTTATTTATAAATATCAAAATTTTGTTTACATTAATGCATAGATATAAATAAATAATGTGGTTATTGACTATTGAATTACATTTATTTAACTCAATTTTTTTTTTTAAACTACCCCGCCCTTTTTTTTAAAGTTATATGATTTTAAATAAGTTTTAATATTTAATAATATATATTTATCTTACTTGATGTTAAAATTAGTTTTTTAATCTATATCTATATATAAATGGAATATACAATTTTGGTATGACCTATTTTATCTATAACTATATATAAAGGGAATACACAATTTTGTCATGATCTATTTTATATTCCATAATTATCCTTCCCTTACTTCATATTTTACAATTCAAAGCATCAATTTAAGTAACTTCCACGTACAATAATCACCTAGAGGTTATTGTGGAAGAGAGAGACATGGAATAAGTTTCTGGAAGTTATATGGAATTGTCAATTCTTCTCTCATCGGTTTTTTTTTCTATTTTTCTTTATGTCTTTCATATTATGGTTTCAACCTTTTTTATTTTTGTCCTCTATATGATTTCAACATTTATCATCACTTTCATTCTTCTAATGTCATGGTATTTTAATTAATTGTTTTGATGTTGAAATCTGTACGTGATTACTTAATTTAGTTTTGAATATTACTTATCCTTTTTGTTACTTTTAATTTATTTACTTATTCTTTTTATTATGTGTAATTTTGGTGGCAGTGAACACTACTCGAGAGAGAAAATTGTTTTTGTAGAGAAACTGCCTCAATAATCCTTTTTAAATTTGCTTTTGTGTCTTTTTAATAATCCTTTTGGAAGTCATGATTTCATTCTCTCAACTACTCATCATCCTCCCAACGGCTCTCAATGCTTTGAAATCATAATTTATTCTATATTCATCCCACAAAAGAAAAATTTAAACTTTCAGAGCTTTCATATGAAGGTTCCTACTTATCCATTTTTAATTCTAATTTTTTTTCACCATTCTCTTCCGTAATATATTCATTAAACTTATTAATGAAGAAATCTGTGAGGTGATAGAGAGTCGGTTGCAAAGGTATGATATGCGATCGAAGGGCGAGTCTTTGACAAGAAACATAAAGGTTTTTGTAGGCCTGTCCCATGGTGGAGACGAACACCGACACAAAAGCATGATGCATATACTACTGATTCAGAAAGTGTCATTCATGGTGACACTGCTATTTTCTTTTACTGTAGTCTCTTTTATTCCATTTGTATTTTGATTATATTTCTTCTTTTAATAATTAGAATATTTTTATCTATAACTATATATAAAGGGAATACACAATTTTGGCATGACGTATTTTATATTCCATAATTACCCTTCACTTACTTCATAATTTACAATTCAAAGCATCAGTTTAAGTAACTTCCACGTACAATAATCACCTAGAGGTTATTGTGGAAGAGAGAGACATGAAATAAGTGTTTGGAAGTTATATGGAATTGTCAATTCTTCTCTCATCGATTTGTTTTCATTTTTTATTTTTGTATTTCATATTATGGTTTCAACCTTTTTTATTTTTGTCTTTCATACGGTTTCAACATTTATCATCACTTTCATTCTTCTAGTGTCATGGTATTTCAATTAATTGTTTTGATGTTGAAATGTGTACGTGTTTGCTCAATTTAGTTTTGAATGTCTTATCCTTTTTGTTACTTTTAATTTATTTACTTATTCTTTTTATTATGTGCAATTTTGGTGGCAGTGAACACTACTCGAGAGAGAAAGTTGTCTTTGTAGAGAAACTGCCTCAATAATCCTTTTTAAATCTATAACTATATATAAATGGAATACACAATTTTGGCATGACCTATTTTATATTCTATAATTACCCTTCACTTACTTAATATTTTACAATTTAAAGCATCAATTTAAGTAACTTCCACATACAATAATCACCTAGAGGTTATTGTGGAAGAGAGAGACATGGAATATGTTTCTGGAAGTTATATGGAAATCTTAATTCTTCTCTCATCGATTTTTTTTCATTTTTTATTTTTGTCTTTCATATTATGGTTTCAACCTTTTTTATTTTTGTCTTCCATATGGTTTCAATATTTATCATCACTTTCATTCTTCTAATGTCATGGTATTTTAATTAATTGTTTTGATGTTGAAATCTATACGTGTTTGCTCAATTTAGTTTTGAATATGTCTTATTCTTTTTGTTACTTTTAATTTATTTACTTATTCTTCTTATTATGTGCAATTTGGGTGGAAGTGAATACTACTCGAGAGAGAAAGTTGTATTTGTAGAGAAACTGCCTCAATAACTCTTTTTAAATTTGCTTTTGTGACTTTTCAATAATCCTTTTGGAAGTCATGATTTCATTCTCTAAACTACTCATCATCCTCTCGGCGGCTCTCAATGCTTTGAAATCATAATTTATTCTATCTTCATCGCACAAAAGAAAAATTTAAACTTTAAGAGCTTTCATACGAAGGTTCCTCCTTATCCATATTCAATTCTAACTTTTTTTTCACTATTCTCTTTCGTAATATATTCATTAAACTTATTAATGGGGAAATCGATGAGGTGATAGAGAGTCGGTTGCAAAAGTATGATATGCGATCGAAGGGTGGGTCTTTGACAAGAAGCATACAGGTTTTTGTAGGCCTGCCTCATGGTGGAGATGAACACCAACACAAAAGCATGATGCATATACTA
Source organism: Lathyrus oleraceus (assembly GCF_024323335.1). NCBI lineage: Eukaryota > Viridiplantae > Streptophyta > Magnoliopsida > Fabales > Fabaceae > Lathyrus > Lathyrus oleraceus. The sequence continues at coordinate 54,436,290 of NC_066584.1, forward strand.
CTGATTCATAAAGTGTCATTCATGGTGACAGTGATATTTTCATTTACATATTCTGTAGTCTCTTTTATTCCATTTGTATTTTGATTATATTTATTCTTTTAATAATAAGAATATTTTTAACTTCTATTTTGATAATGATTTTTCTATCCCGGAGCTTGCATATGGGATATTATTTCTTTACATTTTTACAAATTGTGTTATTCAAAATCAAATTTGCCTTTGGTGTATAGATATTGAAAATAACAAAGATTCTCTCATTCCAAAAATCATAAAGGTTCAATATAGACCCAAAGATGAATTTGGAGTATTTCTCACTTCCCATTTTCTAAAAAGCATATAACTTGAATTGAAATATGTCCAATTTTGCCTCTTTATTCAACTTAATTACTATATTTTCTCTTGCAATTTCAAATATTGCATTTTTTTTCAAATCTATGTTAACTTTTTTATTCTTGACAGGAAAGGTTAACATTTAGTTTTGAACATAATGCCATAAATATGAATATTTCTTTTACCTGCTATTGAATCAAACTCTTTTATTTGTTTAGTGTTTCTTTTCTGATGGTAAATACTAAATATAGAATTTTTAATGAGTTTGGTGAAAGTATATATGTAGTTATAGTTTAAGCATTTTGGTGTAGTTTTATATTTGATGGTGATATAAGTGTATTTTAAGAACCAGGGCCGGCCAAATCATTTCGGAGGCTCCGTTCTAATTTCAAAAATGGCCCAAATTTTTAAAAAAGTACAATTATAATAATTTTAAAAAATATATCAAAGATACAATTATATATTAATAAAAAAATAATTTAATTATAACTATTTTGAGTTTTGATTCATCTTAATTTTTGTATGTATTGAATTTTTATCATAACATTATTAAAAAAAATTAAAATTTTCAAAATTTGGGACCCCTTAAAATTTGGGCCCCTGTGCTGCAGCACTTGCTGCACTTGCACAGAGCCGGCAATACAAATTACAAGTTACAACAGTCATCACCATCATCCGATATAAAGGGAATACACAATTTTGGCATGACCTATTTTATATTCCGTAGGTACCCTTCACTTACTTCATATTTTATAATTCAAAGCATCAATTTAAATAACTTCCACGCACAATAATCACCTAGAGGTTATTGTGGAAGAGAAAGACATGGAATAAGTTTCTAGAAGTTATATGGTACTGTCAATTTTTCTCTCATCGTTTTTTTTTTCATTTTTTATTGTTGTCTTTCATATTATGGTTTCAACCTTTTTTATTTTTGTCTTCCATATGGTTTCAACCTTTATCATCACTTTCATTCTTCTAATGTCATGGTATTTTAATTAATTGTTTTGATGTCGAAATATGTACGTGTTTGCCCAATTTAGTTTTGAATATGTCTTATCCATTTTGTAACTTTTAATTTATTTACTTATTGTTTTTATTATGTGCAATTTTGGTGGCAGTGAACACTACTCGGGAGAGAAAGTTGTCTTTGTAGAGAAACTACCTCAATAATCCTTTTTAAATCTATAACTATATATAAATGGAATACACAATTTTGGCATGACCTATTTTATATTACATAATTACCATTCACTTACTTAATATTCCACAATTCAAAACATCAATTTAAGTAACTTCCACGTACAATAATCACCTAGAGGTTATTGTGGAAGAGAGAGACATGAAATAAGTTTCTGGAAGTTATATGAAACTGTCAATTCTTCTCTCATCGATTTGTTTTCATTATTTATTTTTGTCTTTCATATTATGGTTTCAACCTTTTTTATTTTTGTCTTCCATATGGTTTCTACATTTATCATCACTTTCATTCTCCTAATCTCATGGTATTTTAATTAATTATTTTGATGTTGAAATGTGTACGTGTTTGCTCAATTTAGTTTTAAATATGTCTTATCCTTTTTGTTACTTTTAATTTATTTACTTATTATTTTTATTATGTGCAATTTTGGTGGCAGTGAACACTACTCGAGAGAGAAAGTTGTCTCTGTAGAGAAACTGCCTCAATAATCATTTTTAAATCTATAACTATATATAAATGGAATACACAATTTTGGCATAACCTATTTTATATTCCCTAATTACCCTTCACTTACTTAATATTTTACAATTCAAAGCATCAATTTAAGTAACTTCCACGTACAATAATCACCTAGAGGTTATTGTGGAAGAGAGAGATATGGAATAAGTTTCTGGAAGTTATATGAAACTGTCAATTCTTCTCTCATCGATTTGTTTTCATTATTTATTTTTGTATTTCATATTATGGTTTCAAATTTTTTTATTTTTGTCTTCCATATGATTTCAACATTTATCATCACTTTAATTCTTCTAATGTCATGGTATTTTATTTAATTATTTTGATGTTGAAATGTGTACGTGTTTGCTCAATTTAGTTTTGAATATGTCTTATCCTTTTTGTTACTTTTAATTTATTTACTGTCTTTGTAGAGAAACTGCCTCAATAATCCTTTTTAAATTTGCTTGTGTCTTTTCAATAATCATTTTGGAAGTCATGATTTCATTCTCTCAACTACTCATCATCCTCTCGGCGGCACTCAATGCTTTGAAATCATAATTTATTTTATCTTCATTCCACAAAAGAAAAATTTAAACTTTAAGAGCTTTCATATGAAGGTTCCTCCTTATCCATATTCAATTCTAACTTCTTTTTTTCACCATGCTCTTCCATAATATATTCATAAAACTTATTAATGGGGAAATCTGTGAGGTGATAGAGAGTCGGTTGCAAAGGTATGATATGCGATCGAAGGGCGAGTCTTTGACAAGAAGCATATAGGTTTTTGTAGGCCTACCATATGGTGGAGATGAACACCAACACAAAAGCATGGTACATATACTACTGATTCAGAAAGTGTCATTCATGGTGACAGTGAGATTTTGTTTTACATATTCTGTAGTCTCTTTTATTCCATTTGTATTTTGATTATATTTTTTCTTTTAATAGTAAGAATATTTTTAACCTCTATTTTGATAATTATTAACAAATGAAAATCACCAATTGTGTTACCTGATCTTCATTCTAGTTCCAGACTTTAATCGGGTAAATTTGGAAACGTTCTTCCAACATAACGAGTACTTAACCTGTTTCTTAGGTCACTAATTTTTTTACTCGAGTTGGCAGGGTAATCACACAATCAACGTACAAAAGTATTTTACCATAATTTTGTAAAATTTCTAATAAAAACAACCAAAGTCATCTAAACATGCACTTTTGGAGGTCTTTCAAGATTGTAATTGGACTTATATCAGGATAGGATAAGTTGGGATAATAGACTTAAACCTTTGGTGTTAAGTACTTAGTTTTCCTTATTTTATCATATTTATTTTCATATCAACTCTTGCTTGATTACTTTGGTACTAGAGATTAACATTTTATGGTCCTAAATATTGCATTCTTCATTTTTTTTGAAGAAGTTGCTTTGACTTATTGATTTTTCTCTTATTTTTTTGAATTTTTTACCAAAATCTCTAGTACACCAACCCCATACTTAAACTTTGCTCACTTCCAATAGCAACCCCAAACTTATTCTTTTGCATATGACCAAGAAACTAAATTTTCTATCTCACTCCAGAGAGGTGGTGGAAAGATTTAATCTTTCAAGTCAATTGGCTAATAGATGTGGCTATGTCACTGAAAGAAAGGTATTAGGCTCAAAATGGTTAGCAAAGGATATAAATATGATATACAAGTTAGTTTGAAAATGCTCAGAGTTTACCATAAACAATTGCCTCAGTGTGTATTTATCAAACTAACAGATTGAATCATAAATATTGTAAATTCTAGAAAATAGCAATTGTACGAATACTCTCATAAGAAGGGAAAGTAAACAATGGAATATCTGCCTCAAACTTTACTAGTTGAGGTATTTGGAGATTGAGTACAAGGTAGTTGGTTATTCCTTTCTTCCTCAAGTCTCAATCCGCAAAGAACTTTCCTGATGATCACCTTTGTTTTTAATGATGCTTATGGTTCGTATGTTCACTGCTAAAATTGCAACTTTGTAAATCTGAAAGAAACAACAACAACAAACATGTTTATTAAAGACAAACATAAATTTATTGGTACAGAGAGGAACCGAGTATTGTAGCTAATACTCTAGATTGAATTAAGAGATTGACTTGTTGGACGTAAAAGAGAATCGCATAAATTAATACAAATTCAGAAAACTTAATATTAACATGTCATTATAGAAGAAAAAGTCTTGCACGTCTTGCATGGTGTTGTTTAAGTCTTGGTTCGGTTTGGTCCATTTTGCCCTCATTTGATTGATGTCGATGCTCGAGAGGAGCGGCTTCGCTTTAGACCCATTACCTGAAACAACAACAACAACACTAGAAAGTGCAAAGAGATTAGAAAAAAATTGGATTAGAGATAGTTTTTAGTCTTTCATTCCTTTTAATCCCTTTCCCAAGTCTTTGTCCTACTGCTCTTAAATCTGACATGCTACAAAATAAAAACAATTAATTAAAATAAAATGAAATTAAAATTTTGCAAATGAAATAAAAACTTATCTTATGGGTTGCATTCCATTAAGCGCTTCTTTAAGGTCCTAAGCTTGATCTTTTGGTTTTTGTGTTAGGGTGGCATATATGACACAAAAACCACATTATCCCTCTTCTTCCTTTTATTAGGTAGGAATTCCATTATTTTCAGGAATTAAAGTTCTTTTCTTTCATATTCTCTTTATCTTGACAATATCGAACAAGGCATAAATAACATCAAGTACTTCATTTATTTCTCCTCTTTTATTAGCCCTGTTGCTAGGTGTAGGACTATTCTTTTGTTGAAGATCTTGTAGTTGGACATCTATGTTTAAACGATTATTGCATTTGGAGTTTCATCCAAAACTATATAATCTTCATATTGCATTCTTGTTTTTTTCCCACATATATTTTTCACCTCTGCTTCTTATATTCTTGCTTCTATTTCTTTATAATATGGTGTACACTTTTTTTCTTCTTTCTCTTTTTCAATTCCTCCTTCATTGACGACCTTGCATTCCTATTTGAATTCTCTTTCAATTTTCTTATCTTTTGGACTATCTAAATTTTTTGCATCGAACTCCCCACTAGAGCTCAACTTTGATGATAATTGGCTAGATAATAGACCAAGTTGCATAACTAAGTTTTATAAGGATGCTTTGATGTCCCTTTGTGAGGTTTCTTTATGTCTGTTGATTTTCCAGAAATTGATTTGAGTGACTTTTATAAACTGAGTCAAGGTTTCTTCAACTCCTCCTTCATCGAATACCTCATATTCTTGTTTGACTTCTCTTTCAAATTCCACATCTCTAGGACTATCTAATATATTTTCATAGAAATCCTCACTAGATATTTGACCAAGTTGCATCTCTAAATTCTATAAGGATGTTTATATGTTACGTCACACGGTTTCTTTATGCTTGTTGATTTTCTCGAAATTGAGTTAAGTCGTCTTTATAAACCGAGTTAAGGTTTCTTCAAGATGAGATGATGAATCCTCCTCCCACGAATGATCAGTGTAAGGATCTGACTCTGAATAATTTCTTGTATTTTGTTGAATTAGAGTTTTTGTTGCAAGTTCCTTTGAGTAAGCTTCAAACTTTTCCAAGGTAGTATAAATGTCATGTTGCATGACTGTCTTTACCTCGCATACAAAACAAAAAGAAGAATACCTCAATAGCACTATACTAGGTAAAAAATTAAACAAAAATAAAACTAAATAGAAAAGAAAAATTAAGAAGAAACAAAAATAAAATATTTACAAATGAAAATATTTACAATTGAAAAAAAAACCTAAACGTTGCACAAGCGTCGCCTTGTTGAAATTATCAACAGTCCTCGGCAACGACGCCAAAAACTTGATGACTTTTTGGCAAGTATACTGATAATGTCGAAGTAATAAAAAGATCAAATCTACAGGGACTGTCTTCAAGCAAGAGAAAATGTGTGCAATATATAGAAAACTAGTAAAAGGGGGGGTTCGAGTTTCAGTGCGAAAAGTACATAAACGAGTAAACAATATCACGAAAATGACTGAGTTGTATTTTAGAATCCCCTATTCCTCTATTGTTGATGTTTGATGCCTTGTATGAATGGTCTTATCACTATAACATTGTGACGAATTAACAAAATCGTTATAATCGATCCCTCACAAAATAACTCACTAATCACTACTCTGAGCTTTCTATCCCTGGTTTATCAACGTAAGCAGGATTAACCGATGTATAAAACATCAATTCTCTATGCCACTAGTTAGGGTCTCCTATTCCTATTTAACCAGCGTAAGTACAACAATTTCCCTATGACCAACACATAGGCTAATGGTCAGTATTCAGTATGTGCTCAAAATCAGATTAAAAGAGTATCTCACATAAAAACATTAAGAACAATGAGCAATTGAATGACATTATAGATCAAAAAATTCATACAATAGTCAAATCAATATAGAATCAAACAATATAGGAATAGTTTCATCGTAACGCAATCTAACCTATAGAGCTTAGCTACTCATAATGCAATTAACAATACCATAATTTATAGATGAAAATAACATATGAAATCCCTTGAAGTAATGGACTCAAATAGTTTCAAATGCTCTAAAAATAATCACTTGTGCTCTTAAACTCGTGCCTTGATCTCCCAATTTTGTAACCCTTGATAAAGTGCAAAAATCCCCCTTTTAAAGCAGTGAAATTGCGTTAGAAAAACCCAGAAAACAACCCATCGCGCACGTGATACTTTTCCATCGCGCACACGATATGAATCACGCTTCATTGCACGCATGATACTTTCTATTGTGCACATGAGTATTCCAGAATGTAGATATTTCATTTAGCTTCATTTTGCAAAAAAAACGCGTCAGGACGAGTTAGGGAACTCCATATATGATCAATTTACTAGATAGATGTCAAGATGTAAATTATGCTGAAAATTGCTCGTTGCTTCACAATTTCTTCCCGACTTCTTGGCTTTGCTCTATTTCTTTGAATTCTTCATTTTCTTCACACTTCTTCATATTTAACTTGATATTTCATCGAATTCATCGCAAATACTCATAAAAATCATGTAATGACAAATTGTCATCAGACCTCCCAATAGATTTGAAAGCCATAGACTTTGATTTCTTGATTTGTTCTTCATCTCTATTGAGTTCTAACTCATGACTTTGGAGATTACTTATCATACTTTCAAGATTGGTAGTTTTCAGGTTTTTAGCTTCCTGAATAGTTGTCACCTTAGGTCGTATCTGACAGGAAGACTCATAAGAATCTTCTTGACACGATTAGAGGTAGTGTAACTTTTGTTCAAAATTTGAAGCCCATACACAAGAACTTGGAACCTTAAAAACATATTTTCTATGTTCTAATCTTCTTTCATTCTGAACAACTGAAATTGTTGAACCATAAGATTAACTTTAGCTTCTTAAACTCGTTTACTGCCTTCATAGGTAACACATAAAGATTTAAAAATAGTTTTGGTAGTAGATTTGTTAATAATCTTTATATACTCAGAATGAGGAAAGGCATCAACAAGAATGCCTTTCACTCTATGATTTTTTATATAGATATTTTTTTGATCAGCTGAAAGAGTTTTCGTGTCAATCGTCATTCCAACACCATTGACTTGAATGTCAATGCCATCTTTCAAGATATCCCATAGTTTATCATCAAAACCTATAATGTGAATGTTCATCTTGCTTTTCCACCATTTAAGATCACTAGAGTCTCCACTATATGTTGGAGGTCTAGCAATATAATTGTTCTTATCAGATGTACTTTGATCATGGTTATTATCACCATAAGGAGTACCTTCACCTGGACTACCAGGACTAGTTATTTCATGATCAGCGGGCATGATAGAGGATGTATTTTTCTCAAGATATTTTATGCACCACTGTTAAGTGTTATAGTATATGTCATGCTTTGATTCCAACCGAAGGTGCGAAAATACACAAGAAGGGGGAGTTCGATTATGTATGTGAATCCTTTTTTACTTCTGATAAACCAACTTCAGAATTTGAACACGTTCAGAATCTGATCTCAGAGTTGTCAGCAGCGGAATGAATAATAATCAAAAGCAAAAAATAAAGCAACATACATAGTTATCTTGATTCCTCTCCAAAACTAAGAGTAGTACAATCCCCTTGTCCAATAAGAGGTTTTCATTATAATCAAATCGATTACATTTTGCTCAAGCAAACTAGCAAGAGACTTCAACCACTCAATCACACTATAAAGAGACTTCTGCTCAAGCATACACTCAAAAGGCTTCCTATCAAGCACACACGCAAGAGGCTTCCGATCAAGCACACATACAAGAGACTTCTTTTGCTCGAGCACACAGGCAGAAGACTTTTACTACTCAATCAAACTAGCAAGATACTTCCACTACTAAAGCAAACCAGCAAGAGACTTCTTATACTTTAAACAAGTAATTTAGGAGAATAGATAACAACTATACTTGATGTAAAATCGAGAGTTTAGAAGTGATACAACACACACAAAGATTCGTCGGAAGGTGACTTTCACAAGTGATATTTGTTGAGAAGTATTTCTAATAAAGACGTTGGAAGATGAGTCTGATTAAGATCTTCATCCTTTGTGTAAAGACTTTATCCATCCTGTATTTCTCATACTAGGTATCTACCAACATGTTGAGGCAGACTTAAGAGGCCATATTAACATTCCCTAGATTTAACAAGATCGGTCTGCTTTGGAGACAAAGTACAAATCAAAAGCTGAGTACCTTTAGATGAGGTCTTTAGAGTTTGAGCTGTAACCAGAAGCTAAGATACCATATTCAGATTTTGATCCTTCATAGTTTGATTTCTTTAGCGTCTCTTCATATCCTTTGATCAGGGTCAGATCTTATTTGAATTTTAAGCTTATGATCCTGCATACTTGAGCATATGTTAGTATACCCAATTGTTCTTTAAATACTTTGTTATCATCAAAACTCGAGGGATATGAACAATTTTGTTCCAACAGTTACTAATCATTAACATACTTGTTTTAATTGATTATGAGGGTTACAAATAAAAACAAACAATTATAACATTAGGTATAGTCAATGATTGAGTTGTAAAATAACTCCTAATTGCTTAGGCATCTCCTTGATCAATTAGCTAGGCCTTAAAAACATTTTCAAGTGGTTTTGACAAAATGTGTGTGTGTGTGTGTGTGTGTGTGTGTGTATGTATGTGTGTATATGTGTGTGTGTGTGTGTGTGTGTGTGTGTGTGTGTGTGTGTGTGTGTGTGTGTGTGTGTGTGTGTGTGTGTGTGTGTGTGTGTGTGTGTGATAGAGAGAGAGAAAGAGAAAGAGAGTATGTGTATGTGTTATTTGTCCTTAGTATTTCCAAAAATACTCTTGTGCCTTTACAAGACACTAGTCACTTAAACAAACACGACCAAACGAGCTTTCACATTTCCCCTCGTTCATAACTCTGAAGCTTAAGTCTTAGCATCATTAACTTTAACTTTAGCATCACATATAATTTTGAATCTTCTAACTTGTTGTGGATTGAGATATCAGTTGGACAAATGGCTTCAAGCACAAGAAGGGGGTGAATTGTGATATTTAAAATTCGTGATTAATTTTATACGTTTCTCGATTAAGATCGTGTTAATAGTTTGGTAAGATTAAATTGCAGCAAAAATAAAAATAAAATTAAATAACATAAAAATAAAGAGAGTTAGGGTTAGAGAGATTACACCATATAGTTATCTAGATTTGGCCGAATGTTGACCTAGTTCTGTCCCCAAGAGGCCTTCTCGAGATTTTGACTATAACTTTGTGAAATTTTATAGGTTATGCCCACAAACTTTTATACAAGCTGATCTTGATATTTTTACAGGTTTATCCCTAACCACAACTATCTTTTACCATAATCTAAGCTAGAACCTTCTTGGATATTTTTCAGGCTGATCTCAATAACCAACATACCACTTTTTTTGGCGAAGCTCAATAAACCAGGAACAAATATTTTATGATTGATTTATCTCAAGAACCAAACTCAATCTTCTCGAGATAATCGCACTCTCAAGAATTAACTAAAATAGCACGACCATTTACATATTCTTCCTCACAAGCAAGGTTTAACTCAAAAGCACTGTAACAACTTTAAGTGAAATAAAAATGTTTCTAGAAAGAGGAAGAGACAAAATAGAGAGATAAATTCCAAAGAAACTGTAAAGCTTTGTAAAATGGTGTGAAAAGAAGTGGATTTGAGTCTCCTTTATATGGGATTTGTAAACACTGAAAAAAGGAAATGATATATGGTTTGATTTAATGAGCCAGTCGATTGGCAAAAAGCTCTAATCGATTGGCCAACTTATTCTTAATCGATTAGCAAGCCCAAATTGGAAATATTATATAGAGAGTTGTTGAAAGTTATTAATGTGATGTCATATTTTCTTGGCTAATCGATTAGATTTTCTCCAGTTGATTGACTTATTACTCCAATTGATTGGTTTACTCAGAAAAGTTTTTCTAGTCGATTGGCATAACTTATCAATCTACTAGCTAGTTCAAAAATAGTTTAGAAAAGGTTTTGAAAAAATTTCAATCACATGTATTGGATCATAAAATAATTTTCAAGATAAAAACATTTGAACAAAATTTGTAGGTAAGTGTGTGAGTTACCTTAGTACCTCTATGTTACTTCCTTACTTTTACAATACTCGGGTCACTCAGACAGACAGACAAATATAACCCGACGAGCCTTCACACTTTATATGAGGCTTCAAGATTCTTTGTTAGATTGCTTATGATCATATAAACACTTTGATCTTGAGTCTCCTTTTTTTGATGAGGCATGCGATGTTTCTATGGTTATATCATCATCATCAAGGTTGAAAGTTATTGCCGCCGACTTTAATCATCATTTTCATCATCAAAACTTCAGATAAATCTTCTGAAGGATTTTCAAATTTATACTCGTAAGCACATAAATCCACATTATCTTACATGTGTTGATGAGGTGAAATACATTTTTGTAAACTCCATTAAATATGATGTTAAGAGCACGAGAATTTCCATGAGATTTTTCATATTCATCTTTGGTCCAATTTTCTTCTAATTGTACAGGTGTCCATCCTTTAATGAATGTTTTCCAAGTTATGGTGTCCATATATTTGAGAAAGGAAATTATGTGAGCTTTCCAATAATCATATTTTTGTGTCATTTAAGATAGGTGGCCGATTTATATATCCTCCTTCTTTAGTATTATCTATTTTGAACAAAATGACACTACTACAAAATACACCTAACTAATATGTTAATACCTCGTATACTAAGTCAACTAAAGCAAGGGTTATTATTTAGGTGCCTGCAATTTTTTTCTTTTATTAAAAGATATTTTACTATGGTCTTTATTAGTAATTGTAGTGATATGTTAAGGCATACAAACTCTAAATCCTGACACCAATATTTTTCTTTTTTTGGTTATAAAAAGGGTGTGTCACCATGGTCCAACATAGTAATCATTGTGAAACGTACATACATTTAATTACATTCATTTTTAACAACGTGGTGGGGGGTTTAACTTATATTTAAATGAAAGTTGCTCTTTTAGGAAATAACAACCATTTCCCCATAACAAAACATTAACACTCTCTCACGCCTTATCCTTACTCCATGAACAATTACATACCATTTCTTCACAAAAAATCCAACGTATCTTCTTCAAATCTTATGAATCAAAGGACTCATTTCTTTCACTTCCTCTTCATATTTCAGGTACATAGACGTTTCCTCCTTTTATGTTATAAGTTGTGGTGTTTTTGTTATGACATGTTAATGTTTTTCTTATGTTATGTTATATGTTGCTATTGATATTGTCCAAGAGATTCTATCCAAATAATCTCCAAAATCAAACAAAATTTTTCACATGCTAGTCTCCAAAACCAAACAAAGATATTGTCCAAGAGAATCACACTCTTGAACAAAAACAAATGAAACAAAACACTAGTACAACCAAAATCTCACAAGTATTTTTCACTCTCTTAACACTAAGATAACTTTGGTAAAGAATAAGAAAATAGAGAATAAGAGAGTAAAAAATGAGATAGTATAGTTTTAATTTTGAAAATTGTTGTAAAATGGAATGAGAAGAAGCCCTTTATTTATATAAAAATAAATGGTTCAAAAAGAAAATGATCCAAGGTCATTTTTAATGTTATAATCGATTAGACAATCCTAAAATGAATTTTTTTTAATTATGTCGTCATTAATTAATTAAATGATTCTCTAATAGATACGAGACATTACAAATGTGTTAATCAATTAACTATAATCTTACAATCGATTAATCAATGTAGAAAGTTACGTGTTTGAATTGACCAGTTCTCAACATTGAGCATGATGTGTTATCATACATTTTCTTTAAGAAACATGAATAAACATTAGAGATTGGTGTTTTAGGAGTTTAAAATTTGACAAAAAATTCTTCCTTTGTACATCAAATTCCTTTTTTTGTTGTTTCTAACAACATAAATCATCATAATCATTGTGTTTCTTCCTATTCAATTAGCTAACAGCTTTTGAACAACATTTTCATGTTCATCAAAGTCAGAGTTGCTTGGTACAAATGATTGAGGTTTTTATTTCAAAATATTATTTTCAATTTTAAAATTCACATTCTCCTTGCTTAGAGCAATTTCTTTTACGGGGAAATATGTGTAACGATTTGCATGGTTTTAAAATTTATAGCCTTGCTTTGAGCATGGTCAAATAGATCTTTCAGGGTAGATATTAATTTAGATCTACATAGGTTAGAAAATACTACATATTCTGCTTCCTATCAGTGGTTCTAGCCATCAATGCTACATTAGTTTGTTCATTATCCTTTTCTTATTCATAATCGATACATGTTGCTATGAGATCTTTCTTCTTACTTATTTTGGAGTTATCACTTCTGGCTTTCTCCTTTTAAATGTCAAGAAATTCATTCTTGAAGTACCATGTCTTGTTGCAACCATATTAGAACTTCTAATCTTGTTTCTTGGATCTAGAGTCTGATCCTTGTATGCTTGAGAACTCCCTATAGGGAACTTTATCCTTTTGTACATATGTTGGATACTCTTTGTAAGAAAGATAAATTCTTCATCATCTGATCTTTCAGTTTGTTTATCACTTGGGTCCTCATCATCTAACTACTCTTTCTCAGCTTGAAGTATCTTGGCTTTGGCAATTTTACCCTTTTACTTTAAGGAAACAAAATTGACCTTCTTGGGGGGATCATGTGTATCTAACTCAAGTTCATGACTCTTTGAAGAGCTTATGCATTTCTCTAATGCTAGTTTGTTCAAATCTTTTACCTCCATAATGGTTGCAAACTTAGGTTTCCATATGTTAGGAAGACTTTTTAGAACTTCTTCATATATTTTATGATAGTGTAACTCTTGTTCAATACTTTAAGTCTAAAGACTAGAGTTTGAAACCTCGATAACATGGTTTCAATATTTTCATCTCCCTTATTCTTGAACATCTCATACTATTAAATCAAAATCCCATATTTGACTTATTTGGTTTATTGATCTCATTCGTATGTGATGTTAAAGAGTATTAATTACATTGGAAGTAGATTAATTGAGAATTATAAAAAAATTCATTTAAAGATATAATATTCACCATAATGCTTCTAGCTTTATGATGAAGTTTATATTTCTTCTTCTATTTAGGTGATAAATTTTTCAAGTTTGTAGCAACACCTTATGTGTTAATACGTATGTGATGACCATTTTCAAGCATGTCCCACAAATATTCTTCTTGATACATGCATAAATATACAACTTTTTTCTCACAAAGTAGATTATTCACCATTTCCATTAAATACACATGGTTTGGTTAGAAATGAATGCATGCTATGATTTTGATTTCCAGTGGGGTTAAAGGTAGCTTTGAGAGACAAACATTTGTTTATCACAAGATATTTTACTCTTGCTTATTTAAATGTTAAAAAAGAAATCAGGCTCATATACCAACTAAATGTAAGAAGAAACAAAACAAGAAAGAAAGTTCTCAAATAAACAGGTAGTAACGAACAATAAAGAGAGTGTGGAGAGATTTTCACACACAAAATTTATCATGGTTTATCACATAACTAAAGATTCATCCCGCCCCCTTACACTAATAGGGTTTCACTATAATTAATCTAGATTACAAAGAACTACTAAGATAATCCAACCACAAATATCTTTGCCTCATACTAGAAGACTCATTGACCTACAACTGAATGGAGCTCTCTGCCGCACACTTGGGAACTTACATGTCTTAAACCTTAAAGAACTTTCCTACCTCACATTATAGTACTTGATAAATTACAATGATGTTTGCTTACAACAACTCACACAAAATGAAAAACTAAATAAAACTCGTTTATAAGTGATAAACTTCATAAGAAAGAACATTGAATAAAAAAAGTTGTGTATATGTTTTTGTTCTTTGCTAATATTACAATGATTTGCAAAACACTTGTGCATGATTATTTGATTTGCCAATTATTCATCCTTACCAGCCAATTGTCTATTGAGAAAATAGTTACTGAAATTGTATTATATATATATATATATATATATATATATATATATATATATATATATATATATATATATAATCTCACTCTTTCATTCCTTATACCAATACAAATATTATGATGTGATAGCTGAAATATCATTCCTTGTGATTACTCAAATAACCTTAAGACAAAGAAAAAATAGGAAAGAATAATAGCTTTGTGACCATTGAAAATAAAATACTCTTTTTTGATCAAGTGAAAGGAAAATACTTTAAGACAATGTCTGGTGATAAAAATAATATGAATTGTCATATGAATTTAAATAAAGTGAAAAAGAAAGAAAAAACTAACAATTAGGAAACAATAATTGTCATGTGAAATAATTAGTTTTTTTTATGAATTCTTGATTGAGTCTATCAACAATTTTTCATCTTTGACTTTACCATAAAACTATTTAAAATCTTAAAATTTTATAAACTATTTTAAAATCATAAAAATCTATAAAGTATTTTAAAATATTAAGTTTATATTGTAAATCATGTTTAAATTAATGAAATGTAAGAAAATGGAGTGGAAAGATCTTACGTTCCATTGTGTGAATTATTGTAAAAATAATAGAATGAAGTGAAATTCAATAATATCTACTACATTTTTTCTTCATTTGATTATATTATTTATCCTCAATCCAGATAAATATCACAAATCGATCCAAAAAATTAAAAACTGTAAAAAAAAAATATTATTGGATGTGTCTGTATGTCATTTTTTAAAAACCGTTCGGTTCGGATCATATTTCAGATTGACTTTTCAAAACCGATCCAAACCGAACTAAATCATATGTATATAGTTTTATTCTTAGTTTTAATATAATATGTTATTATAATTTGGTAATACTTATTCTTTTAATACTATTTAATCTATTTATTTTAATTATTTCATTTGTTTCAACCATAATCTATCATTCACATTTTGTAATATTAATTTTTTAATATATTATATGTTATATATCATATCAAATCTATTATTTATTATTATTTTTAGAATCTTAAAAAAAATATAATTTATATTCTCGATATCCAAAAACCGATCCAAACTAAACCGCATGAAATTGGATAAGATTGGATCATATTTTTCTAATCACTTATCCAAAATTGAACCAAACCGCGAGTAAATTTATATTTGGATCAGATGAGTTTTTAGCTCAAAACCGATCCAAATCGAACCGCGAACACCCCTACCTCTACCCATGATGAATCTGTTTTTTAGTTTATCCATTACTTGTAAAATTGATGTCATATCCCATTATTTTTCTTATATTTTATTTGCATGTAAATCCAACATTCTTTAAAAAACAAATTCTTAAATGTTGTTGTGCATAACTACACGTTATTAATGAATCTCAATAAGTTATTAATGAATCTCGGTAAGAGAACAATATATCGCATGAAAATCGTAATCAGAGTAAATGTTTATTTTATCAACAAAAAAAAATTGCGCGCTAGGAGGGCTAAAGCCCAAAATAGGAAAAAACAAACGATAAACCAATGCCGCTAATGTCACTTAGTAAAACATTGAGCATAAAATTATGACACTTAATAAACTCTAGATTTCCTCCTTCATGAAAATTCAAACTATACTGGCCAAAGTATAGACGCTCTTATTAGCTTCCCAATGAATTTTCACAACTTTGACCTTCAAGAAAGTTGCCATAATTATCTTGATTCTGCGAATTAAGTTCATATCCCTCAACTGAATTTTCTTTCCCTGGATTGCATTAGTAGCTACTCGATTATCAACTTGAATTTCTACCCGATTATAAACTTTGGTAAGAGCTAACCTTAAACCTTTGAATACACCAAAGCTCAGCAGTTATAACATTGCATTTACCAACCCTTTTGGAGAATCCACCCAACCAAATGCCATCATTGTTCCTAGCTAAACCTCCATAACCAGCTTCGTTATTCTTTGGAACTGATCCATCAGTATTGATGTATAACCATTACTTCTTATGTTTTTGCCAATCACTAGAAATTATGTTTGTGTCTCTGCTGATTACCTTTTTTTTTGCATAAACATGCTTTGATTGTAATATCTAACTGATTCCTTTATATCCTTGACCAGGTTGTGTGGAGCAACAAAATCTAGAATGTAATTCCTTTGATTTATCCAATACCAACGATGATGGCAAGTAGTGGCTCATAGCGAGTGCTAATTATCATTTCCTCATAGCTTCTTCTGCAAGTTAAGCTTTAGTCAGTTAGATAGGTTAACTTTAATAAATATATTTTTGTTAGTAGTTTCCAGCATTTGTAACCATATAGGTTTCACATGACGACAATCCCTCATAACATGAACGATGGTCTCTTCTTCGCTAGTACAGTCCTCACAGTATGACTCCCTTAGATTGGGAAGGTTGAGATATTTATTAGTTTTTATTCCCTTACGAAGAAACGCCCATATAAAGCTACGAATTCTCTCAACCATACTCATTTTCCAAATATGTTACTAAGCCTCCATATCATTTGCATTATTTGCACCTGCAAGAAGATCAAAAGCACTGGATATTATAAAATATCATGAGTTAGTTCCTGCCCAAGTACAAATATTAGGATCATTTCTCTCCAAATTAAGAAGGTCAATGACTTGAATTCACTTCAGTAACTCTTGAGGAAGAATGTTTCTCAAGAGACTTCAGTTCTAGTTTCCACTTCTAGTCATGACAGCTGACATAGAGTCACTACTCATATTATCAATTGAGCTAGATAAGTAATCAGTGAGTCTAACTCCTGGCTCAATCCAACACTCTGACCAAACATTAATTGTTCGACCATTTACCATTTCCCACTTAAACATTTTATCAAGCATAGGCCATAAGCTCACGATTTGTTTCCACTATATTAAGTGATAAACGTGGGCATAAACTTCATTATCATTAGTACTTTTCCTGTCACATTTTCCACACATAACTTTACACCATAAAGACTCTTCTCCAGTCTTGATCTTCCAACTTAATTTAGTAACACAAACCTTATTCATATCTTTGAGATTTCTCAAACCCATTTCTCCAATCATTTTTGGTTTAGTAATCTTCTTCCAACTAATGGTATGCATTCTTATCTCATTTTCATTATGGCCCCAGATGAAGTTCCTTTGAATATTTTGAATTTCCTTTCAGAAAGTGGTGGGCACTCTATTACTCGTCATGGTATAAGTGGGAATAGCATCTAAAACTGTTTTTGCAATAGTGACTCTACTTACAAAGGACAATTGCTTGCCTTTCCAACTAGTTGGTTTAGTCCCCGTCTTTTCTATTAGGTATTGATAATGCTTAGCTTTAGGATGTTGACCTATCAAGGGCCCTCCTAAGTACATACCAATATCCCTTGTTTCTTTTAGACCATAAGTTTGCATGATTTGGTTTTTGATATATAAATGAGTGTTCTTGAATATAATATATTTGACTTATCCACACTGGCCATTTGACCATATGCTCCATAAAACCTAGTCAGAACCTTAGTGATATTGTTATTTGTTGAACAGTTCCTTTCCTAAATATGGGCAAATCATCAACAAACATCAAATGGGAAACTTTAGGCCCTTTCCTCCCCGCCCTCATGCCTTCCCATTCTTTGTTGTCCACAACATCCATAATCATATGAGATAACTTATCAATACACAAGACAAAGAGGAGGGAAAATATTGGATCCCCTTGTATGATCCATTTCTTAAGCTTGAAGTAATCTCATTTTTTCCCATTCCAAATGGTTCTCACGCTCACAGAAGAAATGAAGGGCGTACTAACATGCCTAAGCTTTTTAGGAATACTTAGCTCCTTTAACACTTTTTCTATAAACCGCCAGTTCATCTTGTCATAAGCTTTTGATAATTCAACTTTAATAGAAAATAACCCCTTCTTACTTTTTAACTTATTCATACTATGCAAAATTTATTAAGCTACCACTATGTTTTCAAAATTGTTCCTATTAGTAATAAACCATATTGAATCGAGGACATTACTTTGTCCATACACTCCTTTATCATATTGACTATGACTATGCTAAGAGCTTTATAAATTTTATTACAGAGTGCAATAGCTCTAAATTGACTAACTTGCTATGGATTAATGACCTTAGGAATGAGACACAATTCAGTTTGGTTAATATCCTCAATCTTGCAGGCATTCTTCATTCTCATTTTGAGCTACCTCGGTCCCTTTTCCATCTCCATAGCTACTTGTATATTGGTATGGATTTTTGGATGGGGAGGTGTACTTGGAAATTCCACTTCTATCGATCCTTGGGCTCTAATAGCTTTTGGGCCAACTAATATAAGTTATTCCTTCTATTGGGATGATCTCATTCATAGTATTGGCATCTTTGACAATTTATCCACCCTTCATTGAGAGACAACCCATTCACCAAATCATTGGCTTCATTTCCCCCTAGAAGTTTATCGACTTCCACTCCACCTTTCCCACTCCCGACCCCTCTATTGATCACTTTTTTTTAAGTCAGGTGAGACTACCACTAATTTCTCATTCTTTTCTTTTCTTTTCTTTATCCACATGTTTCATTTTCAACGAGCCATTTGAATTTTCTCCATCCTCCTTTGATTTTGTAACACATTTTTTCTAATTTATCTATTTTAATTAAAATTGTGTGTATTTAATTATTTAAAATTGATTTCTATGTTATTGGATGGTGTTTGGATGGTTAGTTGTAGTATTTAATGCTTTCGGCTGGTAGTGCATAAGTCTAGTTATTTAAATAACAATAGGACTAATAATATTAGAATAATAAAAATTACTAATATTAAATAATTAGATGGTAGTTATTTTATTTAATTTGTTGGAATAATATAGAAGAGTAGAAGATAATAGAGAGAAAAGAAGAATATTATTAGTATTATTATTAAAATAATATTAGAGATAAGAGGGACATTTTGGTGAATAGAGGTATAAGTGAGGGTAAGGTGGGAAGTCACTAATTGATAGGGTGTATATTGCATGAAGGGGTAAAGGGAAATCCACAATCCCATTAGATTTTCCTTACTTTTTCCTTTTTGATGGATGTTGGATGAATATGTGTTGAATTTTGTAATTGTATGGTATGTATGATGTAATACGTGAAATTTGTGCATTGTTATACCATGAAAATTATGTGTTTTTGTTGATAAAATTGGTATGAAAGTGTGTTCATATGTTGTTGTCAAAGGGATGAACAAACCATGCCAAACCTATGAGTAATTGATGAAATTGTATGTTAATTGATGCTTGGATGTTAGATAATATATTACATACTATTGTGGTTCGACTTGGGGTCAGGGAATCAAAAATCATAGTTCTAATTTGAAATCCAATGCAAAAAATGCAGATTATGCATCTAGTTTAGGGTGATAGGCGTCACCCTAATGATGCTTTGGTCGTCATTGCTTCGGAGACGCTGACGGGTACACCATCATGGTCCCCAAGCAGGGGTGGTTGGGATGGTTGTCATTGGGACGATGTATGAGGTGACGGATAACCTGTCACGCTGCCAGAATATGCATGATTCACTCAGTTGGGTAGAATTGCATTGGCGTTCCGATTTTTGATGTGTTGTTGTGAATTTGATGTTGTTTGGCCATTGTTTGGAGGTGTTTGATGTTGTTTATTATGTTGATTGATTTAATTATCTTGTTTTTGTGTGGAGCATGATGTCATTCTTTATTATGATTATTATATATTGATTATTTTTTGTGAGATTGCATGTTAGGGTGAATCATGCATCATGGTATACAAGCTTTTGTCCAGTTTTTGTGTGTTCTAGTTCGGTGGTATGGATTCAAGAGCAAGTAGCTAATTCCAATGAGGAATTAGTCAAGCGTTTCTTATGGTGATAACAATGAATTTTGGTGTGCTCTTATCCGATGGTGTGGATTCAAAAGCGAGTAGTCGGTTCCATATGGGAATTGGTGAAGAGTTACCTATGGTTATGGTAACAATTTGGTATGCTCTGGTCCTATGGCGGGGACTCAGAAGCGAGATGGACATGTGTTGTCCATAATGGTACCATATACATTATTGATTAGTGGTGTTGAGCATGTTTGTATTGATTATTTGCATATGTATTGAATGATTATGTTAATGTTACTGAATGATAAATACTTTGGTGATGTATGTGAAATGACTTGCATTGATTAAGTCTTGATGTTTGTTTAGGTTACCTTTGCATACTTTTGCACCATTATATATTATAAGCATATTCTCATACATTTTTTCTTCGTGTGGTTTTGTGTTCCTTCTTATAATATATACGAGCAAGTAAATGAGTAACTGCTTACAAGTTGAAGGATGGCATAAAGGTTGTTCTTTTTTTTATGCGATTATTTAGTTTTCGTTGCTTTGACTTGTAATGTAAGAACAAGATTTGGTTATGCATTTGGTCTGTAGTTTTGATGATAACAATTCATTGTTTCATAGAGAATAATTTTGTACACTAACGAGTTTTATCTAGTGTGTAGCTTTTGCTAATAGGTTTTGACTCTGAAGCATTGACGTGTGATGTCATCAAATTCTATAATCAACACACTTTGACTCTTCAGAGATACACATGCTTTAAAAGATGATGTCAAGTTCTAGAAAGCTTCTTAGACAACGACTCTGATGAATATTTATGCTAAATCTTTTTACTGTGACTCTGATTGAATAGCCTTTGAAGGATTATCGGCCTTCAAGATTCAGTGCTCAAGTTCTGAATATTCTAAAGAACAAAATCTGAAGACTCTGATGACCGGGGTTCTGAAGATTCTGTCAACTAGTCTCTTGATCCTTCTAAGCATGCTTCAACATCATTTCATCAAAAAAATAGTACACAATACAAGATCACCTTTCCCTCCACTATGTTGATTTTGTGGGCTAAGGACAATACTCTTGTACTATTTTGTCTCATATATGAAAATTGTTACACAAAGAGACAACTACAATTTGCTATTCCAATTCTACCCGACAACGGATCTTTTAACTGCCTATATAAATGAGTCTTTGAAGAATGGAAGATGTTGCTAACACTTACGTTATTGAACATACACACGCTCTCTACTATAGTATATTATTTTATATGTATATTCTTTGTAAATACACAAGAGTTGTTACTCGTTATTCTGTGAAATATTCATTGTATTAATCTGCTTTCTTATAAGTAATACTTGTAAACACACACTTGTAAGTCTCAAAGTTGTTTGAGTAGTTTCCTTGAGTGACTAGGTTTTAGTCAGATAGACTCAAGAAGACAAATATAATTTGTCTTTGTGGTGTTTGTAATTAGTTTCAGTTATAGTGGATTAAGTCCTTGTTGAGAAGGAAAAATCATCTTGGTAGGGTGGACTGAAGGTAGCTTCATTAACAGCGAACTAATATAAAAATAATTTTGTTATTTTTCTTGTTCGTGTTATTGTTTGATTGAGTTGGTTTTGAAAAAGCTTTTGTTTTTAGAACCCCAATTCACCCCCCCCCCCCTTTCTTGTGTTTTTTGCCACCTTCAATTGGAATCAGAGCTTCGGTTTTGGTCTTGATAAGGTATCAAACACTTAACAATGTTAGATAAAGATCCAGTGTGAAACATGATGGTTACCCTCCCACTACCAGTTACTCAAACAAATGATAGAGATCATTACAATGCTAAACCTCTAGTTTTTGTTGGAGATAGATTTGACTATTGGAAGGATAAAATATAGAGCTTATTTATGGGTCACAAATTTAATTTATGGGATATGGTAGTTGATGGCTACGAACACCCAATAGATGTAACTGGCAATAAAGTTGAAAGAAAAATGATGATAAATCAACAGAAGAAAAACTATAAGAATGAACACAAAGCAAGAATCATTTTGCTAAATGTTATTTCATATAATGAGTATGAGGAAATCACCAACAAAGATACTGCTGAATCTATATTTGATTCTTTGAGGATGATGCATGAAGGGAACGCACAAGTCAAAAAACCAAGGTTATTCCCTTGATTAAAAAATATGAAGCATTCAAGATGGAGGATGAATAAATTGTTGAGAACATGTTCTCAAGGTTTCAGAATCTTGTTGTAGGACTTAAGGTTCTGGACAAAGGGTATTTTACTATTGATCATGTTAAAAAGATCATCATAAGCCTACCTAAGCGTCGGAGACCTATAGTAACTGCTTTGAAGTTATCAAAGGATCTTAACAACAATTCTCTTGAAGAACTCGTTAGTTCTTTAAGAAGTAATGAGATCGAGCTTGAGGAAGATGATCCCAAGAGAAAGAGAAAATATGTTGCTCTGAAGTCTTCAGGAAGATCTGAGAAGACAAAAGCTCTTCAAGCAAAAACTGATGAAGATTATAGAGAGGAATCAGAAGAAGAAGAAGATAAATTGTCTCTTCTGTCCAGATGCATTAACTCTGGAAGAAAAGGCACGGTAGGTTTAGAGGACAAAAAAGGACAGGTGGTCGTTCTGAGTCCACTTTTGGATCCATGAAGGTTGGAGCTGGCAAAGAACTCACATGCTTTGAGTGCAAGGAGTCTGGCCACTTCAATAATGAATGTCCCAAGTTAAAGAAAGAAATGCCTAAGAAGAACTTCAGAGGAAAGAAGAAGGGTCTGATGGCTACATGGGTGATTCAGAGTCTTCGTAAGATGATCCTAAAGAAGAGCAGGTTAACTTGGCGCTAATGGATTTCACATAAGCTCATATATAAATGATTCAACCAGAATCATAATCTGAGTCAGATTCTGAAGAGGTATTTTCTGAAATTTCTCGTTCTGAGCTTGAATATAGTTTATCAAAAGTTCTAGAAAAATATTAGAATCTTCTGGACAAATACAAGGATTTGAAGAAGATTCATGTATCTGAATCATAAGCTTATTGAAAACTTCATAAAGATTTTTCAAGTTTAAGTGAAGAAAATCTCATTTTTAAAAACAACAATTATGTGCATCAATGCAATAGTTTTAAACTTGAAAAGAAAATTCTTTCTAAATCCTCTACAGGTTCTCGTGATATCATAAATAAATATGATAAATCTTTCCAGAAATTTCCTACTAAAACCCTGAATAAAAGCTCAATGTCTTCCATGATTTATGGTGTTAGCAAAAACAGAAAAGGGGTGTTGGTTATGATTCTGACGACGAATCTAATTATGAAAAAGAGGATAAGCCCAATACTCTTCAATCCTATCTTGTCCCTTATGGGAAAAAAATGGAGTTATGCCTAAAGGTATAATTGCTTCAAAACCTAAGGCTAAAGCGAAACCTCATTCCCGTTTCAATTATGCATACATGTATAGTTATCCTGCACAAAAGTCCAAGTTTGTTAAGAGCTATGGGAAGACTAACCCCAGAGGACATAAAAAGATGTGGGTGCCTAAGCACAAAATAATATATGTTGAAGATATCCTTAGTAGTAGAGTTGAGACACCAGTCATGGTATTTATACTCTGGATGCTCGCGGCACATGACGGGAAGAAGGCATATGTTCCAAAGCCTGGAACTTAAGCCTGGAGGCGACGTTAGTTTCAGAGGTGATCAGAGAGGGAAAATCATTTGCTCCGGAATAATAGGTAACAATAAACTTCCTTCCATTAACAATGTTCGTTTAGTTGAAGGATTAATGTATAATCGGTTGCCCATAAGTCAATTAAGTGACAATGGTTATGACATTATTTTCAATCAAAGGTCCTGTAAAGCTACCAATCAAAAGGATGGCTCAGTTCTTTTCAATGAAAAGAGGAAGAACAACATTTATAAGATAAGACTTTCTGATTTGAAGAATCAAAATGTAAAATGTCTTATGTCTGTAAATGAAGAGTAATGGACGTGGCATAGACGATTGGGCCATGTTAGCATGAAGATGATTTCTCAACTAAATAAGCTTAATTTAGTCAGAGGCTTGCCAAATCTGAAGTTTGATTCAGATGCTCTTCGTGAAGCATGTTAGAAAGATAAGTTTTCTAAAAGTTCTTTCAAGGTTAAAAATGTTATTTCAACCTATAGACTATTGGAACTTCTTCACATTGACTTGTTTAGTCCAGTGAAAATTGCCTTTGTCAATGGTAAAAAGTATGAACTAGTCATTATTGATGACTATAACAGATGGACATGGGTAAAATTTCTCAGACACAAGGATGAGTCACATTCTGTATTTTCTACCTTCTACTCTTAAGTGCAAAACGAGAAGGATCTCAGAAATGTAAAAGTCAGGAGTGATCATGGTGGAGAATTTGAAAACAAAGATTTTGAAAAACTCTTTGATTATAATGGCATTTACCATGGTTTCTCCTTCCCTAGATCTCCATAACAAAATGGAGTTGTAGAGAGGAAGAATATTACCCTACAAGAGATGGCCAGAACCATGATTAACGAGACTAATATGGCTAAGCACTTTTGGGCAGAGGTAGTTAACATAACATGTTATATTTGGAACATGATCTCTATAAGACCTATTATGGGTAAGACTCCCTATGAATTATGGAAGATTTGAAGCCCAACATCTCATATTTTACCTTTTTGGATGCTCTTGTTTTATGTTGAACACTAAAGAGAATTTGATCAAGTTTGATTCTAAGGCATAAAAGTGCATCATGTTAGGATACTCTGAACGCTCAAAAGGTTATAGAGTATATAATACTGAAACACAGATTGTTGAAGAATCAATATACGTCATATTCAATGATAAGCTTGACTCTGAAAAGTCAAAGCTAGTTGAGAAATTTGCAGACCTGGAGATCACTTATTCAAGTTTTGAAGAAAATACTTCAGAAGCTGAAGCAAAAGACTTTAAAGCTCCTCAACCAAAAGCTAGTGAAGCTCATACTCCTCTAAGAATATACATACAAATATCTTCACATTCTAAAGAATTGATTATGTGAGACAATTCTGAACCCTTCAAAACCAAATCCTCTTTTAAACCTTTTAAAGACACTCTTATGGGTTTGGTGTCTCTGATAGAGCATACATCAATTGATGAAGCGCTTCTAGACACATCATGGATTCTAGCTATGAAATAGAAACTCGGTCAATTCTCCAGAAATGACGTGTGGGATCTGGTTCCAAGACCCAAAGGAACTTATGTTATTGGAACAAAGTGAGTCTTCAGAAAAAAGTTGAACGAACAATGAGAGATAGTGAGAAACAAGGCTCGACTAGTAGCACAAGGTTATAGTCAATAATAGGGGTTGACTATAGATAAACCTTTGCACTGGTTGCAAGTTTAGAGTCTATTCGTCTCTTAATTTCCTTTATTGTGAATCATAACATCATCTTATATAAGATGGATGTTAAGAGTGCATTTATGAATTGTTACATTACCGAAGAAGTGTATGTGCACCACCCCTTGAGTTTTAAAATACTAAAAATCCAAATTTAGTTTTCAAGCTTAAGAAATCATTATATGGTCTGAAATAAGCTCATAGAGCATGGTATGAAAGACTAAGAAATGTTATTTTAGAAAATGATTTCATGAGAGGGAAAATTGATACAACATTATTCTATAAGTCATTCAAAAATGAAATTCTTGTTGTTCAAATGTATGTTGATGATATTATATTTGGTTCTGCTAATGCTACTTTGTTCAAGGAATTTGTTAAGTCTATGCAGGCAGAGTTTAAGATGAGTCTCATGGGAGAACTCAAGTTCTTTTTGGGGATTCAGATTAATCAAAGTCCAGAAGGAACATTCATCCATCTAAGCAAGTGCACCAAAGAACTTCTGAAGAAGTTTGACATGTCAGAATGCAAGATATCGAAGACTTCTATGCATCGTACATGTATCCTTAAGAAGGATGAGGTAAGTGCTAAGGTAGAATATAAGTTATACATAAGTATGATTGGTTCTCTTCTGTACTTGACTGCTTATAGACCTAACATTTTGTTTAGTGTCTGTTTGTGTGCTCGCTTTTAATCAGATCCTATAGAGTCCCACTTAACAACTGTTAAGAGGATCTTCAGGTATCTTAAAGGTACAGTTAACCTTAGTTTGTGTAATAGAAGATTTAAAGGCTATAAGCTAGTGCGTTATTATGATGCTGACTATGCTGGAGACATACTTGAGAGGAAAAAAACTTATGGAAGTTGTCAGTTTTTGGGAGATAATGGTCTAGCAAAAGACAGTCAACAATAGCACTTTCAACTTCTGAAACTGAATACATTGCAACCTTTAGATGTAGCACTCAAATGCTCTGAATGAAAAGTCAACTAGAAGATTTCCAAATCTATGAAAATAACATTCTTATACCATGTGATAATACTTCTACTATTTGTTTATCTAAGAATCCCATTTTGCATTCTATAGCAGAACATATTGAGATAAAACATCACTTTATACGTGACTTTGTTCATAAAAGAATTTTAAATCTAAAATCATTGATACAGACCATCAATGGGCTGATATCTTTACAAAACCCCTTGCTAAAGATAAATTCATTTTCATTCTGAAAAATTTGAAAATGGACTTATGTCCAGAATGAAAAAGATGTTTTTCTGAGAATGTAAATCTCTCATAATTGAAAAATGAGACTCTGAGATTTATTGTTCTAAATGTGTCAGTCTTCTGAAGTGAGAAGGTTTCAAAAGTTCATATGTATCTAGTCATAACTTGTTTGGTTAAACAAATCTGCTTTATGGACACTTAATATTTCACATTAACTAGTTGTCAATCAATCTCGACTAGTGGAACGGTTTTAAGACAATTGTCTTAGAAAACATAATCGTTTCTAATATAATGATGTGACACGTTGGGTTAATAAATATTGGGATTAGGTAAAATCTTTCACGCTTTATCCACTTGTTAGAATTTTTGCTTTTCTCTAAACTTTTTCATGATTGCAAAAACGTCTATTTAAACCTGCTTCACTCACTTCACACACTTCCGCTACTATCACAACCTACACTTTCTCTCTCTGGACTTTAAAACTTTTAGCAAACCCTAAAACCCCTTTCTTTTTCAATAATGGCATCTTCACAACAATCTGCCCATCAAACTTTAGAGAAAAAAAAAACAATTAAACAACAAAGTGTAGCTACAACTCAATGAACTGGTCGTGGTTTTTCTTCATCGTAACCACAATCCCAAATCCCTCATATGCTTTAGATAGCTTCATCAAGATCTTCTTCAGGTTTACTTGTTCGTACTGAAGATTGATATGAAGCTCCTGAAATTACTTTGAGTATTCCTGCAGAGAAACTGGAAGTACTAGGTGAACTCTTAATTGAGTTTGAAAATATGAAGGACAATGGGATTGATCTTCTCCAAGCTGTAAAATTTCAAGGTTGGATGATCAGTCACCATTTGTGATATAGTTATTATCATTTTAACATGTGAAAATAGGCGAGTTATTTGCATTTTTCATATACTTTAAGTGGTTTTTACACTTTCTTTTACCATTAATATCATTTAATCTTTTCACTATTTTTCATCAATTTGTTTCCATTTTCCATATTTTATGTTTGGGTTGTGTGCTTTTACTGTTTTCAGGATCAAATAAATATTCAAGAAGGATTTTGGCTAAAAACTATTAAGAATCACGAAGAAATAGAAAGTATGGCCCAAGGAACAGTGAGCTGCTACGGCCACCCGTAGTACATGCTACGTACTGTAGCAAAGGAGCAGTTGAAACCCCTATTTCAAAGGAAAAGGAACAAAAAGAGTGGTCTGCTACGACCACCTGTATCACCTGCTACTTGTCGTAGCAGACATAACCCCACACCTTCAATGGCTTGCCAGAAACAGTGGCCTGCTACGGAGGCCGTAGCAGGCATGCATGTGATTTTCATAAACTTTCCTTTTTTAGGCCAGATTTGAAAATTATTGTGGATTAGGCTATTTTTCAGACCTGATCTTATTGTCCAAAAAAATATGATTGACTAGGGGAATCAAAAAAAGGGGTATTTCTCTATTTAAAGGAGATTACTATCACATTTTGAGGAACTTCTTCTTGGACGACAAAAATACAGAGGAAAAGATTGGAGAATACAAAAGCTTTGGTGAAAGGAAAATTTTCATGAACGGAAGCGGTTGAAGATTCAATTTCATCTTAGTATCCGTAATGTCTAAACTTTGTATTTTGTTTTCATTGAATATTATGAATAGCTAAACCCCCCAATGCTAGGGGGTGCCCCTGATTTAAATATGTAATGACTGTGACTTTATATTTTCAATAACAATATTATTTTTCATAATTAATCTATTCTCTTTATGTTCTTAATGCTTTCTCTTTCAGAATAATTGAGATTGATATATGATTATCAATTAGGTTGGACCGTCGTTGGTAATGCTTTCGTGAGAATATTCTATAGTAGATATCACATGGGATTAGGGATATCTGATAGAAACCATATTATTCTTGATATTATAAGGCTTAATTCCATTGGTAAATTTCTATGGACATAGATATTAGGGATGAATGATTAAAGGTTTTCTCACTAAGACACTAGGAGAAAACGACCGTAAGAACTGGTATTAATTATTTGAAATATGTTGTTGCAATATTAATTCAGAGTTGTTACAGGAATAAATCACACACCTTCCCTAGCATATTACTCATATATGTCAAAGCCATTTAAATCATCTATTTATTTTATTCACAATTATTTTATATAAATTTGCATAACAAATCCCAACTTTAGTTTTTGTTTGATTTAACGACAATTAGAACTCATTATTGATACGCAGTCCTTGAGATCGATACTCGAGGAACTTTCCTCATTATTAATATAGAGGCAAAATAATACACTTGCTATTTTTCCGATCAAATTTTTGGCGCCGTTGTCGGGGACTGCCAAAGTAGAGAGTTTAAATTTTGTTCAAATGAAATTTTGTTGCTATGCAACTAAAATTTAATTTCTGTTAATTCATTTATTTCGATCTTTATCAATTAATTTGTTTCTGATATTTTTATGTGAGGTAAGGCCTCAGTTGAATTTCCTTTTAACACGAAAATCGAAAGAACTTTGCGTGCAAGACTCAGACAAGCTAGATTAGCAAGACTGGAATCAGACAAAGAGCAACCCCCTATTCATTCAAGTTCAGATTCAGAGTCTAAGAAAGAGGCTGAAATAATGGGTGATAATCCACCGCAACCTGAGAGACTATTAGGTGACTATGGGATGGAAAATGCACCTGGTGGTAGACTAACAATTGTGAACCAACCGATAAATGTGCCTAATTTTCAGCTACATTCGAACATTATTAATCAACTTGAGAGGAAACCTTTTTAGGGAAAATCAACGAAGATGCAAATAAACATTTACAAAGGTTTCAGACTATTAACACCACTCTAAAGATAGATGGGCACACTGAAGAAGCAAAGAAGTTGAGAATGTTTCCTTTTACCCTATCTGAAGATGCAGAAGAATCGTTTTACTCATTACCTGCTAGGAGTATTAACACTTGGAAACAAATGAAAACAACTTTTCTGAATGAGTATTTTCCAGCTTCATTTTCCTCAGGAAAAAATACGACATCATGAACTTCAAACAAAAAGAGGGTGAATAACTTGGTGATTCATACAAGATATTCAAGAGGTTACCTGTTGTTTATCCTACACATAACTTATATCAGATTGAGCAAATGCAGATGTTTGTCAATGGTCTCCGATTGAAGATAAAACAATTGATTGATACAGCAGCTGGTGGCTCATCAAACTTTTCAACAACCACAGGTATTAAAAAGATCATTGAGGCAATAACTGCAAATGAGCATTTAGAGTTGTATGATAGGTGTTCAAGGAAATCTGGAGGGGTTATTAATCTGAAGCTTGAAACAAATAATATAAGGATAAAAGACACAATTGTTACAAAAGTTGAAAACAAACTTAACGCAATGAATATTTGTACACAATAGGTAGCTCGAATTCATCCAGCCCTGAATGTTAGTTGTGAAATTTGTGGCAGACCTCGTTTGACTGTATACTTTGTTTCAACCGTGCAATAAATTGAAGAGATAAAATTTATGCAGTAGAACAACCCTTATTCTAACACTTATAATCCAGGCTAGAAGAATCATCCAAAGTTCTCCTAGAAAGATCAGCAAGGGAATGTTCAAAAGCATGCTCATATTCAATATCAAAACCAACCACAACAATACCAACAACAACAACAATATCCACCACAACAACGACAATATCAACAACAAGCACCAAAAAAGGCCGATTGGAAACTTGCCATTGAAAAGATGGCAACTTAAAATTCCCAGTTCTATGAAGAAACAATAAATAATCAGAGGAGCGCTATTTATTCTATCAAAAATCTTGAAGTTCAGATGGGTCAAATAGCACAACAAATAGCATGTTCTCGAGCATAAGGTTCCCTACCAAGTGCAACAGTACAAAATCCAAGAAATCATGAGAATGTTAACGTTATCACGACGAGAAGTCAAAAAGTTTCTAAATATGAAGATGAGAAGGCAACAAAGGATGACCGTGTCATAGAGTTAGTTCTGGAAGTGAGGGAAAATAAGAAAGAAGAAGAAGAAGTTATACCACCAGTAAAGCCATTTGAAGAGAAAAATAAAAAAGAGGCTAAACCAGTGATTAAGCTACCTTACCCTCGGAGAGTGACAAAGAAGGATCCAAAAGAGAAAGACTTTGAGAAATTCATCACAATGTTCAAAAAGTTAGAGATCAATATGCCTTTCTTTGAAGCACTCGAGCAAATGTCCATGTACCGAAAATTCATGAAAGAGTTAATCGCTAAAAAGAGACCAATAGAAGATGGGTCGGTAACCTTTAATGAAAAATATAGTGCAATATCACCAGGTAGGAGAATCCCAATCAAGCAGAAGGATCCTGGATCTGTCACTGTCTCATGCACTATAAAAGACAAAATTTCAAGAAGGTACTGTAGCGGTAAAAAAAATTAGATTAAGTTAATGATTAACTTAACTTGCAAAGCAAGAGTCATCATCGCGCTTTTATTGTTTCCAAAGGAAAGGGGAAAAAGTATGAACAAAACCCAAAGAAGTTTTAAAACAAAAATAATAAAAAGAGAACAAGGGTCTGGGATTTAGTTATGCAAATGGAAGGTATTAACACTCTAAACATCCATGGTACTCCATGGGAACCTCTTTGAAAATATGTACATTTGGTTTTAAAAAGGTTTTGTTTGTAAAAAGATTGGAGAGATAGGAAAAGAAGTATATTTTTTTTTTTTGTGTTTGCCAAGACTTTTGAAGTCTCATGCCTACGTACCAACTAAGTGCAATGGAGGATCAAAACCCCGTAGTTTGTGGTGAGAATAACAAAGGGAGTTTGTTTTGATTCATTTTTTATGGGAAAGACATTTTGTAATTTTAAGGAGAATACTCAACTATTCACGCACAAGTATGAGAACTTTGCATCATCATGAGAAATGCTCCAACTTGGATAAAGATCAATAAGTATGCCACTAGCTCCCACATATGGAAAAGAGTTATCATCAATACTATGGAGATAGGAGAGTTATAACTTAACTATGGAAATGACTCATGTCTTACACCTTGAGAAATTTTTTAAAAGAAAAAGTACACAAGGGCCCAAAATGGTTTGGATGAGTTTATGCATTTTTTAGTCTTTTGAAATTGATCTAAATATGTTTAAGATGAACTAGCATTTATTAAGGAAAAGGGTTTGAAAATAACTTGACAAAAGTCAAGGTTTA
This sequence comes from Lathyrus oleraceus, assembly GCF_024323335.1. NCBI lineage: Eukaryota > Viridiplantae > Streptophyta > Magnoliopsida > Fabales > Fabaceae > Lathyrus > Lathyrus oleraceus. Next base: position 54,468,461 of record NC_066584.1, read on the forward strand.
TTGAGAAAGTGGTTAAAGTTAGAAAGCAAGAAGGTTTTGAAAAAGAGAGAAGATTTTGAAAATCAAAGACGGGGAGGAGAAGAAGAGACTATCCTAGAGCATAGAGTAAAAGCTAGGGAGGAAAGATCTAACCAAGAGATAGCAAGCTTTATGACATAAGTCAAGAAAGAATTCCCTCATTTGGATTAAGCCTCAAACAAAGCTAAGATAAGCAAATCACAATCCATGTACAAGATGAATCCAAAGTAACCAAGCCAAGTCCTCACGGAGAAGTCCAAAGTCATAGGTATCAGATGAATTCCAAGGTCTCAAATAACAGGTCCCAAAGCAAGGGTCAAAATCCTAATTCTAAGTCCATGACTCCACAATGATGCCAATGATAGTGACCACAAGTCCATGAGTTAGGAGTAACAAGTTTTTTTTATTAATGTCCTTTTTTTACAATGATATAAAAGAAAGGTCCAAATGGACAAAGAACAAATTGGCATAATCATAAATAATATGATATGAAATGCTAAATATAAAATATAAAGTAAATGACATAAAATAAAGGAGCATAAAGTAAATGACTTTGAAATAGAAATTAATACAAGTGAAGAGTTAGTGGAAGATGTTAGTGAAGATGAAAAGATGTTTTTGTCATTTTTTGGAGAACACTCAACTATCCACTCACAAGCATGAAAATATGAAACTATACATCATTTATGAGAAGGGCTCCAACTTGGATAAAATCAAAAAGTATGTCACTAGCTCTTACAAATGGAAAAGGAGCAAAATTTTCATACAATACCATGAGGAATATGAGACTTACAATCTCACTTATAAAAATGTCATTGCCTTTGGGACAAATTTAGTGCTATATGTTAAGTAACCGTAATTGGACTTATGTAGAAGTCACAACTATCTAAGGTCGGTCAAAATAATGTTTGTGTTAATACATGCTAGAAAAATGATATGTAAATCATTCTTCTAAAACCATGCCACACAAGAAAAGAAAGAAAAGGGATGATCAAGAACAAAGGCTAGGAGGATGGTCCATTACTTCAATCCACACTTCAAGACACTTAGGACAAACTTATGCATCAATCTATAGTACCTTAAGTGATTCATGATCACTTAGAAGGTAGATTTAAAATGATGAAAGTTCATCAAGTACCAATCCACACATCATGAACAAGATGGGCACAAGCCATCCAATTGATCAAATGGAAAAGAAGGAGATGAAGAAGAGAGAAACAAGAGAAGTCACACCCAAATTGAATAAAAAATTTGATCAAGTCATCATCAAAATCAATCATCCATTTTGGTGGATTAGGGTTTTCACCCCATCAACACCCAATGTCCATTGAGTTTGATGAGACTTGAAATCCAAACCATCATGATCCAAGGCCAACAGAAGTCCACAAGGTCACACAAATATAAAATGCAATTAAGTGAAATAAAAATGCATTAAAGGTATTTTTAAATAATTTTTAAAATAGAAATAAAATGGAAAATCACGAAGTCCTTCAAAATACCAAATAAATGGCCAAGAAAATGATGGAAGGTTGGAAATAAAATAAGAAGTATATAATAAAATTTTCAAAATTTTAAAATACAAAAAAGTATCTTTAAACTAATTAAAATAAAGGAGAAAAGAGAAAATTCAAGAAAAATAGAAAATCAGTGAAATAAAATGTGAAAAAATAAAAATTAGATGAAGAAAAATAAAAGAGAATTTTAAAAATTATTTTGGGATTTTTTGGATAAAAAATGAAATTACTATGAATTTTTAAATAAAAAGCAATTAAAAATAGTAAAAGAAAAATAATTAAAATTAGAAGAAAAAAATATGGAGCATTGGACCACGCCTCATTAATTGACGTGGCAGATCCAACACTCCAAAGGTTGGAGAACAGGATGGAACGCGCTGCAAGCCAAAACACATGATCCAGTTTAAATCCAACCAATCAGAACATTTCATTTTGCCAACGTGTCTGGTTCAAACTCAGACCACCTGAGGAAAACTTTGGTCATCTTCTCCGGTGAGCTCTCGCCTGAGTTTCATCATTTGGTAAATTCAATACACGAGACCACCATTGTGATCCTCTTCTCATCCTGAATTCAACCTTATACTCCAAATTCATTTATATGAACTGAGCAAAGGGAATTTCAAAGAAGTTTCAAAAACAAGCAAGCCACGAAAAGTTAAATTAAATGATGAACACGATCAATCAACACCAGATAAGTTAGGGGAAAGCATTAGAGAGTGAAGGACTACATTGTGGTAACTTGTTTGAGTTCAAATGATTCTCAAAACTACCTTGTCTAAATGGTGATCAGAAGTTGATGAAGCTCGATCTGGTTAGAACACTTCAGAAGGTCTCAGAGCTTGGGAATTGTTGCAAAAGTTTTAGAGGACGCCGATGGAGCTAATGGAATCAAGAAATTAGATTGAAACAAGTTGAAACTCAAAACACGATAGTTGAATTTTCAGGAAAAATTTCAAGTTGCCTCAGGGGTTTCTTGGCTCTCCAAAGCTTGCAAATGAAGGCAATAGCTTCCCCTATTTATAGGAAATGTGTTTGGATCCAAATACGTGTTGAATAATACCGAATTCGTGCAAAAAGAATTTGATCCAAGTGTGTGAAAAGTGTAACTTGAAACTCATCAAAACTCAGCCAAATGATGCGTTTTAAGTATCAATTAACTTTTGGAGTCTTGTTAAAACATGTTTAGTGTAACACCCCGATTAAAATAAGAGAATTATTTAATTGAGTTAATATTATTTTATTAATTTAATTAAATAAAGTTGAATTATTGGATTATTTTTATTATTATTATAGATGTTATTTATTTTAATAATAATTAAATAAATAAAATAAATGGAATATGAAGAGTGGAAGGGTAAAAGTGGAAATTGGATAAAAGAGGCCAAAGTGAGGACTCAGGTTTTTTCACGTGTTTTGCCTCAGAGTCAGAGAAAGGGGGAGAAACGCTGAAGAGAAAGAGAAGGAAGAGGAAAAGGCCAAAGATTGCTCAGAGCTTCCTTCAATCCAAAGAGGTAAGGGGTCTGAACCTTATTAAACAATAATATGCTGAAAATGGTGAAATATTGGATGAACGAAATTGGGATTTTAATCGAAGGAATTCGTAGAAATTATATGCAATAATGTTAGGATTTGTGAAATCGAATAGGGGACTATTTGTATTAGATGATACGAGTGATTTTGTGTGAAATTTGGACTGTGGAAGGATGAATTTGGATAGATCTCGTAGCAGAAAAAGCCATTGCAGATCTGGAAATCTGGTTTCTGGTCATACGCGTATGGCACTAGGCAATACGCGTATGAGATTGCTGGTACGCGTATGGCACTAGGCAATACGCGTATGGATGAGGAAAATGATGTTTTGAACGTGTTTTGGTCTCTGTTGGTACGCGTATGGGAATGTGATACGCGTAGCATACGCGTATGGACATGGGCAATACGCGTATGGAATTGGTCAAGCGTGGGTAATACGCGTATGAGCATAGGCAATACGCGTATGGGCAGACTTGTGGTCTTTCCTGGGCTGTTGTTGTGCAGTTTTTGGTTGTTTAGGCTGAGCGAGGTAACTTAGCTGATGCATGGTATACGAGGGATCATTTCCCGTTGCTTTGAGTAGTATAGATATTAGTAGAGTGTGATAATACTGTGTTTAATTATGTGGCATGATGTGATATGCTTTTGTGATAGAATGTGTTAATGATGATGATAACATGAATATATGATGCTGTTGTTGCTATGTTGATTATGATGCATGCTTGGTGTGCATGCATTCATGAAAGGCCGATGCCTAGTGATGAACGGACTGAGTTCCAATGATGTTGTTGACTCCGGGCTTGTTGAGAGGCTTGGTTCCTTGCGGGGAACTCGGATTCTATGGTGATGAATCTGGGAGTGGTGATCCTGTAGTTGGTCACAAAATGGGTATACCGAGTCGTGTTGAGTCATGCATGGGTGTGTGCATTGCATTTGATATGTTGTTTTGTTGATGTTCATGAATATGTTGATTATGATGATTATGATGAGTTGTGTTGGCATATGTGAAATATATTTATGTTTATATTTCTGTCGTTATATTATTATTTAATAATGTAATTCTCACCCCTTCTGCATGTGTTTATGTTCATCTATGATGAGCAATGTGCAGATAAAGAGGAGTAGCTATTGTTGAGGTTTGAAGAATAAGTGTAGAGTTATTCTACAGAGTCGAGTCAAATGCTCTGGTCATGTGACACCGGGGTTATGGGATTCGATAGATAATTGATTATTATTTACGTTGTTTATGATGACTAACATGTTGAGATGTTTTGTTGAGATAATGTTGAACCATTATTATGAATTGTTATATGATGAATGAGAATATTAATGTTGTTGTCCGCTGCGAAGTTTTAATAAAATAAATAATATGTTTTATGTTGCGATGCGATAATTGTTATGTTGTAAGAAATGTAAACTCTTCTACATGTTGTACTCTGATAATCTATTTAAATATGTCGTTTGGGTAGAAGGGTGTTACATTAGTGGTATCAGAGCATGGTCAGTCCAGTCGAGTCATAATGTGATGTTTTCCCTGTTGGTCGATTAGTGTAAATGACACTGTCGATATTTAACGGTTGTAGTTGTGTCGTGCAGAGTATGGCTGGAGAAAATGACCGTGCGATTGCTGAGGCTTTGGCTGCTATGGCGCAGGCTATGCAGGCGCAGCGGAATCCGCCGGTCGACGAGTTTAGGAATTTGGGAAGGTTTCTGAAGAATAACCCTCCTACATTCAACGGGCGCTATGATCCAGATGGTGCTCAGATTTGGCTGAAGGAAATTGAGAAGATTTTCCGGGTGATGACGTGTACTGAAGCACAGAAGGTGCAGTTTGGTACGCATATGTTATCTGAAGAGGCTGAAAACTGGTGGGATAACACTCGACAGAGGATTGAAGTACCAGGTGCTGAGATGACTTGGGAAAGGTTCAAGACGGCCTTTCTAGAGAAATATTTTCCTGCTGATGTGCGATGTAAGAAGGAGATGGAATTTCTGGGACTGAAGCAGGGTAACATGTCTGTTGCTGATTACGCTTCGAAGTTTGAGGAGCTGGTGCAGTATTGTCCTCATTATAATAATGTTGATGCTGAGGAATCCAAGTGTGTCAAGTTTGAGAACGGGTTGCGTCCCGAGATCAAACAAGGCATTGGTTACCAGGAGATTCGTAGGTTTCCTACACTGGTTAACAAGTGCAGGATATTTGATGAAGATAGCAAGGCTAAGACTGCTCACTACAAGAGTCTTAGTGAGAAGAAGAATAAGGATCGTGGTAGTCCTTATGCATCTCCAAATGGTAAAGGTAAGCAGAAAGTGGTAGATGAGAGAAAGCCAAGTGGAGGAGGATCTCCCATAGCTGGTAAATGTTTCAAGTGCGGCGAGCCAGGCCACCGTGCGGATAGCTGTACCAAGAAAGTGCTGAGATGTTTCCGATGCGGTCAGGCTGGACATAGAGTTACTGAATGTAAGGATGCTGGTCCGACATGTTTTAATTGTGGCGAGAAAGGCCATATCAGTTCGCAGTGCTCGAAATCGAAGAAGGCGGCTACTGCAGCTCATACTACTGGTAGGGTGTTTGCTCTGAGTGGGGCTGAAGCTCCTATAGAAGATAATCTGATTAAAGGTACTTGCTTGATTAATAATGTTGAATTGCTTGCTATTGTTGACACTGGTGCTACTCATTCGTTTATTTCGTATGAGTGTGCGACCAGGATTGGTGTGATTATGTCGTCCCTAGGCGGAAGTATGGTGATAGATACTCCTGCTAATGGTTCTGTGAAGACTTCTGTTGTCTGTCGAGGTTGTCAGTTGACGATCTTTGAGAGAGAGTTCGTGGTTGATTTGGTGTGCTTACCCTTGCACCAAATTGATATTATCCTGGGAATGAATTGGCTAGAATTCTATGGCGTGTTTATCAACTGCTATAGGAAGACAGTGCGATTTTCTGAAGTTGGTGAGAATGATGAGGCAAGATTTCTATCTGCTAAGCAGGTGGGGGATTTTGTGAAAGATGAAGCTCAGATATTCGCTTTATTTGCGTCTCTGCAAGCGGATAAGAAAGTGGTGAGTGTAGATTTGCCTGTTGTCTGCGAATTTCAGGATGTGTTTCCGGAGGATGTAAGTGAATTACCTCCAGAACGGGAAGTCGAATTTGCCATTGACTTAGTACCAGGTACGAGTCCAGTGTCGATGTCTCCTTATAGAATGTCGGCAACTGAATTAGTTGAATTGAAGAAGCAACTTGAAGAATTGCTTGAGAAGAAGTTTGTGCGTCCAAGTGTTTCTCCTTGGGGTGCACCAGTATTGTTAGTGAAGAAGAAAGAAGGTACGATGAGGTTGTGTGTCGATTACCGACAGTTGAATAAGGTGACTATCAAGAATCGGTATCCATTGCCGAGGATTGATGATTTGATGGACCAGTTGGTTGGAGCTCATGTTTTCAGTAAGATTGATTTGCGGTCGGGTTATCATCAGATCCGAGTGAAGTCAGATGATATTGCGAAGACTGCTTTCCGTACGAGGTATGGTCATTATGAATACACTGTGATGCCGTTCGGTGTGTCTAATGCTCCAGGTGTGTTTATGGAATATATGAATCGTATATTTCATCCGTACCTTGATAATTTTGTTGTGGTGTTCATAGATGATATATTGATATATTCTAAGACGGAAGAAGAGCATGCAGGACATCTGAGAATTGTTTTGCAGGTGTTAAGAGAAAAGAAATTATATGCAAAGTTATCTAAATGTGAGTTCTGGTTGAAGGAAGTGAGTTTCCTTGGCCATGTGATTTCGAGCGGTGGGATTTCAGTTGATCCTGCTAAAGTTGTTGCTGTATTACAGTGGGAGACTCCGAAGTCTGCTACTGAGATACGCAGTTTTCTGGGGTTAGCTGGTTATTATCGCAGATTTATTGAGGGCTTCTCTAGGTTGGCATTGCCGTTGACGCAGTTGACTAAGAAGGGTCAAGTGTATGTGTGGGATGCAGCTTGTGAAGCGAGTTTTGTGGAGTTGAAGAGGCGGTTGACCAGTGCTCAAGTGTTGATCTTGCCTAATCCTGGTGAGTCCTTCGTTGTTTATTGTGATGCTTCTTTGATGGGTCTTGGTGGTGTTTTGATGCAGAATGGTAAAGTTGTAGCTTATGCTTCTAGACAGTTGAAAGTTCATGAGAGGAATTATCCTACGCATGATCTAGAACTTGCAGCTGTTGTATTTGTGTTGAAAATGTGGAGGCATTATCTGTATGGTTCCAGATTCGAAGTGTTCAGTGATCACAAGAGTCTGAAGTATCTGTTTGATCAGAAAGAGTTAAATATGAGGCAGAGAAGGTGGTTAGAATTACTGAAGGATTTTGACTTTGAATTGAGTTATCATCCCGGTAAGGCTAATGTAGTTGCAGATGCGCTGAGTAGAAAGTCTCTACATATGTCTATGATGATGGTTCGGGAGCTCGAGTTAATTGAACAGTTCCGTGATATGAGTTTGGGTTGTGAAGTTTCCGCTGATAGTGTAAAGTTGGGTATGCTGAAGTTGGCTAGTGGAATTCTAGAAGATATTCGGAATGGTCAGCAAGTTGATGTCGCTCTAGTTGATCATATTACTATGGTTAACCAGGGTAATGGTGGCAATTTTGAGATTGATGAGAATGGCATCCTGCGATTTAAAGGTAGAGTTTGTGTTCCTGAGGTGTCCGAATTGAAAAAGAGTATTCTTGAAGAGGGCCATAGGAGTGGATTGAGTATCCATCCAGGTGCAACTAAAATGTATCAAGATTTGAAGAAGTTGTTTTGGTGGGCTGGTATGAAAAGAGATGTTGCTAAGTTTGTGTATGCCTGTTTGACTTGTCAGAAGTCAAAGATTGAACATCAGAAACCGGCAGGTATGATGCAACCTTTGAAGATTCCTGAATGGAAGTGGGATAGCATTTCCATGGATTTTGTGACGGGATTGCCGAGGACGGTGAAAGGTAATGATTCTATTTGGGTGATTGTGGATCGATTGACTAAGTCGGCGCATTTCTTGCCGATGAAGATTTATCACTCTTTAGAGAAGTTGGCAGAGTTGTATATTGAGGAGATAGTGAGGCTGCATGGTATTCCATCCAGTATTGTGTCTGATAGAGATCCCAGATTTACTTCTCGATTTTGGGAAAGTTTGCAGAAAGCGTTGGGGACTAAGTTGAGGTTGAGTTCAGCTTATCATCCTCAGACTGATGGTCAGACTGAAAGAACTATCCAATCCTTGGAGGATTTGTTGAGAGCTTGTGTGTTGGAGCAGAGTGGTTCTTGGGATAGTTATTTGCCGTTGGTGGAGTTTACTTATAATAATAGTTTTCATGCTAGTATCGGTATGGCTCCATATGAAGCATTGTATGGTAGGAGGTGTAGAACTCCATTGTGTTGGTATGAATCAGGTGAGAGTGTTGTACTCGGACCTGAGATTGTGCAGCAGACGACTGAAAGGGTTAAGATGATTCAGGAGAAAATGAAGATTTCTCAGAGTCGTCAGAAGAGTTATCATGATAACAGGAGAAAGGCACTTGAGTTCCAAGAGGGAGATCATGTGTTCTTGAGAGTTACTCCGACGACAGGTGTGGGTAGAGCTTTAAAGTCTAAAAAGCTTACTCCGAGGTTTGTGGGTCCGTATCAGATTTTGAAGAGGGTTGGGGAAGTGGCGTATCGGATAGCTTTACCGCCGTCGCTTTCTAATCTGCATGATGTGTTTCATGTATCTCAGTTGAGAAAATATATTGCGGATCCTTCGCATGTTGTTCAGTTGGATGATATCCAGGTGAGGGATAATTTGACCGTTGAGGTGTTGCCAATTCGGATAGATGACCGAGAAGAGAAGACCCTGAGAGGTAAGAAGATTGCTCTAGTGAAAGTTGTTTGGGGAGGTCCAGCTGGTGAGAGCTTGACTTGGGAGCGTGAAGATCAGATGAAGGAGTCGTATCCGGCTCTATTTGCTTGAGGTATGTTTTCGAGGACGAAAACTCTTTTAGTGGGGGAGAGTTGTAACACCCCGATTAAAATAAGAGAATTATTTAATTGAGTTAGTATTATTTTATTAATTTAATTAAATAAAGTTGAATTATTGGATTATTTTTATTATTATTATAGATGTTATTTATTTTAATAATAATTAAATAAATAAAATAAATGGAATATGAAGAGTGGAAGGGTAAAAGTGGAAATTGGATAAAAGAGGCCAAAGTGAGGACTCAGGTTTTTTCACGTGTTTTGCCTCAGAGTCAGAGAAAGGGGGAAAAACGCTGAAGAGAAAGAGAAGGAAGAGGAAAAGGCCAAAGATTACTCAGAGCTTCCTTCAATCCAAAGAGGTAAGGGGTCTGAACCTTATTAAACAATAATATGCTGAAAATGGTGAAATATTGGATGAACGAAATTGGGATTTTAATCGAAGGAATTCGTAGAAATTATATGCAATAATGTTAGGATTTGTGAAATCGAATAGGGGACTATTTGTATTAGATGATACGAGTGATTTTGTGTGAAATTTGGACTGTGGAAGGATGAATTTGGATAGATCTCGTAGCAGAAAAAGCCATTGCAGATCTGGAAATCTGGTTTCTGGTCATACGCGTATGGCACTAGGCAATACGCGTATGGCACTAGGCAATACGCGTATGGATGAGGAAAATGATGTTTTGAACGTGTTTTGGTCTCTGTTGGTACGCATATGGGAATGTGATACGCGTAGCATACGCGTATGGACATGGGCAATACGCGTATGGAATTGGTCAGACGTGGGTAATACGCGTATGAGCATAGGCAATACGCGTATGGGTAGACTTGTGGTCTTTCCTGGGCTGTTGTTGTGCAGTTTTTGGTTGTTTAGGCTGAGCGAGGTAACTTAGCTGATGCATGGTATACGAGGGATCATTTCCCGTTGCTTTGAGTAGTATAGATATTAGTAGAGTGTGATAATACTGTGTTTGATTATGTGGCATGATGTGATATGCTTTTGTGATAGAATGTGTTAATGATGATGATAACATGAATATATGATGCTGTTGTTGCTATGTTGATTATGATGCATGCTTGGTGTGCATGCATTCATGAAAGGCCGATGCCTAGTGATGAACGGACTGAGTTCCAATGATGTTGTTGACTCCGGGCTTGTTGAGAGGCTTGGTTCCTTGCGGGGAACTCGGATTCTATGGTGATGAATCTGGGAGTGGTGATCCTGTAGTTGGTCACAAAATGGGTATACCGAGTCGTGTTGAGTCATGCATGGGTGTGTGCATTGCATTTGATATGTTGTTTTGTTGATGTTCATGAATATGTTGATTATGATGATTATGATGAGCTGTGTTGGCATATGTGAAATATATTTATGTTTATATTTCTGTCGTTATATTATTATTTAATAATGTAATTCTCACCCCTTCTGCATGTGTTTATGTTCATCTATGATGAGCAATGTGCAGATAAAGAGGAGTAGCTATTGTTGAGGTTTGAAGAATAAGTGTAGAGTTATTCTACAGAGTCGAGTCAAATGCTCTGGTCATGTGACACCGGGGTTATGGGATTCGATAGATAATTGATTATTATTTACGTTGTTTATGATGACTAACATGTTGAGATGTTTTGTTGAGATAATGTTGAACCATTATTATGAATTGTTATATGATGAATGAGAATATTAATGTTGTTGTCCGCTGCGAAGTTTTAATAAAATAAATAATATGTTTTATGTTGCGATGCGATAATTGTTATGTTGTAAGAAATGTAAACTCTTCTACATGTTGTACTCTGATAATCTATTTAAATATGTCGTTTGGGTAGAAGGGTGTTACATTTAGGACCAAATCACTTTCTAATTTTGCTTGGAATTGAGATTAGTCTTGATCAAATTTTGGGAAATGGTGATTTCTTCAATTTCAAGTCACCATGTTTAACTCAATGAAGCATCCTACTCAAGAGGTTTTTTGATCCATTCTTTTTGAAATGTGTTAACAATCTGGCCAAGATTACAATGTTCCAAGAAAGGTTTCATTTGGAGGTTTGAGCATATATTTATGGCATGTTGAAGTTGGCATGAAAGACTCGTTATGTAACTTAGAAAAATTTGAGTTTCATGGCTGAAAATGACCTATAATGTCCCAATGAATTCCATGGCCTTACAAGCATATTGTGACCTTGGTTCTTGAAGAAAACTCGTAGATGGCATCATAAATGACATTGTGCAAAAAATCAGCTTCATATGTTGAAAATTGGCAAAAAGTCACTTGAAAATAGGTCAAATTTCACTAAGTCCACAAATGACCTATAATGTCTCCAAACTTTTGATGATCCTCCAAGCATAATTGGATTTTGTCATATAAAGAGAAGTTGTAGAGGAGGTTGAGAAGAGTCATATGCAAAAATAAGCATTCAAAAATGTTGAGAATTGAAGGAGTTGTGATCCTTGGAACTTTGACTTCAAAATATTTACTTTTAGGTCAAACCCCTTCGAACAAGCTTGTGTATTTGGACTTTCCTTGCATTTCAAAGCACATGGGTGATCATATGAACTCAAGATAAGGTGTCCTTGATTGACTTTTAATTATATTTCTTAAAGCTTGAATTTTCTTGTTGAAGAAGGCATGGAAGTAAACACATGAACCTTTAACTTTCCTTGAGAAATAAGCCACAAAACTTTGAGATGCTTCTTATTTGAGGAGCCCTACCTTGAATAATGAACTCAAGGGAAACAAGACATATTTTTGGTATTTTGATTAGTGGTTAGATAAGCAATTAATCATGTAAACATAAAGGCAAAACAAACCAAAAAAGAAGTGTTTGGTGATCCATGCAAGAAGCAAACTCAGAGATGGATGAGGGAAAGACCAAGATGTGATCTTGTTTGCATGCAAAAATGCAAATGAGATGTGGGATATTAGGGTTTAAAGTTAGAGTATGATAGGTACTAATTAATTCTGGAGCCAATGTGAGTCTGATGCCATTGTCAATCTAACAAAGGCTTGGTATTGGAAATGCCAGTGACACAAGGACCAATCTGAAATTTGCATATCACTCAATAAAGAATGCATATGAGATATCAGAAGACATACTGGTGAAAATAGAGGAATTTAGTTTTCCTATTGATTTTGTGATCATAGACATATCTGAGGATGAAGAAACACCTATCATTCTTGGTCCACCATTCATGCAGACAAATTGATGCAATTTCGACATAGACCGCATTACACTAACTTTAAAAGTTTATGATGATGAAGTGCAAAAAGACAGTTTCTTAGTTTTGGAAAAGAAGTGCAACAAGATGTGGAAGCTGAAGTAACCCCCCTCCCCCCATAATAGGGGGAATGTGGCGTCAAGCTAATGGCGATAAATGAGAGTTGCTTGGGAAGCAACCCAAGGAAAGTATTCGTAATTTTTATTTTTAGTTTCAATTTTAGATTAATTTTTTAGTTTTGTCTGCTTTAAGTGGTTTATTTTCTGGTTTTTTACTTTCATCTACTAATATGATAATTGTAGCTTTAGTGGTTGTATGAAAAGTACCCAAAATGATGGCATGTGTGTCCTATATGCACGTTAACTTTGCCAAAATATTTTTTTATACTTCTAAATGATCTGATTAGTTTAATTGAGTTGGACTGAAAGTTGAGTAGGTTTACCACAACTGATTGAGAAGCCACATCGAGCAAGAGGTATTGTGGAGGTTGCTAGCTTTACCCAACATGGTGAGAGCAGAAAAAGCCAAACATAATGTACATCATAAGAGAACATTCAAGTATGTCTTTATCATTCAGAACTTGCGTAAATTCTTTTCTGATTTCAGTTGCATGATGACACACATTGAGGCACGTTTCTTTTCTACCCTTGAGCCTTTCTAACCATCCTTTTTATTATTATCCATTGTTTCCCCCATTTGAGCCCTTACCATTTGTTTGTTTTAAAAAACACATAATATTAACCCATGGTCGAAACACTCCCCCACCATGTTCAGAGTATTTATGTGAGTTGTCATATCCATGTTCATTCTAAGTTTGGGGTTGCTGTTGGGATAACAACCTTTAAGTTTGGGGTGGTTGTACAAAGTTAGTACAAATGAGGGCACATGATGATTGAAAAAATAATAATATAAGAGAAGAAAAAGAAAAGATGAAAATTTAAAAAATCAAATTGAAATGAATAATAGAAAAATAATCATCATGGCACTTGAAAGAAGGAGAAGTAAACGAATATTGAAAATAAAGACAAATCCAAAAGTTGAATTCTCGATAACAATGAATCCTAAAGGACGAGTACAAGAAATAATCTCAGCACTAATCCATCAAAATGAGCATAGTGAAGATAACGATCATATTGACTTTGAACCTTAGCCTACTTTTCCAAAATTATCCCACATTAACCTTAGTCATGTTACAACCACAAAGACCTCAAAGAGTGTGTGCGTCGTGCACCTTGACATCAAAAGAGAATTTATTCAAGTCTATGATATGGTATTGCATACTATGAATTTGAGTGTAAAACATATTAACACCCGAGAGATTTGGTGAGAGTATAAATTGAGCTGACTGGTGAAGTAGTACTTTCAAGTGAATGTGTGGTTAATCAATCAACCTCGGTAATTCAGCAAAAACCAAAGGTATCAACAAATGAGGGTCATGTAAGATCTTAGAGGTATGATGGTACGTGAAAAGTTTTTATTTCATTTGAGAGTGACATGAGTCTTTGTACTTAAAGTTGCTTGAGGACAAGCAACAAGCTAAGTTTGGGGTTGTGATCAGTCACCATTTGTGTTATAGTTATTATCATTTTAACAAGTGAAAGTATGCGAGTTACTTGCATTTTTCATATAGTTTAAGTGGTTTTTACACCTCCTTTTACCGTTAATGTCATTTAATCTTTTCACTATTTTTCATCAATTTGTTTGCATTTTCTGCATTTTATGCTTTGGTTGTGTGCTTTTATTGTTTTCAGGATCAAATAAATATTCAAGAAGGATTTCGGCTAAAAACTATGAAGAATCACAAAATCGGAAAGTACGGCCCAAGGAACAATGAGCTGCTACGGCCACCCGTAGTGCATGCTACGCACCGTAGTAGAGGAGAAGTTGAAACCCTTGTTTCAAAGGAAAATGAACAAAAACATTGGTCTGCTATGGCCACCCGTAACACCTGCTATTGGCCGTAGCAGACATAACCCCATAGCTTTAGTGGCTAGCCAAAAATAATGGCCTGTTACGGCCACCGTAACACCTGCTACGGGCCGTAGCAAGCATGCGTGTGATTTTATGAAACTTTCCTTTTTTAGGCCAGATTTGGAAATTATTATGGATTGGGGTATTTTCAGACCTGGTCTTATTGTCCAGAAAAATCTTATTGACTAGGGGAATCTGAAAAAGGGGTGTTTCTCTATTTAAAGGGGATTACTATCACATTTTAAGGAACTTCTTCTTGGACGGCAAAAATACAAAGAGAAAGATTGGAGAACACATAAGCTTTAGTGAAAGGCGGATTTTCATGAACGGAAACGATTGAAAATTCAATTTCATCTTAGTACCCGTAATGTCTAAACTTTGTATTTTGTTTTCATTGAATAATATGAGCATGGGGTGTCCCTGATTTGAATCTGTAATGACTGTGACTTTATATTTGCAATAGCAATGTTGTTTTTCATAATTAATATATTCTCCTAATGTTCTTAATGCTTTCTCGTTCGGAATAATTGAGATTGATATATGATTATCAATTAGGTTGGACCGTCGTTGGTAATTCTTTCGTGAGAATATTCTATAGTGGATATCACTTAGGTTTAGGGATATCCGATAGAAACCATATTGTTCTTGATATTACAAGGCTTAATTTCATCAGTAAATTTATATGGACATAAAGATTAGGGATGAATGATTAAAGGTTTTCTCACTAAGACATTAGGAGAAACCAACCGTAAGAACTATTTAATTATTTGAAATATGTTGTTGCAATATTAATCCAGAGTTGTTACAGGAATAAATCACACATCTTCCCTAGCATATTACTCATATATATCAAAGCCATTTAAAGCATCTATTTATTTTATTCACAATTATTTTATATAAATTCGCTCAACAAATCCCAACTTTAGTTTTTGTTTGATTGAACGACAATTAGAACTCATTATTGATACGTAGTCCTTGAGATCGATATTCGAGAAACTTTCCTTATTATTACTACAGAGGCAAAATATTACACTTGCTATTTTTCTGATCATTGGGAAAGATTCTTCAACCATTTTCAAGGCCCTATTTTCTTCAACCTAATGAGAGAATTCTAGATACATGTCAAATCTTCTCTTTTCCAAGTTACCTCCTCTGTGTTTGAAAAGAAGATAGTGATATCTGAGAAGTTGATAGCCAAACTCATTGGACATGATGGGTCTGGTATAAGGTGTGAGCAAATGGTGGAAAAAGAATCAAATTTAACTAAGATGTCGAAAGTGATTTTCTCCTCTGGAAAACATTCTAGTAAGATCAATGATCTTTTTCCTCATTTAAAGGTTTGGGCTAGAATCCTTATTGGATACATTAATCCCATAACATCTACTAACTCCTCTGGCTATATTAATGGTGACCAATAATATATCCTTTACTATATTAAACCTGAAAAGAAGGTCAATCTTCCTACTCTTTTGTTTCAGCATCTAAAGGATACTATAAGGGACGCCTGAGGTGGTAGCAAAAGGACAAAAAGCTACATCCTTATTGACAGACTAATCTCAGACATTCTGATGGAGAGCCAATTGATTAACTCTCTGACAAACAATCAGTTCTCCAAAGGCATGTAACTTCTGTCTGGTAGGATGTTTAATGCCAAGGCTCTAAAGAATATAGGATTATTACTGAAGTGATAAGTCCTCCTTCTGAATTTCCCAAGGATATCATCCTCAATAGAAGGATTCCTTTGAAAGATTTTTCTATCTTCTTAAAGTCATATCCTTTGATAGAGGTGGTAGGATTTATGGAGAAGTGTCATGATAATGCTCTTATGGCATCTTCTGAAGCTATTTCTCAGGAGAAGAGGAGGAATAATGCTAAGAAGCATTATGAAAGGATGACTAAGAAGTTTAAGGCTTCTAGGGAACATCGGGATACTTCTGCTGAAGAACCCATAATCTCTTAAGCTACTTTTATTGGAACTGCTTCTGGAACGAATGCTCCTTTTGAAGCTCATCGTCTTAGTGTTGTTTATATTTCACCTTCTTTGAACAACCACACCCATTCATCTATCTACTTTCTACATACCTCTTTACATGGTTTCTCCTTCCCATCAAACACTCTTTCTCACAATCTTCCGTATGCTCTTAAACCAATTTCTTCTGCCCCCCAATCTTCAAATCCAAATATTACTATTCCACCACTCTCATAATCTATTTATGAAATTCTGACATCCAATATCTCACTAACTCTTTAACCACTATTACCACATTTTCTTGTATCCCATCTCATTCGACCAGAAAACCTTCAACCATCAATCCCCATTCACTATGACATCCATATTGTAGAATCAGACATTGATTCTGATACTAAGTCAGAAGTTGAGCTTCTAGCCCTCCCAGATAGAACCCATCAGCCATACTCTGATCAAACAACCTCTCAAGCAAACATTCACCTTACACCATTGGATGAATTGTTTACTCAGTTTAAAGGCGAGTCTGTTCGTAGACTCAATGCTCTTATTGAAGCTTGCACTTCTAACATAAACCTCTCTGAAGTTTGTGCTCTGACCAACAACTTCAGAAGTTAGA
This sequence comes from Lathyrus oleraceus, assembly GCF_024323335.1. Classification (NCBI taxonomy): domain Eukaryota; kingdom Viridiplantae; phylum Streptophyta; class Magnoliopsida; order Fabales; family Fabaceae; genus Lathyrus; species Lathyrus oleraceus. The sequence goes on from NC_066584.1 coordinate 54,485,271, forward strand.
CATAAGTCAGCTTTGAAGAGTTGGAGATTGCTTGCTTGAAGGAAGCTAAAAGGAACTTACATGCCAAACTCTTTGGTATAGTTGAACCTTTTCCTCAGAAGGTTCCTCCAACACTTCTGCTTCCTGCTCCAGTAGTGACTCCACCTCCATCTCTAGACCAAATAATATGGTTGCTTTTGAGACTACTATTGAAGTTGGAAATAACTATGAACTCAAGAAGACAGTGGTTTCTGAGGAATTCATTTTGAAGACTTTGGAGCATTTGGCAGCTGAGAATTATGAAGATAAAGGGAGACTCAAGCATCAAGATGAGAAAAATTCGAAGATTGAATGGTTGCTTTGAGAGATCTTATAAAGACTACCACCCCCCTCATAAACCCTAGTTTTTAAAACTCTATATTATCTTTGTTTTTTGTTTCATTTATGTACTGAGTTAGCTTTTTTAATGAAATGAAATTTTATTCTTGGTTTACTTTTCCTTTTATTTTATCTTTTTGAATGATGACAAAGGGGTAGTAAGAAGGACTCTGATTTTGATATATCTAATTCCATTCTGAAACCCAAACACGTCTTTATATGTTACGACATTGGTGATTATGAGAACTTAAAAAAAAACGTTCTTCTTGTTAACCTAGTGTTTTAGGTTCTAAGGCATTATCCAAGCAGGCTGAATCAAGTTCATAGGAACCAGGCTTATGCTTAAAAATCACGTGCATGTTCTGAATAGTTAACTAAACAGTTTGTAGTTAACCATACATATTATTGTTCTTAACTAAGTTCAAGTGATCAAGGTTGAATCAGACGTGTATAAACTCTGAACCGGCTATATACAAGTTCTGATAACAACCATATTGATATCCAAGACTATGAAAGCTCAAACAAATAATGCTTTGTGATGAGATTGATATCCAGACCTTCTGATACTCAAGCAAGGGTTCTGAATGAAATACTTTTGTACCCAAATTGTTGCATTATGGGAAGTTACTTCATCCATTACAAACAGACTTCTGCCCCATGGGAAGATAACAACCATGCTTCAGTAATAAGGCTTCTTCCATATGGGAAGTTATTTCTTTCATATTAATTGAGATTTTTATATGTGTTAAGATTATTTTAAGTCTTAAATTCAGGGGGAACTTGCAAACCTAACTTCAATATTCTAAGCTGAAAAATAATTTTTAATAGTATAAAATTCAGGGGGAGCTTACAAACCTCTCTAATATTTTTATACGATTTAACCAAGTAAGAATTGTTCATCAAAATACATAGTCTCGTCATCATTAAAAAGGGGGAGATTGTAAGAACAAGATTTGGTTCTACACATGGCCTTTAGTTTTGATGATAACAATGCATTGTTTCTTAGAGAAAACTTTAGTACACTAATTCTTTTTATCTAGTGTGTAGCTTTTGCTAACAGGTTCTAACTCTGAAGCATTAACGTGTGATGTCATCAGATTCTGAAATAAACACACTCTGACTCTGAAGAGATACAAGTGCTTTACAAGATGCTGTCAAGTTCTAGAAATCTTTTTAGACAATGATTTTGATGAACATTTATGTTAAAGCTTATGACTATGACAATGATTGAAGAGCCTCTGAAGGATTGTCAACCTTCAAGATTTTGCGCTCAAGTTCTGAAGATTCTTAAGAACAAGATCTGAAGACTCTGAATACCGAGGTTCTGAATATTATGTCAACTAGTCTCTTGATCCTTCTAAGCATGCTTCAACATAATTTCATAATAAGCCTCTAAAGATTAGAAAATAAGATCAAAAGGTTTTGCGTTAGAAAAATAGTACACAACACAAGATCACCCTTCCCTTCACTACACTGATTTTTTGGGCTAATGACAGTACTATTGTACCATTTGGTCTCCTGTATGCAAATTGTTACATAAAGAGACAACTGTAATCTACCATTCCAATTCTACCCTCCAACAGATCTTTTAATTACCTATATAAATAAGTCTTAGAAGAATGGATGATGTTGTTAACTCTTATGTTATTGAACATACACACGCTCTCTGCTATAGTAGATTATTTTATGTGTATATTATTTTTAAACACACAAGAGTTTTTGCTCGTTATTGTATGAAATATTCATTGTATTAATCTTGTGTTAATCTGCTTTCTTAGAAGCAATACTTGTAAACACACATTTGTAAATCTCAAAGTTGTTTGAGTGGTTTCCTTAAGTGACTAGGATTTAGTCAGATAGATTCAAGAAGATAAAGACGGTTTGTCTTTGTGGTGTCTGTAATCAATTTCAGTTATGGTGGATTAATCCTTGTTGAGAAGGAAAAATCACCTTGGTAGGGTGGACTAGAGGTAGCTTGGCAAACAATGAACCAATATAAAAATAATTTTGTTGTTTTTCTTGTTCGTGTTATTGTTTGATTGAGTGGGTTTTGAAAAAGCTTTTATTTTTAGAAACCCAATTTAGACCCCCTCTTTCTTGTGCTTATTGCCACCTTCATGTAACATTGAGCAGGAAAACATTTTGTTTTGTTATTTGCTATTATTTTGATGTTGTTTATGTTGAAGGCATTGCCATAACCATGTCGATGATACGAGACATATTCGGTTGTTGAATTGTTCTAATTTGATTATTCCGCTGCGACAAGCCTAAGTAAATGCGAGTACGTGATCACAAACATTTAATTAATGAATGTTTTACATAACTCGTGTTACAGAGCAGGTTTCTCTTGTGTTTGAGTGACACCTGTGTTACAGAGCTAATGCTTTAAAGTTAATGTCTCTAACGCTACAAGGTCAACATAATCATCAAGGTGATAATGACGAATTTTATGGACTGTACAAATTTTAGAGAAATAAGTTGCCGACTTTCAAGGGAAAATATGATCCAGAGGGTGCACAAGAATGACTTAGAGAGATTGAGAAGATTTTTCGAGTGATGGCTTGCACGAAAGTTCATAAGGTGCAATTATGTACTCACATGTTGTATGAAGAGGCCGAAGACTGGTGGGATAATACACACCGAAGATTGGAAGTTGTTGGTATTGAGGTTACTTGGGTTGTATTCCGAGTTCACTGCTTGGATAAGTAATTTCTTGAGGACGTACGCAACAAGAATGAAATAAAGTTCCTTGAGCTAAAGCAAGGATATATGAAAGTTGTTGAGCATGATGCCAAGTTCGAAAAACTTATGAAGTTTTGTCCATACTATAATGATGTGGCTGCTGAGGGGTCGAAGTGCATCAAGTTTGAGAGTGGACTACATCATGAGGTCAAGCATTGAATCGAGTACCAGGAGATTCTCCAATTTCCTATGTTTGTGAATGAATATAGGATATGAGGATAACATGGCATGTTCTGCTCACTATAAGAGTATTAGTGAGAGGAAATGGAAGAATCGGTTTTGTGGGAAATTATATAGTGCTCTATCCGACAAAGTGAAGTAGAGAGATTCATATGAGAGAAAGTCAAATGGGGGAGAGACTCCCGCTTATATCATAAGTGTGGCGAGTTGGACCACCGTGCTAATGAGTGCATGAATAACGTTTTGAGGTGCTTCGTATGTGGGAAGATAGACCATCGTGTTGCAGATTGCAAGAGTGTTGGGCCGACTTGTTATAACTGTGGCAAGTAGGGTCATATCAGTACCAATTATCAGAAGCCAAAGAAAGCATAATTTGTGGGAAAGGACTTTGCTTTGTAAGAGTCATATACTACTAGCTCATACAGGTTAATTTGAGGTACGCATTTTATTAATAGTATTATGGTAATTGCTATTGTAACAACCCAATTTTAGTAATTATTTCTTATATTATTATTATTATATTTTATTTTATTTATTTAGAGTGTTAATTAATTAATTGGTTGTTAGGTAGTATAATAATTGATTATATTAATTAATTTGGTGTGTTAATTAATTATTTAGTTGATATGAGATATAATGAATAATTGAATTAATTAACTTGGTGTGCATATTGAGTTGGTTTAATTTATTTGAATTAAATAGAGATATTATAATTACGGGTATCATTCTTTAAGCCCAAATATAATGCTAGAATATAAGAGGTAGGAGAGTGAGAAGTAGGATTCATTTGATCATTTGACGGCTATAGAGAAAGAAAAGAGGAAAAGTAAGGAGAAGAGGGGAAGAACAAGAGAGAAGCTAAGGTTTCCAGAAAATTGAAGAGGTAAGGGGGAGAATCCTTATTATTATGGGTTAGTATGATTGGGTCAATGGGTAGAAACGTGTTACGTTGAAATCCCTAAATTTCATGGTTTTTGGAATTGTGAGGTTTTGATGAGTATTTTTGATTTGTGGTGATTTAATTGTGTTAAAACTGTGAATTAACTTTATACACTTAGATTATTGTTTGAGTTATAATTTTCTGAGCGTTTGGCTTTTTACGGAATCGAAATCGGAGGTCCGAAAGTCCTCCAACGATGAAAAACGCAAAAATTCTACATTCTGGTTTTGTGTTAACCGGTTACCCTCCGAGTGTTAACCGGTTACTTGCTAAAAACCTGCCAAAAAATTCTACATTATGTTTTTGTGTTAACCGATTACCCTCCGAGCGTTAACCGGTTACTTGCTAAAAACCTGCCCAGAAGTTGATTCTGTTTTGTGTTAATCGGTTACCCTCCGAGCGTTAACCGGTTACCACTGTTGAAAAATAAAAAATTGAGATTTTAAAAGTTGTATTCATTTTGAAATGCAATCTAAGTGTGCGTAGTTGATAATTAGCCTATATTTGTGAATGATATATTGTTATGAATGTGTATATGTACCATTGGTGGATAATTCATAGAGTTGGATTATGGTGATATGTGGAATGTTAAGATGGTAGAGATGATCTTAATTGCATATGTGTTGGTATTTGTATATTCATTCATGGCATGGTCGACTTCATGGTGGAAGCGGTGAAACTGTGGGTTCACATGGTAATAGACATTAATCCTTGAATGGAAATAGGCGTAGCAGACGTTGATCCTTAATTGGAAACAGACGTAGTGACTTTGATCTTGTCCGGATCGGAAGCGTGGCTTGGATTCTATATATTGAATCGGAAAGCGGTGAAACGTTGGGTTCACATTACGGTACCACATGCATAGAGTCACATGTCTTGCATGGAGTCACATTAGAGTTATGTGATAATTGAATGTGTGCATTGATGTGATTGTGAGGTGTGTATGAGATATGGTAATTGAATTTGGTGATGTTTGGATACATAATTTGACAAAATATGTGATTATGTGATAATTGTAGTTATGTGTATAATTGGGAATATAGTATTGGATTGTAATATTATACTCCCTGAGTTTTTATGTGTGCTTGAAACATGTGAAATAAATGTTTGTTAATACTATTGACATGGTTATACAAGGTGTGAGGAATTCCGTTCATTGTTGATTTAATCATTGTGCTTTATTATACTTCTTCATAATGATTTGAATTCTCACCCTTCTGTTTGAATGTTGCTTTACATGGCATCGTGCAGATACTCCAGAGTAGTATTGCGGAAGTAAGTGAACGGTAACTCACTCGAGATTAGCTGGAGAGTTCCGGTGCTTTGTTTTAGAGACTAAGTAGTGAGTCAATGCTCTGGTCATGTAACACGGGGTAGATTGGTAGTATTGAACTCATATCTGATTTGGATACGTATTATGTTATTACTTGTGAACATGTTTATTCGAAAATTGCGGTTTGAGAGGCCATAGTGCCAAATATTCTGGATATGGTTTTAGTTATCTTGAGGAGATTATTGAGAGATGATCATGGTATGGGACATGGATCATCTTATGAAATACATGAGTATTCATTATTTTCCGTTGCGAACGCATAATCTTGAATATTCATGATAAGTGAAATGTGTTATTTTAAATGACCAGGTGTATTGTATATTGACGATGAATGATGTTGGTTTTTGAAAGCTTTTAATTTTCGAAAACATCGATGTGACGCCCTTTCGTTTATATGCGTGCTTATTTACTCTGATTATATGTTAAGTATTTTGGGGTAGAAAAAGGGGTGTTACAGCTATTATTGACACGGGTGTAACTCATTCGTTTGTTTCACTTGATTGTGCTGAAAGGTTAGGTTTAAAATTTTCTTTTATGGGTAGGAGTAAGATCGTTGATACCCCAACTCTAGGTCCGGTAACCACTTCGTGGATTTTCTTGAATTGTCCACTTACTATTTATGGTAAGAGTTTTGGGATGGATTTAGTATGTCTATCTTTGAGAAATCTTGATGTTATCCTTTGAATGAACTGGTTGGAGTTCAACCATGTCCATATCAACTGTTACGACAAGACAACATCATTTTGGAATTGGATGCAAGCGATGAGTTGTTTGCGTCTGCTAAGTAAGTGGACGAGTTCGTAAAGGATGACGTTGAAGTGTTTATGATATTAGCTTCTATAAAGGCTGAAAGAAAAGATGTGATTGGTGAATTTCTAGTGGTGTGCGAGTTTCTAGAAGTGTTCCCAAACGATATCAATGACTTGCCACCGGAGTGCAGATTTGAGTTCGCGATAGACTTAGTACTTGGTATTAGTCCATTGTCGGTGCATCCTTGTAGAATGTATGCTTTAAAGCCGGGTAAGCTGAAGAAACAGTTATAAGAGTTGCTTGAGAATTAGTTTGTCCGACCGAGTGTTTCACCATAGGTGTGCTGGTGTTGCTAGTCAAGAAGAAAGATGGCATAATGAGGTTATATGTTGACTATTGAGAACTGGATGTGACTATCAAGAACAAGTATCCACTTATGAGGATTGACAATTTGATGGATAATTTGGTTGCCACATGTGTATTTAGTAAGATTGATATGTGTTTAGGTTATTATTAGATTCATGTGAAATAAGAAGACATCCTGAAGTCTGCTTTCAGAACGAGGTATGGTCATTACGAGTATGCAGTGATGTCGTTTGATGTGTCTAATGCGCATGGAGTGTTCATGGAGTACATGAATAGAATATTCCATACGTATTTAGACCAATTTGTAATGGTATTCATCGACGACATCATGATATATTTGAAGTCTGATGAAGAGCATGTATATCATCTGAGGCTCGTGTTGCGAACCTTGAAAGAGAAGAAGTTGTATGCAAAGTTGTCCAAGTGTGAGTTTTGGTTGTGAGAAGTTAGCTTCCTTGGTCATGTGACTTCAAGTGGTGGTATTTTGGTTGATCTGTCAAAGATATATGATGCATTATAGTGGCAGACTCCGAAGTCTATTACAGAGATTATAAGTTTTCTTGGTTTGGTTGGTTACTATAGGAAGTTCATTAAAGGTTTTTCGAAGTTAGAATTGCCTTTGACTCAGTTGACTCGAAAGGGTCAGGGTTATGTTTGGAATGTGCATTACAAAAAGACTTTTCAGGAACTCATGAAGAAGTTGACATCTACTCCAATTTTGATATTGTCGAATCCAAGTGAGTCCTTTGTTGTATATTGTGATGCTTCTAAGATTGGGCTAGGTGGTTTGTTGATGCATAATGCTCAGGTTGTGGTGTAAGCTTATAGACAATTGATAGTTCATTAATGGAATTATCATATGCATGATCTAAAGTTAGCAACAATGGTATTCGTGTTAAAGATTTAGAGACATTATGAGTTTGACTCCATATTTGAGGTGTTCAGTGATCACAAGAGTTTAAAGTATCTATTTGATCAAAAAAAGTTGAATATGAGGTAGAGGAGATGGCTCGAATTTCGGAAGGATTGTAATTTTGGCTTCAGTAACCATATGGGTAAAGCCAACGTTGTGGCTTATGCGTTGAGTAGTAAGTCGTTGTGTATGTCGATGCTTGTAGTTTGAGAATTGGAATTGATTGAGCAATTCATAAATTTGAGTTTAGTGTGTGAAGAGACTCATAATAGTGTGAAGTTCGATATATTAAAGTTGACTAGTGGTATCCTTGAAGAAATCATTAAAGGTCAGAAGATCGATGTGGAATTGGTTGACCAAATAATGTTAATCAATCAAGGTAAATGAGGTGATTTCAGAATTCATGAGAATGATGTCATGAGTTTCAGAGACAAGGTTTGTGTACCAAATATACCTGAGCTTAAGGAAAGTATTATTAAGGAAGGTCATATGAGTGGTTTGAGTATTCATCCTGACACCACTAAGATGTATCAAGACTTGAAGAAATTGTTTTGTTGGCCAGGAATAAAGAAGGAAGTAACTGAGTTTGTTTATGCTTGCTTGACTTGTTAGAAGTCGAAGATTGAACATTCGAAGTCGTTAGGTCTGATGTAACTATTGACTATTCCTGAGTGGAAGTGGGACAATATTTCCATGGATTTTGTTTCAATTTTGTCGAAGACGACGAAAGGTTGTGATTCCATTTGGTTTGTTGTTGATAGGTTGATTAACTCGGCTTATTTCATATCGATTAAGATCAATTATCCCTTGCAGAAGATGGTTGAGTTGTATATTAATAAGGTTGCTAACTTGTGTAACACACGATGTCTAAAATGGCAGAGAGTGATGTAACACTCGAGGCTGAAGAGGGTCGATATTGGTCGCTGAATTCACATCGGAATGAGAGGGATTCTGAGGTTACGCAGGGATGAGACTGCATGGTTGAAGGAAGGCTGATAAGGATTGATTGGTACTACCTATATCTATAAGATGCATCTTCTTTTCATTATCCTAACAAACAAGAACTCCATAGTTAAACGTGATTGACTTGGAGTAGTATTTGGATGAGTGACTTTCTGGGAAGTTTCTTGGAAAGCGTATGAGTGAGGATAAAACATGCTGAAAAGACCCGTGTTGGTTTGTGGGGTCAGTCGATAATCCTGAAAGCATTATGGGGCATTACAAATGGTATCAAAGTAGACATCTCCCAGTACGATGTGGTTCGGGGATGAACCAAGCGGAAGTTAGTGGGCATGTAGCATCCGAGACCGAAGAGGGTAGAGAGTGGTGTAACACTCGAGGCTGAAGAGGTCCGAAAGTGGTTGCTGAATTCACATCAGAATGAGAGGGATCCTGAGGCCGTGTAGGGATGAGACAACATGGTTAAAGGAAGGCTTATAAAGATTGATTGGTACTACCTATACGTATAAGATGCATATTTTTTTCGATAGCCTAACAAATAAGAACTCCATATTTAAGCGTGCTTGACTTGGAGTGGTATTTAGATGGGTGATGATAACTTCTCAGCAAGTGTACCAATAATGTAAAAGTAATAAAAATATCAAATCCACAAGGACTGCTTCTAACAAGACAAAATATATGTAATGTAAAAAAACTATAAAAGGGGGGGGGGTCGAGTTTTAATGTGAAAAGTAAATAAGAGATTAAAAAAAATTATGAAAGCGGTCAAGTTGTATTTTACAATCCCCTATTTATAAAGCGGTCGAGTTTTAATGTGTTTTAGAGTATCTCACATAAAAAACATTCAGAATAATAAGCAATTGAATGTCATTATAGATCAAAAGGTTCTTACAAAGTCAAATCAACATATAACCCAACAATATTGAAATAGGTTCATCATAACACAACCTAACATAGAGGAGCTTAGTTACTCATAATTCAGATAACAATACCATAATTGATAGATGAAAATAACATATGAATTCCCTTAGAGTAATGGCCTGCAAGTGCCCTAAAAATCTCCTTTGATGCTCTCCAAATCGTACTTTGTTCTCTAATTTTTGTAACTCTTATCAAAGGGCAAAAATTCCCCTTAAAAAGAGCTCAAAATGGATTAGACGCGTCAAAAAAAGCCCATAAAAAGGGACCAACGCGTGCGTGATGCAACTTTTATGGCCTCAATCACGCATGCTATGCTGCGCGATGGTGCATGTGATTATTTTTGAAGCTGCACTCTTTTTTCACTCAAATCTTCACTAAGTCCACAATTTTCACACTTAGTTATTTTTCTCATTATTTGGTCTTTCTTCTTCATTTTGGCTTATCTTTCCCTTGTTTTAATCAGATTCTTCGACTAAATTCATGTAATGATGAATTGTCATCACAACCACAAACTTGAATCGTTGCTTGTCCTCAAGTAATTTGCATGCAACTACGCATTTCAACAGAAAACAAGTCGCACAATAACAATCGAACATCACCAAATTAAATATTTCTTTTGCCTAACCATTGTTCTAGCTTCCAACTTCTATCCGACAAATTCAGAAAGCGCCCTAAATATTGGCGAGTACTTAACATGTCTCTCAACTCACTTTGACTCACTCAATGCATATGGTAATCTCTTAATCAACATGCAAAATCAATTCTCCTTAGCTTGATCATGTTCTAATATAGTTCATCACATAAATCATAACACACATTATAGGTATTTTCAGGTTGCAACTTGGCTTATGTTTAAGTATATTTTTAGGAAAATAGGTTTAAACCTTTGGAATTAGGTGCCTAGTTATCCTTCTATCATCATACATATTTCTTCCTTTTTGACGGTACTAGAGATCTTTGATCCTCTTTATACTTTCATTCTTCTTTATTTTCTTTTTTTTAAGAAGTGTTTTTTCTACTTCTTTTTTATATCATTTTTTAAAATTTTGGCCAATATTCTCTAGTACCCCAACCCCAAAACTTAAAACTCTGCTCACTTCCAAGAGAAACCCAGAATTAATCTTTTTCATACACTTTAGAAACTATACTTCTACCTAACTCCAAATAAAGGGTGAAAAGAAAAGATATTTCAAGTCATATGGCTAAGAATTTTAGGCTAAGTCACTAAAAGAAAGGCTAAAGTTCAAAGTGGTTAGCAATGGAATACCTATTACTACATGGTGGTTTAAAAGGCTCAAAGTTATAAACAAAAAACTACCTCAGTGTGTGTCAGTCAAACCAGATTAACTTAATTGGAAATATATCAAACTAGATAAAATAATAGTGCATGAATACACTCATAAAGAAAGAAAAGTGAACAATGAAATTTATTTGGCTCAAACTTTACTATACGAGGCATCTGTAGGTTGAGTATAAGCCTAATGATTATTTTCTCATCCTTCACCTTCAAGTTTCTAGTTGTTATTGTGATGATCAAGTTTCTTTTTGATCATTTGTTCAATGTTAAAGTGCTAAACTTGTAAATCTGAAAAAGAAAAAAAACACAACTACAAACTCCTTTATTAAAGAAAGCATAGATCATCATGGAAGAGTCATGCTTAAGTAGCTAATTCCTCTCTTGGATGGTCTTGAACAAAAATAAAGTAAATTCTACAAAACAAAAACTGGTTATAATTGATGAGATGCCTCTCATCCTGCGCTTCTTTTCCGTCATTAGCTTGACGTTCCAAGCTTAAAACACGTCAGGCGCAATAGATACCCTCACGCCGGTGAAAACTTCTGTTGTCATTCCTTTTTGAATCTTACTACATTTTTCTTCCAATTGTTAGTATCTCTCTATATCCTCCAAATATGATGTTCATTCATTTGCGTTAAACACCACATTCTCCTTGTTGAATTTCAAAATAAGTTCACATGTCTCCACGTCTATTTTTGCCTTCCCGATTGCCAAGAATGGGCGCCTGAGAATAACTGACCCTCCCGAATCTCCTTTCATGTCAATTATCACAAAATATGCATGGAAGGACAAACCATCGACATGAACTAACATATCTTGTACAATGCCGAGCAGATGCATAACAGACGAATCAGCTAAAGTGAGCGTCACGTTGCTTGGTAAGATCTCTCCTATCTTCAATTCCTTAAATTTGTTTAGCGGCATGACATTAATGCTAGACCCTAAGTCACATAAAGCATGTGGGATTTTCAAACCACCAATGGTGCAAGTGATGGTTAACTTTCCGAGATCCTTCATCTTTGGTGGAAATGTTGGAGGTTCTGTCATCTCCTCTTTCTTTGTCATGTTTGATTATTCTTTAGTCAACTTCTGCTTTCCACCCTTCAGCAATGCCTGCATAAAGTTAACAAACTTGGGAAATAATTCTATAATTTCATGGAACAAGATACTTACCTGAAGTTTTGTCAACCTTTCTTTAAAATTTTCAAACATTCCAGCCTCATCCTCGTGTATCAATTTCTTTTTAATTACCGGGTACGGTGGTTTTATGTAATCCGGTAATTTTGGATTTGACTCACTCAAGACTTGCTTCTTTATTCTCCTCCAAGGAGAGTTTATATCAATATGTTGATCAAGAGTGACTCCCTTTTCTTCTTTGTCATTTTGATTTCCACTATCTTATTTTTCAATTCCTCATTCTTTTTTCTCAATCACATCCTCTTTAACTATTTTAGCTTCACCCTTTTCAATAATCCCCTCAAAATCTATTTCCAATACCTTGCATGATTCATTCTAGGGATTATATATAGTGTTACCTGTGAATCCTCCACTCGAGCTTGGCAAAACAACTATTTATTTGGATAATTGACCAATCTGCGTCTCTAGATTCTTGATTGACGCATCATGGTTTCTACTCATTATTCCATGGTCCTTATTTACCTGATCAAAGCTACTTTGGGTGACTTTAATGAGATTTTGCAAGGTCTCTTCTAGCTGTGACAGTTTCCTTTGAAACATAGCTTGTTGGCTTTGTTGCATACCTTGGTTAGCACTTCCATTTTGATTATTGCTCCAACAAAAATTTGGGTGATCTTTCCAACCCGAATTGTAGGTGTTGGAATACGGGTTTTTCTTCTGAAAATTAGCAAATTGGACTTATTCACTTGACCTTTCTAACGAGCACCTTCTATTCACATGTTTTCCTCCATAAAAATCACACCTAAGTGCTTGTACTTGGCTCATGTTAGCTTTACCTAAGCTCCTTTCAGTTAGATTTTTATTTAACAATTCAATATGAGCTAAAAGAGCAGTGTGAGTATCAACAACTAACATACTTTTAGGCGTTCCCAAAGTTTCAATCTCGACCGATCTTTCGCTTTTTGACTGGTACTCATTCACACACATCTTCTCAATAAGGTCTTTCACTCGTGGTTCAGTCATTTGGCGGATGGTACCTCCCCTATAAGCATCCAATAACATGCAAGTTTGACTCTTGAGACCTTTAATGAAATTTTGCATTGGCTCCATGTTATTCATATTGTGATTTGGGCATTTGCATAACAAAAGTTTGAACTTTCCCAAAAGTCATAAAGTGACTCAGTTTCCTGCTGCTCAAAATTAATAATTTATGCTCGGCGCTCGAACTGAGTAGTAATGAATAATCTTTCTAGGAATTTGTCCTCCAATTCCTTCCAAGTCCGAATTGTTCCATTTAGAAGGCAAAGCAACCAATCTTTATCCCTTCCAATCAATGAGAACCCAAACAACCTAAATTTAACTCGGTCTTCAGTGACATCGGTTGGTTTGCACATTGAAGTTATTTCATAGAAGCGTGCAAGTTGTTTCTAATCGTGTTCTCGTCGAACTGATTTTCTCTTAAACCTGAAAGTACAAAATTCTTAATATAAAAGTTAGCAGGTTTTGCCAAACTCTCTTGAAACCTATCCTTCATCGGTTCTTTTACAGTAATCCCCCATAGTTAGGGGTGGTGCAACTGTTATGGTGACTTTCTCTTCAGAGTTATAAGAACTTGGTAGTTGCTCTTCTACTGGTATTCCATCGTCCATAGCTGCTTCTCTAACTGCTTTTTTGAGAGCACGCGTGGTTCTTTCAATCTCCGGATCCAATGATATTAATGTTGATCCTGAACTGCGCATACACAAACAGAAAATATCCCAGTAGCATTATGATAAACAAGAAAATAAAACAAAAATAAAAAATACTAAAAATAAAACATTACACAAACGTCGCCTTATTGAGATATCAACAATCCCCGACAACAACGCCAAAAACTTGATGACTTATCGACAAGTGTATCAATAGTGTCAAAGTAATATAAAGATCAAATCCACATGGACTGCTTCTAACAAGACAAAATGTGTGAAATGTATAAAAATTAGTTAAAGTGGGGGGGGGGGGGGGCAGGGGTTCAAGTTTTAATGCGAAAAGTAAATAAGAGATTAAACATAATTACGAAAGCGATCAAGTTGTGTTTTAGAAACCCCTTATTTCTCTATTGTTGATGTTTGATGCCTTGTAATAATGATCTTATCATTATAACCCACATTGAATTAACAAAATTGTTTTAGCTGATCCCTCATGAAATAACTCAATAACCACTACTCAAAGCTTTTTATCCCTGGTCCGCCAGCGTAAGCGGGGTTAGGCGATGTACAAAATGTTAATTTCCTATGCCATTACTCGGGGTCTCATATTCCTATTTAACCAGGGTAAGTACAACAATTGTCATAGGTCCAACATATAGACTAATAACCAATATTCTCTATGTGCCTAAAATTAAATTAAAAGAGTATCTCACATAAAAAATATTAAGAACAATAAGCAATTGAATGACATTGTATATCAAAAGGTTCATACAAATTACAATCAACATATAACCCAACAATATTGAAATAGGTTCATCATAACACAACCTAACATAGAGAAGCTTAGCTACTCATAATTCAGATAATAATACCATAATTGATAGATAAAAATAACATATGAATTTCCTTGAAGTAATGACCTCCAATAACTTCAAATGTCCTAAAAATATCCTTTGATGCTCTCCACATCATGATTTACTCTATAATTTTCGTAACCCTTATCAAAGTGCAAAAATTCCCCTTAAAAAGAGCTCAGAATGGATCAGACGCATCAGAAAAAACCTAGAAAAATGGACCATCTCGCACGTGATGGTTTGCATCACGCGTGATGATGCATGTGATTATTTCTGAAGCTGCACTCTTTTTTTGCTCCTTTTTCACTCAATTTTTCACTAAATCCATAATATTCACACTTAGTTATTTTTTCCTCATTTTTTGGTCTTTCTTTTTCATTTTGTCTCATCTTTCACTTGTTTTGATATGATTCCTCGATTAAATTCATGCAACGACAGACTGTCATCAGGTGACCTTCTAGAAAGTTTCTTGAAAAACATATGAGTGAGGATAAAACATGCTGAAAAGACCCGTGTTAGTTTGTGGGGTTAGTCGATAATCCTGAAAGTAGTGTGAGGCATTACAGCTTGCATGGTATTCCGTCGAACATTGTGTTGGATAAAAATCCAAGATATAGATCAAGGTTTTGGCAGAGTTTGCAAGAAGCAATGACTACTAAGTTGAAGTTGAGTTCTGCATATCATCCGCAAACGGACGGTCAGATTGAGATGACAATTCAATCCTTTGAGGATCTGTTGAGAGCATGTGTCCTAGTAAAAGGATTTATTTGGGATAGCTATTTCCCGCTGATTGAGTTCACTTACAATAATAATTTCTATTCAAGTATTCAAATAACCCCGTTTGAGGCATTGTATGGTAGGAGGTATAAGACACCTTTGTGTTAGAACAAATCAAGTGAGAGAGTGATGATTAGACCTGCTATTGTGCAACAAACTTATGAGAATATCAAGATGATCCAGGAGAATATAAAAGCTTCAGAGTCTCCAGAAGAGTTGTTGTGATAAGAGGAGGATAACACTTGAGTTCCATAGGTAAATCATGTGTTTTTACAAGTTTCTCAGGTAATTGGTGTTAGTCGAGCTTTGAAGTCTCAAAAGCTTACACCATTTTTTGTTGATCTGAATCAGATCTTGTAGAGGACAGGAGAAGTGGACCATCAGATTGCCTAATCTTCACGATGTGTTTCACGTGTCTTAGTTGAGGAAATACATTCTGGATCCGTCTCATGTGATCCAAGTGGGTGATGTGCAGGTTTGAGAGAACCTGACTAATGAGGCATTGCCCGTGCGGATAGAGGATCAAGAAGTGAAACAGTTGTCTGGTAAGGAGATTACCTTGTTGAAGATACAATAGGGAGGACCAGCTGGTGAGAGCATACCTTGAGAATTAGAGAGCCAGATGAGAGAGTCGTACCTGACTCTATTTCATTAAGGTAATTTTGTAGGAAGAAAATTATTTAAGTGGGGGAGAGTTGTAACGCCATATTTTTCTAATTTTTTATTTTAATTAAAATTATGTGTATTTAATTATTTAAAATCGATTTCTATGTGCATTGGGTGGTGCTTAGATGGTTAGTAATAATATTTGATACTTTGGGCTAGTAGTGCATAGTTTTAGTTATTTAAATAATAATAGGATTAATAATATTAGAATAATGAGAATTATTATTATTAAATAAAAAGAAGGTAGTTATTTTATTTTATTTGTTGGAATAATATATAAGAGTAAAAGATAGTAGAGAGAAAATGAAAATATTATTATTATTATCAATATTAAAATAACATTATAGTCAAGAAGGGCATTTTGGTGAATAGAAGAATAAGTGAGGGTAAGGTGGTAAGTCACTAATTGGGGAGATTAGGGCTCTAATAAGAAGAAATTAGTAAGGGTTTGAGAATTAGTACGTGAAAAACATAATTAAGAGAAAAAGGCAAGATTAGGCTTGAAGAAGAGAGAAGAACTTGGAGCAAATTTTGAATTTCTCAAGCAATCTAAGGTAAGGGGTTACTCATAATCTGGTGTATATTGCATGACGAGAGAGATACAAATCCTTAATCCTATTAGATTTTCCTTACCTTTTCCATTTTGATGAATGTTGGATGAATATGTGTTGAATTCTGTAATTATATGGTATGTGTGATGTAAAACATGAAATTCCTTACCTTTTAGGACATTAGGCATTTCAGTTATGCATTTCATGAGAATTGAGAGAGTCATCCTCCAAAGTCTTTTCAAAAGATAAAGAGGTTGCATGATTCAAGCCTGAGGGTCTCTTTGAATTGATTGTCAACCATCTAAGGGTTTGCAGTTGTCATACCCCAAAATTTGCCCGTTGATATTACAAGGCATTCTTCAAGACACTCCGACTTGTTCTGCAAGGCACTGACCTCAAAGGAACAAAAGCCCAGCTCACAACAGGCCCAATCCAGAAAATGGCCCAAACTGGCCTGATCGCTAGGCGAGCAATTCCTTCGCGTAGCGAACACTTCATTATGACACTCGCCCCAGCGAAGCATCAGATCCAGTAAAAGCCCAAACTAGCTGGCTCGCTAGGCGAGCAACTCCTTCGCCTAGTGAAGCTTGCGAATAGCAGAATTTCTGGGCTTCATTCTCAGCCCATTAGGTCACAACAAGAGCATTATAAATAGCCAAGCTTCAGTCACGAAAAGGGGAAAAAGGGGGAACGAAAAAGGACGAAAGGAGAACCCTAGCAAGCAAACCCTGATACTCATTGGAGGCAAACCTGGAAGGAACTCGGCGGCACCAAGTTCTACCTCCGCCCAATTCAATCCAATTTGCCGATTCGAAGTCACAACTCAGCTGCTAACAGGTTTACATTGCTATCATTGTTTTATATTCTTAATTTGCATATGACTTTATGATTAGATTTATGAAATACCTTAAGCTTGGCATGTGAACTTTAGTATATACCATGCATACCTTAAATGATTAATCGTATAATGGCAGTAATAAGATCCATAAGGCATAAAATTGGTTGAGATTGTACTGATATCATATTCAAAAACCAGCAGCGCTCGCTAGC
Organism: Lathyrus oleraceus; assembly: GCF_024323335.1. Classification (NCBI taxonomy): domain Eukaryota; kingdom Viridiplantae; phylum Streptophyta; class Magnoliopsida; order Fabales; family Fabaceae; genus Lathyrus; species Lathyrus oleraceus. The sequence continues at coordinate 54,502,753 of NC_066584.1, forward strand.
ACATCGCTAAGCGAGCCAGTAGCGAGTACTCGCTAGGCCGTCGCTAGGCGAAGCAGGGGCGAACGGGACAGTGGCTGTCTCATTTTTGCTGTTCTATCTTATGTTTGTCTAATCATGAGTTATTATGATTCTGCATCATGTGATCTGAGATTATGATTGTCGTGTTGTAGTGCAATTTTCAATTGTACTTTACTTTGATGCTCTAACCCGTGTGTTGAATTGTGCAAAGGTTTACATGTTCCCGAGGAAACGGCCGGCTAGGTATCCCACTTTATGTGCGGGATACCCTTATGGAGATTCATCCCGAATTATTCAATTGATTTTAATGTATTGATTTCATGGCGAAGATCCACCCTAATGGCTTAATTGATCTTAATGTACTGATTTTAATATGGACCTAATTATTTAATCGACTACGGCTATCTAATTAATTGTAAAACTTTGCCTTTTAATATGCGATCTTAGACCTCTCTTTGTTACCCTACGATTACGGTATTATGGTCATGTCCCGCGAATATGGGGATACCCTTAGCAAAGACCCTTTGGTTAAATCATCATAGTCCCTCGAATGTTGCCTTTGTCCCTCGATGACCCTTCGGTGTAGCCTACGGTTAAATGATGATAGTCCCTTCGAATGCTAAGGTACCCTCACAACTGTTGCCTTCGATGACCAATCAATGACCCTTCGATGACCCTTCTACATCCAAAGGATAAAATTACTTACTTCTCAATAGTAAGGACAGTTTTACCCTCATAAGGATATGAAATGCCCAGAAAGACCTCGGACAGGTATAACCCTTAATTGCTCATTCATAACCTAAAACTACTTTTCACACCTTACGCCTTTCAAAACCTCCATTAGAAGATCACCACTTGGCATACATTCGCACTAGAATCATTGTCGGGTTATATTTTTCTAAACTATTTTCAAAACTAAACGAGATAACCACTTTGTATACATTCATTCAAGAATCATTACAAAGTTAAGTTCTCCTTTTCAAAACATTTTCTACACAATTTTCAAACACTTTTTCAAACGAGAAAAACATAAATGATTGAGCAATTAAGAGCCCATGGATAACCATGGATACAAAGGGTGCTAACACCTTCCCTCTGTATAATGTACCTCCCGAACCTAAGAATCTAAATTAAGGTCTTTCCTGTTCTTTTCCACCTCTCCTTATGGGATAAAAGAAAAGTCGGTGGCGACTCTTGCTAACCGCGACATTGCGATTAAAAAACACTTTAAAGTCAGTTCACCGTATGACAGAACTGGCGACTCTGCTGGGGACTTACAAAGAGAGGTCACCTTAAAAATCATTTATGTTTTAAACTGTTCCTTCTTTTGAGGGTATTTTATGCTTGAGTGAAAGATCCTACACCCGGATCTAGTGTACCTTAGGTAAGTAGCAATAGATCATCGCGACTATCCGGCGTATACTGGAATGGTTAAAATGATGGCTACGGTTAATGTGACACTTTGGATGTCCTGATGTTCCTCATGTTTACTTGAGGAAAAATTTGGCATTCGCGTGGTGTCATCAAAGCATTAACCAGACCTTTAGAACCCTAATTGACTCATCCTAGCCATTAGAAAGTAGTGAGATAACTGACTTCGGTTCCGACTGGGGTTGGTTGAGACTCGATACTACACTCTTTGAGATTGGACTTTAGGGAAGCTTTGGTCAACCACTTGGTGTTGCACTGAAGTGGACTTAAAGAAAGGTCGATGATTTGAGATCCTTATAGAACCCGGTTACTATTCTAGGACAGGTTGAACCAACCAAACTTCAGTGGGGAGGGTACTTACCTATGGAACTCATGCAAACCTTAAAACTTAGGAATGATGGTTGTGTGACTTGCTTGTGCTTGTTATTTACTTAACATCATAACATCATAACATCATCATAACATCATGGCATTGAACTAACCATTTCGAGGACTTAGGGATTTAACTTTGCTCTATTTTGTAAAAAAAAAAAAAAAAAAAAAAATGTAGAGAAAAAAAAAAGAAGTAATTTTTTTTTCTCTTTTTGGTAGTTTACGCAAAGTTAGATTCCAAAAGTCCTTGAAAACATTTCATACATTGCATAGCATAACATTGCATAACAGGTGTTCTAAAGGGATCAATGTTCTCACGGTTTTCATGCAAACAGAAAAATGGACCTCGAACAGACTGTCAAAGATCTCCATACTCAGAATGCTCAACTCCAAGAGATGATCTCGAACTTATCCAAGGGGCAGGAAGAACTGAAGGCTCTCTTGCTCGAGAAGGAAAAAGACAAGAAATCTGTGAGGCACATTAACCCGGGAAGAAGGCAGTTCACGAAGATCAATATGACTTTAGCACAAGCACTGCAGGGTATGCTAAAAGCAAATTTAATTACCCTCAGAGATCCTCCTGCAAAACCCAACACTACTTCTCCTAGTTATAATCCTGACGCCAGGTGTGCGTATCACTCCGATAGCCCCGGGCATAATACGAACGATTGTTGGTCGTTGAAGAATAAAATTCAGGATATGATTGACGCCGGAGAATTTGAATTGGATCCGCCTGAGACTCCTAAGGTCATCACTGCTCCTCTGCCTAATCATGACAAAAATCTTAATGCTATAGAGGATGCTGACAGCGATTGCGACCTGGATAGCTGGGTCAACCCAACAATTGGTGACGGACTCAATAATTGGAAGGCTGAAGACACTATCCCGATTTCCTTTAGTCGGGAGTAATTGTTATTGCTATTTTAGTATTTCAAAAGCATTGCGTCTATACCCGGGGCATAATAGCTAATTTTAAGGGTTTTGTCATTTCATAAGCATATTCACATTCAATAAATCAATGGACTTTTTGCATTCAAATATTGCGCTCTTTATCTTTCCTGTCATTTTTCAAACAAGCTATGTTTCCTGCACACACTCACGTAACAATTTGCCGATCCATATCCACTCTGGATCCTGTTGGTAATGACTCTGCTACTGTTCATTATGACTTTGAAAATCCGATCTACCAAGCCGAGAATGGAAGCAAGGAAGATTGTGAAGTCCCTGGAGAACTTGCCCGACTACTGCAAGAAGAAAAGACTATACAGCCGCATGAGGAATCAACTGAAATTGTAAATCTGGGTACTGAAATAAACAAGAAAGAAGTCAGAGGTTTCTTGGGGCACTCGAATTACATTGCCCGATTCATTCCACACTTGACTGCTACCTGCAAACCCATCTTCAAATTACTGAGAAAAAATCAAGAGGGTATGGAATGATGAATGCCAAGAAGCTTTTGACAAAACCAAGAGGTATCTCCGAGAACCTCCAATTCTGATGCTACCAGTTGAAGGAAGACCTCTAATCATGTATTTGACCGTGTTAGAAAATTCAATAAGGTGTGTGTTGGGGCAACATGACGAGTCTGGTCGAAAAGAGCATGCCATATACTGCCTTAGCAAAAGGTACCGACTGTGAAACAAGATACTCACAGCTCGAGAAAGCTTGTTGTGCTTTGGCTTGGGTTGCTCGCCGACTAAGACAGTATATGTTGAATCATACCACCTTATTGGATTCTATCAAATATCTATTCGAGAGACCTGTTGTCTCCTGAAAGAGTTATCACTGATAATGGTACTGAGCTGAACTCTGCATGCAGTTCAAAATAAAACACCGTAACTCTTCTCCGTACCGGCCAAAGATGAACGGCGCCGTGGAGGCTGCTAACGATGTCCAGAAGCTCATACAAAAGATAACAGTAACATACAAAGACTGGTATGAGATGTTACCATTCGCTCTCCACGGTTATCGCACTTCAGTGCGCACTTCGACAGGGGCAACTCCGTTCTCTTTAGTCTATGGAATGGAAGCCATCTTACCAGTGGAAGTTCAGATTCCCTCTCTAAGAATCATGAAAGAGTCGATCAGATAAATTTGATTGAAGAGACTCGCAGCTGCTTGTCATAGGCAAATATATCAGAAGCGCATGATCCAGGCATTTAACAAAAAGGTCAAGAGACAGGTATATCAAATTTGCGACTTGGTAATAAAGCGTATCATTCTACCACAAGGTGACCCCAGGGGCAAATGGACTCCCACATACGAAGGGCCACTTGTAGTTAAGAAGGTATTCTCTGGTGGAGCCATGATGCTTGCTACAACGGATGGCAAAGATTTTCCGCATCCTGTGAACGCGGACATAGTCAAAAAAATACTACGCATAAAAGAGACCCGCTAGGTCGACGACTTAGGCAAAACTAAGGGCATCCCGGCGAACCAAAAGGGTTCGGGCAAAAATTAGGGATAAACATATCAAAACATACACCCGGCAAGTCGAAAACCTGAAGAGGCGGCTTGGGCAAAAAAGGGGATCCTGATGGACTGAAACCTGAAAAGGCGGTCCAGGCAAAAATTAGGGATTAAAGCGTAAGACTATGTCCCGTTCTCAGTCAGCTTCAACCAAGTTCCAAGGACTGAACAAGCCAATCACTTCTATCCGACAACAGGAGATGAGACGCTTGAAGACATAATGACAGTAGTGGAATTAAAATCAATAGGGCTTTTTCTGCATAGCTTTCTCTTTGTTTTCTTGACGATTTCCTCTTACTAGGATTTTTGTCTCCTTGTACACAAATTGCCTGTTTACAGACCCTCTTTCAAAATCAATACAATTTCATTTCCAAAAAGATGCTTTTGTTTTACCTTTTCTGTTTTGTTTGCGTAAACGTCCATTGATTTACTTTGAATTGATTTATACATTTGAATATGATCAATGTTTACCAAAAATACATGCCTAGAATGGTAATAGCAATTACTACACGACTTCAGGATCGAGGAGAAGGTCTAATCACGCTTCCCAATGAATCCGTTGCTAATTCGATTCCCCGGCAACGCCAGTTATTCCCCGGAAGAAATTGGCTTCACTAGACTGGTCATCTCTTCTACCCCCAGCCAGGCTCTGTTGAATATCTCTGCCATCAGATAAAAGTCAAATACCCCTAGCTAAGGAAGGATCATCAATACAAATATCTCCGACCAGAAGACTGAGATTTATTTCCCCAGTAGAGTCCCTTGGAAGAACGTTTCAGACACATAGTGCATTCATTACATCATTTCACATCACATACCTACATACAATTTTCATTCCGCATCATATACATTACAGCATTTCATAACATACACATGTATACAATGTTCTCATTTATTCCAGATGCATAATTCACTCATTACATCATTTCACAGCACACGCATGCATACAACATTTGCATCTCATGCATCATGACATAGTATGAAGCTAACTTTATTTTTCAGGTCAATTATCCTCCTGACACAGTCAAAACAAAGGTCCATTCAGACGGGCATCTTTATCTATTACATTCAAGATTTAACTATATCCCTCAGATACTGCCTAGCGTACGGTATATTCCGAGGTGCAGTCTAGCGTACGACCACTTTCTTCTTCAGATACATCTTTCAGATATACTCCGTGTCAACGTTCATTCTGACATCTTCCTAACGATGGCATCTATAAGCCCATCCCAGACATTTATTGCAAATACAACATATACAAATACTATCAGATATAGCCTAGCGTACGGTTCATTCTGATTCAGCTCAACATATGGCTCCTTCAACTCGGATACGATCTAGCGTACGATCCAGTCTGACCTTCAACAACTCAGATACGATCTAGCGTACGATCCAGTCTGACCTTCAACAACTCAGATACGATCTAGCGTACGATCCATTCTGACCTTCAACCACTCAAATACAGTCTAATGTACGACCAAGTTAGACCTTCAAGTCCTCAGAGACCGCTCAAATACAGTCTAATGTACGACCAAGTTAGACCTTCAAGTCAGATTCTGCAAATATAGTCTAATGTACGACCAAGTTAGACCTTCAAGTCAGATTCTGCAAATATAGTCTAATGTACGACCAAGTTAGACCTTCAAGTCAGATTCTGCAAATACAGTCTAATGTACGACCAAGTTAGACCTTCAAGTCAGATTCTGCAAATACAGTCTAATGTACGACCAAGTTAGACCTTCAAGTCAGATTCTGCAAATACAGTCTAATATACGACCAAGTTAGACCTTCAAGTCAGATTCTGCAAATATAGTCTAATGTACGACCAAGTTAGACCTTCAAGTCAGATTCTGCAAATATAGTCTAATGTACGACCAAGTTAGACCTTCAAGTCAGATTCTGCAAATACAGTCTAATGTACGACCAAGTTAGACCTTCAAGTCAGATTCTGCAAATACAGTCTAATGTACGACCAAGTTAGACCTTCAAGTCAGATTCTGCAAATACAGTCTAATGTACGACCAAGTTAGACCTTCAAGTCAGATTCTGCAAATACAGTCTAATGTACGACCAAGTTAGACCTTCAAGTCAGATTCTGCAAATATAGTCTAATGTACGACCAAGTTAGACCTTCAAGTCAGATTCTGCAAATATAGTCTAATGTACGACCAAGTTAGACCTTCAAGTCAGATTCTGCAAATACAGTCTAATGTACGACCAAGTTAGACCTTCAAGACCTCAGATACGGTTTAATGTACGACCCAGTTAGACCTTCGTCTGCTCAGATGCTACCTAGTGACAGATACAGTCTAATGTACGACCAAGTTAGACCTTCATCTGCTCAGATGCTACCTAGTGACAGATGCGGTCCAGCGTATGATCCACTCTGATCCCTTATCCCCAGCAGCGTATAACACACTCTGACTCCCCAACGAAGTCGACAGCATAATGGATAACTCACTATACGGGCTAGCGTATGACCCGGTACGACATCCATGTCTTCAGATATCGTCTAATGTACGACGCACTCTGAAGCTCTCACCATCAAATTCCCTGGATGGCATCTTTAAGCCCATCTCCATCAAGACTAGCTCCTGATTGACAAGTGCAAATTTTTGGGCATTCTAGTGTTCAATAATCTTCCACCTCCAGACCACGAACGGCACACTCGCCGTCCTAACTCTCTCGGTTCAAGAATATTGAACAGGGGCAGCTGTCATACCCCAAAATTTGCCCGTTGATATTACAAGGCATTCTTCAAGACACTCCGACTTGTTCTGCAAGGCACTGACCTCAAAGGAACAAAAGCCCAGCTCACAACAGGCCCAATCCAGAAAATGGCCCAAACTGGCCTGATCGCTAGGCGAGCAATTCCTTCGCCTAGCGAACACTTCATTATGACACTCGCCCCAGCGAAGCATCAGATCCAGTAAAAGCCCAAACTAGCTGGCTCGCTAGGCGAGCAACTCCTTCGCCTAGCGAAGCTTGCGAATAGCAGAATTTCTGGGCTTCATTCTCAGCCCATTAGGTCACAACAAGAGCATTATAAATAACCAAGCTTCAGTCACGAAAAGGGGAAAAAAGGGGGAACGAAAAAGGACGAAAGGAGAACCCTAGCAAGCAAACCCTGATACTCATTGGAGGCAAACCTGGAAGGAACTCGGCGGCACCAAGTTCTACCTCCGCCCAATTCAATCCAATTTGCCGATTCGAAGTCACAACTCAGCTGCTAACAGGTTTACATTGCTATCATTGTTTTATATTCTTAATTTGCATATGACTTTATGATTAGATTTATGAAATACCTTAAGCTTGGCATGTGAACTTTAGTATATACCATGCATACCTTAAATGATTAATCGTATAGTGGCAGTAATAAGATCCATAAGGCATAAAATTGGTTGAGATTGTACTGATATCATATTTAAAAACCAGCAGCGCTCGCTAGCACATCGCTAAGCGAGCCAGTAGCGAGTACTCGCTAGGCCGTCGCTAGGCGAAGCAGGGGCGAACGGGACAGTGGCTGTCTCATTTTTGCTGTTCTATCTTATGTTTGTCTAATCATGAGTTATTATGATTCTGCATCATGTGATCTGAGATTATGATTGTCGTGTTGTAGTGCAATTTTCAATTGTACTTTACTTTGATGCTCTAACCCATGTGTTGAATTGTGCAAAGGTTTACATGTTCCCGAGGAAACGACCGGCTAGGTATCCCACTTTATGTGCGGGATACCCTTATGGAGATTCATCCCGAATTATTCAATTGATTTTAATGTATTGATTTCATGGCGAAGATCCACCCTAATGGCTTAATTGATCTTAATGTACTGATTTTAATATGGACCTAATTATTTAATCGACTACGGCTATCTAATTAATTGTAAAACTTTGCCTTTTAATATGCGATCTTGGACCTCTCTTTGTTACCCTACGATTACGGTATTATGGTCATGTCCCGCGAATATAGGGATACCCTTAGCAAAGACCCTTCGGTTAAATCATCATAGTCCCTCGAATGTTGCCTTTGTCCCTCGATGACCCTTCGGTGTAGCCTACGGTTAAATGATGATAGTCCCTTCGAATGCTAAGGTACCCTCACAACTGTTGCCTTCGATGACCAATCAATGACCCTTCGATGACCCTTCTACATCCAAAGGATAAAATTACTTACTTCTCAATAGTAAGGACAGTTTTACCCTCATAAGGATATGAAATGCCCAGAAAGACCTCGGACAGGTATAACCCTTAATTGCTCATTCATAACCTAAAACTACTTTTCACACCTTACGCCTTTCAAAACCTCCATTAGAAGATCACCACTTGGCATACACTCGCACTAGAATCATTGCCGGGTTATATTTTTCTAAACTATTTTCAAAACTAAACGAGATAACCACTTTGTATACATTCATTCAAGAATCATTACAAAGTTAAGTTCTCCTTTTCAAAACATTTTCTACACAATTTTCAAACACTTTTTCAAACGAGAAAAACATAAATGATTGAGCAATTAAGAGCCCATGGATAACCATGGATACAAAGGGTGCTAACACCTTCCCTCTGTATAATGTACCTCCCGAACCTAAGAATCTAAATTAAGGTCTTTCCTGTTCTTTTCCACCTCTCCTTATGGGATAAAAGAAAAGTCGGTGGCGACTCTTGCTAACCGCGACATTGCGATTAAAAAACACATTAAAGTCAGTTCACCGTATGACAGCAGTGCATTAGGGTTTCCTGATCCTTCAATGGTCTTGAACATTATCTTGGTTACAAGGATATATTACCATCATCATGGTTCTATCATCACCAAGGATTTCAGAGTGAATCCTCAGGTTCTTTTGGATTAGGGTTTTGACCTCTGGTCAACCCTGATCATTGACTTTCTTCCAGTTAGGGTTTCTCAAGGAGATGAAGCATTTTATGGGATGAGGATCGCATGAGTGTCATATTGAGCTTACATGAGCTAGGGTTTCATTTTTGAGCATTTTCCCCAAGTGGTAGAGGTTCAAGCTGATCAGGGCATGTCAAGGTCATCTGAGGACCACAAAAAGTCAATTGTGCAAGAGCTGAGGGCTATGAGGTGGGGAAATGAGTTGGGACACCTCAATCATGTTCAAAAGAGGTCCATTTGTCATTCTAAACATCTATCTTGAAGATTTTGAAGTCATGGCAAAAGTTTCCAAAAATGGAAAGTGACCTGTAATTTCAAGTTTCCAAAAATGGCAAGTTTTTTATTCACATTCAACTTGACTTTTCAACATCAAATAAGCTTCAATTGGATTATTGGTGAACATGAAAGTTGAAGACATTTCTCTCCCCTTTTCAAAAAGTCCAAGATCATAGTCATATGATGGATGGTTGAGAAGTTATGGCCAAATGATCACAAAGTGTACATAGAAGTTCAACATGACATAACTTTTGATTCAAACCTCCAAATTGGTCCACTCTTTTTGCAAAATGCTTGTCTTGACCAATACTTTCCAAATTAATCTTTGCCTTGCATGGAAAAAGATCACATGACCACTTATTCACACATGTACATTTTGGAGGGAAAATTGATATTTCAAATTTGGTTGATGATACAAACAAAATACCATTCCAATGTTGATTGTTGGTTGATTTTAAGTGAGATTTAAGCCATTGCATGTACTGTTCACGTGTGGATTAGCAATGCAAGCTCATTTTTCATTTTTTGCAATTCACTTCATAACTCACTAATCCTAATCAACCATTGCCTAATTTTGATTACAGCATCATTAGTGAATCATATAAAAGCCTAATCATAACTGTTTTTGCTCATAACAACAATTTCAGATCTGAAAATTCACTTCCCTCCATTTTTTCCCTCTCTTCAAAACTCAAAATTCTTCATATAATTCTTGAATTTCTCTGCATAATCATGTTTATCATGCATCATTGAGTGGGAATCCAGCTCTGGTTTGAAGAATTCTATCCAAATTCGTGCACATCAAGAATTTGAACATGGAGATGGAATCTTGAAGATGAAGCAGATCTACGAGTGTTCAGCTGTTTCTTTGTGATTAAAGCTTCTAGATACAAGTAGAGAAGTTGATCTGGAGCTTGTGGAGGCTTGAAAGACACGATTTCATCACTTCCATTTCAAGTAGGTGCAATTTTCAACCTCTCTTTTTTGCCAATTTCTTGTGATAATCATGCAGATCTTACTTAGGTGATCATGCTGATATGTTTAGAATTGATTTTGGCTGAGAAATGAGGAAGATATGTTGAATTAAAGTTTAGATCTAGAATTTGTTCTTGCTCGATTTGAAGAATTCATGAAGTTTTAGATGATTTTGATATGATATTCATGCTCCTGGTTGAAAGAGCTTTCGATCCATGTATAGCTTGCAAGTTTCTGGAAAAAAATTGTGATCTCCACCGGAATTCCAATCGGAGAAGACGACCGAAAACACTATTTCGGCCGTCTGGTTCAGTGACTTAGGGTTTTGGCTTCAGGCGCCCTTGGACCTTGCTAGCGCGGGTTCGAACCTGGCTCGTGCTATTCTTTCTGAATTTTAATTGCAACACTCATTGACCTTCAGCGCTTGAGTTCGATACCTGGCGCATGTTTTTCTAAATTTAATGGTTTGAATATTCACATTCTCCTTCAATGCGTGGGTTCGAGACCTGGCGCATGTGTTTCTGAATTTATATTTTTGTTTGATTCTCATTTACCTTCCATACATGTGTTCGAGACCTGGTGATGTGCATTCTGATTTTTCTTTGAATTCCATTTTCCACACTATTTTCATATTATTTCATTTTGTTCATTCAATTTTAAAAAATCATAAAAAATAGTAGGAATATCCAAATTGATCCAAACTTTTTTTCACATTCTTGTTTTAATCTCTAGATTTTTATAGGATTTATTTCATGATTTGTGTGATGCTGGATTTTTAATTGTGAATTGTTGTTTGAACCATGTACCAAATTGATATGCCATGTTCATTTGATTGTAAAATGCTCATTGTTTATCCAATTGATTGGAAATTTGGCATGTTTGATCCTAACATGTGATATGTTTTTTTGGCTTTGGTTTGAGGTTTTTATCATATGCCATCACTGTTTTGGACACATGAACATATGTTGTGACAATTTGTGTCACATTCTTAACCTTGCATTTGTGCATTTTCATTTACATATCATTTGAGCTCTTCTGGATCTAAATTTCTGCATGATGATTATTCATAACATGTTTAATTCACATAAAAAATTTCATGATCATTGGATGTATTTCTGTTTCGATTTGGATTTTCTAATTTGGATGTCCAACTTTGTGCATATTGTTTGCCTTTGCTTTACCTGGATCATTTGATGGCTTTGCTTTATGAATTGGTTTTGGTCCTTTTGAGGGCTCTTTATTGTTTGATTGAATGTGCTTCATGTGAAATATTGACTTCTGTTTTGGTCATTTGACTTGCTTTTAAACCTAGTCTTTGTACTAGTGGTTTGCACACATACTAATTGTGCTTTGTGTTTCAGGTTTGAGCATTTGGCACTAATGGTTGGTTTGGTCTTATTATTTGAGATGCAAGTTGCTTTGATTACTAACTCTGGTTGTGTTGTAGGTCCATTGATGTGATGAGCTCACTTGAGTGCTTGCACTTATGAATTGCATTGTGTACATATTGGATAGTTCCATTGTGTTGTCTGTTGGTTTTCTGAATACAATATTAACTGTTTGACTTTTGTATAGGTACATTAGTTGCTTGCTAGCTAGCTTTTGCTTAGGCTTTGGAGTGTGGTTGATACACCACTGAGGTAGTTTAGCCTTCTTACTCCATGTAGTCTGGAAGTCATGTCACCTTCTTGGCAGGCATTTGGCTGAAGTCCTCCTTATGAGGCTCTGTTTGTGATTGTTTACATTTGTGCCAAAGACCTCTAAATGAGGCATGCTACTTGTTAAGTCCTCCTAAGTGAAGAGGCAATTGATAGATAGAAGGGATTAACAGTCAATCCCCTGTTATTCAGTGAGTCATTCATTATGCTTGCACTACGTGCTGATGCTCTTGAACAATGTACCCAAGATCTTTGTATAGAGTCGGTCAAGTGGAATAGGGTCCCTCTTTCTGGATCCCCACGCCTTCTTTGATTTGAGCTCACTCAGGCCAGGGTTAAGAGCATGAGGTCTAATCCTCATTACCACCTTTCATCAGCTTCACCCTAACTCTCAAAGTTAGTGGTTAAGAGCTTCAACATACCCCTACAGTTTTGGCTTGTTTGTCGAGGTTGATATGACCCCTCTTGACTAAAGCCCAACCATTTGTCTGAGCCTCTTTTTTGTATATAGCGTGTGATGCTTGATCATTTGTGATTGGTGTTTATTTGATGTTTGAACTGACTTGCTTCCTGTGTGAGTTAGGTTATGATTAGAGATCTCAACTTAGGGATTGTGGATTGCATGACAACTACCAGGCTCAAGTTAGTCTCCCTTTTAGTCTGTTGAATCTCTGGTCTCTGGTTAGGAGAGAGTTTCTCCCATGTTAAGGGGAACTACGTCGCCCTGATTCTCATACCAGATGAGATACGTAGGCAGGAGATCGAGCGAGATCTCTCCGGGCGCCCTTTTTCTTTTTCACCCTTCTTGTTTCTTTTGACGTCTCAGCGTCTCTTTTTGTTTATGTGGTGACTATTAGGTTCGAGTTCCAGACTCCCTATTAGTTTGTTCTTTCCCCTGTTAAGGGGAACTACGTCGCCCTGATTCTCATACCAGATGAGATACGTAGGCAGGAGATCGAGCGAGATCTCTCCGGGCAACCTTTTATTTTTTTGTGCCAACCTTTTTTGTTGTTTTGGTTTGGTGTGTGTAACTATTAGGTTCGAGTTCCAGACTCCCTATTAGTTTGTTCTTTCCCCTGTTAAGGGGAACTATGTTGCCCTGATTCTCATACCAGATGAGATACGTAGGCAGGAGATCGAGCGAGATCTCTCCGGGTAACCTTTTCTTTTTTTTGTGACGACTATTAGGCTCGAGTTCCATACTCCCTATTAGTTTGTTTGTTCACCCTTTTGTTCTTTGTGTGTGTGTGACAACTATTAGGCTCGAGTTTCAGACTCCCTATTAGTTTGTCAATCTGATAACCTTTCTCTTTGGTGTTCGCTGGTTAGCGTGTGCTATTTGTTTGAAGTGGGATGTAAGTCCATGTATTGGCGTTCTGTTTCCTTTTGTGTGTGTGGTTTGTTAGGAGTCGGGTGTAAGTTCATGGATTGGCATTTTGTTTCCTGTTTGAGTGTTTCTTTTGACGTCTCAGCGTCTCTTTTGTGTTTTGTTTCGGCGTGCGTTAGCCGAGCTACGAGTGCTCTGATTCTTACTCTGGATAGAGAAGATACGTAGGCATAGGATGCGATGTCCTAGCGAACATGTTTCTCATTTCCCTGAACTACGTTGACTCTGATGTTTGTTTCTGACAAACTACGTAGGCCCAGGATGCGACATCCTGCCGAGTCCCCTTCCTCCATCTTCTTTCACCTGTTTTTTTATTCCAGTGTGTGCATTTCTTTGAGCAGTTTATCAGCAACCTTTTCCTATTCTTTTGAGCGTGGATCCCGTAGAGTACGACGGACGTGAGGGGTGCTAATACCTTCCCCTTGCGTAACCGACTCCCGTACCTTGTAATCTCTGGTCGTAAGACCGTTCCTTTTCCCTTTCTTAGGTTAGTCCTGCGCTTCCTTTCTGTCATAGGATGAATAGCGTCGGTGGCGGCTCTATAAAACTTGTTTTTTCCGCCGGTTGTTTTTCGCGTTGCGATAGCTGGCGACTCTGCTGGGGACTAAGTTGACCTCTTGCTGGTCCATCTTCCCTAAGCAAGTCAATCCTAACGCTCTTTAGGGTAGTTCTGGTTGCTTTTACTACTTTATTTATTGCATTTTGTGATTATTATACTGTGTATATATTTGCATAAATGTTTGCATGCATCATATTATCATTGTGCTGGATTCTGGACAGGTCTGGTTCCTTTGATTTGGGGTGGGTGTTTTGAGTGGGGCTAAAACCCAGGCCCGAGTATACACCTAGGATTAGCGTGGTCTCACGTCTCCTCACATGTTGGATCAGCATGTTGTTGCGACGTGACATACCACAGCCGGACGAGGTTCTTTTGAGAGAGCCCCTCCTCGTGGAGTATCCACTATGGTTGGGTTACCTCTTTTGAGCTGTTGACTTCGGTGACCGTTCTTTTCTGGATCTTTGGTTTAGATGATCTTATAAGAGCTGCAACGGCACACCCGAAAGGGCAAACCTGTTGAGTATCTTGTCCGATTGTCGAGACCATTATCCGCATTAGGATGACCTTTTAGAATTCACCTGTGAGGGGAGGGTTGATTCCTACAGTACAGGTTATGTTGGTGACTCTTTGATGGTGACTCTGGTTCAGTTGGGTCATGGATATTTATTTCTGAGACGCCGAAGTTCTGTCCGTGGTATTTATTAGCGGGTTCCGTTTGTTTCGGATCCCCGGGTTGAATTTGGGGTTGCTTGTCCGAATGGTCAGTGGTTTTCCAGTGATGATGGTGATGTATCCTCCATTCCGTTTATTTCAGAACCCCGAGTTGGATTTATGGTTATCCAGTCCCTCAGATGGTTGTAACCAGTTCAGAGACCGGAATCCAGTACAGTTGATGTTCAGATGACTTGGAGGATGGCACTGTGCATTGCATTCATACATCTGCATCATTCACATTTTTGCATTTATCCGCATCTAACTCATGTTTATCCATATGCAGGGGACATTCTTGATTGAGATTCTGGTTGAGAGAAATTCTTGTTCCAGATATGAGGACCGGTTTGAAGGACGATGTTGTCTACAGTTTCTTTGATCCAGAGATTGGTGTGCTGAAAGATATGATAGCATTGATTACGCCTGACCATGTGGGGATGTTCCGTGAGGCTTATGGTGGTATTTTGAAGTTGGTTTGCAGGCTCACAGATGGGGATAGAAGTGTCATCCATACTCTTCTCCAGTTTTATGATCCTGGTTTGAGATGCTTTATCTTCCCGGATTACTTGTTGGGACCTTTGATGGAGGACTATGCTGGTATCCTGGGTATTCAGATCAGAAACCAGGTTCCTTTCTATGCTACTAAGGAAGAACCTGATGTTGGTGAGATCTCCCGTGCTCTTTATTTGAGCCCCGAAGTGACTAAAGGAGGTCTGAATGAGAACGAAAGTTGCCCGGTTTTCATCTGAGTTTCTTGGAGGCTAAAGCCAAGGAGCATGATGTTTTGGGTGATTGGAAGGCTGTCTGTGCTCTGCTTGCTGTGAGCATTTATGGAATCATCCTGTTCCCTAATCAGAAGAACTTTGTAGACATTAATGCCATCCGGGTGTTTGTGCAGAGGAATCCTATTCCTACTTTGGTCGGGGATGTTTCTTACTCAGTCCATAATCGGAACGAGAAGCGGCGTGGGGGATTGATTAGGTGTTGTGATCAGTTGTTATACAAATGGTTAATGGGATATTTGCCTTCCAGAGGTGCCTTTGTCTTTCTGGATCATACTGCCAAATGGTCAATCAAGTTGATGGGTTTGCGAGCCAAGGACATAGCTTGGACTCACAATGGTGTGGCTGGACGAGATTTCATTTGCAGTTGCGGGATTTTTCCCAATGTGCCTCTTATAGGAGTTCAAGGTTGTATTAATTACAACCCGATGCTTCTTAAGAGACAAATGGGGTTTGCTATGAAGGTTCCTCCTCTCGAGTGTGAGATTCAGGAGTCTTTCTACTTCCCGGCTGAGGGTAATCAGACATGGTTGAGGCAACTGTCTAGAGCATGGCGCCACATTCAGAGGAAGGGCAAGGTACCTTTTGGTAGGGTTAATAGTAGGTATTTTCCTCCATTTGATGATTGGCTTAGAAAGAGGATTGAGATCACGCATCTACCATTTCCTGGGGGTGATCCTTGGTATTCGTTGATTGAGGGGCCACGTTCTTCTGTCAGTAATGAAGAGTTCCTTGAGATGAGAAGGGAGAGGGATCAGCTGCAAGCAGAGAAGACTGAGTTGGAGATGAGTGTTGCTAGAATTCAAATGGCTAATCAGGAAATCAAGAGGAAAACAGAAGACCAGGCTAAGAGACATGCTCTTGTGGTGAAGCGTTTTGAGATAGACACCGCTTATTATTGCAAGATCAGCCAAGCTTTAGAATCATCTACAAAGGAGCACGACATTACCAAGGAGAAGTTGGCTAGAGCTTTGAAGGTCATTGAAGATGAGAAGAGAAGACAAATCCTTGTGAAGACTCAGAGAGAAGTTAGAGCCAAAGCCCTTACTGTCGAGTGGGAAGCAAAGCTGAAGGTTAAGGGAGAAGAGCAAGTGAAGATTGTGGCTGAGAGAGATCATTATCTTACTGAGAGGGACCATTATTTCCGACAGATGAAGATTCATCAGAAAGAGGTGGGAAGACTTCAGCAGGAGAACACTGAGCTCAGGTTCGCCGTGAAGTTTACCAGGATGGTTGATGATGTAGAGCCTTCTGTGGGACCTTCTTTAGTTTAGACTTTTATCACAGTTATTATCATGTGTTGGATTACCGTCAGGCATGTTGACGGAATTCACTTGCTTGTATTTCCTTTCTGATTCTGGAGAATTGTAAACTTGATTTGTATCAAGCTTGATGTATGACTCTTGCACGTGTTGTGCACTTTTGATATACAGTGGTTATTATCATTCAATGATTGATCTTCAAGCTTTATTTGCTTTTCTGCGTGCACTCACATAACACACACATGGTCGGGTGATATCTTTGCTAAATCATAACTCGTTGATTTGTATGGTGAAACCAGATGATTGATGTTAGAATGTTGCTGTCAAATTATTATCTGTCTCGAGGAAACCAGGATCGAAAGACAGAGTGTTCCTCATATGGAAAGACATTGCATTCATGCATGAATCATAATAACTTGTCTTCTATTTTACAGGTGTCGGTTTCTAACGTGTTTGAATGTTTCAGGAATCATTGCTCGCGCACGTAAAATCATTCCTTTGCACGTAGCTCGTCCGCGCAGATATCCTACCAGGCGCAACAAATCCAAACTGATGGATCCACCCAACGCTGACATTCTCGAGCTGAAAGAGAAGATGGGTGAGCTGATCAACGTTATGCAAGGGTTCGCCTTGGGGCAGAAGGCACTTGTTGAGAAGGTGGAAAAGCTTGAGCGGGCTTCGGCTGCCAATAGTGGCAATAATCTAGAGGGTGTTTCCAATAATGGTCTTGGTAGTTCTAGGGATGATGGTGATCCCAGAAGGAAGGCAACTACTGCTGGTGTAGTGATCAACAATGGTGGAGGTTTTGGTTTTGCTGCAGGCGGAGGGCTAGGTCCTGCAGGCAACAATTTGAAGGATAATCAGTTTCCTCCTTTCTTTGGGGCCATGGAGGATAAAGAAGAAGATCAATTCTCTGTGTTGAACGAGCAATTTGGTCAGTATGGTGTTCAACCACCAAACAAAGAAATTCAGGTACTAGCAGAGAAGATCAGAGCTCTGGAAAGCCATGCTACTCCTAGGGCTATCAACATGACAAACATGGGGCTGGTTGAGGGGATTGTGATCCCGCAAAAGTTTAAAGTGCCCACATTTGATAAGTATAATGGGAGTTCTTGCCCGGAAACTCATCTCCAGGCCTTTGTCCGAAAAATTTCTGCCTATACTATGGATCAGAAGCTTTGGATGTACTTCTTCCAGGATAGCTTGTCTGGAGGGTCTCTTGAGTGGTATACCAAGTTGAGGTCATCAGATATCAAGAGCTGGCAGGATTTGGGGGATGCTTTCTTTAAACAGTATCAATTCAATGCTGATATGGCTCCTAGCCATACCCAATTGCAGGGTATGTCTCAGAAGCCAAATGAAGGGTTTAAAGAATATGCGCAAAGGTGAAGGGAGTTGGCTTCTAGAGTACAACCTCCGTTGGTAGATCGGGAGATGTCTGACCTGTTCATGGGTACCCTTCAGGGGACTTTTGCTGAGAGAATGGTGGGTTGTCCCGTCACTGGCTTTACAGACATTGTGGTGGCAGGGGAGAGAATTGAAAGCTGGCTGAAAATGGGGAAGATACAGGGAAGTGCTTCGTCTTCTGGGTCGAAGAAGCCCTTTGGTAACGGTCAGCGAAAGAAGGAGGGTGACACGAGTGTTGTGTATGCCCAGAGGGGACATGGTAGG
Source organism: Lathyrus oleraceus (assembly GCF_024323335.1). Classification (NCBI taxonomy): domain Eukaryota; kingdom Viridiplantae; phylum Streptophyta; class Magnoliopsida; order Fabales; family Fabaceae; genus Lathyrus; species Lathyrus oleraceus. The sequence goes on from NC_066584.1 coordinate 54,521,217, forward strand.
GATCGTTACTACCAGCATACTGCTGCAGTAACAATTCCTACTGATAATCAACCTGCACAACAACAACAACAACCACAGCAACGAGAGCCATTTCAACAAAGAACACAACGGGTTGGGTATTAAGTGAGAGGACGAATGACTGATCGTCAGTTTGATAGGCCGCCTGTGACATATTCATTTTTGTTGAAGAAGTTGAAAGATCTGGGGTTGGTTCAGTTGAGAACATTGGCTCCGTTGAGACCGGATCAAAGGCCTGCGAATTATGATGAGAACGCCAAGTGCGAATTTCATTCTGGTGCCCCTGAACACAATGTTGAGAATTGTAAAGCCTTCAAGCATGTGGTTCAGGATCTGGTAGATTCCAAAGCCATCAATTTTGCACCATCACCGAATGTTAATGCTAATCCCATGCTGGCGCATGGTCAGATGAGGGTGAATGCAATTTTGGAGGGTAGGAGGACAATTGAGCTGATGAATGTAGATCACTTGAGGACTCCATTGGCTGAGGTCAAGAGACAACTGTTGAAGAATGGAGTTTTTCCGGGTTGTGATGATTGTTGTGCCGCTTGCACTGTCACTATCGATGGGTGTGTTTTATTGAGGGAGGTTGTCCAGAGGATGATGGACGAGGGAAGTATCAGGTTTGAGAAAGTTGGTTTGGAGAGGGAGAATATTTCCATCATAACCATTTATTTTGATCCTATCAACTTGTCAACGCCGGCAGATGCAGCCCCAGTTACCATCACGGTACCGGGGCCTATTCCATATGAAAGCGATGATGTTGTACCGTGGGATTATGGTGGGGAGGTATATTGCAATGGGTAGAAGCAGGAGGAGCAGGCTGTAGGTGAAACCACCGTTTTAAAGGTGGATAATGCCGGACCCAGTGGTTTCACTCGTAGTGGAAGGTTGTTTGCGCCCGACGCATTGAGGATTGGGGAGGCAGAAAAAGAAAAGAGAGATAAGGCCGAGGCTTTAGCCAGGGCAAGAGGGAAGTAGGTGGTGAGTGAGGGTACTCCTGTAACGACATCGGCGCCTGTTGGGTCGGAAAAAGAACTTGATGATGAAGCTGAGGAATTTCTGAGGATCATCAAGAAGTCTGAGTATAATCTTGTCGACCACTTGCAGCAGACTCCGTCTAAGATTTCGATCCTATCATTTTTATTGAGTTCTGAAGGGCATAGAGAGGCTTTGTTGAAAATATTGAAGAGAGCATATGTCCCGCAGGAGATAACGATTAATCAGTTGGAGACAGTGGTGTCTAATGTTAATGCCAGTCATGGGCTGGGTTTCACTGATTTGGATCTTACGGTGGATGGGCGTAATCATAATAGGGCATTATACATTGCAATGGAGTGTAAAGGAGCAGTGCTCTCACACGTTTTGGTGGATTCCGGCTCGTCACTCAATGTGTTGCCAAAGAAGGCCTTGGCTAAGCTGGATTGTGAAGGATTGGTTTTAAGGCCGACTGACCTGGTGGTTAGAGCATTTGATGGCTCTAAGAGGGCTGTATTTGGGGAAGTGGAGCTCCCTGTGAAGATTGGGCCCGAGGTGTTCAAGTCTGTGTTTTATGTCATGGATATTCAGCCGACACACAGTTGCTTGTTGGGTCGACCATGGATACACGCTGCAGGGGCAGTGACTTCGACTTTTCACCAGAAATTAAAGTATATTTGGGACGGGCAGGTCGTAACAGTTTGCGGGGAGGAGGACATCTTTGTCAGCCACTTGTCATCGTTCAAGTACGTGGAAATGGACGGTGAAATATGGGAAACACCGAGTAAGGCGTTCGAAACCGTTAAGGTGGAGAATGCCATTTTTGCCAAAGAAGAGAAGAAGCCGTCCATTTCTTCGTACAAGCAGGCTGCAGAAGTGGTGAAGAGTGGAGAAGCCCCAAGTTGGGGAAGAATGATAAACATCGCGGCAAAGGAAGACAGGTTTGGGATTGGCTATCAATCGGGCCAAGGCTCATCGGGGCAGAATAAAGAACGTCGTCAACCGTTCATGTTCACCGGTGCTGGAATGCTGGATCCAGATCGCGTCTGTGCGGTGGGTGAAGAGACTGACAGTGACTGCGAGCTCGACTCGTGGATAAAACCGTGCGTACCAGGGATGGAGATCCAGAACTGAAAGGCCGAAAAGATCATCACTGTCACTCCACGTGAAGAGTAATATTTCTGTTTTGCAATTCTGTTTGCATGAAAGCCATACATTTTGCCCGAAACGTAATGGTCCATTGTAAGGGTCACCTCATGTGTTTCATTTTGCAACATTTGCATCAGTAATAAATGGATGTTTTTTCGCATTAAAAGCGGTGCTCTCTATTTTTAATTTATTTTTGCAGTTTAATAAAAATAAAAATGGCAATGTTTGTTTTCATTTTTCCTTCATTTTGATTGGTCTCGTCCGACTCAAAAGCAATGCATGAATCAACATTCAGGCAGATGCGATCATTCTCCGGATCTCATTGATAACAATCCTGTTACACCCTCATATGACTTCAACAATCCGATCTATCATGCCGAAGAAGAAGGCGAAGAAGATTGTGAACTACCAGAAGAATTAGCCAGGTTGTTGAAGCAAGAGGAGAAGGTGATTCAGCCGCACGAGGAGCAAGTTGAGCTTGTTAACCTGAGTACCGAGGAGGTCAAAAAGGAAGTGAAAATTGGGGCCGCTTTGGAGGTAAATGTCAAGTGCCGAAGAAGGATGGAAAGGTGAGGATGTGTGTGGACTACCGGGATTTGAACAGAGCTGGCCCGAAGGATGATTTCCCATTACCTCACATCGATGTGTTGGTAGATAATACAGCTCAATTCTCGGTGTTTTCCTTCATGGATAGCATTGACCGGATGGGTTGTGAGATGGCAAATGATTTTGACTGAATATGATATCCAATATACCTCTCAGAAAGCAATCAAGGGGAGTGTATTGTCTGATTACCTCGCCCAGCAACCCATTGAGGATTATCAACCGATGAAGTTTGAGTTCCCTGATGAGGACATCATGTTTCTCAAATCGAAATATTGTGAGGAACCGATCCCGGAGGAGGGATCTGACCCTGAATCTGAATGGATTCTGATGTTTGATGGGGCCATTAACGTGAATGGTAGTGGAGTTGGTGCTATTTTGGTTACGCCGAAAGGATCCCACATTCCTTTTACTGCCCGACTAACGTTTGAATGCACCAACAATGTGGCTGAATACGAAGCTTGTATATTGGGAATCGAGGAGGCGATTGATTTGCGGATCAAAAACCTTGTTATCTATGGAGATTCAGCTTTGATTGTGAACCAGGTTAATGGGAAATGGTATACGCATCAATCTCATTTGATTCCATATCGGGACTATACGAGGAGGTTGTTGACGTTTTTCACCAAGGTGGAATTACACCATGTGCCGAGAGAAGAGAATCCTTTGGCAGATGCTTTGGCCACTCTGGCCGCCTTGATTAAGGTGCAGTGGTGGAATCAATTCCCTAGTGTTGAGGTGGGACGCCTGGATAGACCGGCTTATGTGTTTGCTGTTGAGGCAGCGCCTGATGATGAAAAGCTGTGGTATTATGATATCAAGCGCTATCTGGAAACCCAAGAGTATCTCGAGGGGGTGTCTAAGAAAGATCGAAAGACTCTGAGGAGGTTGGCCATGGTGTTCTATCTAAACAAAGATGGGGTTCTGTACAAGCGGAATTTTGATTGGGTTTTGCTCAGATGTGTCGATGACAAAGAAGCAAGCCAATTGATGAAAGAGGTGCACGAGGGGTCGTTTGGTACCCATGCCAGTGGGAATGCGATGGTGAAAAAGTTGTTACGGGCTGGATATTATTGGATGACAATGGAGGCCCAATGTTTCAACTTCGTGCGAAAATGTCATAAATGCCGGATTTATGCTGATAAGGTGCACGTGCCTCCAAACCCGTTGAGTTTGATGTCATCTCCGTGGCCGTTTGCTATGTGGGACATTGATATGATCGGAAAGATTGAGCCTACGGCTTCGAATAGGCACCGGTTCATATTAGTGGCTATTGATTATTTCACCAAGTGGGTGGAAGCGACGTCTTATGCAAACGTGACAAAACAGGTTGTTGCCAGGTTCCTGAAGAGGGACATCATTTACAGATATGGGGTTCCCGAAAGAATCATTACTGATAATGGTTCTAATCTCAACAACAGAATGATGGCAGAACTGTGCTAGGAATTCAAGATCGAGCATCACAATTCTTCTCCTTATCGTCCGAAGATGAATGGGGCGGTCGAGACAGCTAATAAGAATATTAAGAAGATTGTGCAGAAAATGGTTGTGACCTATAAGGATTGGCACGAGATGTTGTCGTTTGCATTGCATGGGTATCGAACCTCGGTGCGTACATCTACTGGGGCAACACCTTTCTCGCTTGTGTATGGGATGGAAGTTGTGCTACCAGTTGAGGTTCAAATTCCGTCGTTGAGAGTCCTGATGGACGTGAAATTGGAAGAGGCTGAATGGGTAAGGACTCGGTATGAAGAGTTGAGCCTGATTGAGGAAAAGAGGCTGGCGACCATATGTCATGGGCAGTTGTACCAGCAGCGAATGAAGTGTGCTTTTGATCGAAAGGTACGACCCCGTGTGTATCACGTAGGAGATATGGTGTTGAAAAGGATCCTTCCTCCTCAGAACGATCGTCGGGGCAAGTGGACACCCAATTATGAAGGTCCATTCGTGGTCAAGAAGGTTTTCTCTGGCGGAGCCTTATTGTTGACAACCATGGATGGTGAGGATTTTCCATCCCCTGTGAATGCGGACGCAGTTAAAAAATACTTCGTATAAGAGACCCGTTGGACGAAAAGAATAAAATAGTCCAGGAAAAAATGGGCATCCCGGCGAACCAGAAAAAATGAAAAAGGTTCGGGCAAAAATTAGGGATAAAAAGAAAAAAACTGTACACCCGGCAAGTCGAAAACCCCACAAGGGCGGCTTGGGCAAAAAAGGGCATCCCGGTGGACTGAAAACCCGGAAGGGCGGTCCAGGCAAAAGAGAGATTAAAACGAACAACTGCGTCTAGCATGATCGTTTATACTTTGGATATGACATGGATAATCCCCGGCAGGGATCGGTCGGAAGCGTCTTGTTCAGAAGGCAGAAAGTGCGGAGAGTCTTAAGGACATATGGGGTGTAACCGAGTTGGAACTCGATGAGATCACGGTTTCTCATTGCCATTAGGATAGATTTTCCTTTTATGCGCAATTACCTCTTTTCAGGGATTGCTTCCTGTGTATTGCTCAGTTACGAGCCACCTTTTTCAATCAATAAAATGCATATTCAGTCAAATAATTTTGTTTTTTGTTTTCATTACCGCTTTGATTGATAAAACATCCGTTTATTTTGATAAGAATCTTTGCATTTTAAGACATACGGGTCCCTTCCAATGCATGTTTATAAGATTGAGAACTTGAAATCTTATTTGGAAGGTAGAGTGACCCAGGTGTTGAAATTTTGGCACGCCTGGGGCACGTTTTTATCTAACGATCTCTTTTGCAGGTGCTGTTAGATATTTTCACTCACTTGCAGGTGGTGGTGTGAAGCTTTTGACAAAAGATCCTTTGAAGTCCAATCAGGGACAAGGCATAGAAGGAATGGCGACGATCCTTGAGTGTTAATCAAGAAGACTCTTCAAACTCTGAAAAGTGGAAAGTTAACACTTTGGTTAGATGGTGGATACCAGCGTTCGATGAGTCGACAGGTGTTCCGTGTCCAACATTCCGTATCTCCCCAGCGGGTTCGAGATCGGTATTTCTTCGGCAGCCAGGTGTCGCATCCGCGAAAAACAACCGGCGGGAAAAACAAAACAAACAGAGCCGCCACCGTGCGTTATTTATCCCAAAGAGGGAAAGGAAACGCTCGAAGTAAACCTGGAAAAGACATGGTCTCGCGACCAAAGAGAGATGGGATCGGGAGTCGGTTATGCGAAGGGAAGGTATTAGCACCCCTACGCATTCGTCGTACTCGACGGGATCCACGCTCAAAAGGATAGAAGAAAGGTTGCTAAACACCGCTCAAAAGAATGCACACACACACACTAGAATAAGACACAGGTGGAAGAAGAGGGGAACGGGCTCGCTAGGATATCGCATCCTATGCCTACGTATCTCATCTAGAATGAGAATCAGAGCTACCGTAGTTCGGCTCACGCACGCCAAACAAAACACACGCACAGACGCTGAGACGTCAAAACAAACACACAAACACAATTAAGGAAACCGACTGCCAATCGCTGGACTTACGTCAGACTCCAAGCACAAACACAAACACAGGAAACCGACTGCCAATCGCTGGATTTACGTCAGACTCCACACAAACAAACACAGGAAACCGACTGCCAATCGCTGGACTTACGTCAGACTCCACACAAACAAACACAGGAAACCGACTGCCAATCGCTGGACTTACGTCAGACTCCAAGCAAACAAGAGGTTAACCGGACGCTGAGTCGTCAAAAGCAACAAAAAGGTTGAACAAACAAGCTAACAGGGAGTCTGGTACTCGAGCCTGCTAGATGTCAAGCAAACACACACAACAAAGGAAAAGGGTGCCCGAAGAGATCTCGCACGATCTCCTGCCTACGTACCTCATCTGGTATGAGGATCAGGGCGACGTAGTTCCCCTGAACAGGGGAAAGAACTTCTAACCTAACCAGAGACTGGGAAATGACACACTAGAAGGGAGACTGACTCGAGCCTAATAGTTATCATGTAAATTCACCATGGCCCTAGGTTAAGGTTTCTATCTAACTTGCACTGGGAGCAAGCTATCCTAAATAGCGCAAGCAAAGTCATACAAGCACAAAAAGCAAGCACACACACTATATGCACACAGATGGGCTCATACAAGGTTAGGCTGTGAAACACAAGCCAACTGGAATCAGGTGTAGTTAGCTTTTAACCCTAACATTGAGAGTTAGGGTGAAGCAGATGAAATGGGAAGTGAGGGTAAGACCTCACAGCTCTTATCCCTGGCCTGGGAGAGCTTCAGACAAATGAAAGTGTGGGAGTTCAGAAAGTTGGAACTCTTCTCCACATATGACTGACACAACAGAGATCTTGGGTTAATATCCACAATGCATCAACACAAGGTGTGAGCAAAGTGGATGACACACTGAATAGCAGGAGATGGATTACACATCTCTTTTATCTGCCAATTGCCTCATAAGAGGACTTTTCCTGCTTGGCACAAAAATAAACATTCACAACCATTGCCTCTTAAGGAGGGCTTCAGACAGGTGCCTGCCCACATAACAGGACAGGTCTTCCAGACTACATGAAGTCAAAGGAGTTATACCTCAGTGGTTAAGCAACCAAGCAAAGCAAAGTTCAAAGTGAACTTAAAGCAACTAATGTACCTCTTGAAGAGCAGATTTGGAATTCGAGTGATTGAAGGCCTTGTGATGCTCCAATGCTTCTTTATGATGCTTGTACGGTTGATTGGATGAAAACTTGAAGTTCAATTGCACTTAATTCAACCAGAATTTCAAATCACCATGGATGCTTCATGCTTTGAATATGCTTCCATGTGCCATGATTTTCTTGAATTCTACCTCCAAACTTGCTCAATGATGCTTCAGAATGATGAATCAACCAAGAGAAATGCAATTTGTTTGAAGAAATTGAAAGAAAATTTGAGAGAAAAAGTTTGGAGTTTGAGATCTAGATCTGAAATTATGAGAGCTAAACTGAAAAACAGTTAGAGATTAGGCTTATATATGTTATACTAATCATGCCTTAATCAAGTTTAAGCCAAAGCAAATGGAATTAACAAATATGAGGTGTAAATGCAAATTGGGATTTTCACCCTTATGCATGAAAATGCATGTGAACAGCACACGAATTGTGATTCATTTTCACTCAAAAATCTGTTTTGGAGCTAAAGGCAATGACACAATGTTCAAATAATGCACAAATTTTAAATTCCATATTTTCCCTCCAAAAATCAAGTGAATTTCCAAATATTCATGTGATGATATTGCATGTCATGTAATGCAAGATTTGGAAACTAGAGATCAAAATAAGAGCAATGCAAAAAGAGCCATCCAATTTGGAGTTTTGGTTGAGAAGTTATGCTCATTTGAAGCTCCATGTACACTTTGTAAAGATTTGATCATATCTCCCTAACCACACATGAGAAATTGATGATCTTGAACTTTTTGGAAATGGGAGAGAAAGATCTACAACTTTCATGTTCAACAAAAATTCATTTGAAGCATTTTTGATCATGTAATCTTGAGTTGAAAACCTTTCCATTTTTGGCAAATTTGAATTATAGGTCACTTTCTATTTTTGGAAAGTTTTGGCCTGACTTTAAATCCTTCAATGTTGATGTTTGAAATGTCAAATGAGACTTGTTTTAACATGAATGAAGTATCTCTAACCACTTCCCACCTCCAAATCCAACAGTTGACTTGCAGTTGACTTTTATGGTTGACAGATGACTTGGACATACACTGATGATTCTGAGCCTCAACCACTTGATGAAATGGCACCAAAATGAAACCCTAGCTTATACAAGCTCAATAAAATCATATGATGGTCTCCATCTCAATGAAGACCTCATCTCCCTAAAAAACCCTGATTGGCATAATGCAACTGATTAGGGTTGACTAGAGGTCAAAACCCTAATCCCAAGGAGTCTGATCAGGAATAATGAACCATGATGATGATGGTGTACCATTTCAACCAAGACAATGCCCAACCTCCTTGAGAAACCAAAAACCTAACTGAAACACAAACCTCAGATGATTAGTGATCAATTCATGAGACCCTCAAGCTTGAATCTTTTAACCTCTCTATCTTCTGAGAAAGACCTAGGAGGATGACTTACTTATTTCACATGATATGTAAAGATGTAATGTCTAATGCCCTAAAAATGAGATGCAATATGCTAAGCTAGTCCCAAGAGAGGAGGGCAAATTTTGAGGTGTTACAGCTGTCCCTATTCAATCCACTGTGAACCTGTCGATATGAATAGCCCCGGCTTTCAGATGATCAGGGTGAAGAGGGATTGAATACCAAGAACAGACGAACAATTTGCACTCTGATGGGAAATAATTAACCATGCCTGTCAGAATCGGCAAAGAAGTAATCCTAAAAGAAGAATCCATCTGGCACGGAGAAAGTCGGCCTGAATACCGAAAAGAATCGTTGACCTGGATACCAAAATAAATGGTAACACAGGAATACCATGGCCTGAACGTCGCTCATCAGTCTGAATACTGAGCATCGGAACATGATAGTATTAATGTCGGTCTGATCACCGAGAGATTGGCCTGAATGCCCAACAACTGGCCTGAATGCCGTATCGGTCTGAATACCGGAAAGCTAGCCTGAGTGCCGCAAGCTGCATCGATCTGAACTTCGGAAGCTTCTTCGATCTGAAAATCGGAAACTGGCCTGAGTGCCGCAAGCTGCATCGATCTGAACTTCGGAAGCTCCTTCGATCTGAAAATCGGAAACTGGCCTGAGTGTCATAAGTGCTTCGACCTGAACGTCGGAAACTTCTTCGATCTGAAAATCGGAAACTGGTCTGAATACCACAAGTGCTTCGACCTGAACGTCGGAAACTTCTTCGATCTGAAAATTGAAAACTGGTCTGAATACCACAAATGCTTCGACCTGAACGTCGGAAACTTCTTTGATCTGAAAATCGGAAACTGGCCTGAATACCATAAGTGCTTCGACCTGAACGTCGGAAACTTCTTCGATCTGAAAATCGGAAACTGGCCTGAATACCACAAGTGCTTCGACCTGAACGTTGGAAACTTCTTCGATCTGAACATCAGAAACTGGTATGAATACCACAAGTGCTTCGACCTGAACGTCGGAAACTTCTTCGATCTGAAAATCGGAAACTGGCCTGAGTGCCACAAGTGCTTCGACCTGAACGTCAGAAACTTCTTCGATTTGAAAATCGGAAACTGGTCTGAATACCACAAGTGCTTCGACCTGAACGTCGGAAACTTCTTCGATCTGAAAATCGGAAACTGGCCTGAATACCACAAGTGCTTCGACCTGAACTTCGGAAACTTCTTCGATCTGAAAATCGGAAACTGGTCTGAATACCACAAGTGCTTCGACCTGAACATCGGAAACTTCTTCGATCTGAAAATCGGAAACTGGCCTGAGTGCCACAAGTGCTTCGACCTGAACGTCGGAAACTTCTTCGATCTGAAAATCGGAAACTGGTCTGAATACCACAAGTGCTTCGACCTGAACGTCGGAAACTTCTTCGATCTAAAAATCGGAAACTGGCCTGAGTGCCACATCGGTCTGAATAACCGAAAAACTCGTCATGCTTGTCAGCATCGGCAGAAATAATGAATAGTAATAAACGAGGCGGCACGCGTGCCAACGACCCATGCTGGGGATAACAAGCCATGAGCCGGCTATTCTCTATTCAACCCTAGCAAACGAACAAATTGCGCTCAGCTGGGGATTGTCTCTTTCTCTTTTCTTTACTTTTTGGACCCCAAAACTCCTTGGATTATCTTTTCCATCTCCGCCCGACAGAAATCCTTCCTCCAATATCGCACTACTGGGGAACCCTGTTGATTAAAATCATGATGCCAAACTCCTCGGAGTAACATCTTCACCTTCTGGCGAAACCACCTCTCAAACAATAACCACGGCTTGAGACTAGCTTATGCTTGCGATGCTGATGCATGATAATTTTTAGCGTAATGCTCCATAATCATGGAAATGCTACGCAGTTAGCTATGCAACATGCTATGCTTATCTAAATGATGAATGCATAAAAAGTATCCCCCTCGAGGGACTCTCTTGGGGAGCTCGAGGTACTCTGCTGAGGAACCCATTAACACTCCAACCTCCACCCTGCTGAGGAATGGCACTGTTGCTGGGAAGAGGACCACCCTTATCGGGGATGACCTCCACTGACCCCGATCCACTTGGGGACTTCGTTGGGGAATAAACCACCAACGCACTATGTGGGGAAACAACGGTCTTTGAACTTGCTGGGGGATAAAGCCAGCAACGGACGCCTCCGCTAGGGAAATAGCAACCTTCAGGCCTGGCTGTTGAGGAAATACCGATCTCAAATCTGCTGGGGAGATAATCATCCCGAGCCTGTTAGGGAAGACTCGGACCTTGAATCTGCTGGGGAGATAACAGTCCCAACTCTGCTTGGGGAAACAAGGAAATTCTGGCGCAGAACACCCGTCGACTCGTCGAACCCTGGTATCCAACATCCAAATCCCATGTCAGCTTTCCACTTTTGAGAGCTCCCAGACTCGTCTGGACTTTTCTGATTCATCACCTTGTATCCTTGACTTCTCCGTACTCTACGGAGATCGAACTCGGTGGATGTATACCCACTTTCCAATCCTCAGACTTTGAATAGTCTTCTTGATTAATATCCTGGATCGTCGTACGTCTTTCGTCGTCTTTTCACCATTCCTCCATTCATTCGTCCCTGATTGGACTCCACGGGGATCTTTTGTCAAAAGCTCCGCATCACAACCTGCAAGTGAGTGAAAATACCTAACAGCTCCTGCAAAAGAGATCGTTAGACAAAAATGTGCCCTAGGTATGCCAAAGTTTCAACACTTGGGTCACTCAACCTTCCGAATAAGATTTCAAGTTTTCAATCCTATAAACATGCATTGGAAGGGATCTCCATGTTTCGAAATGCAAAGATTCTTTATCAAAATAAACGGATGTTTTTGCAATCAAAGCGGTAATGAAAAACAAAAACAAAATTATTTGACTGAATATGCATTTTATTGATTGAAAAAGGTGTGGCTCATGAATGAGCAATACAAAGGAAGCAATCCCTGAAAATAGGTAATTGCGCACAAAAGGAAAAATCTATCCTAATGGCAATGAGAAACCGTGATCTCATCGAGTTCCAACTCGGTTACACCCCATATGTCCTCAAGACTCTCCGTACCTTCTGCCTTCTGAACAAGACGCTTCCGACCGATCCCTGTCGGGGACTATCCGTGATGTCATAACCAAAGATACAAACGATCATGCTAGGCGCAATTGTTCGTTTCAATCCCTCTTTTGCCTGGACCGCCCTTTCGGGTTTTCAATCCACCGGGATACCCTTTTTTGCCCAAGCCGCCTTTTCAGGTTTTCGACTTGCCGGGTGTACAGTTTTTTTTTTTTATCCGTAACTTTTGCCCAAACCTTTTTATCATCATTTTTTTTTGTTCACCGGGATGCTCATTTTTGCCTGGACTATTTTATTCTTTTCGTCCAGCGGGTCTCTTATACGAAGTATTTTTTAACTGCGTCCGCATTCACAGGGGAATGAAAATCCTCACCATCCATGGTCGTCAACAACAAGGCTCCGCCAGAGAAAACCTTCTTGACCACGAATGAACCTTCATAATTGGGTGTCCATTTGCCCCTACGATCGTTTTGAGGAGGAAGGATCCTTTTCAGCACCAGATCTCCTACGTGATACACACGAGGTCGCACCTTTCGGTCAAAAGCACGCTTCATTCTCTGCTGATACAACTGCCCATGACAAATGGCCGTCAGCCTCTTTTCCTCAATCAGGCTTAACTCTTCGTACCGAGTCCTTACCCATTCAGCATCTTGCAACTTCATGTCCATCAGGACTCTCAAAGAGGGAATCTGAACCTCAACCGGTAGCACGACTTCCATTCCATATACCAAAGAGAAAGGCGTTGCCCCAGTAGATGTACGCACCGAAGTTCGGTACCCATGCAATGCAAATGGCAACATCTCATGCCAATCCTTATAGGTCACAACCATCTTCTGCACAATCTTCTTAATATTCTTATTAGCTACCTCAACCGCCCCATTCATCTTCGGACGATAAGGAGAAGAATTGTGATGCTCGATCTTGAATTCCCGGCACAGTTCTGCCATCATCTTGTTATTCAAATTAGAACCATTATCAGTAATGATTCTCTCGGGAACCCCATATCGGCAAATGATGTCTCTTTTCAGGAATCTGGCAACGACCTGTTTCGTCACATTTGCGTAAGAGGCTGCTTCCACCCACTTGGTGAAGTAATCAATAGCCACTAATATGAACCGATGCCCATTCGAAGCCGTAGGCTCAATCTTCCCAATCATATCAATGCCCCACATAGCAAACGGCCACGGAGACGACATCAAGCTCAACGGATTTGGAGGCACGTGCACCTTGTCGGCATAAATCTGGCATTTATGACACTTCCGCACAAAATTGAAACATTGGGCCTCCATTGTCATCCAGTAATAACCTGCCCTTAGCAACTTCTTCACCATTGCATTCCCACTGGCATGGGTACCGAACGACCCCTCGTGAACCTCTTTCATCAACTGGCTTGCTTCTTTGTCATCAACGCATCTGAGCAAGACCCAATCGAAATTTCTCTTGTACAAAACCCCGTCCTTATTCAAGTAGAACACCATGGCCAACCTCCTCAGAGTCTTTCGGTCCTTCTTGGATGCTCCCTCAGGATACTCTTGGGTTTCCAAATAGCGCTTGATATCGTAATACCACGACTTCTCATCGTCAGGTGCTGTGTTAACAGCAAACACATAAGCTGGTCTATCCAGACGTCCCACCTCAACACTGGGGAACTGATTCCACCACTGCACCTTAATCAAGGCAGCCAGAGTAGCCAAAGCATCTGCCAAAAGATTCTCTTCTCTAGGCATATGATGCCAACAATCTCCTCGTATAATCCCGGTATGGAATTAAATGAGATTGATGCGTATACCATTTTCCGTTAACTTGATTCACAACCAAAGCTGAATCTCCATATATAACAAGGTTTTTGATCCGCAAATCAATCGCCTCTTCAATCCCCAAGATACAAGCTTCGTACTCAGCCACGTTGTTGGTGCACTCAAACGTTAGTCGGGCAGCAAAAGGAATGTGGGATCCCTTCGGCGTAACCAAAACAACACCAACACCGCTACCATTCACGTTAACGGCCCCATCAAACATCAGAATCCATTCGGATTCAGGGTCAGTCCCCTCCTCCGGGATTGGTTCCTCACAATCTTTCGATTTGAGAAACATGATGTCCTCATCAGGGAATTCAAACTTCATTGGTTAATAATCCTCAATGGGTTGCTGGGCGAGGTAATCAGACAATACACTCCCCTTGATTGCTTTTTGAGAGGTATATTGTATATCACATTCAGTCAAAATCATTTGCCACCTCGCAACCCGTCCGGTCAATGTTGGCTTCTCAAAAATGTACTTGATTGGATCCATCTTGGAAATCAATAAAGTGGTATGAACCAACATATACTGCCTCAGTCGGCGAGCAACCCAGACCAAAGCACAACAAGTTTTCTCGAGCAGTGAATATCTTGTTTCACAGTCGGTAAACTTTTTGCTAAGGTAGTATATGGCATGCTCTTTTCGACCAGACTCGTCATGCTGCCCCAATACATACCCCATAGACCCCTCGAGGACTGTCAAGTACAGAATTAACGGTCGTCCCTCCACAGTAGGCATCAGAATCAGAGGCTCCTGCAAATACTCTTTTATCTTTTCAAATGCTGTTTGGCAATCATTATTCCACCTGACCGTTTGATCTTTTCTTAACAACTTGAATATTGGTTCACACGTGGCTGTTAGATGAGATATGAACCGTGAAATGTAGTTCAATCTACCTAAGAAACCACGAACCTCTTTCTCCGTTCTCGGTTCAGGCATTTCTCGTATCGCTTTTACTTTAGCAGGATCAACCTCGATTCCTCTTTCACTTACAATGAACCCCAGCTATTTACCGGACCGCACTCCGAAAGTGCACTTATTCGGATTCAACCTCAGTCTGAACTGTCTCAGCCGGTCAAATAACTTGGCCAGATCTATCAAGTGCCCCTCTTCTGTCTGGGACTTTGCTATCATGTCATCAACATAGCATTCGATTTCATGATGAATCATATCATGAAACAAAGTTACCATGGCTCTCTGATAAGTAGCACCGGCGTTCTTGAGACCAAATGGCATCACCTTATAACAAAAAGTGCCCCATGGTGTGATGAACGTTGTTTTCTCCATATCATCTAGCGACATTTTGATTTGATTATAGCCAGAAAAGCCATCCATGAAGGAAAACACCGAGAATTGAGCTGTATTATCTACCAACACATCAATGTGAGGTAATGGGAAATCATCCTTCGGGCTAGCTCTGTTCAAATCCTGGTAGTCCACACACATTCTCACCTTCCCATCTTTCTTCGGCACCGACACAATATTCGCGACCCAAGGCGGATAATTAGTGACAACTAGGAAACCAGCATCCCACTGCTTCTGCACTTCCTCTTTAATTTTCATGGCCATCTCGGGTCGACTTCTGCGCAACTTCTGCTTCACTGGAGGACTATCTGCTCTCAACGGTAGCTTGTGCACAACAATATCGGTATCCAACCCTGGCATATCTTGATAAGACCAGGCGAAGATATCAACATACTCTTTCAACAAGGCTACCATTCTGCTCTTGACACTCCCCTCCAAAGCAGCCCCAACTTTCACTTCCTTTCTGACCTCGTCGGTACCCAGATTCACAATCTCAACTTGCTCCTCGTGCGGCTGAATCACCTTCTCCTCTTATTTCAACAACCTGGCTAATTCCTCCGGCAGTTCACAATCTTCTTCGCCTTCTTCTTCGGCATGATAAATCGGATTGTCGAAGTCATATGAGGGTGTAACAGGATTGTTATCAATGAGATCCGGAGAAAGATCGCATCTGCATGAATGTTGATTCATGCATTGCTTTAGAACCGGAGCGAAACAAATTGAAAAGGAAAATGAAAACATTGCCATTTTTATTTTTGTTTTTAAACTGCAAAAATAAATGAAAAACAGGGAACACCGCTTTTAATTGAAAAACATCCATTTATTTATGATGCCAATTTTGCAAAATGAAACATGAAGTGGCCCTTACAACGAACCATTACGTTTCGGGCAAAACGTAAGGCTTCCATGCAAATAAAATTGAAAACAGAAAAATATTACTCTTCAAGTAGAGTGACAGTGATGATCTTTTCGGCTTTCCAGTTCTGGACTTCCATTCCTGGTACGCACGGTTTTATCCATTGATCCATCTCGCAATCACTATCAACTTCTTCACTCACCATACAGATGTGATCTGGATCCAGCATTCCAGCACTGGTGAACGTGACTGACGGACGACGTCCTCTACCTTGTCCAGACAAGCCTCGGCCCGGCTGATAACCAACCCCGAATCAGTCTTTCTTGGCGGCTATGTCCATCATCTTCCCCTAACCTGGAGCTTCTCCACTCTTCACCACTTCAGCAGCCTGTTTGTACGAAGAAATGGACGGCTTCTCCTCTTCTTTGGCAAAAAGAGCATTCTCCACCTTGACGGTTTCGAATGCTTGACTTGGCGTTTCCCATATCTCACCGTCCATTTCAACATACTTGAACGACGATAGGTGGCTGACGAAGATATCCTCCTCTCCACAGACTGTGACGACCTGCCCGTCCCAGATATACTTCAATTTCTGGTGCAAAGTCGAAGTTACTGCCCCAGCAGCATGAATCCATGGGCGACCCAACAGGCAACTGTATGCCGACTGAATATCCATGACATAAAATACCGACTTGAACACCTCGGGCCCGATCTTCACCGGGAGCTCCACTTCCCTAAACACTGCCCTCTTCGAACCGTCGAAAGCTCTCACTATCAGGTCAGTGGGCGTCAAGATCAACCCCCCACAGTTCAGCTTCGCCAGAGCTTTCTTTGGCAACACATTTAAAGATGAGCCGATATCAACCAACACGTGCGAGAGCACGGCCCCTTTACATTCCATAGCAATGTGTAACGCCCGATTATGATTCCTCCCATCCACAATTAGATCTAAATCAGTGAAACCCAACCCATGACTGACATTGACATTTGACACCACCGTCTCTAACTGATTGATTGTGATCTCTTGGGGAACATAGACTCTCTTTAGTATCTTCAGTAAAGCCTCTCTATGCCCCTCGGAGCTCAGCAATAAGGACAAGATTGAGATCTTGGATAGGGTCTGCTGCAAATGGTCAACAAGTTTGTACTCTGACTTCTTGATGATCCTTAGGAATTCTTCAGCTTCATCATCAAGTTCTTTCTCCGACCCACCAGGCGCCGGTGTCACCACAGGAGTACCTTCATTCACCACTTGCTTTCCTCTTGCCCTGGCTAAAGCCTCGGCCTTATCTTTCTTTTCTTTTTCTCCTTCCCCACTCCTCAAGGCGTCCGGTGCAAACAACCTTCCACTGCGAGTGAAACCACTAGGCCCGCATTATCCACCTTTGAAATAGTGGTTTCACTTGCAGCCTGATCCTCCAACTTCTCCCCATTACAATATACTTCTCCACCATAATGCCACGGCACGGCATCATCTTTGTCATAAGGAATTGGCCTAGGTACCGTGATAGTAACTGGAGTCGCATCTACCAGCGTTGACAAATCGACCGGGTCGAGTAAATGGTTATGGTGGAGACATCTTCCTTCCTCGAATCCATCTTCTCAAACCTGAGGCTTCCTTCATCCATCAGCCTCTGGACAGCCTCCCTCAGCGACACACACCCATCAGGAGTAACAGTGTATGCAGCACAATAGTTATCACAGCCCGGAAAGACCCCATTCTTCAATAGTTGTCTCTTAACCTCAGCCAACGGAGTCTTCAACTGATTCACACTCAACAGCCTGATTCTTCTACCATCTTCAGAAATTGCATTCACCCCCATTTGACCATGCGCAGGCATGGGATTAACGTTAACATTTGGAGATGGTGCAAAGTTGATTGCCTTAGAATCCACCAAGTCCTGGACCACATGCTTAAAAGCTTTACAGTTTTCCACGTTATGTCCAGGGGCACCTGAGTGAAATTCACATTTGGCGTTCTCATCAAAACTGGGAGGCCTCTGATCAGGTCTCAACGGTGCCAACGTCCTCAACTGGACCAACCCCAAGTCTTTCAGCTTCTTCAACAGGAATGAATAGGTCACAGGGGGTCTATCAAATTGACGATCATTCATTCGTCCTCGCACCTAATACCCAGCCCTCTGCGGTCTCTGTTGAAATGGTTGCCGTTGTTGTTGCGGTTGTTGTTGTTGCTGTTGTTGATTATCAGCAGGAATGGTTACCGCAGCAGTGTGGTGGTAGTAACAATCCCCACTCTGTCCTTTTTAGGTATATACAGCGCTGGTATCACCCTCATTCTTCCTCTGACCATTCCCAAAGGGCTTCTTCGATCCAGACGACGAAGCATTACCCTGTATCTTCCCCATCTTCAACCAACTTTCAATTCTTTCCCCAGCCACCACTATATTAGCAAAGTTAGTAACCGGGCAACCAACCATCCTTTCTGCAAATGTCCCCTGAAGGGTACCCATAAACAGATCCGACATTTCTCGGTCTACCAACGGTGGTTGAACTCAGGAAGCTAGCTCCCTCCACCTCTGTGCATATTCTTTAAACCCTTCACTAGGCTTCTGAGACATACCCTACAGTTGGGTACGGCTAGGAGCCATATCAGCGTTGAACTGGTACTGTTTAAAGAACGCATCTCCAAGATCTTGCCAGCTTTTAATGTCAGAAGATTTCAGCTTGGTGTACCATTCCAAAGACCCTCCAGACAAACTGTCTTGGAAGAAGTACATCCACAACTTCTGGTCCATTGTATAAGAAGAAATCTTGCGGACAAACGCCTGGAGGTGAGTTTCCGAGCAAGAACTCCCATTATACTTGTCAAACGCAGGCGCTTTGAACTTCTGTGGAATCACAATCCCCTCAACCAGCCCCATGTTCGACATATTGACAACCCCCAGAGTAGCATGGCTTTCCAAGGCCCTTATTTTCTCCGCCAGTACGTGAATCTTTTTATTTGGCGGTTGAACACCATATTGGCCAAATTGTTCATTTAACATGGAGAATTGATCTGCTTCTCTGTCCTCCTCTCTATCCTCTTCAGCCCCAAAGAAAGGGGGAAACAAGTTGTCCTTCATATTGTTACCCATCGGACCTGGTCTACCGCTTGTGGCAGCACCAAAACCACCCCCATTGTTGATCACCACGCCAACAGTTGTCTTCTTTCCAAGATCTCCTCCATCCCTGAAACCACCAAGGCCATGGTTAGAGACACCTTCCAAGTTGACACCACTGTTGGCAGCCGAAGCCGCTCGAGCTTCTCCACTTTATCAGCAAGTGCTTTTTGCCCCACGGCAAACCCTTGCATAACATTGATCAATTCGTTCATTTTCTCCTTCAGCTCAAGAATATCTGCATTGGGTAGATCCATCAGCCTTAGCGTGTTGCGTCTGGTAAAGTATCTGTGCGGATGGGTTGTGTGCAAGGGAATGACTCAACGCGCACGAGCAATGATTCCTGAAACAACCAAGCATGTTAGAAACTAACACCTGCAAAATAGAAGACAAGTTATTATGATTATGCATGAATGCAATGTCTATTCATATGAGGAACACCCTGTCTTTCGATCCTGGCTTCATCGAGACAGATAATAATCCGGCAGCAATATTCTGACATTCATCGATTGATTTTGACATACAGATCAGAGATATATGATTTAGCAAAGATACCACCCAACCATGTGTGTGCTATGTGAGTGCATACAGGAAAGCAAATAAAGCTTGAAGATCAATCACTGAATGAAAATAACCACTATATACCAAAAGTGCACCATACGTGCAAGAGTCATACATCAAGTCTGATACAAATCAAATACAATTCTCCAGAATCAGAAAGAAAATACAAGCAAGCGAATTCCGTCAACAGGCCTGACGGTAATCCAACACAAATGATAACAAAAGGCTACGCTGAAGAAGGCCCCACAGAAGGCTCCGCATCATCTACCATCTTGGTAAATTTCACAGCAAACCTAAGCTCAGTGTTCTCCTGCTGCAATCTCCCTATCTCCTTCTGGTGAATCTTCATCTGTCGGAAATAATGATCCCTCTCAGCAAGGTAGTGATCTCTCTCAGCAATAATCTTCGCTTTCTCAGTTTCCCATTCTGTGGCAAGGACTTTAGCTCTGGCATCTCTCTGATTCTTCACAAGGATTTGTCTCCTCTTCTCATCTTCAATAACCCTCAAGGCCCTAGCTAGTTTCTCTTTGGTAAAGTCATGCTCCTTTGTAGACGACTCCAACGCTTGGTTGATCTTGCGGTAATAGGTAGTATCTATCTCAAAGCGCTTCACCTCTATGGCGTGTCTCTTATCCTGGTCTTCTATTCTCCCTTTAATTTCCTGATTAGCCATCTGAATCCTAGCAACACTCATCTCCAACTCAGTCTTCTCTGCTTGCAGCTGATCTCTGGCTTTCTTCATCTTAAGGAACTCTTCCATGCTGACAGAAGAACGTGGCCCCTTAATCAAAGGACACCAAGGATCACCTCCAGGAAAGGGTATATGCGTGAGCTCAATCCTCTTTCTAAGCCAATCATCAAATGGAGGAAAAGACATGCTATTAACCTTACCAAAAGGAACCTTGCCCTTTCTCTGAATGTTACACCATGCCCCGGACACCTGCCTCAACTGTAACAAATTACCCTCAGCTGGGAAGTAGAAAGACTCCTGAATCTCACACTCGAGAGGAGGAACCTCCATAGCAAACCCCATTTGTCTCCTAAGAAGCGTCGGGTTGTAATTAATGCAACCCTAAACTCCTATGAGAGGCACATTGGGAAAGCTCCCACAACTATAAATGAAGTTTCGTCCAGCCATACCATTGTGAGTCCAAGCTATGTCCTTGGCCCGCAAACCCATCAACTTGGTCGCCCAATTAACTGTAGGATCAAGAGAAACAAAAGCACCTCTGGAAGGCAGATACCCCATAAACCATTTGTGCAACAGTTGAGCACAACATCTGATCAATCCCCCTCGCCTCTTCTCGTTCCGATTATGAACCGAGTAATAAACATCCCCAACCAAGGTAGGAATAGGATTCCTCTGCATAAACACCCGGATGGCATTAATGTCCACAAAGTTCTTCTGATTAGGGAACATGATGATCCCATAAATGCTCACAGCAATCAAAGCACAAACGGCCCTCCAATTTCCCACAACAGATGAAAACCAGGTAACTTTCCTTTCTCCTTCAAACCCCCCTTGGTCACCTCCGGGCTCAAATATAGAGCACGAGAAATCTCAACAGCATCAGGTTCCCCCTTAGTGACATAGAATGGAATCTGATCTTTGATCTGGATACCCAGGATGCTAGCATAGTCCTCCATCAAAGGTCCCAACAAGTAGTCCGGGAACACGAAGCATCTCAGGCCCGGGTCATAAAACTGGAGAAGAGTATGGACGACGCTCCTATCACTATCTGTGAGCCTGAAAACCAACTTCAAAATACCACTGTATGCCTCACGGAACACCCCCACATGGTCAGGTGTAATCAATGCTATCATATCCTTCAGTACACCAATCTCTGGGTCGAAGAAACTGTAGACAACATCGGCCTTCAAACCGGTCCTCATGTCTGAGCAAAGAGGTCTCTCGGCCAGGATCTCAATCAAAGATGTCCCCTGCATATGGATAAACATGTGTTAGATGCAGATAAATGCAAAATGTGAATGATGCTGATGTATGAATGCAATGCACTGTGCCATCCTCCAAGTCATCTGAACATCCACTGCACTGAGTTACAACCTCTGAACTGATCACAACCATCTGAGGTACCGAGTAACCACAAATCCAACCCAGGGTTCCGAAATAAACAGAACGGGAGGGCACATCACCATCATCACCATCATCACAGAGAAAACACTGAACTGATAACCACAACATATGAATCACCCAGGCAATCCTGAAATAAACGGATCCCCACTGATAAATACCGCGGACAGCACTCCGGCGTCTCGGAAATAAATCCATAAATTCGACTTATAAATAGAACTCTGATCAATAACTGAACCCTTAGTCACCATCAAAGTCACCATCAGACCATGCATCTGTAAGAATCAAACCCTCCCCTCACAGGTGAATTCTAATCAGGTCATCCTAAGGCGGATAATGGTCTCGACAATCGGGCAAAGATACTCAACGGGTTTGCCCTTTCGGGTGTGCCGTTGCAGCTCTCTTAAGATCGTCTAAACCAAAGATCCGGGAAAGCACCGTCACCGAAGTCAACAGCCCTAAAGAGATAACCCAACCAAAGTGGAATACCCCACTAAGGAAGAGCTCACTCAGAAGAACCTCGTCCGGCTTGTGGTATGTCACGTCGCAACAACATGCTGATCCAACATGTGAGGAAACGTGAGACCACACTAATCCTAGGTGTATACTCGGGCCTGGGTTTTAGCCCCACTCAGAACACCCACCCCAAATCAGAGAAACCACCTATACAGAAGACAACACAATGATAGTATGATGCATGCAAACATTTATGCAAATAATCACAGTACAATAATCATAAATGCAATAAATAGAACAGGACAAGCAACCTAAACTATCCTAGAGAGCGCTAGGAGAGACTCGCTTAGGGAAAATGGACCAGCGAGAGGTCAACTTCTTAGTCCCCAGCAGAGTCGCCAGCTGTCGCATACGCGAAAAACAACCGGCGGGAAAAACAAAACAAACAGAGCCGCCACCGTGCGTTATTTATCCCAAAGAGGGAAAGGAAACACTCGAAGTAAACCTGGAAAAGACATGGTCTCGCGACCAAAGAGAGATGGGATCGGGAGTCGGTTATGCGAAGGGAAGGTATTAACACCCCTACGCATCTGTCGTACTCGACGGGATCCACGCTCAAAAGGATAGAAGAAAGGTTGCTAAACATCGCTCAAAAGAATGCACACACACACTGGAATAAGACACAGGTGGAAGAAGAGGGGAACGGGCTCGCTAGGATATCGCATCCTATACCTACGTATCTCATCTGGAATGAGAATCAGAGCTACCGTAGTTCGGCTCACGTACGCCAAACAAAACACACGCACAGACGCTGAG
The DNA here is from genome assembly GCF_024323335.1 of Lathyrus oleraceus. Lineage (NCBI taxonomy): Eukaryota > Viridiplantae > Streptophyta > Magnoliopsida > Fabales > Fabaceae > Lathyrus > Lathyrus oleraceus. The sequence continues at coordinate 54,544,159 of NC_066584.1, forward strand.
ATGTCAAAACAAACACACAAACACAAATAAGGAAACCGACTGCCAATCGCTGGACTTACGTCAGACTCCAAGCACAAACACAAACACAGGAAACCGACTGCCAATCGTTGGACTTATGTCAGACTCCACACAAACAAACACAGGAAACCGACTGCCAATCACTGGACTTACGTCAGACTCCACACAAACAAACACAGGAAACCGACTGCCAATCGCTGGACTTACGTCAGACTCCAAGCAAACAAGAGGTTAACCAGACGCTGAGTCGTCAAAAGCAACAAAAAGGTTGAACAAACAAGCTAACAGGGAGTCTGGTACTCGAGCCTGCTAGCTGTCAAGCAAACACACACAACAAAGGAAAAGGGTGCCCGGAGAGATCTCGCACGATCTCCTGCCTACGTGCCTCATCTGGTATGAGGATCAGGGCGACGTAGTTCCCCTGAACAGGGGAAAGAACTTCTAACCTAACCAGAGATTGGGAAATGACACACTAGAAGGGAGACTGACTCGAGCCTAATAGTTATCATGTAAATTCACCATGGCCCTAGGTTAAGGTTTCTATCTAACTTGCACAGGGAGCAAGCTATCCTAAACAGCGCAAGCAAAGTCATACAAGCACAAAAAGCAAGCACACACACTATATGCACACAGATGGGCTCATACAAGGTTAGGCTGTGAAACACAAGCCAACTGGAATCAGGTGTAGTTAGCTCTTAACCCTAACATTGAGAGTTAGGGTGAAGCAGATGAAATGGGAAGTGAGGGTAAGACCTCACAGCTCTTATCCCTGGCCTGGGAGAGCTTCAGACAAATGAAAGTGTGGGAGTTCAGAAAGTTGGAACTCTTCTCCACATATGACTGACACAACAGAGATCTTGGGTTAATATCCACAATGCATCAACACAAGGTGTGAGCAAAGTGGATGACACACTCAATAACAGAAGATGGATTACACATCTCTTTTATCTGCCAATTGCCTCATAAGAGAACTTTTCCTGCTTGGCACAAAAATAAACATTCACAACCATTGCCTCTTAAGGAGGGCTTCAGACAGGTGTCTGCCCACATAACAGGACATGTCTTCCAGACTACATGAAGTCAAAGGAGTTATACCTCAGTGGTTAAGCAACCAAGCAAAGCAAAGTTCAAAGTGAACTTAAAGCAACTAATGTACCTCTTGAAGAGCAGATTTGGAATTCGAGTGATTCAAGGCCTTGTGATGCTCCAATGCTTCTCTATGATGCTTGTACGGTTGATTGGATGAAAACTTGAAGTTCAATTGCACTTAATTCAACCAGAATTTCAAATCACCATGGATGCTTCATGCTTTGAATATGCTTCCATGTGCCACGATTTTCTTGAATTCTACCTCCAAACTTGCTCAATGATGCTTCAGAATGATGAATCAACCAAGAGAAATGCAATTTGTTTGAAGAAATTGAAAGAAAATTTGAGAGAAAAAGTTTGGAGTTTGAGATCTAGATCTGAAATTATGAGAGCTAAACTGAAAAACAGTTAGAGATTAGGCTTATATATGTTCTACTAATCATGCCTTAATCAAGTTTAAGCCAAAGCAAATGGAATTAACAAATATGAGGTGTAAATGCAAATTGGGATTTTCACCCTTATGCATGAAAATGCATGTGAACAGCACACGAATTGTGATTCATTTTCACTCAAAAATCTGTTTTGGAGCTAAAGGCAATGGCACAATGTTCAAATAATGCACAAATTTTAAATTCCATATTTTCCCTCCAAAAATCAAGTGAATTTCCAAATATTCATGTGATTATAATGCATGTCATGTAATGCAAGATTTGGAAACTAGAGATCAAAATAAGAGCAATGCAAAAAGAGCCATCCAATTTGGAGTTTTGGTTGAGAAGTTATGCTCATTTGAAGCTCCATGTACACTTTGTCAAGATTTAATCATATCTCCTTAACCACACATGAGAAATTGATGATCTTGGATTTTTTGGAAATGGGAGAGAAATATCTACAACTTTCATGTTCAACAAAAATTCATTTGAAGCATTTTTTATCATGTAATATTGAGTTGAAAACCTTTCCATTTTTGGCAAATTTGAATTATAGGTCACTTTCTATTTTTGGAAAGTTTTGGCCTGACTTTAAATCCTTCAATGTTGATGTTTGAAATGTCAAATGAGACTTGTTTGAACATGAATGAAGTATCTCTAACCACTTCCCACCTCCAAATCCAACAGTTGACTTGCAGTTGACTTTTATGGTTGACAGATGACTTGGACATACACTGATGATTCTGAGCCTCAACCACTTGATGAAATGGCACCAAAATGAAACCCTAGCTTATACAAGCTCAATAAAATCATATGATGGTCTCCATCTCAATGAAGACCTCATCTCCCTGAAAAACCCTGATTGGCATAATGCAACTGATTAGGGTTGACCAGAGGTCAAAACCCTAATCCCAAGGAGTCTGATCAGGAATAATGAACCATGATGATGATGGTGTACCATTTCAACCAAGACAATGACCAACCTCCTTGAGAAACCAAAAACCTAACTGAAACACAAACCTCAGATGATTAATGATCAATTCATGAGACCCTCAAGCTTGAATCTTTTAACCTCTCTATCTTCTGAGAAAGACCTAGGAGGATGACTTACTTATTTCACATGATATGCAAAGATGTAATGCCTAATGCCCTAAAAATGAGATGCAATATGCTAATCTAGTCCCAAGAGAGGAGGGCAAATTTTGAGGTGTTACACCAGGCCTGAAGGTTGTTGTTTCCCCTAGCAGGGTTGAGATTGTTATATCCCCAGCAAGTCTGAAGATTGTTGTTTCCCCAGAGGAGGTGTGCGTTGGTAGTTGTTTTCCCTAGCGAAGCCCCCAAGCGGATCGGGTTCAGTGAAGGTCATCCCTGGTGAGGGTTGCTTTCCCCAGCAGCAGTGCTTTTCCCCAGCAGGGTGAAGAGCGGAGCGATATCGGGTTCCTCAGCAGAGTTACTCGTGTCGTCCCCTGAGGGGGATACCTTTTTATGCATTCATCATTTAAGAGAAGCATAACATATTGCATAACTCATTGCGTAGCATTTCCATGGTTATGGAGCATTACGCTGTAAAAAAGGAAAAACTCATGCATCAACATTGCAAGCATAAACTAGTCTCAAGCCGTGGTTACCGTTTGAGAATTGGTTTTGCTGATTGGTGAAGATGTTACTCTGAGGAGTTTAGCATCGTGACGTTAGATCAATAATATTCCCCAGTAGTGCGATATTGAAGGAAGAATTTATGTCGGGCGGAGATGGAAATGAAGATCATTTAAAGCATAAGCTAGTCTCAAGTCGTGGTTACCGTTTGGGAATTGGTTTAGTTGGAAGTTGGAAGATGTTACTCTGAGGAGTTTAGCGTCATGATTTTGAATCAACAATATTCCCCAGTAGTGCGATATTGAAGGAAAATTTCCGTCGGGCAGAGATGGAAGTGAAGATCGAAGAACGTTACGCGGTCAACGCGAAAATCGGGATTCAAATGGAGAAAAGGAAGTGTTGCGGCATTTTCTAGAGAACAAGGTTCAACTGGAGACTGGAATTGAAGATTGTATCCGGGATGAGGTCCTCAGGATTGTCTTCTGATCATGTGTCACCTTAGACTTTGGCTGAGTCCAACAGAAGTCGGTATGGGTATCTTCCGAGGAAGAAATGCACATGTTACCTTCCTTTTGTGAAGGTGTACCCTCTGGTCTGTCGCCATCAGAGTGGTGTTTGGTGTTATTTCCGACGTTGCCAACGGAATTAGCAAACGGAGAATGGGGTCCAAATGGAGAAAAGGAAACACAAGGTGTTTTCTGGAGAATGGGGTTCACAACGACGATCGCGAGTTATCGTCAGGCGACTGGGGTTCAACTGAAGAACGGGGTTCATTGTTTAGCAGCAAGAGTGACATGAAGTTATCGGGGTTCAAATGCGGTGATCAGGGATCATTCGCGCAAAAGAAAATTCTGGGGTTCAAAGAAAAAGAAAAAAGAAAAAAATCAAAGAAGTTTTGGGGTTCAAGAAAAAGCAAAAAAAAAGAAGATAATCCCCAACGGATGCGGCATTCAGGCCATGGTTATTCCCGTGTTACCATTTATTTTGGTATCTAGGTTAACATTCTTTTCGGTATTCAGGCCGACTCTCACCGTACCAGACGGATTCTTCTTTTAAGATCACTTCTTTGCCGATTCTGACAGGCATTATTAATTATTTCCCAGCGGAGTGCAAATTGTTCGTCTGTTCTCGGTATTCAACCACTCTTCACCCTGATCATCTGAAAGCCGAGGCTGTTCATATCGACAGGTTCATAGTGGATTGAATATGGGCAGCTCTAACACCTCAAAATTTGTCCTCCTCTTCTTGGGACTAGTTTGACACATTGCATTTCATGTTTTAGGACATTAGGCATTTCATTTTTGCATTTCATGAGAATTGAGAGAGTCATCCTCCAAAGTCTTTTCAGAAGATGGAGAGGTTGTATGATTCAAGCCTGAGGGTCTCTATGAATTGATTGTCAACCATCTGAGGGTTTGCAGTGCATTAGGGTTTCCTGATCCTTCAATGGTATTGAACATTATCTTGGTTGCAAGGATATATTACCATCATCATGGTTCTATCATCACCAAGGATTTCAGAGTGCATCCTCAGGTTCTTTTGGATTAGGGTTTTGACCTCTGGTCAACCCTGATCATTGACTTTCTTCCAGCCAGGGTTACTCAAGGAGATGAGGCATTTTATGGGATGAGGATCGCATGAGTGTCATATTGAGCTTACATGAGCTAGGGTTTCATTTTTGAGCATTTTCCCCAAGTGGTAGAGGTTCAAGCTGATCAGGGCATGTCAAGGTCATCTAAGGACCACAAAAAGTCAATTGTGCAAGAGCTGAGGGCTATGAGGTGGGGAAATGAGTTGGGACACCTCAATCATGTTCAAAAGAGGTCCATTTTTCATTCTAAACATCTATCTTGAAGATTTTGAAGTCATGGCAAAAGTTTCAAAAAATGGAAAGTGACCTGTAATTTCAAGTTTCCAAAAATGGCAAGTTTTTGGTTCACATTCAACTTGACTTTTCAACAAAGCTTCAAATAGATTTTTGGTGAACATGAAAGTTGAAGATCTTTCTCTTCCCTTTTCAAAAAGTCAAAGATCATAGTCATATGATGAATAGTTGAGAAGTTATGGCCAAATGATCACAAAGTGTACATAGAAGTTCAACATGACATAACTTTTGATTCAAAACTCCAAATTGGTCCACTCTTTTTGCAAAATGCTTGTCTTGACCAATACTTTCCAAATGAATCTTTGCCTTGCATGGAAAAAGATCACATGACCACTTATTCACACATGTACATTTTGGAGGGAAAATTGATATTTCAAATTTGGTTAATGATACAAACAAAATACCATTCCAATGTTGATTGTTGGTTGATTTTAAGTAAGATTTAAGCCATTGCATGTACTGTTCACGTGTGGATTAGCCATGCAAGCTCACTTTTCATTTTTTGCAATTCACTTCATAACTCACTAATCCTAATTAACCATTGCCTAATTTTGATTACAGCATCATTAGTGAATCATATAAAAGCCTAATCATAACTGTTTTTGCTCATAACAACAATTTCAGATATGAAAATTCACTTCCCTCCATTTTTTCTCTCTCTTCAAAACTCAAAATTCTTCACATAATTCTTGAATTTCTCTGCATAATCATGTTTATCATGCATCATTGAGTGAGAATCCAGCTCTGGTTTAAAGAATTCTATCCAAATTCGTGCACATCAAGAATTTGAACATGGAGATGGAATCTTGAAGATGAAGCAGATCTAGGAGTGTTCAACTGTTTCTTTGTGATTAAAGCTTCAAGATACAAGTAGAGAAGTTGATCTGGAGCTTGTGGAGGCTTGAAAGACACGATTTCATCACTGCCATTTCAAGTAGGTGCAATTTTTGACCTCTCTTTTTTGCCAATTTCTTGTGATAATCATGTAGATCTTACTTAGGTGATCATGCTGATATGTTTAGAATTGATTTTGGCTGAGAAATGAGGAAGATATGTTGAATTAAAGTTTAGATCTAGAATTTGTTCTTGCTTGATTTGAAGAATTCATGAAGTTTTAGATGATTTTGATATGATATTCATACTCCTGGTTGAAAGAGCTTTCGATCCATGTATAGCTTGCAAGTTTCTGGAAATATTTTGTGATCTCCACCAGAATTCCAATCGGAGAAGACGACCGGAAACACTGTTCCAGCCGTCTGGTTCAGTGACTTAGGGTTTTGGCTTCAGGCGCCCTTGGACCTTGCTGGCGCGGGTTCGAACCTTGCTCGTGCTATTTTTCTGAATTTTAATTGCAACGCTCATTGACCTTCAGCGCTTGGGTTCGATACGTGGCGCATGTTTTTCTAAATTTAATGGTTTGAATATTCACATTCTCCTTCAATGCGTGGGTTCGAGACCTGGCGCATGTGTTTCTGAATTTATATTTTTGTTTGATTCTCATTTACCTTCCATACATGTTTTCGAGACCTGGTGATGTGCATTCTGATTTTTCTTTGAATTCCATTTTCCACACTATTTTAATATTATTTCATTTTGTTCATTCAATTTCAAAAAATCATGAAAAATAGTAGGAATATCCAAATTGATCCAAACTTTTTTTCACATTCTTGTTTTAATCTCTAGATTTTTATAGGATTTATTTCATGATTTGTGTGATGCTGGATTTTTAATTGTGAATTGTTATTTGAACCATGTACCAAATTGATATGCCATGTTCATTTGATTGTAAAATGCTCATTGTTGATCCAATTGATTTGAAATTTGGCATGTTTGATCCTAACATGTGATATGATTTTTTGGCTTTGGTTTGAGGTTTTTATCATATGTCATCACTGTTTTGGACACATGAACATATGTTGTGACAATTTGTGTCACATTCTTGACCTTGCATTTGTGCATTTTCATTTACATATCATTTGAGCTCTTCTGGATCTAATTTTCGGCATGATGATCATTCATAACATGTTGAATTCACATAAAAAATTTCATGATCATTGGATGTGTTTTTGTTTTGATTTGGATTTTCTAATTTGGATGTCCAACTTTGTGCATATTGTTTGCCTTTGCTTTACCTGGATCATTTGATGGCTCTGCCTTATGAATTGGTTTTGGTCCTTTTGAGGGCTCTTTCTTGTTTGATTGAATGTGCTTCATGTGAAATATTGACTTCTGTTTTGGTCATTTGACTTGCTTTTGAATCTAGTCTTTGTACTAGTAGTTTGCACACATACTAATTGTGCTCTGTGTTTCAGGTTTGAGCATTTGGCACTAATGGTTGGTTTGGTCTTATTATTTGAGACGCAAGTTGCTTTGATTACTAACTCCGGTTGTGTTGTAGGTCCATTGATGTGATAAACTCACTTGAGTGCTTGCACTTATGACTTGCATTGTGTACATATTGGATAGTTCCATTGTGTTGTCTGTTGGTTTTCTGAATACAATATTAACTGTTTGGCTTTTGTACAGGTACATTAGTTGCTTGCTAGCTAGCTTTTGCTTAGGCTTTGGAGTGTGGTTGATACACCACTGAGGTAGTTTAGCCTTCTTACTCCATGTAGTCTGGAAGTCCTGTCACCTTCTTGGCAGGCATTTGGCTGAAGTCCTCCTTATGAGGCTCTGTTTGTGATTGTTTACATTTGTGCCAAAGACCTCTAAATGAGGCATGCTACTTGTTAAGTCCTCCTAAGTGAAGAGGCAATTGACAGATAGAAGGGATCAACAGTCAACCCCTTGTTATTCAGTGAGCCGTTCATTATGCTCGCACTACGTGCTGATGCTCTTGAACAATGTATCCAAGATCTTTGTATAGAGTCGGTCAAGTGGAATAGGGTCCTTCCTTCTGGATCCCCACGCCTTCTTTGATTTGAGCTCACCCAGGCCAGGGTTAAGAGCATGAGGTCTAATCCTCATTACCACCTTTCATCAGCTTCACCCTAACTCTCAATGTTAGTGGTTAAGAGCTTCAGCATACCCCTACAGTTTTGGCTTGTTTGTCGAGGTTGATATGACCCCTCTTGACTAAAGCCCAACCATTTTTCTGAGCCTCTTGTTTGTATATAGCGTGTGATACTTGATCATTTGTGATTGGTGTTTATTTGCTGTTTGAACTGACTTGCTTCCTGTGTGAGTTAGGTTATGATTAGAGATCTCAACTTAGGGATTATGGATTGCATGACAACTATCAGGCTCGAGTTAGTCTCCCTTTTAGTCTGTTGTTTCCATGGTCTCTGGTTAGGAGAGAGTTTCTCCCCTGTTAAGGGGAACTACGTCGCCCTGATTCTCATACCAGATGAGATACGTAGGCAGGAGATCGAGCGAGATCTCTCCGGGCGCCCTTTTTCTTTTTCACCCTTCTTGTTTCTTTTGACGTTTCAGCGTCTCTTTTTGTTTATGTGGTGACTATTAGGTTCGAGTTCCAGACTCCCTATTAGTTTGTTCTTTCCCCTGTTAAGGGGAACTACGTCGCCCTGATTCTCATACCAGATGAGATACGTAGGCAGGAGATCGAGCGAGATCTCTCCGGGCAACCTTTTCTTTTTTTGCGCCAACCTTTTTTGTTGTTTTGGTTTGGTGTGTGTAACTATTAGGTTCGAGTTCCAGACTCCCTATTAGTTTGTTCTTTTCCCTGTTAAGGGGAACTACGTCGCCCTGATTCTCATACCAGATGAGATATGTAGGCAGGAGATCAAGCGAGATCTCTCTGGGCAACCTTTTCTTTTTTTTGTGACGACTATTAGGCTCGAGTTCCAGACTCCCTATTAGTTTGTTTGTTCACCCTTTTGTTCTTTGTGTGTGTGTGGCAACTACTAGGCTCGAGTTTCAGACTCCCTATTAGTTTGTCAATCTGATAACCTTTCTCTTTGGTGTTCGCTGGTTAGCGTGTGCTATTTGTTTGGAGTCGGATGTAAGTCCATGTATTGGCGTTCTGTTTCCTTTTGTGTGTGTGGTTTGTCAGGAGTCGGGTGTAAGTCCATGGATTGGCATTCTGTTTCCTGTTTGAGTGTTTCTTTTGACGTCTCAGCGTCTCTTTTGTGTTTTGTTTCGGCGTGCGTTAGCCGAGCTACGAGTGCTCTGATTCTTACTCTGGATAGAGAAGATACGTAGGCATAGGATGCGATGTCCTAGCGAGCATGTTTCCCATTTCCCCGAACTACGTTGACTCTGATGTTTGTTTCTGACAAACTACGTAGGCCCAGGATGCGACATCCTGCCGAGTCCCCTTCCTCCATCTTCTTTCACCTGTTTTTTTATTCTAGTGTGTGCATTTCTTTGAGCAGTTTATCAACAACCTTTTCCTATTCTTTTGAGCGTGGATCCCGTAGAGTACGACGGACGTGAGGGGTGCTAATACCTTCCCCTTGCGTAACCGACTCCCGTACCTTGTAATCTCTGGTCGTAAGACCGTTCCTTTTCCCTTTCTTAGGTTAGTCCTGCGCTTCCTTTCCGTCATAGGATGAATAGCGTCGGTGGCGGCTCTGTAAAACTTGTTTTTTCCGCCGGTTGTTTTTCGCGTTGCGACACGTGTGAGGTAACGTGTAGGGAGACGAGCGTTACCTTGGCGATAAGTGACCTGTCACACTTCCAAAATGCACACAATTCGCTCAGTTGGATGGAATTGCTTTGTCATTATGATTTTTGATATGTTGTTGTGAATTGGCTGCTGTTTGGCCACTGTTTGGAGGTGTTTGAGGTTTTTTATTATGTTGATTGATTTAATTCACTTGTTTTTATGTGGAACATGATGTCGTTGTTTATTATGGTGATTATACGGTGATCATTTTTTGTGAGATTGCATGTTATGGTGAATCATGCATCATGGTGTACGAGCTTCAATCCAATTTTTGTGTGCTTTGGTCCGGTGGTATGGATTAAGGAGCGAGTAGCTAATTCCAACGAGGAATTAGTTAAGCGTTGCTTATGATGATATGAACGTATTTTGGTGTGCTATGTTTTGATGGTGTGGATTCATGAGCGAGTAGCCGGTTCCATATAGGAGTTGATGACAATTTGGTAACGATTTGGTGTGCTCTGGTCATATGATGGGGATTCAGGAGTGATATGGACCTATATTGTCCATAATGGTACCACATGTATTGTCGAGTCGTGGTGTTAAGCACATTTGCATCCATTACTTTCATATGTATTAAATGATTATGCTAATGTTAGTGAATGAGAATACTCTGGTGATGCATGCAAAATTACTTGCGTTGATTAAGTGTTAATGTTTGTTTAGGTCACCCTTTCATAATTTTACACCATTATATATTATGAGCGTATTCTCACCCCTTTGTTTTTTGTGTGGCTATGTGCTCCTTTTTGAAGTCCAGCGGTTCCCCGAGTGGAGCGGGTCCAAAGAAATATATCTCCAGCAATTCCCCGAGTGGAGCGGGTTCAAAGAAATATATCTCCAGCAGTTCCCCGAGTGGAGCGGGTTCAAAGAAATATATCTCCAGCAGTTCCCCGAGTGGAGCGGGTTTTTTCAATGACATATCTCTCCAACAGTGTTCATTCTACCAGTGGATTGAACGAGTTTCCGTAGCAGACGAATATCTGCATCCCCAGCCGAGGGTATCCTACATGTGGATTGATTGGGTCCTCCCCAGCGGAGTAGTTGTCGTTCCCCTAGCAGGGTCTGGATGGTATTCCCCCAGCAGGTTGAAGATTGCTCATTTCCCCAGCGGGAGTATCTGTGAGGGTTCCCAAAGCAGAGTTGGGATCTATATCCCCAGCAAGTCAAAGACTGTGGTATTCCCACAGAGTGCAGTGAAGGATCTGTATCCCCAGCATGTCCTCGAGAGGGTGGGGTGCAAAGGAGGTATTCCCCAGCATGTCCTCGAGAGGGTTGGGTGCAAAGGATCTGTATCCCCAGCAAGGGTTGTCTATTTCCTAGCAGCAGTGCTATCCCCGGCAGGGTGGAAATCGGAGCAGTGGCGAGTTCCTCAACGGAGAGTCTCGTTTTCCCCAGAAAATTCCCTTGAGGGGGATATTTTTATGCATTCATCATGTAGAATAAGCATTGCATATTGCATAGAAAAATAAATAATCGCGTAGCATTTCCATAATTGTGGAGCATTACGCAGAAAAATCAATCATGCATCATTGCAAGCATAGGCTAGTCTCAAGTCGTGGTTACCGTTTGAGATATGGTTCTGCCAGTGGGTGAAGATGCAACTCGAGCCGTGATTACCGTTTGAGGAGTGGTTTCACTGGTTGGAAGATCAACATCAGCATTGCAAGCATCAGTTACTCGGGCCGTGGTTACCGCTTGAGAGTTGTTGTACCCCAGTAGTGCGATACTGGAGGAGCTTTTCCGTCGGACAGAGATGGAAATGTGACGCGATCAGCGCGATTCGAGCCGTGGTTACCGCTTGAGGATTGGTTTTGCCGGATAGTGAAGACGATACTCCGAGGAGTTCAGCATTGTGAGCAACGGTATTTCCCAGTCATTGTTTAGTGTCTGGTCGAGCTTGATTGGTGTCCTGTAAAACATCATCATTCGATGTTCAGTAAACGTCGAGTTATTTCCCAGTCATTGTTTAATGTCTGGTCGATCATTGTGTGATGCCTGTCAACATCATTGTTTGATGTCTTGTCAACATCCTTGTTTGATGTCTTGTCAACATCATTGTTTGATGTCCTGTCAACATCATTGTTTGATGTCCCGTCAACATCATTGTTTGATGTCCTGTCAACATCATTGTTTGATGTCATGTCAACATCATTGTTCGATGTCCTGTAAACATCATTGTTCGATGTCCTGTCAACATCATTGTTCGATGTCCAGTAAACGTCGAGTTTTCTCCCAGTCATCAGTCAGTGTCTGGTTGAAAGTGTTACTCTGAGGAGTGTGGTACCATGACGTCAGATCAGCAGTGTTCCCCAGTAGTGCGATATTGGAGGAAATGTTTCCGTCGGACAGAGAGGGAAATGATATCGGAGGACGTTACACGAGCAGCGCGATTCCGGGGTTCAAATGGAGAAAAGGAAATGTGGATACATTTTCTGGAGACGGGGTTCAAATGGAGAAAGGGAAATGTGGAGACATTTTCTGGAGATGGGGTTCAAATGGAGAAAAGGAGATGTTGCGGCATTTTCTGGAGAACGGGGTTCATATTGGCGATTGCGAGTCATCGTCAGGCGACTGGGGTTCAAACAGGAGAATGGGGTTCATTATTTGGCAAACAGGAGAATGGGGTTCAAATGCAGAGATCTGAGGGTCGTTTGCGCAGAAAAGAAGTTTTCGGGGTTCAAGAAAATGAAAAAAGAAGATAAGAAAATTTTGGGGTTCAAGAAAAGCACAAGAAAAAGAAGAAAGAATAATAATCCCGAGCGGATGTGTGGTGATCAGACCATGGTTGTCCTTGTGTTACCATTTATTTTGGTATCCAGGTCGACAAGTTCAGAGTTTGTTTCTTCGCCGATGCTGACAGGCGTTGTTAATTATTATCCCATCAGGGTGCAAATTGTTCGTCTGTTTCTTGGTATTCAATCACTCTTCATCCTGATCATCCGAAAGCCGAGGCTATTTCGTATCGACAGGTTCACAGTGGATTGAATAGGGGCAGCTGTAACACCTCAAAATTTGCCCTCCTCTCTTGGGACTAGCATTATCATTGTACATATACATTTTAGGTCATTAGGCATTTCATATTGCATAACATGTGGTCACATAGTGCAAGCCATCTTCCCAAGTCTTGATCAGAAGATGAGGAAGTCAGGAGGTGCAAGCTAGGGTTTATTGACTGATCATGGTCATCTGAGGATTGGGCTGTGAATTAGGGTTCATGATTCCCAAGGGTATTGGTCTTCATCTGGTTTGAATTGATACATCATCATCATCATGGTTGGATGTCATCAGGAGATTGGAGAAGATTCCTTGAGATTAGGGTTTTGACCACTGGTCAACCCTAATCAGTTGTATTGGGCCAATCAGGGTTTAATCAGGAGATGGTGTTTTGAGAGGGAGATGAGGTTCATTATATGGTTAAATGGTGATTATTGAGGCTAGGGTGTCACCCTTGAGCCATTTCAGTTGAGAATTGGGGTTCAATTTGATCTGTGCATTGCCAAATTCATCTATCAGATGAAAAGTCAACTGTGGTCAACTGTACATGGTCTGGTTAATTGGGAGGTGGAAATGAGTTGAAGACACTTCATTCGGGTTGGAACAAGTGTTAAATGACATCTCAAAGCTTAAGAATGAAGAAAATCAAGTCAGGACAAAAACTGCCAAAAATAGCAACTGACTTGTAATAGAAGTTTCCAAAAGTGGAAAGTTTTTGACCTCAAAAACAGAAGTCCAAGGAAGCTTCAAATGAAAAATTGTTCAACATGACAGATGTAGATCTTGTTCTCACCTTTCCAAAAAGTCCAAGAACTTGAAAATCCAATGTACGGTTTGCAAGATATGGCTCATTGAATTTCAGAAAAGACCGTAATCAGGAGGCCATAACTTCCACATGCTTTGTCCAAATTGCAAGTTCTTTATATGCACAAACTCCATTTGACATGTACTTTGAGGGTGCATCATTGGATTTTCCCAAAAATGGCCAAGGCAAAAAGTCACTTTTCAACTGGACAGCTGAATTGGACCAGGGGCAAAATCGTCCAAATGTCAAAATAATTGGAATTTTTGAATGGGACTTTTTCCAACACCTCAGGAATGGCATTTGGAGTGTGTTTGAATATTCATTTCATGCATAGGCCTTTTAAATTGAGATTTGGCTTGAAAAGTGAAATGGTGAAAATTGGTCATTTTGCATACACATAGTGAATTTGAGAATGGAGCAACCAATCAGCATGGGACAAGTTCCTACAGCTCATACATGATATTTAGGGGTTGTGTGAGGTGTCAAAACAGGTGTCAATGAGCTGGCTATGGAATTGACAATTTTGCCCTTATTTGCACAATTACCATTTTCACTTAACATGCCATTTAACTAATCAAGTGGATTAAGCATGGATTAGGCTCACATATATAATCAAAATCACTTGCTAATCATAACAGAACCTCACATTCTCCAAGATTGGATCTAGAATCATCACATTCTCTCCATTTTCATCCAAGAACACAAACCTTCAACTTCACAATTCTCCCTCAATCTTCAACCAAATTTGAAAATTCTTGTTGCATTCACTTCCTATAATCATCTTCTCAAACTGTTTTTGGAGATTGGAGCCTAAGGAGCTTGAAAACGCAGCTGTCCAAAATTCATCCGTTAATGGCAAATCGCGATTGTGAGCAATAGGAGCGAAAGCAAGTGGACTTAAGCACATCGTTCATCTTCATTATCATCCTAGTTCACCTGTTTGTGGAAATTAAGCTTCAAGAGCGGCTGATTCGACACTGCCATTCCAGGTATGAGATTTTTCGAGTATCACGATTTTTCAATTGCTTAGGTGTGTTTGGTAGAGCATAGAACGTAGGTTATGAGGATGTGCTTGGTTTGTGAAATGATGCACCATAGCTCACGAAATCTGGAAATGAATTATTATGTCCAAACCCTAACTTCCACGATTTGAAGAACATAGGAAGAGTTGGTTGAAATGAGGTTCATATTTGGATTGTAGATGAGTAGACGGTTCGAATGCATATTCGCATGTCAATTTTGGTGTTGGTTTGAAATTTCGTGTTCTTGGCATGGCTGATGAGGAAGAAGAAGTTTTCTGATAAAACACTGTTTGATCCAGAAATTCCATTTGAAATTTCAAATTACATGTTTCCCTCCCGCGCCAAGCAATATTACAAAACTGCCATTGGACTTTAATTAATTTTGTTTAATTTCTTAATAAATATTTAACACCTTAAAAAATTCAGAAAAAATAGCAAAAAAATCCTAAAAATATGGAAATTTTTTCTATGGTTTTGTTGACTTGTGTGGGATTTTTTTGACCTATTGGTCAAAGTTGTGCTTGGCAAATATTTTATTTGGCATAGGCTTTTCTAATGTATGTCACATTTTGATACATTTTGGCAATTTGATCATGAAATGCTCATATGGTAAAATAAATTCTTGAAAATTTTTGTGGTGGTTCTTGACACATTGAGGATTATTTATATGTAAATTTCATGAATTTTTGATACCTGGTTAGAGAGCAGCAAATTCTGGAACTTAGGTGTGACAATTTGTGTCACACCTCTTGATGTCAACTTGTGGAATTTAATTGATTGACCTATACATGTTAGAATTGAATGAAACTTTTCATGGTGAATTGTTGATATGTTAGGATGTTGTATGAATTTTTGTAGAATTTTTCATTGCATTTTCAATTTAATCTTGATTTTTCATTTCTGGTGATTGAAATTGCAAGCTCATGTGACACATGTTGGTAGATTGATTGGGAAATCCTCATATTGTATTATATGGCCATGAAATTTGATATGCATGAACTAGACACATTGTGTGACCTCCCTGTTTTGGTCTCATCCATTTCTTTTTTGTTTTCAATGAGATATGAATTTTTGAATTGGATGTATGCATTGATGGTGTGAATTGAAGCATGAAATTGTGTCTGTTTTTGATGATTTTCATTGACATGGTTTCATTTGCCCAATTAAGCTCAAATTTGACATGGTAGACCTTGATTGACCCCTGTTTAGGTGTATTTAATTTGAGAATTTTTGGATTTATTTTGATAGGGATTTGAATGCAATACTTCTGTTTGTATGCTTGGTGGTTCATTTGACCTCATATGGATTGTTTTGTGCATGAATTGAATATGATGGATGATATAAACATGAGACCAATGATGTTTGCTCTTGTTTGATGTTAATTTGAGTTGTGATTGTGGATACCTTGCTGTTTTAACTTTTTTCTTGCTTTTGGACCCTAGGCTTGGCCTAGTGGTCTAGTTACTAATATTTGCTTGGTTTTTCAGGATCAAAAGCATAATGTACATGGAGAATGATACAAGTTGATTTTAATTGATGTTGTGGATGTTTGTACACTAACATAACATTGTTTTGTAGGTGTTGGAGCTTGGGCTTAAGCCTTGAGCTTGCTTTGTGTTGTATTGTTTAAACTGTTTGATTGTTTGCTGTACAATTTGTCTGATTGAATACTGACTGTGTTGGATTGTTTCCAGGTACTTTAGTTGCTCAGTTCCTTGTGAACTTTTGCTTTGCGTTGCTTAAGCAACTTGCATTGAGGTAAGTCCTCTTGACTTCATGTAGTCTGGAGACCCGGCTGTTACCGGGCCGGGCAAATTGTCTGAAGTCCTCCTTAAGAGGCAATGCTTGTGTATGTTTATTTTTAAGCCAAGCAGGAAAAGCCCTTCAAGTAAGGCAATTGGTGGAAGGTAGGGACAAGCAACCTGTCCCCCACTATTCAGTTGAGTCTTCTCCTTGCTCCCATTACATGGTTGTAGCATTGAGATCAAAAGCCCAAGATCCGTTGTGTCAGAGTCATCGAGTATAAAAGGGTTCCCCTATTCTGGACCCATGCTCATTTGTCAGCTCTCCCTGGTTAGGGATAAGAGCTGTGAGGTCTCATCCTCACTTCATCCTTTCATCTGCTTCACCTTAGCCTCGTAATGGCAAGGTTAAGAGCAAAACCAGCCTGTACAGACGACTCGCTTCGGCGGTCAAACCCCATTGATTGAGCCTCTTGTTTGGCTATAGTGCGTGTTATGTGGATATCTGATTGACATGCTTGTTTGAGATACCTGTTCTCATTTGATGATATATGTTGTATGCTTGTGTGCTAGCTTCTTTCCTGGTTAGGTTAGTTTGCTTATGCAAGTAGGATAGAAAACCGAACTTAGGGTTAACGATGCATGACAACATTAGGCTCGAGTCTCAGCTCCCTAGTTGTGTATCTTTCCCCGGTTTCTGGTTAGCAATTTAGTCCCTTTCAGGGGAACTACATCGCCCTGATCCTTGTTCCAGACAAGGTATGTAGGCAGGTGGTCGTGCGAGACCACTCCGGGCAACCTTTTTCTTTTTTGCGTGCGTTTACTTGTTATCTGATTGTGTTTTGGCTCGGATGCCGATGTAAGTCCAGGATTGGCTGTCGGGCTCCACGTTTGCCCTTGTGTGCGTGTTTTGGTTCGGATGCCGACGTAATTCCATCAAGTGGTTGTCGGGCTCCATGTTTGCCACCTTTGTTTGTTTGATTGTTTTGTGTTGTTTGGCGTGCGTAAGCCGAACTACAGTGGCTCTGATTCTTGTTCCAGACAAGATATGTAGGCATAAGGTGCGACGCCTTATCGAGCCCGTTTCCCTTAACCCCACCTGCGTTCCCCGTGTGTGTGTGTGTGATGTTTAGCAACCTTTTCTTTATTCTAGGACGTGGATCCCGTCGAGTACGACGGACGTGAGGGGTGCTAATACCTTCCCCTTGCGTAACCGACTCCCGAACCTTTTCTCTCTGGTCGCGAGACCATGTCTTTCCAGGTTTCTCTGAGCATTTCCTTTCCCTATCTTGGGATAAATAACGTTTAGTGGCGGCTCTGTGTGTTTTATTTTTGAGTCTCGCCGGTTGATTTTTCGCAGGATGCGACAGCTGGCGACTCTGCTGGGGAATATCTGGATGTAGACCTATGCTGGTCCATCGTCCCTAGGCGAGTCCTTCCTAGCGTTCTAGGATTGGTTTTGGTTGCTTGTATTGTTTATTTATTGCATTTATTATTCTAACCCATGTATATATGTGCATTAAATACTTGCATGCATCATACTATCATGTTGTTGCCGTCCTCTGCAGGTGGTTCTGTTGTTTGGGGTGGGTGTTCTGAGTGGGGCTAAAACCCAGGCCCGAGTATACACCTAGGATTAGCGTGGTCTCACGTCGCTCATGTGTCGGTTGGGCATATTGTTGCGACGTGACATACCACAAGTCGGACGAGGTTCATCTGAGAAGTGCTCTTCCAGTGGGGTTCTCCACTTTGGTTGGGTTATCTCTTTTGGGCTATTGACTCTGATGACCGATCATTTCCCGGATCTTTGGTTTAGACGATCTTAAGGGAGCTACAATGGCACACCCGCAAGGGCAAACCCATTGAGTATCTCCGCCCGATTGTCGAGACTATTATCCGCCTTAGGATGACCTGTTTAGAATTTACCTGTGAGGGGAGGGTTGATTATTTCAGATGCATTGCTCAGATGGTGACTTTTTGTTCCGTGGATCAGAGACATATTTATAAGTCGGATTTATTATTGCCGTGACGCCGGAGTGCTGTCCGTGATTTATCAGAGGGGATCCGTTTATTTCAGGATTCCCCGGGCCGAGATATTTATCAGTGGGGATCCGTTTATTTCGGATTCCCTGGGCCGATTCAGATGGTGATGGTGTATCTGCTCAGAGTTTTGTCCAGTGATGATGATGATGTATCTGTCTTCCGTTTATTTCGGAACCTGTGGGTCAGAATTGTGTTTGTTTATTCCTCAGATGGTTATGGTCAGCCCAGAGACCAGATTCAGTGCAGATGATCAGATGGCTTGGAGGATGGCAACACAGTGCATTGCATACATCTGCATCATTCTCATTTTGCATTCATCTGCACCAAACCTATGTCTAGCCATATGGGGAGTGTTATTGATTGAGAATCTGGTTGAGAGACATCCGGATGTCAGAATATTATTGATGAATTTTATCTGTCTCGATGAAACCAGAATCAAAGGACAGAATCTTCCTCATATGGATAGACGTTGCATCCATGCATATTAACCTGTTTGCTGTTTTGCAGGAATCATTGCTCGTGCTCGCAGAACTGTACCTTTGCACTCAACTCGTCCTCACAGATACTTCACCAGACGCAATACTCCTCGACTGATGGATCCTCCCAACGCCGACATCCTCGAACTGAAAGAGATGGTGAGGGATTTGGTCAGTGTTGTGCAAGGGCTTGTCTTGGGGCAGAAAGCTATGGCCGAGAGATTAGAAAGGATTGAGGGCTGGATGATCAAAGAGAAAGTTCAGGGAAAGGCTCCGTTATCTGAAGTAACAAATCCCTCTGGCTCTGTGGTGAAGAAATCCTTTGACAGTGGTCAGCCCAAGAAGAAGGTTGAATCAGGTGGTGCGCAGACTAAAAGAGAATGCGGTAAGGATCGTTATCACCCTTATGCTGCCACTGCAACCATTCCTGTTGGTGGTTCATCTGTACCACCGAGACATCCGTCACCTCGCCCGGGAGCACAGAGAGCTGGGAACCAGGTAAGAGGAAAGGGGGTTGATCGTCAATTTAATAAGCCACCCATACCGTATGCTCTTCTGTTGAGGAAGTTGAAAGATCTCGGAATGGTACAATTGAGGACATTAGCTCCATTAGAACCTGATCAGAGGCCAACCAACTACGATGAGAATGCCAAGTGCGAATTCCATTCGGGGGCGTCTGGGCATAACCTTGAGGGTTGTAGAGCTTTTAAGCATACTGTCCAAGACCTGGTGGATTCCAAGGCCATTAATTTTGCACAATTTCCCAATATTAATGCTAATCACATGCCCGCGCATGGTGAGGTGGAGATGAATGCAATTTATGGGGATAGGAAGACGATTGGGTTGGTGAATGGGGATCGGTTAAAAATGCTGAGGCCTGTGGTCCCAAAACCTCGGAGGAAAGAGGGAACTTTCCCTAGTGTTGATACTTGTTGTATGGCCATCGCCACAGAGGGTGGTGTACCGATGGGGGATGTGATCCAGAAGGTGAAGGAAATGGACGGTGGAAAATTTGAAACACCCAGTCTGGTAGCTGAAACCGTCAAGGTGGAAAATGCCATTGGTGTTGAGAAAGAGAAAAAGCCGTTCATTTCTTCTTACAAACAGGCATTGGAAATGTTGAGAAATGGAGGGATCCCAGGCTGGGGAAAAATCATAGGCATTGTGGTAAAGGCGGATATGTTTGGGATTGGTTATCATCCAGGTCAAGACTCGTCTGAGCAGAACAGAGGACGTCGTCCGTCGTTCACCTTTGTCAGTGCCGGAATGCTAGATTCAGATCACGCCTATACAGTGGGTAAAGAAGCTGACAGTGACTGGGAGATTGATCAATGGATAAAATCGTGTGTACCAGGAAGCTGGAAGGCCTAAACAAGATCATCACTGACACTCGTCCGGAAGAGTAATATTTCTTGTTTTCAGTTTATCTGCATGAAAGCCATACGTGTTGCCCGACACGTAATGGTTCATTGTAAGGGCCACCTCATGTTTAAATTTGCATTTTCTGCATCATAAATAAATGGATGTTTTTCAGTCAAAAAGCGGTGTTCCCTGTTTTTCATTTATTTTTGCAGTTTTAAAAAACAAATAAAAATGGCAATGTTTTCATTTTTCTCTTTTTTTGATTTGTCTTGTGCCGATATCGAATAATAATTCTCTGGGTCTCGTTGATAACGATTCGGTTACACCTCATATGACTTCGACAAACCGATCTATCTTGCTGAAGAAGAAGACGAAGAAGATTGTGATCTGCTGGAATTAGCCAGGTTGTTGAAACAAGAGGAGAAGGTGATTCAGCCGCTTGAGGAGCGAGTTGAGGTTGTTATTCCAAGTACCGCCGAGGTCAGGAAGGAAGTGAAAATTAGGGCCGTTTCAGAGGCGAATCGAGAGCATAATGGTAGTCTTGTTGAAAGAGCATGTGGATGCCTTCACCTGGTCATGTCAGGATATGCCAGGGCCGGATACCGATGTCGTTGCGCACAGGCTACCATGGAGAGAAGACAGTCCTCTGGAGAAGCAGAACGCCAGTGCCTGTATCAGAGAGCCATGGTGACTTTGTTTCATGATATGATTCATCATGAAATAAAATGCTATGCTATGACATGATAGCAAAGTCCCAGATAAGAGAGGGGCATCTGGCAGACCGGGGCAGGTCGTTTGACCGATTAAGACAATTCAAACTGAGGTTGAATTTAGATGAGTGCACTATCAGAGTGCGGGCCGGTAAGCTGCTGGGGGTTTATTGTAAATAAAAGAGGAATCGAGGTTCATCCTGCAAAAAAAAAAAAAGAAAAAAAAAGAAAAAAAAAATATATAAAAAATGCCTGAACCGAGGGAATAGAAGAGAGGTTCGTGGTTTCATAGATAGATTGAACTACCTGTCATGGTTCACATCTCATCTAACAGCCACGTGTGAACCTATATTCAAGATGTTGAAAAAAAAATCAAACGGTCAGGTGAAATAATGATTGCCAAGGGGCATTGAAAATAAAAGAATAAATTGCAGGAACCTCTGATTCTGTCGCCTCCTATGGAAGGAACAACCATCAATTCTGTATTTGACGGCCTTCGAGGGGTCTACAAGGTGAAGTGGGTCAGCATGACGCGTCTTGTCGAAAAGAGCATGCAATTTACCTGAGCAAAAAGTTTACCGACTGTGAAACAATACATTCACTGATCGGGAAACTTGATGTACTTTGGCATAGGCTGCTCGCCGACTGAGACAGTATATGCTGGTTCATACCACTTTGTAGATTTCCGAGATAGGTCCGATCAAGTATGGGTTTGAGAATCCAGCATTGACCGGACGGGCTGCGAGAGTGAAAAAGAATATTGACTGATTTGTGATACTCTCAGAAAGCAATCAAGGGGTGTATCGTCTGATTGCATCGCTCCGCAACCCATTGAGGATTATCAACCGAAGAAGTTTGAGTTCCCTGATGAGGACATCTCGAGGTGCTCTAATCGAAAGATTGAGAGTAACCGATCCCGGAGGAGGGGCCTGACCCTGAATCCGAACGGATTCTGATGTCTGATGGGGAGGATAAGATGAATAAGGTAGTGCTTCCTGGGGCACGATGGAATGCATCAACGATGGTGACCGAGGCCGAAGCTTGTATTCTGGGTACTGTACTTCGGTACGTACGTCTACTGGGGCAAACGCCTTTCTCACTCAGAGAGCTTGATTGAAGAGAAGAGGCTAGCAGCCATCTGTCATGGGCAGCTGTACCAGCAGAGAATGAAGCGTGCTTTTGACAAGAAGGTGCGACCTCGGGTATATCACGTCGGTGATTTGGTGCTGAAAAGGATCCTTCCTCCTCAAAACGATCGAAGGGGCAAATGGACGCCGAATTATGAAGGTCCATTCGTGGTCAAGAAGGTTTTCTCTGGAGGAGCCTTGTTGTTAACGACCATGGATGGTGAGGATTTTCCATCCCCTGTGAATGCGGACGCAGTTAAAAAATACTTCGTATAAAAAGACCCGCTGGACGAAAAGAACAAAATAGTCCAGGCAAGAATGGGCATCCCGGCGAACCAAAAACAGAAAAAGGTTCGGGCAAAAATTAGGGATAAAAATGAAAAAATGTACACCCGGCAAGTCGAAAACCTGGAAAGGCGACTTGGGCAAAAATGGGTATCCCGGTGGACTGAAAACCCGAGAGGGCGGTCCAGGCAAAAGAGGGATTGAAACAAACAACTGCGTCTAGCATGATCGTTCGCGCTTTGGTTAAAGCATCATGGATAATACCCGGTGGGGATCAGTCAGAAACGTCTTGTTCAGAAGGCAGAAAGCATGGAGAGTCTGAGGACATATGGGGTGTAACCGAGTTGGAACTCGATGAGATCACGGGTTTCACGTTGCCATTAGGATAGATTTTTCCTTTTGTGCGCAATTACCTCTTTTCAGGAATTGCTTCCTTTTGTATTGCTCATTTGAGCCACACTTTTCCAATCAATAAAATGCATATTCAGTCAAATAATTTTGTTTTTGTTTTTCATTACCGTTTTGATTGCAAGAACATCCAATTATTTTTGATAAAGAATCTTGCATTTTAAGACATACAGGTTCCTTCCAATGCATGTTTATAAGATTGAAGGCTTGAAATCTTATTTGGAAGGTTGGGTGATCCAAGTGGTGAAATCTTGACACGCCTGGGGCACGGTTTTATCTAACGATCTGTTTTGCAGGAACTGTTAGGTATTCTTCACTCACTTGCAGGTTGTGATGTGGAAGCTTTGTAATAGATCCCCAGAGAGTTCGCTCAGGGACGAAGGAATGAAATCGACGAAGTGACGTCGAGGCGTATGACGAGCCTTGATGATAATCAAGAAGACTCTTCAAAGTCGAAAGACTTGAAAGTATGCAATTCCCCGCAGAGTTCGATCAGGGACGAAGAAGGAACGGAGAGACGACGCGAGACGTCCGACGACCTTTGGAATTAATCAAGAAGACTCTTCAAAGTCGGAAAATTGAAGTTTCTGTATAAGTTCCAGGAGTACGTTTCTCGTCGAGCGCGGAGCGATTGGGAGTACAAGATGATGGAGCAGAAAAGGTCCAGACGAGTCTGGGAGTTCTCAAAAGTGGAAAGCTGATACGAGCTTGGGAGGTAGATACCGTGGTTCGACGAGTCGACGGGTGTTCTGTGCCAGCTATTCTCATTTCCCAGCTAAGTCCCCAAGCAGAGTAACGAGGACCAAACTCCCCTGCAGATTCCAGATCTGTGACTTCTCCAGCCGAGTCAAGAGGGCTGTCCCCGGCCGGTTTACAACGGTGTTTCCTCAGCAGCCAGGTCTGAAGGTTGCTATTCCCCGAGTGGAGCGGGTTTCAAAGAAATATATCTCCAGCGGTTCCCCGAGTGGAGCGGGTCCAAAGAAATATATCTCCAGCAATTCCCCGAGTGGAGCGGGTTCAAAGAAATATATCTCCAGCAGTTCCCCGAGTGGAGCGGGTTCAAAGAAATATATCTCCAGCAGTTCCCCGAGTGGAGCGGGTTTTTTCAATGACATATCTCTCCAACAGTGTTCATTCTACCAGTGGATTGAACGAGTTTCCGTAGCAGACGAATATCTGCATCCCCAGCCGAGGGTATCCTACATGTGGATTGATTGGGTCCTCCCCAGCGGAGTAGTTGTCGTTCCCCTAGCAGGGTCTGGATGGTATTCCCCCAGCAGGTTGAAGATTGCTCATTTCCCCAGCGGGAGTATCTGTGAGGGTTCCCAAAGCAGAGTTGGGATCTATATCCCCAGCAAGTCAAAGACTGTGGTATTCCCACAGAGTGCAGTGAAGGATCTGTATCCCCAGCATGTCCTCGAGAGGGTGGGGTGCAAAGGAGGTATTCCCCAGCATGTCCTCGAGAGGGTTGGGTGCAAAGGATCTGTATCCCCAGCAAGGGTTGTCTATTTCCTAGCAGCAGTGCTATCCCCGGCAGGGTGGAAATCGGAGCAGTGGCGAGTTCCTCAGCGGAGAGTCTCGTTTTCCCCAGAAAATTCCCTTGAGGGGGATATTTTTATGCATTCATCATGTAGAATAAGCATTGCATATTGCATAGAAAAATAAATAATCGCGTAGCATTTCCATAATTGTGGAGCATTACGCAGAAAAATCAATCATGCATCATTGCAAGCATAGGCTAGTCTCAAGTCGTGGTTACCGTTTGAGATATGGTTCTGCCAGTGGGTGAAGATGCAACTCGAGCCGTGATTACCGTTTGAGGAGTGGTTTCACTGGTTGGAAGATCAACATCAGCATTGCAAGCATCAGTTACTCGGGCCGTGGTTACCGCTTGAGAGTTGTTGTACCCCAGTAGTGCGATACTGGAGGAGCTTTTCCGTCGGACAGAGATGGAAATGTGACGCGATCAGCGCGATTCGAGCCGTGGTTACCGCTTGAGGATTGGTTTTGCCGGATAGTGAAGACGATACTCCGAGGAGTTCAGCATTGTGAGCAACGGTATTTCCCAGTCATTGTTTAGTGTCTGGTCGAGCTTGATTGGTGTCCTGTAAAACATCATCATTCGATGTTCAGTAAACGTCGAGTTATTTCCCAGTCATTGTTTAATGTCTGGTCGATCATTGTGTGATGCCTGTCAACATCATTGTTTGATGTCTTGTCAACATCCTTGTTTGATGTCTTGTCAACATCATTGTTTGATGTCCTGTCAACATCATTGTTTGATGTCCCGTCAACATCATTGTTTGATGTCCTGTCAACATCATTGTTTGATGTCATGTCAACATCATTGTTCGATGTCCTGTAAACATCATTGTTCGATGTCCTGTCAACATCATTGTTCGATGTCCAGTAAACGTCGAGTTTTCTCCCAGTCATCAGTCAGTGTCTGGTTGAAAGTGTTACTCTGAGGAGTGTGGTACCATGACGTCAGATCAGCAGTGTTCCCCAGTAGTGCGATATTGGAGGAAATGTTTCCGTCGGACAGAGAGGGAAATGATATCGGAGGACGTTACACGAGCAGCGCGATTCCGGGGTTCAAATGGAGAAAAGGAAATGTGGATACATTTTCTGGAGACGGGGTTCAAATGGAGAAAGGGAAATGTGGAGACATTTTCTGGAGATGGGGTTCAAATGGAGAAAAGGAGATGTTGCGGCATTTTCTGGAGAACGGGGTTCATATTGGCGATTGCGAGTCATCGTCAGGCGACTGGGGTTCAAACAGGAGAATGGGGTTCATTATTTGGCAAACAGGAGAATGGGGTTCAAATGCAGAGATCTGAGGGTCGTTTGCGCAGAAAAGAAGTTTTCGGGGTTCAAGAAAATGAAAAAAGAAGATAAGAAAATTTTGGGGTTCAAGAAAAGCACAAGAAAAAGAAGAAAGAATAATAATCCCGAGCGGATGTGTGGTGATCAGACCATGGTTGTCCCTGTGTTACCATTTATTTTGGTATCCAGGTCGACAAGTTCAGAGTTTGTTTCTTCGCCGATGCTGACAGGCGTTGTTAATTATTATCCCATCAGGGTGCAAATTGTTCGTCTGTTTCTTGGTATTCAATCACTCTTCATCCTGATCATCCGAAAGCCGAGGCTATTTCGTATCGACAGGTTCACAGTGGATTGAATAGGGGCAGCTGTAACACCTCAAAATTTGCCCTCCTCTCTTGGGACTAGCATTATCATTGTACATATACATTTTAGGTCATTAGGCATTTCATATTGCATAACATGTGGTCACATAGTGCAAGCCATCTTCCCAAGTCTTGATCAGAAGATGAGGAAGTCAGGAGGTGCAAGCTAGGGTTTATTGACTGATCATGGTCATCTGAGGATTGGGCTGTGAATTAGGGTTCATGATTCCCAAGGGTATTGGTCTTCATCTGGTTTGAATTGATACATCATCATCATCATGGTTGGATGTCATCAGGAGATTGGAGAAGATTCCTTGAGATTAGGGTTTTGACCACTGGTCAACCCTAATCAGTTGTATTGGGCCAATCAGGGTTTAATCAGGAGATGGTGTTTTGAGAGGGAGATGAGGTTCATTATATGGTTAAATGGTGATTATTGAGGCTAGGGTGTCACCCTTGAGCCATTTCAGTTGAGAATTGGGGTTCAATTTGATCTGTGCATTGCCAAATTCATCTATCAGATGAAAAGTCAACTGTGGTCAACTGTACATGGTCTGGTTAATTGGGAGGTGGAAATGAGTTGAAGACACTTCATTCGGGTTGGAACAAGTGTTAAATGACATCTCAAAGCTTAAGAATGAAGAAAATCAAGTCAGGACAAAAACTGCCAAAAATAGCAACTGACTTGTAATAGAAGTTTCCAAAAGTGGAAAGTTTTTGACCTCAAAAACAGAAGTCCAAGGAAGCTTCAAATGAAAAATTGTTCAACATGACAGATGTAGATCTTGTTCTCACCTTTCCAAAAAGTCCAAGAACTTGAAAATCCAATGTACGGTTTGCAAGATATGGCTCATTGAATTTCAGAAAAGACCGTAATCAGGAGGCCATAACTTCCACATGCTTTGTCCAAATTGCAAGTTCTTTATATGCACAAACTCCATTTGACATGTACTTTGAGGGTGCATCATTGGATTTTCCCAAAAATGGCCAAGGCAAAAAGTCACTTTTCAACTGGACAGCTGAATTGGACCAGGGGCAAAATCGTCCAAATGTCAAAATAATTGGAATTTTTGAATGGGACTTTTTCCAACACCTCAGGAATGGCATTTGGAGTGTGTTTGAATATTCATTTCATGCATAGGCCTTTTAAATTGAGATTTGGCTTGAAAAGTGAAATGGTGAAAATTGGTCATTTTGCATACACATAGTGAATTTGAGAATGGAGCAACCAATCAGCATGGGACAAGTTCCTACAGCTCATACATGATATTTAGGGGTTGTGTGAGGTGTCAAAACAGGTGTCAATGAGCTGGCTATGGAATTGACAATTTTGCCCTTATTTGCACAATTACCATTTTCACTTAACATGCCATTTAACTAATCAAGTGGATTAAGCATGGATTAGGCTCACATATATAATCAAAATCACTTGCTAATCATAACAGAACCTCACATTCTCCAAGATTGGATCTAGAATCATCACATTCTCTCCATTTTCATCCAAGAACACAAACCTTCAACTTCACAATTCTCCCTCAATCTTCAACCAAATTTGAAAATTCTTGTTGCATTCACTTCCTATAATCATCTTCTCAAACTGTTTTTGGAGATTGGAGCCTAAGGAGCTTGAAAACGCAGCTGTCCAAAATTCATCCGTTAATGGCAAATCGCGATTGTGAGCAATAGGAGCGAAAGCAAGTGGACTTAAGCACATCGTTCATCTTCATTATCATCCTAGTTCACCTGTTTGTGGAAATTAAGCTTCAAGAGCGGCTGATTCGACACTGCCATTCCAGGTATGAGATTTTTCGAGTATCACGATTTTTCAATTGCTTAGGTGTGTTTGGTAGAGCATAGAACGTAGGTTATGAGGATGTGCTTGGTTTGTGAAATGATGCACCATAGCTCACGAAATCTGGAAATGAATTATTATGTCCAAACCCTAACTTCCACGATTTGAAGAACATAGGAAGAGTTGGTTGAAATGAGGTTCATATTTGGATTGTAGATGAGTAGACGGTTCGAATGCATATTCGCATGTCAATTTTGGTGTTGGTTTGAAATTTCGTGTTCTTGGCATGGCTGATGAGGAAGAAGAAGTTTTCTGATAAAACACTGTTTGATCCAGAAATTCCATTTGAAATTTCAAATTACATGTTTCCCTCCCGCGCCAAGCAATATTACAAAACTGCCATTGGACTTTAATTAATTTTGTTTAATTTCTTAATAAATATTTAACACCTTAAAAAATTCAGAAAAAATAGCAAAAAAATCCTAAAAATATGGAAATTTTTTCTATGGTTTTGTTGACTTGTGTGGGATTTTTTTGACCTATTGGTCAAAGTTGTGCTTGGCAAATATTTTATTTGGCATAGGCTTTTCTAATGTATGTCACATTTTGATACATTTTGGCAATTTGATCATGAAATGCTCATATGGTAAAATAAATTCTTGAAAATTTTTGTGGTGGTTCTTGACACATTGAGGATTATTTATATGTAAATTTCATGAATTTTTGATACCTGGTTAGAGAGCAGCAAATTCTGGAACTTAGGTGTGACAATTTGTGTCACACCTCTTGATGTCAACTTGTGGAATTTAATTGATTGACCTATACATGTTAGAATTGAATGAAACTTTTCATGGTGAATTGTTGATATGTTAGGATGTTGTATGAATTTTTGTAGAATTTTTCATTGCATTTTCAATTTAATCTTGATTTTTCATTTCTGGTGATTGAAATTGCAAGCTCATGTGACACATGTTGGTAGATTGATTGGGAAATCCTCATATTGTATTATATGGCCATGAAATTTGATATGCATGAACTAGACACATTGTGTGACCTCCCTGTTTTGGTCTCATCCATTTCTTTTTTGTTTTCAATGAGATATGAATTTTTGAATTGGATGTATGCATTGATGGTGTGAATTGAAGCATGAAATTGTGTCTGTTTTTGATGATTTTCATTGACATGGTTTCATTTGCCCAATTAAGCTCAAATTTGACATGGTAGACCTTGATTGACCTCTGTTTAGGTGTATTTAATTTGAGAATTTTTGGATTTATTTTGATAGGGATTTGAATGCAATACTTCTGTTTGTATGCTTGGTGGTTCATTTGACCTCATATGGATTGTTTTGTGCATGAATTGAATATGATGGATGATATAAACATGAGACCAATGATGTTTGCTCTTGTTTGATGTTAATTTGAGTTGTGATTGTGGATACCTTGCTGTTTTAACTTTTTTCTTGCTTTTGGACCCTAGGCTTGGCCTAGTGGTCTAGTTACTAATATTTGCTTGGTTTTTCAGGATCAAAAGCATAATGTACATGGAGAATGATACAAGTTGATTTTAATTGATGTTGTGGATGTTTGTACACTAACATAACATTGTTTTGTAGGTGTTGGAGCTTGGGCTTAAGCCTTGAGCTTGCTTTGTGTTGTATTGTTTAAACTGTTTGATTGTTTGCTGTACAATTTGTCTGATTGAATACTGACTGTGTTGGATTGTTTCCAGGTACTTTAGTTGCTCAGTTCCTTGTGAACTTTTGCTTTGCGTTGCTTAAGCAACTTGCATTGAGGTAAGTCCTCTTGACTTCATGTAGTCTGGAGACCCGGCTGTTACCGGGCCGGGCAAATTGTCTGAAGTCCTCCTTAAGAGGCAATGCTTGTGTATGTTTATTTTTAAGCCAAGCAGGAAAAGCCCTTCAAGTAAGGCAATTGGTGGAAGGTAGGGACAAGCAACCTGTCCCCCACTATTCAGTTGAGTCTTCTCCTTGCTCCCATTACATGGTTGTAGCATTGAGATCAAAAGCCCAAGATCCGTTGTGTCAGAGTCATCGAGTATAAAAGGGTTCCCCTATTCTGGACCCATGCTCATTTGTCAGCTCTCCCTGGTTAGGGATAAGAGCTGTGAGGTCTCATCCTCACTTCATCCTTTCATCTGCTTCACCTTAGCCTCGTAATGGCAAGGTTAAGAGCAAAACCAGCCTGTACAGACGACTCGCTTCGGCGGTCAAACCCCATTGATTGAGCCTCTTGTTTGGCTATAGTGCGTGTTATGTGGATATCTGATTGACATGCTTGTTTGAGATACCTGTTCTCATTTGATGATATATGTTGTATGCTTGTGTGCTAGCTTCTTTCCTGGTTAGGTTAGTTTGCTTATGCAAGTAGGATAGAAAACCGAACTTAGGGTTAACGATGCATGACAACATTAGGCTCGAGTCTCAGCTCCCTAGTTGTGTATCTTTCCCCGGTTTCTGGTTAGCAATTTAGTCCCTTTCAGGGGAACTACATCGCCCTGATCCTTGTTCCAGACAAGGTATGTAGGCAGGTGGTCGTGCGAGACCACTCCGGGCAACCTTTTTCTTTTTTGCGTGCGTTTACTTGTTATCTGATTGTGTTTTGGCTCGGATGCCGATGTAAGTCCAGGATTGGCTGTCGGGCTCCACGTTTGCCCTTGTGTGCGTGTTTTGGTTCGGATGCCGACGTAATTCCATCAAGTGGTTGTCGGGCTCCATGTTTGCCACCTTTGTTTGTTTGATTGTTTTGTGTTGTTTGGCGTGCGTAAGCCGAACTACAGTGGCTCTGATTCTTGTTCCAGACAAGATATGTAGGCATAAGGTGCGACGCCTTATCGAGCCCGTTTCCCTTAACCCCACCTGCGTTCCCCGTGTGTGTGTGTGATGTTTAGCAACCTTTTCTTTATTCTAGGACGTGGATCCCGTCGAGTACGACGGACGTGAGGGGTGCTAATACCTTCCCCTTGCGTAACCGACTCCCGAACCTTTTCTCTCTGGTCGCGAGACCATGTCTTTCCAGGTTTCTCTGAGCGTTTCCTTTCCCTATCTTGGGATAAATAACGTTTAGTGGCGGCTCTGTGTGTTTTATTTTTGAGTCTCGCCGGTTGATTTTTCGCAGGATGCGACACCTACGTGTGTAGTTGTTTTATATTTGCATTATTTCGCGATTTGGGGTTTAAGGTGTTATAGATTCCGCCAAATTGCACGTGTCTTCATGCACGTTAAACTTTCCACTTTCCATAATAATACTGCAATCATCATTATCATCAACAACAATTAATTCCTCTTCAAGTGCAATGAATCTCGACCCTGTATTCTTTATTCTAACATCGATTGTAGCATTCTTCGCAGGAGCAACTTGCTAATTCTTACCAGGATCTTGTTTGTTACGTTTTGTATTCTTGGTCTTATGGACAACCGACCAAGGCCCAATCGTTTCCATCGTATGCTTACATCTATTGTTAACTTCTCCTTTTGTGATTGATTCCTTCTCTCCCTCTTCCACCATAGTATCTGCCTTCTTTTCTCCATAAACCTCAATACGATGCCTAAACCTGCCACAACAGGTGTAAGCCCTGACACTCTACCTTATAATGCCTTCCCTTTATGGAAAACATTGCTAGTAGAGGTTTGTTCAGGTCTACTTGGATATAAAGCCATGCATATTCGCCTCTTTCTCTCATAAGAGATTCTTATCAACTTTAACAGTTTTACCAATTTGATCTCCAATGAACGCCAAAACTCTATTATCATAATACTCAATGGGAAGACATGATATTCTAACTTACAATACAAGTTGTTCAATAGCATCTCCTGATGGGCAGAAGTTCACACCCAATTCTCTTACCGAGAGATAATGACTGTATATTAGCCATGCCCCATCCATTAGCGTAAAGCCATGATCTTCTTCACTAGAAAATGTGACAAGATAATATTTTTGTCCCAGATCAACATTATTCAGATCCCCTTTCCTTGTCCACATTTGCTGGAGTATATTCTCAAGGGCTTTGTATCTTATTCTTCTTCCCAATATTTTTAATATCACTCATTTTTTCCAAGGTTTAACAATTCACTTTTCCTCTATGTCAGATAGTATAATTTTTGGACAATCATACTCTCCATATTTCTTTTCTTCAATCCTCAAACCTTTCTCTGATCTTTTTAACCTCCCAGATTCCTTTAGTAGATTGGTCCTCATCCTCCTTCTCCTCCTCATTATCCTTAGAGTTTTCTCCATTCACCATTGCCTTATATGAAATCACATAAGTCTTCCTTAGTTGCTCATTTTTCATATTCAGTTATCCATTAGTCACTATCCGACTAGTAAATAATGACATATATACCTCCTCTCTATCTTAGAACTTTTTAGTGCCCCAATCATCTTCTTCACAAGGTGTTTTTGTTTTGTTTGTATTAACAAACCCTAACCGTGGGTTTATCATGAAACCCTAACAGATTAACACATTTTTCAGTATTTTATAACATGCTTTAACTTTGATCACAAACAACAAACAATGTAAAAGATACCACCATCACTATAAATAATAAATCAAAATATTAATCAAACTTATACAAAGTCCCCTTATTTTATTAGTCATGTTTTAATTATTTGTTTTAGTTTTCTTAATAAAAAATATATATAACAAAGATCTCACTCACATTATTACAACTCTCCCTCTCCCTATATCGCTGATTAAACCCTCACTTTTGCACGCACGCTCCCTCCCAACCTTGAATTTCAAGTTCGTTCACTGCTCTCTCTCTCTCTCTCTCTCTGATGGCGACAGCGCGTGAAGAGAACCGTTACGAAGGCGGTGGAGGCTATGGCAAGTTCCGAAAAAGACCTCTCCGGAAAACACAACCGACGCCGTACGATCGGCCGCCGACAGCCCTCAGAAACCCTAACCAAAACAACGGCTGGCTCTCGAAGCTCATTGATCCCGCTCAGAGGTTCATCACTTATAGCGCTCACAAACTCTTCTCCTCCGTTTTCCGCAAACGCCTTCCTCCACCACCTCCTTTAGGTTTCTCTTTGCTCCTTTTTATAATTTAAAAATATACAAATCATTAATTTATCCAATTGATGGAGACTATTTAAGGCGGTGTGAATTGTCTGTGTTGCTGTTAGGTTATTGTTATGCGGTTGTTAACTAATCGAAATTTAGTTCACGAATTGTTGAATGTTTTTAGTTTCTGAATCTGAATGGTATATGAGATTTTTTTTTGTGGTGCTTACTGACTTGTGTAATTCATTGCATTGTATTTCTGCATATTTTCCTGGTAGGGCTTGAGGGGACTGTAAATGTAACTGCACTGTTAAGTTTAACTTGATGCGTTGGCTAGGTTAATGAGGATGATGATAGACCTTTGTCTTTTTTATTGGAATGTTAGGATTGAGCACGAGATACGAGTCTGTCTATTGTCTATAAGAAAGGGTTGCTTTTGCGAGAGAAGTGCGTGTGCGTTTATCAAACTGGACTGCATCGCTGAACACACTTCAATTGGATTCAGCTTGTAGGTTTAATAACACGATCTGAATGGTTTAGATGTAGAGAACATGATAAGAATAGTATAATTTGTACACTTTAATCAGTGTGGATGAAAATGGGGAACAATGGCTTGGCTATGAAAATTTTCTGTGAGCTCTCTTTGGCCCTTATATATTTTTGTAAATTGTCATGGGTATATGCTTGGTAACTTGTTAGTTGTAACTTCTGTGTTTTTTGAGTTTTTTCTTCCTATTTGCTTTGTTCGTGATACTTCTCAATATTGAAGCAATCACTTGATTCTATGTT
The DNA here is from genome assembly GCF_024323335.1 of Lathyrus oleraceus. Taxonomy (NCBI): domain Eukaryota; kingdom Viridiplantae; phylum Streptophyta; class Magnoliopsida; order Fabales; family Fabaceae; genus Lathyrus; species Lathyrus oleraceus. Next base: position 54,577,576 of record NC_066584.1, read on the forward strand.
TATCCTCTGTGATTTTTTTTGGCACAGAAACAGTACAAGAAGCAACTGACAAACGCCAGAAAGCAGCTACCTTTGTAAGTATGCTTGCTTCTGATATATATTTATTGTTTGCTTTTCTTTAGGAGTCATTCCACAGATGTGCCTGGCTTATATTCTATTTTATATTAGATTGTATTTATTGTTTGCTTTTCTTTAGGAGTCATTCCACAGATGTGCCTGGCTTATATTCCATTTTATATTAGATTATGTATTATTGTGTACCTGGCTTATATTCCATTTTATATTAGATTGTGTATTATTGTGTGTTTTCATAAAAAAACTACTAATAATATTTTGGTCACCCCTTTGTTTAATCACAGTTTAATGGAATTTGCAGTTTATGCATGTTGTTAGTCCGTGTGTTTTTCAACTTTATTCTCTCAGATATGATTTTATCTTTTGTTAGTTAAGGACTCTAATAACTTGTCAATGCCATGAGTTCTTGTGGCATGTTCAACAACCGATGGTGATTGCATGTACTTCTACATTGAATAGAAACTCGCGCTTAAGATTACTGGACATTACATTATTTATAGGGGGGTTGTTAGATTTTTTCCTGAAAAAGGCTGCTTAAAACTGTGATGATATGTACTTAATTACAACATGTTTTGCAAAGAATCAAGTTTTCATGGAACAATTTAGTTGTGTTGATTAGTTGTATTACAGTGTTTTGAAATATGTTGTAGCACATTTGGTTGAGTATTTTATTTTATTTTAAGTCATCTGAGTGGCAAAGTAATTAGAAAGTGTTTATGTTTGGAATTGGAATAACTAAGTTTGTACTAGAAATCTGCCAATAAATTATTGCTTAATGCTTGGCACATGAAAATATAAGCAAGCTTGGTAGCATATTTTCTTAAACTGCCATAGCCTATTTGTGATGGATGGCGTTTTCTGGCATATTTTTGGCTTTTCGTCATGGTCAGCCATCAGCCGTCGATAACACTAAGCATGAAGTTTTAATAGTCACTAGCATTTGTGAGGTATATAAAATATGATTTGTGTACGGTGAAGTGCAATATTTTGATTTTTGAAATAAACTCCTCAAAATAATCAGATTTTGCTCTTGTGGTGCTTTAAAATTACAAAAGCCCTAATTTTTTTTGAAAATTTGAAGATTGGAATGCATGATAGTTGCCTAATAGCTAGTAATAAAGCTTCTCTTTCACTTCGTCTCTACTCACCAAACACTATATAATTAAAAAATAATTTTATCAATGGGCCATGTTTATATGGCAGATAATTGGCTGGCCGTAAAGATCCACCATCTGTTATTGATGACAGTGTGTTCGAGAGCATTATTCATCATTGGTTGTGGACTGGTCACTATTATTATTGATATGAGCATGGATGCTCTAAGCATGTGGAAAGGAGGTATTTTCAGATCTTGTTTAAGAGATCGATAGCACATGTGCCCTTCCTCTCTAGGAAATGACTTGGACTCTTGTACTATAGATAATGGGTATCCTTCAAGCAAACTCTCAAAACTTGATCAATGAGAACTTGGGCTGGATCCGAAGATTTTTCCTTTGATATACGGAGCCATCCATGCTCAAATTTGTCACTGCATATTATTGTCTAATTTTAATTATCTATCTTAATGATGATTCTTCAAGTTTGTTGGTTGCATCATTGATGGTTCCTGTTATTGTTGTTTTATGAGGAACAGGTTGCGAATGGGTCGTCTGGCAAGCAACAAGGATTAGTTGGTGAAAGTAGTGATCAAACTAACTTATCGGATCGAGTTTGTTTATCTGAACTTGAGAAACTGTTTAAGCAGAAGACTTTCACGAGGTATGTTTGGTATGAAGTGCATGTGGCATAATTGATTTTGGTGTTTGGGTTGTGTGATAAAATGTATTTACTTTTTTGCAAACTGATTTTGAATAATCTTATTTGCATTGATTTCTTGGATTTGTTATTTCTCTATAAACTTGAAGACAAACACAAATGCAAACACATTGGACATATTTGGTTAGAAGTTAGAAGAGCCAATCTTTATTGTCCAATCATATGTGAATAATTAAGATTATTTTACTTGATCCCAAATTTCCTATACTATATTATTGTTAGGATTTACTTCCTCCCATGGAAGACCATGGATGTCCTTTGTTGCATGTTGTGATGTCATATAGTGAATTATAGGATTTATCAGTGGTTTATGCAGATAATCATGTGATTTTCAATTAATTTCTTATAGTGATGTGCATTTACTTGATTTTTCTTTATTGAATGAAATTCAATTTTAGCTGGTTTGTACTGTCTTGTGTCAATGAAATAATTTTGGTTTGTTTGTATATTTGTTTGTTTATTTATATATAAATAAAAGAGAAGGTTTCCATTGGGTTGGTTGCTGCTGATAATTGACAACATTTTTTTGAATCTCAATGACATTCATTGGTGAACAATAGTGCAATCCTTCTTTTTGATACAATCCGATGCCATTGTTTGATCCATGTACTTGAGTCCACTTGGTGGGTTATGCTTGATGGATATGTAATTCACACTTCGTTTCTAATTTATTGAAGCTTATTTCTTGTTAAATTTGCAATCTGTTTCTTCTATTTTTCATGTCTCTTTTGTAATAGCTTCTTGTTGATTTTAAACATCAGAAGTGTTTATTTTTCAACAGATCAGAGACTGATCACTTGATAGAGCTTATGCGCTCAAGGTCTGTAGATACAACTGTTGGGGAAGAAGGGAAGATGGCAGAAGTGGTTCCATTAGAATCAATGTTGCATCATAACCAAAAGGAAGAGCATCCCCAAACTCCTGCACTAGAAAATAGAATTGAAAACCATCTTCTTTCAACCCCACACGCCACTTCCAGTGTAGGGCAATTTTCTTCATACCTACCTATTTTTTATGGTATTGAAATTAATACCCTATCATGATCTATTTGACACGTACAAACATATACTGTGTATAGATTCCTGTTGAAGATGTTGCTTCACCTGCACAACTAGCGAAGGCTTACATGGAGAGTAGGCCTTCCAAGGTATCCCCATCAGTGTTAAGCTTGCGAAGTCCTACCGGGGAGGATTCAACTCTACTAAAAGGCCACTTCGCACAAAAATCCCCTGTTATGTCAATTGTGCCAAGGGCTACTAACCATGCCAGGGTTTATGAAAATGGTTTTTTGACCCCAAGATCTCGTGGAAGATCAGCAATATATACTATGGCTCAAACACCTTATCCTAAAGTATACCCTGCCTCCACACTCAAGGTTTGCCATTTACTGAAAATATTTTGGATCGCGATGTTTCTAAAGTTGAAACTAATATCTTATTTCTCTAACTTTACAGGGTGCTGGGGTTGGTGTTGAAGATGGGCCGTCATCTTCAACTCAGCATGCACTTAGTAATGGTATACTCTCTGGAACTAAACAAGGGGTATGATTACTGTTGATTATTTAATCTCTACTTTTATAATATTTAAGAGTTTCTTTAAGGGATATGTAACTGATTTCCTCTTGCAGGGATTGAAGCGTAGAAGTTCTGTATTAGGTAATGACATAGGATCTTTTGGTCGTATACGCCGAATCCGCCACAAGTCTAATCTTATATCCTCTAAAGGATTGACCTTGACTCACTCAGACAGCCCTCTATCTATTACTAGTCGTGGGGTTGGTAGTAATACCGCTCAGCAACCTTCATCTTTCATGCAGAAGCCTATTCTGTCGGATGAAGTTAATTACAGTCATAGCAAATCGCCACCGGAAAATGTAGGTGACACCATGCCTAGCAGCAACTTTCCTCCTTTACCATCCAAATCTAGTGAGATGGCCTCAAAAATACTGCAGCAACTTGATAATATGGTTTCTCCCAAAGAAAAATCATCAGTACTAAGGCTGCCAAATGTGAATGATAAATCTCCAACAAAGTTGTCATCTTCCATGTTACGAGGACAAGCTCTTCGAAGCATGGAGACAGTAGATTCTTCAAAATTATTGGATAATGTAAAGGATAATAAATTAGACGGCACTCTTAAAAGTTTGTCGGCTAGTTCTCAAAAGTTGACATCAAAGATAAATAAGGTGGCAAATGGTCTGAAGCATGTTTCACCGAATGGTGGATTAACTCCTGAAGTAACTGGTTCAGACTCTACTGTCCCAAATAACCAAGTCATATCTATTGGAAAGTCTGAAGATTCTTCTGACCCTCCCTCAAAAACTTGGGCATTCCGTATGAGTGCACATGAGGTAGATTATACTTAATTGTTATCAAGTTAATGGTCTGCTGTAGTTATCTTTAAGTGTTTATGTTATGAGTCTTTATGACTACTGTGTATAGTTTGTTTGCTTTCTTGTTTTTAATGAAAACGTGTTTCCATTTCCAAAAGTTCATGTTTCTTCAAACTAAGAAAAACCATACAAAATCTGTCATTGCTTTTCTTGGAACTTAAAATTGTAACTTCTGAGCCCTTGACCATGTTTATGTTGATTTTTTTTTACTTCCATTTTGTTATCTCATAGTGATGATTGGAGCAGTTGCCTAGCATAAAGTTGACCATATTTACACCTTTGAATTTGGTTCCCGATAGTATAAAGTGATGAGTTTTCAACTGAGACATTTTTTATTATCTTAAACCGTAATTATTGACTGTTATTTTTCTTTCCCTCTTTCTCTCAAAGGATTATCTAGAGTTGGATGATGAGGCCTATCCTAATGAAGCAGTCTCTCCTTTTTCTACATCCGAGAAAGAAACAAAAGGCTCTACGGTTGCGGCTGACAAAACAGTCTCTGCTATTGAAAAACCTGTACAGAAGATGCCACCAGGTTCATCTGTACTGACGCCGTCCAAAAGTTTTACAGCAGCTGGTAAACCTAGTACTGCTGATGGGTCTATAGTAGCTAAGAAGGTTGACACACCGACTTCAATAACTTCATCTGTTGCCACTGATCCTACTGTTAAGCCAAGTATGGGTGAAGTTAAATCATCGACACTCACTATTTTAGGTTCCGACAAGTCCTCTTCACCAAATGAATCAGCTGCTAATCTTCCCCTGTTTAACTTTGGGAATAATTTTGTTCCTTCAACAGAGTCCACTAAAACAGGTCCAGTATTTGGTTTGGATAAAGCGGCTCCATCAAAGGAAACAAGTGCTGATGCTACCCCTGTTAAATTTGGTTTCAACAAAAATATTGACAGTGTTCCACAAGCATCATTTACTTTCTCTTCATCTGCTGGTAGTGAGTCTACTTTTTTCAAATTTGGTGGGGCTTCTGACTCAAAGCTGAGCTCAATCAGGTCAGTGTAATTGTGTTTTGTTCTGCCCGTTCTATTGACATTTTTGTTAGTGAAGAATTTGTCTCTGGACTAATAATCTCATTAGGAGCTTAGTAGTATATATTTTCTTTCAAGGTTAACCCTCTACCTTCATAGTATGAGTACGAGTTTAAGCAAATTTATCATGCTGTGTTGTATTATCTCTTCAACTTCGATTTTATTGTCTTGTTGGAAATGTGTTTTGAACTTATTTCATGTTTACAATCTGCTGATTTCTGGGATGTACTATTATCATTGGCAAATCATGGTACTTCAATTAAGCAAAGACTTTTTATAGTGGGATAATGCTTGATTGTTGTTGTATTCTAAATATTGCAATCACTATTTTGTATGTATCACATTTAGATTCTAAATAAAAACTTTTCATTTCATGCATTAGTGACAAACATTTACCCGTTAATGGTTTGTACAGTCAACTGTAATATTTATTTTTAGTAGTTTTCCTGACAAAGACTAACAAATCATATTTACTTCCGATTAAGGAATTTTTTTAATCAATACAGATGCAGTGATCATTACTTTGACTCATACATGCAGGTTCCAGACAAAAACTTTTCATTTTATGTGACAAATATTTGTTACATATAGTTAATAGAATAAGTTATAATTAGTTTATTATTATAACTTTACTCATTTATATAAAATTCAGTATACTGATTTTATTGTTTACATTTTTAAATATTAAATTATAATTTTTTGTGAAACTAAATTATTGGTATTTTAACGTCATTTTAAAATATTGGCCTCATATTTTTTTGAAAATGATTTAAAATAAAAATAAATCTTTAATTACAGATTAGTTGCTGCAGCTTTCCCCCATCCCCTTCACAGTAGTTTTTCTTCATTTTTATGTCTATTCTTACTCTTCGGATTTTGTAGTTATTTCCTATTCACTTTATACAGTTTGGCTTCGATTTTTGTCATGTGTATCATAATTGTAATTATAATTATATTGGTTTGATCTGATGCACAGTTCAATTGAAAGAGATATATCTGCATCTTAACATATATTATGTGAAGTGATACAATATTCAATACACTAACTACACCTTCATTTACAGCTCAATTACTGCTGCCGGTGTTGTTGATTCAGTGCCAAAAGTTCTTGAATCAAATAATGCTGATGTCAAGGCTAGTATAGTTTCTGAAGTCGCTGCTCAATCATCAGAACCATCTGCAGCATCTACGTCATTGTCAACATCACCCGCAAATATATTTACTTTTGGCAACAGTTCAAGTCAAAATAATGGATCTACTGCTTCAAGCCCTACATTGTCCTCCCCATTTCTACCTGTGGTTTCAAATAGTCTTACAAGTCAGAATATGTTCAGTAGCTCATCCCTTGCCACAAGCAGCAGCAGCATTATTAATGCCACTGCTACTTCCACCACTAGCATGACAACCAGCACCTCCTTTGTAAATGCGTTTAGCAATAGCAGTTCCTCTACCTCAGTGATGGCGTCTTTATCTCCAACAACTTCCCTTTTCAAATTTGGATCCACCCCTTTACCATCAACAAGTTTACCTGTTTCATCTTCTCGCTCAGAACCCGTGGAAACCAAGGACGGACAAAACGCTGGAATTGGTAAAATTGAAAGCACCTCATTTGGAAGCTCTTCTGCTGCTGTTGGAAATGCCGGGAATGGCATTTTTGGGCTTAGTTCATTGGCAACATCTGCAAATAGCCAGTCCCAGACACAGGGTTCTATCTTTGGCACTGTAAGTGGGTCTACCATTGGTACTCTGGCACCTAGTGCTACTAGTGGGTTTGCAACTTCGACTCAGAGTCAGTCTGTGGCATTTGGTTCATCTACACCATCCCCGTTGTTTGGGTTGGCTGGAAGTTCATCACTCCCTTCTTCAAGTCCTGCAACAAATATTTTTAATTCTGGTATAACGGGTGGACAAAGCACCCCTGCTTCTTCTTTGGAAGCCAACCCTGTTAGCTCCAATAATGGCACAAATTCTACCTTGTTTGGGGTTCCTAGTTGGCAGCCCAGCAAATCGTCTCCGTTTGGCACCCCCTTTAGTTCATCATCATCGTCTTCATCTACCTCTGTGTTTTCCTTTGGAACATCCGCTCCATCTGTTGCTTCCATCAGCTCTCCCATGGTATTTGGATCATCTACAGGTGCATCAGGTTCTCAATTCTCATTCACTTCAGCTGCAGCCACTACCAATACGCAGCCTGCCTTTGGAAATTCTGCTCCCGTGTTCGCATTTGGTTCAGCTTCTGTTAACAATGATCAGATGAGCATGGAGGACAGTATGGCTGAGGACACAGTTCAAGCAACTCAACCCGCCACTCCTGTATTTGGTCAGCAACCAGCCCAAGCTCAATCAAATTTTGTATTTGGAGCACCAACTCCAACTGGAGCCAGCCCTTTCCAGTTTGGGGGTCAACAGAATATTGCTCCACAGAATCCGTCTCCATTTCAGGCTTCTGGCAGTCTAGAATTTAATGCGGGAGGGAGTTTCTCATTGGGCACTGGTGGTATTGATAAGTCTGGTAGAAAGCATATTAAAATTAAACACAGGCAGCGTAAGAAGTAAGACTGTTTATGGGAACAGTTATTAATGGCACCGCACTGCTATAGTCTGCTCGAGTAGTGCAACAAATAAATAAGCTCTAAAGGTGGGTGATTCCCTAATTTTGTTGTTGAGGTTGCACTCTGGACGAGTGCTATTGAAAGCAAATCAACTCGGACATGCTTGTCAGTCTCTTTTCTCTTGCTTGCTTCTCTTATAGAGGAATGCAAGGCATAACTTTGCACAATTTTGTAATATTATGATCTGATAGAACATTAGTTGTTGTAATTGTAATATCAAGATTTGGTCTGTTATGATGATCACAAAATCTCTGTTGTCTTTTACTTGTATCATAGCCCGAAATAGGCATGGATTTTATTTTGTCTTAACCGATGGTCCAATCATTTGCTATTAAGCTGATTACTGTTGATTTTTAGCTGGTAGGTCTTTTGTTTTAAAAACCAGACTGGCCGGTCGGACCAGGAATAGGACCTGTGTCCTGTCCCGTTGTTACAACTTAAAAAAAATATTCTTGAAACATTTTATTGTTATAATTTTTATAAAAAAGAAATATTTAAAAAAAAAGCACTAAATGAGAAATTAATTAAAGTAGCTTTTCATAAATTATTTTACTATTTCAGTATTTTGTTATGATTTCTTTAGATAATACTTTTTTGATAATTTTTGTATAATGCGATTTTAATTATTTTTCTTTGTATTTTTTTTACAACATCTAAAAATACATTATTTATAATGACTAATTTAACGCCGGTAAAAAAAGTACATTCGAGAATAAAATTGTATTTATAAATATAGAGGGTGTTGAACCATCATTTCTCCGATACTTTACTCGTAACATATAAAGGTAATAATAAATAATACACTCAAAGGGGTCACATTATTCAACATGAAAATATTATTTTTCATCATTTAAAATAAATAGCAGTGGAAATTTATTCATCCGTATTCTTTAAAAAGTTCATAAAAACAATTTCAATTATTCATAATATATTAAAACTCAAATAATTTTAAAAAATAAACATCAATAACACAATTCAATTTTCAGTGTTATAATATTTAAAACGACACTTAAATCTAAACAACAACGAAAACCACAATGCAAAGATGGTCACTAATGCCCTCCTCCAAAGCAATCAACCATTAAGGTTTCTCAGTTCCGATCTGAGTATTTACATCACAAATATGAAGATCACACATAACACAAAAAGGGGGTGATAATACATTCATATAAGCTAATGACACATAAACATTGATGATTAGTACAATCAAACATGAATACACACTCATAATATTCATCCACAAGAACATCATATACAAACAAATATTACTCATAATTCATAGACATTTAATATGCAAGAATGAATGCAAATGTACTCATCACATCACCTTAAATATGCATGTGCTATTAAAGATTTTGGAAGTCAGAGATATGTTACTGAACTGTCCACCTGTCACTGGACCGGAGTCATACTCGTCACTGAACCGAAGTTCTACCTATCTCCATTCTACCTGAAGCATGAATGCAAAATAAAACACAAAATATACATATCTACATTCATCATTATTACTCGTTACTGGTTTCTCTTAAACCTAAAACTCAACATAAAGTTGCCAATGTAAGACCATAACAAATGGATCCATGGAACATGATCAATCTCAACATAACTCGACACAATCATTATAATCATACAGTTCCTAAAATTACTCATCATTATCACATTCATATAACCAATAAGAGCATCACAACATCACAATTCAGCACATAACAACCATCAATTCATGATTACATAGTTATTCCATAATCATCTCATAAGATTTATCACAAGTAAAATAACTCTTCATATTTTCATGTATATGTTTTAAGCTATAAGGAATTACTATGAGGTAGCATTACACGTTAGTTGTCCAACGTTTCGAACAACGCCTCAAACAGAGTCATGAAACTCAAGTTACGCACAAAATAGAATTCCCCAATCAAAATTCAAAGGTCTGTTACGACCTTTCGTAGCACCCAACACGGCATGTAGTGGTTGGGCTAGCCTCCCCCCTCTTTTTTCCACTCCGGTATAAAAATCAGAGGGCTGCTACGACCCGCAACAACTTCCAGGTAGCATTTTTGTTCTTCGCGATTTTGTCTGATATCTCTTATTTTCGAATCTTGCATCAGACCCTAAACCTTAATTTTAGACATCTAATAGCCCTAAAATATATCATACATCAAGGTAGATGAAACATATGAAATCCATCCATTTTCAACATCAAAAACAACATTATCTGATCAATTGAACATGCTTTTCATCAACACATGCATCAACAATATTAACATTAACATCATCAAATCTCTCATGGAAATTTATCATGCAATTTTACATCAAATTAACACATATCATGTTTCACATCATCGAAATTAACAACACATCAATCAATTATGGAGGTTTTGCATAAATCTCACATAATTCATAAAACCCTCATCAATGGAGGACAAGGGAGGAAAGGGAAAAGATAGGGGTAAGATCCCCCTCTATCCTACAATAATAAGCACCCTTATCATGAAAAGTCTCTACCTCGATCACGCGATAAAGCTTCAACCTTGGGGGTTGGTTCTCTCTTACTTTCCTTTTTCTCAAAATTTTCACGTGCTGAGTTTTCCATTCCTCTCTTCTATTTAATAAAATAATTCTTGTTATTTTATTCCAAATAATTCTCTTAATCCCCTCATCTTCTCTATTTTCACATCCACCTCCCCATTTTTCCAAAACACTAAATTACTACCCCAAACTCAACTCCTCTTATATTTCTATTATTATAATTAATTAAATAATCAAATAAATAGTCATTTTACCCACCCTCATAAAAAAATGAAATCATTAAAATAATCAGGACGTTACAACTCTCCCCCACTTACAAAATTTTCGCCCTTGAAAATTTTCTAAAAGAAACAATTATGGATAAGCATATCTCATATGACTCTCCAGCCCCCGCATCAAGCTTCCTCCAACAGGCCCTCTCCACACCACCTTCAACAAGGAGAACATTTTATCCCATAAATTACTTCACTTCTCAATCCTTCATCTGCAAGGGTGATGTCTCAACAATCAAGTTCTCTCTCACTTGTAGATCATCCAATTGAATCACATGAGACATACCAGGAATGTAGTTCCGAAGCCGAGACACATGAAAAACATCACGAAGATTCGAAAGAGACAGTGGTAAGACAACTTTGTAGGCCATTCTCCTATTATCTGAAGAATCTGATAAGGACCAGTAAAATGAGACGTGAGTTTTCGAGACTTCAACGCCCAACCACCACTAGTCACCAAAGTGACCCTCAAGAAAACATGATCTCCCTCTTGGAGCTCAAGTGCCTTCCTTCACTTATAATGGTAGATCTTCTACATGCTATGAGAAACCTTCATCTTTTCCCGAATCATCTTGACCTTCTCAGTAGTTTGCTGAACAATCTCCGGTCCAAGCACAACGCTCTCACCTGATTCATACCAACACAAAGGAGTCATACACATCCTTCCATAAAAATATTCAAAAGATGCCATTCAAATACTAGAATGGTATCTGTTGTTATATATGAACTCAATCAATGACAAGTAGCTATCCCAATTACCTCGTTCCAAAACACAAGCTCTTAATAAATCTTCCAAATATTGGATAGTCCTTTCTATCCGACCGTGCATCTGCGGATGGTAAGCATAACTCAACCTCAACTTGGTTCCAAAGGCTTCTTGAAAAATTCCCCAGAACCTTGACGTGAACCTCAAATCTCTATCTGAAACAATGCTCGAAGGAATATTATGCAACTTCACAATCTCACTTATATAAACCTCTGCTAGCTTCTGCAATGGACAACTGATCTTTATCAGTATAAAACGCCCCAACATAGTCAGTCTATCTACAACAAACCAAATAGAATCAATTCTCTTCGATATCTTGGGAAAACCCACCACAAAATCCATAGAGATGCTATCCTACTTCCATTCAGGAGTACTCAAAGGTTGACCTTTGACTTCTGACAAGTCAAACAAGAATATACAAACTCGGCAATCTTCTTCTTCATACCTGGCCACCAAAAAATCTTCTTAAGATCTTGGTACATCTTCGTAACGCCTAGATGAATACTCAAACCACTTATGTGACCTTCCTAAATAATTCTCTTCTTAAGCTCAGACAAATCTGGAACACAAACTCTATCTCAGAATCTCATAACTCCATTCTAGTCAATTCTGAAATCCATTTCTTTTCCTTAATTAATCAGCACCAACAAGCCAATCAATCCCAAATCTGACTTCCGACCTTCTTTGATCTCTTCTAGAACATTGCTAGTCAATTTAAGTATACCCAACATCACACTCTGCGGCGTCATCTCACACACCAAGCTAAGATCTATGAATTTTCCAATCAAGTCCATTTCTCTAACCATCAATGCCAACATATGCAAGGACTTTCTACTCAAAGCATATGCTACCACATTAGCTTTACCCGGATGGTAACTCAATCCAAAATCGTTGTCCTTCAAAAATTCAAGCCTCCTACTCTGCCTCATATTTATTTCCTTATGATCAAACAAATACTTTAAACTCTTATGATCGCTGAAAACCTCAAACCTTGGACCATACGAATAATTCCTTCAAACCTTGTATGCATACATTTGATTGTATATGGTGTATGATTAATTGAGTTGTGTGTTGCTTGTATGTGAATATGCATAATTGTTGTTGTGGCGGTGGTAGTTCGAAGGGAGGACTACATAGTTGTATGTTATTTATGTTTTTATGTTGTTTATGGAACATTGCATGATTAATTGTCGTGATCATTATGTTTGCACAATGAGTTGATTAAATTGATGTGTTGTTTTAAATATAATTCTATTGAGATGAATTATTAGCATGCTTGTGTTGCACCATTGATTGATGGTGTTCATTTTATGATTTTGGTGTGATGTAATCTAGATAGGGGATTACTTGAGTTGTCAATGTATTTATGTTAGGATCAGAGAGGGGTCTTAATACACTGATTTAATGATATGATCATGCATCATAAGATTGTGTAAAGAGGAATGTATGCTAGTTCAGAGAGGGGACTAGTGGCTTGTCCCAAGCTCATAAGAGGAGGCTCATGGGTTCATAAGAGGGGACCTGGTTCCAGAGAGAACCGAATATTGAGTTGCATAAAGTTGTATAGTCGATTTGCATTATACAATGAATTATATCCATAATTATTGTGTTGTGATTGATTGATGAGTTGGTGTGAGAATGTACTTGATATACTGTAATTTGAGATTGTGTAGACTATGCTATGTGTGGATATCCTACCTTGCAATATATGTCGTTATTATTGTTTATGATTTCTCACCCCTTTTGTTTGAATGTTGCCTTTACATGGACATCATGCAGATACTCAAGTAGAGACACTACTGTGAGTGAAAGCTAGCTCCCAGAGCTATTTCCTCTAGTTTCTTTATTTTAGTTTTGGTTATGCTCTGATATGTAACACTGAGGAGTGATTTCTTTGTTTTATGTTGATATTTTTGAGAGATAATGTGTGCTCTCATATGTTTACGTCTTGGTGTGATAAGCATTTGGAGAAGAATTACGAGCCAATGCTTTTTAATTATGATATGAGATTTATTATGATATTTAAATTGGTCTGTTTTAATTGAGTATTTCTGCTGCAATGATACCCTAAGTGAAGGTGAACATACGATGACAAGTGTTGCATGTTTTATTTAAATTAAGTGTTACTTGATCAACATGTGTGTGTTTCGAGATGTGTAACAATCTATGTGTGAATATTGTGAAAAACTTTTGATCTCTGTAACAGACTTACGAGTCTCCCACTGTAACACCAAATCTACCTTAGACGGATCAAATGCTATACCACCATTGGAAATCACATGACCAAGGAAACTCACTTCATTTAACTAGAACTCACACTTGAATAACTTAGCATATAATTTCTTCTCTTTCAAAGTCTGCAATACAACTCGCAAATGTCCTGCATGCACTTCATAGGATTTAAAATACACCAAGACGTCATCTATGAAAACCACAACAAACTGATCTAGGTAAGGATGAAAAATTCTATTCATGTACTCCATGAACACATATGGTGTATTAGACACACTGAACGATATAACTGAGTACTCATAATGACCGTAACAAGTTATGAATGCAGTCTTAGGAATATCTTCTAATTTTACTCGAATATGATGATAACCCAATATTACTGAACACACAAGCGCCAACCAAATGATCCATAAGGTCATCAGTTCTTGGAAGAGGATACTTATTCTTCATCGTAACCTTATCAGCCGTCGGTAATTAACACATAACCTCATGCTACCATCTTTCTTCTTAACCAACAACACTGACGCTCCCCACAACGACACACTATGTATTACAAACTTCTTCTCTAGCAAATCTTCTAACTGAATCTTCATCTCACTTGACTCTGAATCATACATTATATATGGTGCCATCGACACAAGCCTAATACCAGGTACTAAATCTAAGATGAACTCAATTTATCGCTCTGATGACAAGTCACAAATATCCTCAGGAAAAACAATAGGAAACTCACACACCACATGTATATCACTAGCCACAACATCACTCTTCACTCTCAAAGAAGCGAACATCACGAGCACACGATCGTCCTCCTTAAAAGACATATCAACTTGACCGGCAGGCATGAATCTCAAATACGTACTCTCTTTGGGTTCGGGAAACAAAATAATCTTATAACCACTGTTGAAATCTAGTCAGTTCATCCCCAAAATCACATCGACTCGACTCAAAGGTAGACATATCAATTCAAATTCAAAGTCGTTACCATAAATGGTTAAAGGACAATTGGATTACACCAAAGAAGTAGTCACCGAACCATTAGCTGGGATATCAATGACCGTACCTCCAATAAAATATACTTTAAGATTCAACTTGTCGATACAATCAAGAGATATAAACGAATACGTCGCACTAATATCAAACATACCAATAAGAGAAACACCATTAATGAAACACATACCTCGAATCAAATTATCAGATTTACAGGTCTCCACGCCACTCAAACCAAATACCCTTCCATTAGCTTCCGCTTTCTTCGGCTTCTAACACTGGGTAATGATATGACTTGGTTCCTCACTGTTGAAAAAAGTCAAAACTGCACTCTTGTATTCAGCAACACGATGTCCCTGTTTTCCGCATTTGAAATAAGTTAGATTTGTGCTCTTGCACTCAGAAGCATGGTGAACCAACCTATCATAGTTGAAACATATCAGAGGAGTAGGAGATCCTACCCCACTTATTTCTTTCCCACCTACAACCTTCCATTGGAACTTCTACTTTCCTTTATCAGTTGGAGCACCAAAAGGTTTACCATGATACTGATTCCCACTTTTCTTCTCACTAGCGATCTTGTAGTAAGCAGATCTGACCCTACTATCTTCATCATAGATTCTACACTTATTTACCAATACTGAGAATCAACGAATCTCCTGATAACCAATAAACAACTTGATCTTAAGACATAAGACACTCTCAAACTTTATGCACTTCGACCCTTCAACTTCCAAACCATTATGTTGGGGACAAAATCTCACTAACTCTTCTAGCTTAGCCGCATAATTTGTAATAGTCATATTTTCTTGCTTCAACTCATGGAACTCAATCTCTTTCTTACTAAGAACGTCATCCAAATAATACTTCTCCATAAACTCTTTCTTGGAGTTCTCCCAAGTAATTGTAGTACCTTCAGCTTCCAACCTCTGGCGGGTGTTATCCCACCAATACCCAGCCTCTTCTGACAATGTATGTGTCCCAAACAACACTTTCTACTCATCCGTGCCACCCATAACGTGAAAGATCTTCTCAATCTTCTGAAGCCAACTCTGAGCACCCTCAGGATTATATCTCCCCTTAAAAGTAGGCGGATTGTTCCTCTGAAACTTTCCCAGTCCACTAATTTCATCATCACTACCATTTTAATTAGCCTACAGAGCTATATTCGCTTGCGCCATCATATTAACCATTGCTTCCAAAGCATCAACAATTGCTCGGTCGTTTCGGCTATCCATTTCTCTCTGCACAACCAGATCAAACAAGTTAACCAATTACAAACAATATAGCAAATAACTGTAAAGCACCGACAATGTTCACACACATGTCGTGCATAAGGGTACTAATTAGTCATAGCCTAGGCCGATGGACCAGCCTGCTGTGATACCAACTATGTAACACCATAATTTCTCCGACACTTTACTTGTAAAATATACATAAAATTAATAATAAATAATACACTCAGGGGTGTCAGATTACTCAACATAAAAACATCATCTCTCATCATTTAAAAATAGCAGCGAAAATCTACTTATCCATATTCAACATGCTTCAAAAATTCATAAAAACAACTTCAAATTTTCATAATATTTTAAAACTCAAATAACTCTAAAAAATAAACATCAATAACACAACCCAATTCCCAGTGTTATAATATTCAGGGTGACACTTGAAATATAAACAAAAATGAAAACCACAAGGCGAAGAAGGCCACTAATGCCCTCCTCCAAGACAACCAACCATTAAGGCTTCTCAGTTCTGACCTGAGTATCTGCATCACAAGGATTAAGACCACACAAAAAACATATAGGGGGTGATAATGCATTCATATAATTTAATGGCGCATAAACATTGAGGATAGTACAATCAAACATGAATATTCACTCATAATATTCATCCGTAACAACATTATACACAAGAAAATATCACCCATAATTCATAGAAATTCACATATGCAAGAATGAATTCAAATGTACACATCACCTCTCCTTCAAAATGCATATGGTACCAAAGTTTTTGGAAGTCAGAGATATATTACTAAATTGTCCATCCTTCACTAGACATAAGTCCTACTCGTCACTGGACCAAAGTCCTACCTATATCCGCAATAACCTTGAAAATGATAAGTAACAGTAAGGCAATTTTGTCAAACAAAATATTCATTAAAGTGTGAAAAATTGTTAGAGATAGAGGTATTAAGTTACTCATCAAACTCTTCAATGAAATTAAAAGGTCAAAAGAAATGTCGGATGAATGAAGAAGAAGCACTTTAATTCTAATCTATAAAAATAAAAAGGATATACAAAATTTTGTAAATTATAAAAGGGTTAAGCTTTTGAGTCATACAATGAAGTTATGAGAAAAAGTGATTGAACGAAGACTAAGAAAAGTGAATTAAGTCATTGAGAATAAATTTGATTTTATGACTGGAAGGTTGACCATAAAAGCGATATATCTACTGCGATGTGTGATGGCGCAGTGTCGGATGGACAAATCAGACTTGCACTTAATTTTTATTGATTTGGAGAAGGCATGTGATATAATGTCTAGATGGATTTTGTATAAAGTCCTAGAGAAGAAAGGGATAATGATTGCATATATTTGAGCTATCCAAGATATATGAAAGGGTATTAACTAGTATGCAGACACATATTGGATACACAAACGATTCTCAATTACACTTGTCAAGGTTCGTCCTAAGCCTCTACCTCTTTACCTTAAATTTGGATGTACTCAAGGAACACATCCAAAAGCTAACACCGAGATGCATGCTTTTTGCAAATGATATAATACTTGAAGAGTTGAAAGAGAATTTATATGAGAGGTTGAAGACTTGGAGAAGAGTTTTAGAGCACGCGATTTTTGCATAAGCAGAAGTAAGACGAAGTATATGAAATGTAAATTCAACAAAAGAATAAACATTTCTAACTTAGAGGTGAAAGTTTGAGACCATATCATCCCTCAAATCACATGGTTTAAATATATAGGATCCGTAGTACAAAATGATGGACAAATAGAAGGGGATGTAAACCATCGAATTCAAGCTGGATAGCTAAAATAGAGGAGGACTTTAGGGGTTTAATGTCACGCAAATGTACCACTCGAGTTAAAGGGAAAATTTTATCGGACTGCAGTAAGACATATGATGTTGTACGAGACAAAATATTTGACGATTAAGAATCAACACGAAAATAAAGGAAGTCTAACAAAGATGAGAATATTGTGTTGAATGTGTGGTAAAAGTAGACAAAATATGATTAGAAATGAAAATATTATAGAGTGTTAGAGGTAACACCTATACTAGAGAAAATGGTAAAAAATAGACTTGAGTGATTTTGACAAGTAGAGAGAAGAATGTAAATTTTATAATAAATAAAGTAGATCATATAGAGAGAAGTCAAACAACTAAAAAATGAATATCTAAAAATACTAGAGAGCTATTAAGAAAGTCTCAAAATTAACAATTTAAATAAAAATATAATTCTTGATAAAACATTATAACAATAGTTGATTCACGTAGTCAATCCCATTTATTTTTCTCACTGATGTGGCGGTTCAATTTCATTTGCTTTGTTCTTTAGAATATGTTTATAGCAATGTACCTTGATGAGTGTCTCCGTAAAACAAGGCAGGTTGTTAAAAAGTATAATTGAAAATGTTAAAGGAGATAGATTAACTATTTGAATTTCACATACCATAAAGGCCATAGCTTTGTACTCGACTTCTGATGAAAATCTTGACCATGATGGTTGTTTATTGGACTTATACAAGATTAACTTATCTCCCAAATATATACATTACTCACTAATTGATTTTCTTCTGCCTAAACACAAGATGCAAAGACTCAATAAGGGTCCAACTATATGTAGAACCTCCCATGTTGGTCACCTCTAAGGTGCGAGTGCAGATTCTCATCCCTCATACTGAGCTACACAAACCAAGGTGTATTATCCTTTCCTTTTGAGCCATCCAACCAAGTCTGATGTATGTGCATCCATGTAAACTCATTTGGTGCATCAACCTGCCAAAAATCAACAAACTATTAGTAATTGGTAATTTATATCAAAAGATCCATTTAAAACGAATTTCGAAAAAAAGAATAGGATTAATCATGCTTTTGGTCTCTATTATAAGATAAATTTGATTTTAATCCTTATAAATTACATACTTTTTTAATGCATAAATTGATTGTGTTCAATGAGTTATGGAGATTCTATCTTGTAAATTATATGAAATATTTACCCATGAGATTAATATTATCAAGATAATAATTCTAAAAGTGATTGTCTCCACACACTGTTTACAAAGATCACAAACCCCTAATTCTCTTTTGATTTCTAATAAGTGATTCCGATTTATTTACTTTTTTCATTCTTAACTATCCGGTTGAGAGGGGAAAGAGAACTTACTAATTTGAAACTCTCTCGAACTTAAAGTAAAGCTTAACTAAAAATTGTTACAGCCAAAATTTAAATTCGGATTCTCTGTTGGATGATGATTAGACGCCACCATTTCATGTGGCATGCCGTGTCACCAAGACAATGTTGCGACTCTTTTGGGATGGAGAGATAACATCAGAGACTAGAACATGATCAATCTTAATAATCTACCAAATATGCAGTGATTAAAACAAGGTTTCTCTTATATTATAGGGACCAGAAGCGTTATTAACTCAAAAACAATATGGGAGTGAGTATAAATGTTCACCTTTGAATTCATCAAAACCTTTGTTAGACAACCCCTTAACTCATTCCCTGATTTCAGATGACAGAAATTAACAAGTCAAAGAAGAGCAAGTAATACAAAGAAAAGCCATATAATCAAATTATAAAAGGAATTGTTCAACACTTAACAGGCTTAGATAAGAACCCTAAAGTACAAGGTGAATGAGCAAAAGTTGAATAAAGAAACAAAATGAAAATCAACATTATACATTTATAAGCATAATAACAGATGAAAATCAGGCAATCGCTCATATAACAATCACTCACCATCCGGTTTTAGTTTCTGCAGAATGAGCACTGATACTCTCCACAGAACTGGTCATACTTTGAAAGGAAGTACTACTAATACTAAATACTAGTTGGTCTTTTTCAAACCCAACCACTCATGGTGAAAAAAGTCATGAAGGAAATGAAGAAGCAAAGTTATAAAAAGAAAGACCGAGGAGAATAATATTTAACATAAGTAAATTAAAGTTAGAAAATAATTGTACCAGATAATTCCCACTTGTCAAATTTGACCATCCATGAGCCCAAACTAACCTCTGCAAAAGATACACGATCAATCCAAACCCAAAAGTCTAGGCCCTGCTTCTGGCCAAATACCTTTGGTAAAGTTTCTATAATTTGTTGCATAGGTTGGTCAACTCCTGAGGGATGGACAAAATTTCCAGTAGAATGCTACAGATAAAGAAAAGTGTGAGAAAATAACATTCGCAGTTACATCTTCAGCATTTCAAAATATACATCCCTTTAGTTTCAAATTTCCAAAAACATGTCCTCTTATTTAAAGAATCATATAATCAGATAGAAAGCAATTGGTCATCTAAAACTCAGCACTTAGTGGCATGCAAGAGATTCAGCTCTAGCCAGGCTAAGAAATGGATTTGTAATCAACTTTATGACCGTACTTACAAATATTGATTTCAGATTTTGTATATACTGCTCAGAATTCTCAATTTCTCCATGCATCCATCTCTCATAAAATAGGTAGAACATCACTACTTCATGATCAAGACTAAGAATTTTCATGTTTAACATTGAGTCTCTAATATCTCTTGGAGAAACACTTGGACCAAGAGTGAAGTTACCAATAGCTTGCACAATACCAGCTGCACATCTCTCTGTTGCATGAATTATTTGTGCATTGTCCTTTGCATTTTCTGCATACCATTCAACCAATTCTTCTTGGGCATTACTGACCTGCAAATTTGGGAGCTGAGCGATTATTTTTCACCGTACAATCATAATGAAAAAAACACGGCAGAAAATTGTGGACATGTATATGGAGAATTCGGTAATTCTTAAAATGTTACAAACCATGACACCATATACATCAGGTACACCGAACAGTTCAGCATCATTTCCAGAATCACCACAAACAAGAGTGTTGAGTGGTCCTAGTTGATACGGGCCCTGTTTGTGAGAACCCACAACAGCAAGATAATAGGCCCAATAGTGAGAGGGAGACCAAAGTAGAAAGCCCAAAGCTTGGAAAAAGGTTGACCAAAAAGCCAGCTTGGATGGAAGACTTTGTTTGTTAGAGGAGAGTCCTTGGTGAAAGGCATTAGTGGTTTAATTGTGTTGCAATTCTGTTTTTTTACCCTTCCGTATTTTTCGCAAGTGGTTATGATGTAATAGCTATATAACTTTGTGTACTGAAACAGAATGGTGTGTGGAATGAATAGAAACTTCTTCTCTCTCTTTTTTTTTCTTTTCTCTCTCTAAGGAGTACACACTCACTCAAAGAGTGCTTTCTGGTATACAATTTGTGCAGCAGGTTGTATCACTGGTGCTTTCATCATGAACCCTTCTGAGCTTATGAACGCCCTTCAATCCAAAATGGACGCCCAATCGGCTGAGTTACGTGATCTTCTGAAATCATCACTTGCCTTACATTCTGACACCATTCATTCCACTCTCCATAGTCATTTACTGGAGGTTGATGCCAAGGTTGCTAACCTCCGTTCCACGTATCAACATCCACCGCACGGGTCTCCGGAAACGGCATCACGTTCGCTTAAACTCAGTGTTCCTCGTTTCGATGGTTCTAATCCAATCGATTGGCTATTTCAGATCACAGCTTTTTTTGATTTTCACCAGACACCAGAAAACGCACGTCTTCAGATCGTGTCATTTCACATGGAAGGTCGCGCCGCCGCATGGTTCCAGTGGGCGATGCGCAACCACTTGCTTCCGTCGTGGACCGTCTTCATGGAAGCTGTTCGCAACCGCTTTGGCCCAACTCCATACGAAGACGTAGAAGGTGATTTATCTAAACTCTCTCAAATCGGTTCAGTAGCGGATTTTCAGGCCCAATTTGAAGATCTCATGAACAAAGTTACTGGTATTTCTGAATCCTTACTTATCAGTTTCTTTATTACTGGTTTGCGACGAAATCTCCGCCGGGAATTGCAATTCCACCGACCCTCAACACTTATGGAAGCTTTTGCTATGGCAAGGGCTTATGAAGCCCGTTTGGATGACACTCCAACCCAGGGAAAATTTTGGTCCAAAGGCCCAGCTCACAATACAAACCCAAACATATCATCTATTGCAACTTCTACGACCAATCCCCAAAACACTCCCTTCGCCCATAATACTTCTCCCACCCTTAAACCGAATACCCTACCCCCATTACTACCCACACCTAAAACCAATGTTGCTGTCCGTCACATACCTCCGGCGGAACTCCGGGATCGCCGTGCCAAGGGGTTATGTTTCCGATGCGATGAAAAATGGAATCCATCCCATCGTTGCAGTAGCAAGGTTCTCATCCTCTTAGGTGATGAAGACGAGGAACCAGACCTAGAACCTGAGGACCACCCGCCGGATGAAATTTCAGGTGACATCTCTAGCTTACACGCGTTATCTAGTCAATTACAGAATCGTTCGCTGCGCGTTACAGGGGTGTATCAGCACCACAATTTTCCGATTCTTATTGACAGCGGAAGTACCCACAATTTCATTAAACCAACACTGGCAGAGCGTTTGGGTCTAGCTGTGACTCCGTGTTCTCGTTTCCGGGTGGCAACCGGATGTGGCACCTTCTTGGTTTGTACCTTGTGCTGTAAGAATGCTCCAATTACCTTACAAGGTATTACCTTTTCCGTTGATCTGTTTGTCTTAGCAATTGAGGGCCCGGAGGTTGTGTTGGGTTTTCCGTGGCTTCAATCATTGGGAAAGGTCTCCCATGATTATTCTGCTCTCACCATGGAGTTTTGTTGGAAAGGTACTCCGGTCACCTTGGTGGGAGACTCCTCCTTGGCACCACACTCTGTTTCCTTGCATCAACTCCAAGCCCTTGTACACAGTGATGATATTGCGGGTATTTTCACTATCACAAAGTCCCTCCCGGAGTCACATAAAGAACCTGACTCCACCCATTCCTTTCCCAAACACCTCACCTCACCATTTCGCGACCTTTTACAGAGTTACAATCACATCTTCACCACCCCTATGGGCCTCCCTCCCTGTCGTTCCGTCGATCACCGCATTCATTTGATTGAAGGAACAAAACCTGTAAATGTGCGACCATACCGTTACCCACAATTTCAGAAAACAGAAATGGAGAAATTAATCCGCGAAATGCTTGATCAAGGGATCATCATTCCCAGCCATAGTCCTTTCTCCTCGCCTGTATTGTTGGTCCGAAAGAAAGACGGCTCTTGGAGGTTTTGTGTCGATTATCGTGCTTTGAATGCAGCGACGGTTAAGGATAAATTTCCTATCCCCACCATCGATGAACTTTTGGACGAGCTTGGTGGGGCAACTGTGTTTAGCAAACTGGACCTTCGCGCAGGGTATCATCAGATTCGAGTGCATTCTCACGACACGTACAAAACGGCATTTCGCACACATGAGGGCCACTTTGAGTTTTTGGTCATGCCTTTCGGCCTTACTAACGCGCCTTCAACTTTTCAGGCGACCATGAATCAACTGTTTTCTCCGTTCCTCCGGAGGTTTGTGATTGTTTTTTTTGACGACATTTTAGTGTACAGTTCTTCTATTAAGGACCACTTAAATCACCTGGATTTGGTTTTACAGTGCCTGTTAACTAATTCATTTTTTGTCAAGCTGTCCAAATGTTTGTTTTGTCAGGAATCCATTGATTATTTGGGCCACATAGTGTCTTCCAAGGGTGTTCATGCTGATCCCACCAAGTTGGATGCCATGATGAAATGGCCGCCGCCTTCCAATGTTAAACAACTTCGGGGATTCTTAGGCTTGACTGGTTATTACCGCCGTTTTATTGCAAATTATGCCACGATTGCAGCACCGTTGACAGATCTCTTACGCCATGATTCTTTTAGCTGGACTACAGCCGCCACTGCTGCATTCTCTGCTCTTAAACAGGCTATGATGGCAGCTCCAGTTCTCCGATTACCAGATTTCTCTAAAGAGTTTGTCATAGAGACTGATGCTTCTAACTTCGGTATTGGGGCTGTCCTAATGCAAGATGGTCATCCCATTGCTTTTTTTAGTAAGAAACTTGGCCCAAAATTACAGGCTGCATCTGTGTACATAAAAGAACTGCATGCCATCACCGACGCAGTCCTCAAATGGAGACAATATCTTTTGGGTCATTTTTTTATCATTCGGACTGATCATAAAAGCATCCGGGAATTATTACAGCAGGTTATTCAGACTCCCGATCAACAGGCATACGTGCGAAAGTTATTGGGTTTTCAATTTCGCATAGAGTATAAACCCGGTGCCTCAAATAAAGTTGCAGATGCTCTGTCCCGCGTACCGGCAGCATGGCCCGATTGGGATTCACCTGATTCTTCTGCACTTTTGGCTTTAGTCTCTTCCCCTACTTTCGGAATTATACAGCAGCTCCGAAAGGAAAATGCCTCGGATTCTTTTTTGTTGGCTTTTCATGAGAAATTTGCACAAGCTACCTTGATGTTTCCTTATTCCATCAGCAATGGGCTGGTTTTACGTCATGGGCGCTATGTTCTTAATCCCTCGTCGCCGCTTTGCACTACTATTATTAGTGAATTTCATGACACCCCTAGTGGCGGGCATGCAGGTGTTAAACGTACCCTCGTTCGTGTTGCAGCCAATTTCTTTTGGCAGGGTATGCGCCAAGCTGTGGAACGTTTTGTAGCTTCGTGCCTTCTTTGTCAACAAATTAAATACTCCACTCAAGTTCCTGCCGGGCTGTTACAACCCTTGCCTGTGCCAGAGGTGGTGTGGGAAGACATCACTATGGACTTTGTTACAGGACTACCTTCAGCTCATGGTTATACGGTGATCTTAGTGGTGGTTGACCGCTTATCCAAATCTGCTCATTTTGGTGCTCTCATGGCATCCTTTACTGCTTCCAAAGTGGCTGAATTGTTTGTTTCCATGGTTGTTCGCCACCATGGTTTTCCCCGCTCAATTGTGTCTGATCGTGACCCGATCTTTATGAGTAACTTTTGGCGCAAACTTTTTGAGTTGAGTGGCACGAAGTTATCTATGAGTAGTGCCTACCATCCGCAAACAGATGGGCAGTCCGAGGTGGTTAACAGAGGCTTGGAGCAGTACTTACGGGCATTTACTCAACACAAACCTTCTACTTGGGTTTCTTTTCTTCCATGGGCCGAATTCCACTACAATACTAGTTATCACAGCAGCCTCAAAATGTCACCATTTGAAGCTCTGTTTGGTAGAAAACCTCCTTCCATTCCGGTGTACACCAGAGGATCAACTTCTATTCAAGCATTGGAAGATGCTCTCCTTACTCGTGATGAATTATTACGCACACTTAAGGAGAATTTGCTAGCTGCTCAACATCGTATGACTCAAAAAGCCAATGCCCACCGCCGCGACCTTTCGTTTGCTGTCGGAGACTTGGTCCTTGTTCGTCTTCGCCCATATCGTCAAACGACGGCACGTGAACACCGCTATCACAAGCTGTCTAAGAAATATTATGGACCGTATCCGGTTATTGAGCGTATTGGTCCTGTTGCCTACAAGCTGCAGCTGCCACCGGATAGTCGTATTCATCCTGTGTTCCACATTTCAGTCCTAAAACCATTCCGCGCCACTGATATTCCGCCTCCACAGGACCTGCCAAGTGACAGCTTCAACAACCAGCCCCTAGAACAGCCGGATGCAATAGTGGACACACGCACTGTACTCATACATGGTTTACCAACATCTCAAGTTCTAGTTCAGTGGAAAGGATCTCCAGTGGAAGAGGCATCTTGGGAGGATCTTGCCACATTCACATCTACTTATCCTACTTTCCACCTTGAGGACAAGGTGATTTCGGAAGGGGAGGGGAGTGATACGGGCCCTGTTTGTGAGAACCCACAACAGCAAGATAATAGGCCCAATAGTGAGAGGGAGACCAAAGTAGAAAGCCCAAAGCTTGGAAAAAGGTTGACCAAAAAGCCAGCTTGGATGGAAGACTTTGTTTGTTAGAGGAGAGTCCTTGGTGAAAGGCATTAGTGGTTTAATTGTGTTGCAATTCTGTTTTTTTACCCTTCCGTATTTTTCGCAAGTGGTTATGATGTAATAGCTATATAACTTTGTGTACTGAAACAGAATGGTGTGTGGAATGAATAGAAACTTCTTCTCTCTCTTTTTTTTTCTTTTCTCTCTCTAAGGAGTACACACTCACTCAAAGAGTGCTTTCTGGTATACAATTTGTGCAGCAGGTTGTATCACTAGTCCAGCTGCTTTTAATTTCTCAAGCAGAAAAGCAAGGGCACGTCCTTTGCCAGCAGCTTGGGGTAATATATCCAAAGCAATACCATTGCTAAAAATTATTTTCACATCTAACTGGAAAATAACGAGTAGTATATCATAAGTCACAAAATCATAAAGAAATATAATGAAACTTTAGCATTTAAAAAATATATTAGATTAAGCTTTTAAACTTAGTAGACAAATTTGTGCCACTAAGGTTGTTTATGAACTATAATCTTACCCTATGTTTTTGTAGATAATGATAATATTCTTACCCCGCGCTTTTCTAAACCTTCTGAGAGAGCTTGCATGACTTTTGATGCCTTCCCTTTCTCCAAATAGAAGCTAACCTTGTGAGGCCGTTGCTCTGTTTCTGACTGCAGTTACTCCAGAAATTTCGAAGATAACATAACGATAAGTAAATATAAATCCTCTTAAAATAGTTACATTAGTTAATGCTGCAATGCATTAAATTTAAGGTCATTCTCTCTATCATGATCACATATTAGAATTTTGATAAACGATAAAGAGCAACCTAGTCTAGGTTGTTAATCTCAGTTAGCGGCGCGCAGTGCCGGACCTCCAAAATGCTATAGCGGATAGCAGGATGACCACTATTGTGAGCTTTAAAAACTAAGATAAATACTTTAACGTGAATACATAAATACTTAAAATAAGTTCCAACAACATACATAATGCTTTAAAAATAGAAGTTGCAACAACATACATAAATTTCAACAACATACATAATGCTTTAAAAATAGAAGTTGCAACAATATACATAAATTTCAACAGCACCACAATATAAGTTCTAGTCAAAATCAAATTGTAAATGTGCTCAAAATGACTAAACCAAATTATAAACGTAAATAAAATGACACACCCGTCTCATCTTCACTTCTAAGTTCCACCACATTAATATCATCGTGTTCATCACTTGATTCAACTTCAAACTACTCTTCTTCCACCTCCAACTCCTCATCTCCGTTAGACACTAATGTAGCAAGTCTAGAGTTATGTCTAGTAACTCTTATTCGTTCATTAGCCCCAGCGGCATTACCAACAACTTCCCAAGTCAAACCCTCTTCTCCCAAAACCAAATCATCTTCCAATATTCCATTTTCATCCTCATCAATATTGTTGAGGAGAATAGGATCAGTTAAATCATTGCTATTGAAGCATTCTATAAGAGCTTGGTTGTACATCACAAAAACCAAGTCTGGTAGCTTTTGATGCTCTAGCTTGCCTCTCTTCTTAAAATGAATCTATATTATAATTTTTATAGATAATTAATTTCAAATCTCAAGATCTCCAATCTAACTACATAAAAAAACTATTAATTTTTAACTTGCCCTTAAAAAAATTAAAAAGTACAATATTGCCCTTTCTTCAGAATACTGGTCTATAAACCACTATAGAACCGCTATTGCGCCGCCACGACTTCACAAATAGCGTCTGCTATTTCTGCTATCGCAGATAACGGTTAGCAGAGGTCCTCTACTGCTACCCTATACAACTATGGCGTGCTATCGACAACCTAGAGCCTAGTGCATAAGGCTTTCACCGTGTGGGGTATGGCGAGGGTAGATGGGCACAACACTATCCCCACAAGCAGGGAGGCTGATTCTAGGATCTGAATTGACGACCTCCAGGTCACAAGGCAACAACTTTACCGTTGTGCTTTAAGGCTCGCCCTTCTAATAA
Organism: Lathyrus oleraceus; assembly: GCF_024323335.1. Lineage (NCBI taxonomy): Eukaryota > Viridiplantae > Streptophyta > Magnoliopsida > Fabales > Fabaceae > Lathyrus > Lathyrus oleraceus. The sequence goes on from NC_066584.1 coordinate 54,605,411, forward strand.
TTGATAAGCATCTATTACATGATACGATGATAGATATACTTACTTGACTAACAAGCTCGGGAAACTTAGCTGATTCCTCGACAACTATGTCCCTGTTCCATTTATGATCCAGATACTTTTTCCACCCTTCATCGAGCACCATGGATTCCCCGTATGTAATCTCAGTTCCCACAGACATTATCGTTATATCGGGAGTCAACAAAGGCTTCTGCTTTCTCAACTCTCCATATATAGTAGGTGATCTCCCAGTGGAGAAAACTAGTAGAGAATTATGCCGATAATAAGCTTCCCATAGCGCATTAAACCTAAGCAGAGCAAGGTTTTCGGGATCATCATGGTCTACCTGCAACGAAACACACAGACTTCACAACATTTAAATCCCAAGAACCATCCAAAGACAGAGATCCATATCGAAATTATATTTACCATTGTGTAATCAAGATCTGAAACTATCATTAGATTGGAGGAACCATTGAGTCGATCCATATGCACCTATAAGCTCCTTTTAAGCTTTGATCCTATGGATAAACAATTTATTTGCGGCTTATTTCAGAAGCACTTATCATGAGAAGTGCTTATGTAACAAGCTAGGTCAATTACAATGTACTACAATTACTATAAGAGTATTTCCAAAATGCGCAAAAAATAATTGAAAATTAAAACACTATAATCATAAGAAGAAAATGGGAATTAATGAGGATAAGAGCAAAAAGCTACCTTCGTCAAAAGATTTATGCATGCATCGATCGTATCTGCAACAGAGTTCAAAAATTAGGGCAATCAAAGATTGAGAGAGACCATAAAATCAATTACCATGTTAACATGTTCCAGCGCGAAGTTTTAACATGACACACAGCACCGTTTTTTTTGCTAGTTACACACCACTGATTCAATATTTAAGTTTTTTTTCGTGTGTGTGTGTGGAATTTCAATAAGAGTAATAAACAATTAAATTTGTCACTGAACTTGTTAGGCCATGTCATCCAAAGGACGCACGACGATAATTGTCGTATCGGAAGGGTATATCATCTAATGCATGCAGTGAGGTCAAGAAACACTCTAAAGGGTTCATTCGAATGATTCTCTTTGAGCGGGACAAATGCATAAGCATGTGGTTGACCCTTAGTGTAGTCATCAACATACGCGTGAAAAGTATTGGAGGATCCATGCGTGAAAATGGTAGATATGATATATTAGTAATGGCGTAGAACAAGTGTTATGAAAATGATACGACAACAGTAAAAGTGCAAATATATTATTGTAAATAACGTGCAACTAACTGCATCTCGATTGGTATTCCAAAGACAAACTTTGGCTAACTTCGAGTACATGTAAACCAAACAAGCAGTCCCCAGTTGTACTCATGAATGCGCTTGAAGTCAATGAAGTATCTGAGGTAAACCAGATCAACGTAATATGCACTTTTGTCACAAAGATGGACGTGTCAACTAAGTAAATGAGGTATGACCTCAATGCACATGCTCTATGATGCATAACATGTGCATCATTACCATCAACCTCTACTGCCGCATCCAGACAATGTGTGTATATGTTATCATAGAATGCAAATCTAGCATGAGCCCTTATAGTGTCTTCCAGCTCCTTTAGGGCATCAACTCGTTCAGATCCTAAATAGGTCACCATCATGTCCAATCTTCAAGTATGGTCATCTTAGAGTGGTCTAATAATCTTCCCCTAATCGAAAGACGTAGATGGGATGCTACATCATCAAGTGTGATAGACATCTCACTATGCGGAAAATGAAAAAATGGCGTGTCAGAGTGTTTTCTCTAAAAAAAATGTTAATAGCATACCACGGTTAATAGTAGTATAATTGGTCGTGCATAAATATCGCAACCCAGATAGTTTCATGACATCATGAAACCACTACTCCTCAAGATGTTGCAGCATCATAATCTTTTGATCATGGTAAATGCATTTTAAAGCATTACGGTACTGTAAAAAATACATCATCATCATAAAGTTTGAATATTATAATACATCTGTTTCAAAGAATAAATACATATATTTTTTACCTTTTTGTTCCACACGTGCCTAACAACATTGTCCATATATAGAGGCAACAATGATGTGTCATACGAGCCTTCTCCAAATTCCTCATGAATTGAGGCATCGACAATAGGTGCATCAACTTGGATTGGTGGGTTCCGGGGCAGCAGTAGGTGACGCCTACCTTCGGGAATACGTAGTGTGAGACACTTGAACCCTAGAAGTTACCGCTTCCACATCAAATAAACTAGCACCGACCGATGGTCGTGAGGTTCAGACTATTTACCTGTGAATAAATGCATGTCGAGACACTCTACCATGCCTCAGTCGTTCTTGGTTGTCAGTCATGTTACCTATAATTAAACCAGACAAACCTGACAAAGCAAAAAAAATAAATCAAAACTAGATGAGAGAGATTCAAAATCAAACCAAATAATACAGACATACATAATACGAAAATTCATTTTCGTATTCCTTGAAAATCAAATTCTGAACAAATACGGAAGTGTGCTCTCGTAGTAACCTCAACTCAGAAAACACGAATATGACAAAAACATGGGCAAACTAAAATGGGATAAAATAAATTGCTCAGTTATACTAACTAACAATGACTTTAACTACCTATATAGTAATGTGGATTACACAATCTAATGTTCATATTTCTTAATGCATGCATAGAAATCAATGTGAAAAAAACTTGGACCGAAAAACTTACAAAATGTGTAATTGATGTTGAGCACTTCGATTGCTTGGATGTTGAGAGTAAAAATTCACAACCTAGTTGAATTGAATGGAGAAGTAATGAAACTTGGGTTGACAAAAACTTTTGGAAATGAGGAATGCAAGTGAGAAGAGCTTTGATGGATACGAGGAAGGGGAATGTTTGTTGCATATTTGATTAAAATCCCGTATGAAGGTATATTTATGTAAGTTGTTACAAATATGCATTTTCGTACTAGTTTTTTTTGCAAAATTGAGGGCGTGACTCACTTACGAATGGATGTTATGTGAAATATGGTGCATCCAGAAATGCATTTTCGAATTCCATGGGTAGTTTTGACTTTTCACAATGGTGCGTAAACACCCATAAAGATGGGAAAACGAATGCCCTAAAATTATTATATTTCACAAAAAGTTTCAGGTTTTGTGAAATGTTGGTCATATCGGTCTTTCTCGTTAGAGCACAAATTGATAGCAATGGTTAAATTATCAAATATAAGCATCAATTAAACAATTATTTTCTTAAAAGAATCAATAGTTTAATAGTATATGTTAAAGAAATGTTTGGTTGAAATTGTTTGGTGTAGAGAGTAAATTCTAAAAGAAGAAAGTTTTTTTAGGAGAGGATGAGAAGAAATATGAAGGTTTTGTTTGAATTGACAAAATGAAATAGAGGAAACCAGAATGAGATGAGATGAAATGAAATGCTACTTTATTGTTTGGATTATTTAAATTCAAATACAGTAGAGTGAAATATAGTGATATGGATTCCATTTCATTTAATCATTTATCATCAAATTTCTTTTCATCACATTTAGGTGAATTGAAGAATTTGTCTTATTCTGTCATAAAATTTTCAAATCATATAATAAAACCTTGAAAAATACTCTTTTTAGTCCTATATCTTTAGGACAGGTTCATTTTGGTCCCTCGATTTTAAAAATGATCATTTAGGTTCCTCAACTTTTCAAAACGTCTCACGTTAGTCCTTTTCGTTCAAATTTCACTAACGACATCAATTTTTTCCTGACGCGTAACCTTTAATTTTTGTAAAGACTTAGCGACAAAAAAAAATTACGCTCCATTTATTTTATGGGTTTTAATTTAATTCTTCATCTCCTTCCCCAAAATAAATAAAAAAAATCAAAATCCACCAATTACTTCAATTCAACATCTAAAAATAATTAGTTTATCAAAATTACTTTAATTTCTGAAGAAAAAAAATGTATTATAAAACTAACAAATTTGGGATCTCTTTCCAAAAGAAATATGAAAAAAATAGTATATTACAAAACAATTCAACATCAAATTTGGGATCTCTTTCTTCTAGTATATTGTCCAAATTAGCTTTAGAGGTATTAGAAATTATGTAGAATGTTTTTCATTTAGGGTGTGTATGTTTGATGGATTAAAATTATAATCCCGGAATATCATTCCTAGGAATATTATTGCCAGAAATTTTATTCCCATCAATGTGTTTGACAAATCAATAAAGTTCCCAAGAATAATTTTAAGTTTTATTTAATTAAATTTTAAAAATTAAAAATTAAAAAATAAATGTGTTAAAATTACATGAGAGTGAGAAATTATGGTTGGTTATTTTATATTCCCATCCTTTGATATGATTACTAAATTCTTTTTATCTAGAAAAGAAAAGTTGTTAAATTATGTGTCATGTGATTCTGAAGCTTTTCTTTCTCCACAATGTGGTTTTTATATCTTTGTTGTGATCATGGCATTTTCTATACTGATATACATTGGTAGTTGCTCAGATATGGAGCACTACTCCATTAATCAAATACGTTGTTATCTTGTAGAAGATATCTCCATGATATATGGTGGTTGAATAGATTGCGAGCTCATTTAATGTGTTTGTTGTTGTTATTAAATTTGAACAAGTCATACAAGGTTGTTGTCTATTTTTGGCATATCTGTGATTTATGGTAGAAATTAAGGGAGTTAATATGGAATATACTTATAGAAAATGGTGATACGGAGAATTTGATGAAGAGTCTTGAAGTTGTAACTAAGTTTAGGGAGAGTCAGTTTGACGTTGTTAAGACCGGAAAGGCTCTCAATTCTGAAGTTGTTTATGGTAATCCTGTTTATCTCAAATCATTTTTTTCTAAAAATTGAAGTAATGTTGGTAAACTAATTATTTCATGGTGTTGAATTGAAGTGATTGGTGGATTTTGAATTTTTTAGTTATGGGGAAGAAGATGAAGAACTAAATTAAAACCCCAAAGATAAATGTAGCGTATGTTTTTTCTGACGCTAAGTCTGTTATAAAATTTAAAGATAATAAGTCAGCAAAAAATTGACGTCGTTAGTGAAATTTGGACGAAAATGACTAACGTGAGACGTTTTGAAAAGTTGAGAGACCTAAATGGTTGTTTTTAAAATTGAGACTTTAAAACAAACCTCGCCCTTAAGATACCGGACTAAAAAGTATTTTGCCTAAAATCTTAATTCTGCTCTTTTACATTTTACTCCGCTCCATTGCACGCCGTTCATTTTATGATATCCAAACATATTTGAAGAATTAGAATCTCTTATACAGTGATTTTTCTTCCATTGAATTGAGATTTTTTTTTTGAGAGGAAAAATAATATTAAAATATAATTTATAGTATTCACGAAATTAACCTAAATTTTTAATAAAAATCTTAATTTATTATGAAGTAATATTAAAAGTTTAGATCTTCTATCAAATTATTCTTTTTTTTAGAAGTTCTTTCTTCGCTTTTTTTAAACATTAATACAAGTACTCACGTCGTCAATTTGTTTTCTAAATTTTGTACTATGGTTAACTTGTATTAATTTATATGAAACATTTGATATTTTGTGTTGTTTATATATGATTAATTTTTTCTTTGGTAAAATATATTCAAGATCGGATTTTTTTTACTTAAATAACTCAGTTTTTCAAAAAAAAATCTCAAAATAATCCACATTTTAGATTAATTCCCAAACCATCTCACTTTTCACACAAAAAAAACGTAAACACGTAGGTACTAGATGAATTGACGCTTACCCTTAAATTTAAAGAGAATGCGCCAATTGAATTGACTTTTATACATGGTGCTACCAATCCAATTGTCGTCTGTGTGTAAAGAATGAGAGAAGGTGCATGTGTGTATTGTGTAATTTTTTGTTGTTGTATAAATAGAGATGTTGTGTGATTCATTTTTCCACATCTATTTTCATTATATTGCAAACATGGTTCATTTTCGTCGTCGCTATGGGAAAGTGATTTGTTCTAGAGACAAGCGTCCGATGGAGATGCTCTTCTAGAACATCAGTCATTTCAAGCAACTACAGAGAGAGTTGGTTCGTTGGTTAGACGAAGACATACCTGAAGGTGAAAAAATTAGAAGTATTGAGAGACACTGTGTCATACGTGGGTGGGTGCGAGTTAAAAATGATAAGGATGCGAGATAAATGATGTTTGGACCAAATGATATCCGTTTGATTGTTGAATCAGTTAGAAATGTTGTTTTTAAATGTTGTGGTTAAATATATTTATCTGTATTAATATTTGTTGTTTGTGTTGTTTATTCAAAAATGTACATTTTTAAGTGTGTTTAAGTTGGGGTGATGTTTGTTATTAACATTGTTGTAATAAAAAGTTATGAATATATCAAAATCAAAGGTTACAAAATTTTAAAAGATGTACTAAATTATGATACAGAGGTTGCTCCGAGATTAAGACATTTTTTCTTATTGTTTTCGGGTTGACAACATACACTACATAATCTTATCATTTCGACATACAATATATTTCGACACCTAGATAATTCGACACTTCTTTGCTTTTGTCGAACAACCTACTTCAACATAAAGAATTACAATTCAACAGTAATATGATAGATGTGTGTTGGAGAGGGGTTTTCAAATTATGTGTTTTGAAAATATTTCTTGAAATAGAAATTTGCTTTTTGACTTTTTACACAAACAACTATTCCACACAAACTTGTATGTGTTATCTGATATGGATAGGCCGTGTTGGTTGCATATTTTTACAATTTCTTTCATTTGTGTTCATTCTTTTCACTAGGACAAACCAACCAAAAGTATATACTTTGATTATTTCAAATTCTTGTTGTACTGGACAAGTTCCATGTCAAACTTCTCGTACTCATTTATTTCTTTTTTTATTATTTACATACAAAACAAACAAACAAATCTAAATATTATGAGTCGCCTCCCACACAATGCTATTTTTAGGTCTATAACTTAAACTCAAGTACTCAATTTCTTTTCATGACAACAATGAACAATCTTTGCACTTCCTTGTCCTTGTTACCATTGCCCCCACATGAAAAACTTTCATTTTTTTTGTCAAGAATTCCAAGTGGATACTCTTCAACACATAACCTATTGCAAGTATTCTTCACACAAAAAATTAATATCAATATCAAGAAAAACTAAAGTTAAGTGGTCATCACATATATAAAAAAACAATTCTACTATTCTTCACAAAATGACAAATGGTGTGTCGTAATCTTCTTGTATGTTATCAATCACAAAATACATATGCACAATAAAATGATCAATTTTAAACATCTCTTATCTTTCTATTGATTTAACCGTAGAATAATGCGTCAAATTAGGAATGAAGCTAATCAAATTCAATGTATTGTTGAATTGTAATTCCTTGGGTTGAAGCATGTTGCTTGATTGAAGCAAAGAAGTGTCGAATCACCTAGTGTGTTGAATTATATTAGCGTGTTGAAGTGTCGAAGCATGTCGCTTCACACAGGATTTTGACTTATGCATATTTTAGTAGTGTTAGCTATTTTTGACTTTTATAGTTTTTGGCTTTTATAGTTTTTGGCTTTGCCTTGAAGTCCAAGTTAACCTAAATCTATAAATAGATGGAGTAACCCTTATTTTTGTATAGAGGTCAATAGAGTATTCATAACATTGTAATTCACAGTATTTTACAGTTGCAAAGTGAATAAAAAGTTTTCCACAGTTTGTGGGCAGAGAGAAACTCTACAGAATTAGATTACTCTTCTCCTTCATCGTTCTTTACACTCTTTTTTTCTCCATTGTTCTTCTCTTTTCATTGCTATTATGTGGGTAATAAAAATCTTGTTCATCATGATTGATTGAAATTCTTCATAGGTTTTGGGGGATTTCCAACATCTGGTATCAAGAGCTTAGGTTTCATCGATTCAAGGGAAGAAAATCACCATGGTAACGAATAATCCAAACGGGCATTTTCCAGCAAATCTTCCGATTCTCAAGAACAACAATTATGAGAATTGGTGCAAGCAGATAAAGTTTGTGTTTTGTTGTCAAGATCTTTGGGATCTTGTGAAGGAAGGAGTAGCAACGCTTGCAGAAGCCACGTCTGATCAAGAAAAGGCTGCACATAAAGAATTGAAAAGAAGAAAGATTATAAAGCTCTCTTTATAATCCATCAATGTGTTGATGCAGATAACTTTGAAAAGGTTAGTGATGCAGAGTCTGCGAAAGAAGCATGAGAAATTTTAGAGAAATCGTTTGGAGGCGCAGAGAAGGTGAAAGAGGTGAATTTACAAACTCACAAAAGAACGTATGAATTGCTTCAGATGGAATACAATGAAAGCATAACTAATTTTTTCACCAAAGTTACGAAACTGGTGAATCAAATCAAGGTATATGGAGAAATGTTGACATCAAGATCTGTTGTTGGAAACATCTTGAGGTCGTTGACTCGAAAGACTTGTCAAAATTGACAAAGGAAGAGCTTCAAGGGACGCTTGAATCTCATGAACAAAGAATGATTGAAAGAGATGCAGGAAAGTCGGAGAATGATATCGCTTTGCAGGCTCAATCAACAACAAAAGAAAGAAAAGCAAAGGAAGTTGGAATGGTAACAAAGGCAGATGAGGCTACAACAATTCGACTGGTCGAAATCAGCAAGAAGGAAACTGGTCAAATCAGAGAAAACCCTGGAACCAAGGCAACCAAAGAGGTGGTGTTGCAGGTAGAGGAAGAGGTGATGGTCAAAAGCCAGACAAGAGTCACATTCAGTGTTACAATTGTCAAAGGTATGGTCACTATTCTAGTGATTGTCAAGAAAAACAGAAGAATCAAGAAACTTATGCAAGGCTGGCGAAACATGAAGAAGAAGAGACGTTGTTGATGGTTATAACAAGAGAAGAAGATAGATTCAAGGACCAGTGGTACTTGGACTCAAGATGCTCATCACACATGTCTGGAAGAAAAGATTTGTTTGTCAACATAAAACCCTTAATGAAGAACATGGTGAAATTTGCAAATGACAACACTCTAGCAACTGAAGGTGTTGGTGATGTTCTGATTATGAGGAAAGATGACAAGAGGTCGGTAATTTCAAATGTGTTGTACATACCAGGCATGAAGAGTAATTTGCTCAGCATAAGGCAGTTGGTCGAAAAGAACTACAAGGTGTCGATCAAAGACAAAATGATGAGAGTTTTCGACTCAAATGGAAGGTTGATCTTGAAGGCTCCAATGTCTCAGAATAGAATCTTCAAGATTGAGCTTAATGTGATGGAGCATAAGTGCCTTGCAACAGTAACCAGCAGAGATGAATGGATATGGCATTACAGACTTGGCCATCTCAATTTCAAAGACATCAGAGATTTGAAGAGAAGAAATATGGTTTCAGGATTACCAAAAATCGACATTCCAAACGAAGTGTGTGAAGAATGTGTGCAGACAAAGCAATATAAGAACAACTTCAGTAAGGATGCAGGAAACAAGACGAAGGCAATTCATGAAGTCATATACTCTGATGTATGTGGTCCTTTCTAGGTGGATTCGATTGGAGGTGACAAATAATTTGTTACATGCATAGATGATTTCAGTCAAAAACTATGGTCTTACCTTATCCAGAAGAAAAATGAAGTGATCGAGGTATTTGCCATGTTTAAATCTATGGTCGAAAGACAGAGCGGTCGAAAGATCAAGATTTTGAGAACTGATGGTGGTGGAGAATATGTGTCGAAAGACTTCGATGCATTATGTATGAAAGAAGGTATTGTGCATGAGGTGGTGCCACCCTAACTCCATAGCAGGATGGAGTCGCAGAGAGGAAGAATAGAACCATTATGAATATGGTTAGAAGTATGTTGAAAGGCAAACATCTACCCAAAGAATTATGGGGAGAAACTATGTCGACTGCGACATATATCCTTTACAGATGTCCAACGAAGAAGCTAGAAGGAATCATGCCAGAAGAATGTTGGTCTGGTGTCGAGCCTAGCTTGAGTCATCTGAGGGTGTTTGGATCTATAGAACATAGACATGTTCCAGATCAGTTGAGAAGAAAACTTGATGACAAGTCGAGTCAGATGATCCTGATAGGATATCCTTCGACTGAAGGATACAAGTTGTTCGATCCAGTGAATAAGCAAGTAGTGATCAGCAGGGACGTGATCATAGGTGAGCTTAAGGAGTGGGATTGGATTGAGAATGTCAAGAAAGATTCAGTGAGAATCTTTTGTGACGAACCAACTAGTGAAGTCGAAAGAGAAGTTCGACAGGAAAAAGTCAGAGGTGAAGCAGGCCCAAGCAGACCTCAAAGAACAAGACACATGCATGCAAGGTTGCAAGAATGTGTGATTATATCAGATGATATGGTAAATGAAGAAGGTGAGTTGGTACATTATGCTTTCTACGCATATGTCGAACCTGTCAATGCAGTTGAGGCATTGAAAGATTCGAAGTGGATGAAAGCAATGGACAAAGAGCTGAAGTCAATCGAAGTCAACAACATTTGGTCACTTGTCGAATTTCCCCAAGACAAGAAGGAAATCGATGTGAAATAGGTATACAAGGTGAAGTTGAATCCCAAAGGAGAAGTGACTCGACACAAGGCGAGACTTGTGGCGAAAGGATTTCTTCAGAAAGAAGGAATCGACTTCGATGAAGTTTTTGCACCTGTTGCTAGGATCAAAACAATCAGGTTGGTTGTTGGTCTAGCAAACATGAAAAATTGGCAGATGTGTGAGATGGATGTGAAATTTTCATTCCTTAATGGTCCCTTAGAAGAAGAAGTTTATGTTGCACAACCAATTGGGTTTATGAAACATGGCGAAGAAAGAAAGGTGTACAGGCTGCATAAAGCCCTATACGGACTTAAACAAGCTCCAAGAGCTTGGATCAAGAAGATAGATGGCTTTCTAAGGGATAAGGAATTTGTAAAGTGCAAATCTGAACATGGAGTATATGTAAGAAGAAGAAGGACTGAATTACTTATACTATGTCTCTATATCGATGACATGTTGATAACAGGTAGCTGCAAGAAGGAGATCAAAGACTTCAAAGGTGATCTCAACAAGGAATTCGAAATGTCAGATCTGGGTGACATTTCATTCTTCCTTGGCATTGAATTCTACAAGAGTGATGGAGGTTTGATGATGCATCAAAGAAGGTATGCAGGCGAAGTTCTCAAGAGATTTGAGATGCAAGATTGTAACCCAACTTCGACTCCAACTAAGCCCAGATTATAATTGTCGAAAGATTCAGATTCAGATGATGTTGACCCAACCCAATACAGAAGACTTATTGGGTCACTTAGATACCTTTGTTACACAAGGCCTGACTTAGCATACAATGGAGGTATGATGAGTAGGTTCATGCAGAAGCCAAAGGTATCACATCTAGCAGCGACGGAGAGGATACTAAGGTATCTGAAAGGAAGTCTCGACTATGGCATTCTGTTTCCTGCAGCTGATGAAGGAAATGAATGTAAATTAGTGGAATACACCGACTCAAGTTGGTGTAGTGATGTTGAGGATCGAAAATCCACAGATGACTATGTTTTTATGCTAAGTGGTGCACCAGTTGCTTGGAGTTTGAGAAAGGAGCCAATAATGGCATTATCATCGTGCGAAGCATAATACATAGCTACTTTTCTTTGTGCATGTCAAGTAATGTGGATGGTGAATCTGGTCGAAGAGATAACATCGATGAGTCATGGAGCAATTACCATGAAGGTCGACAGCATGTCAGCTATCAATCTAACAAAGAATCCGATAGCACATGGTCGAAGCAAGCACATCGAGATGATGTTCCATTATATTCGAAAGCAGGTAGCAGATGAGAAGATGAATGTGGAACATTGCAGAACTGAGAGACAGATTGTAGACATCATGACGAAAGGAGTGCAGGTCGAAGTGTTTCAGAAGGCCAAAAGCTATGATGAATGTAGATAGCTTACACACAATGAATTAGATGGTGTGATGAATTGTAATTCCTTGTGTCGAAGTAGGTTGCTTGACATAAGTAAAGAAGTGCCGAATCACCTAGTGTGTTGAGTTGTGTTAGTGTGTCGAAGTGTCGAAATATGTTGCTTCACACAAGATTTCGACTTATGCCTATTTTAGTAGTGTTAGCTATTTTGGACTTTTATAGTTTTGGGCTTTGGCTTGAGGTCCAAGTTAACCTAAATCTATACATAGAGGGAGTAACCCTTATTTTTGTATAGAGGTGAATAAAGTATTTATAACATTGTAATTCACAGTATTTTGCAGTTGCAAAGTGAATAAGAAGTTTTCCACAGTTTGTGGGCAGAGAGAAATTCTGCAGAATTATATTACTCTTCTCCTTCATCGTTCTTTACACTCTTTCTTTCTCCATTATTTTTATTTTTTCATTGCTATTGTGTGGATAATAACAATCTTGTTCATCAAGATTGAAAATCATAAATAAAGAAACATGACCGATTTTCTAAAACCGCCAAATTTAATAAAATGTATAAAATTGACTTCTTTTTCTTTTTAAGTTTAATATCTCAATATAAAAAATTAAAACCTCCATTCACAAATTTTTTTTTTTTTTTACGATCATACAAATTTTTAAATTCTATCGATCTATTAATTTTTTTTAAAAATCACACTCCATCATCATCACACCGTCCCCTTCAAGCATAGCTATGCCGTCCAATTAAATATTTATTGTTGTTCAATTAAATATTATTTGTGATTTTTCAATTGTAAGTTATTTGTCTTTGTTTAACTAGCATTTACTTTGAGTCGGATAAGTATATTGTTTTGTTTACTTTATTAGTTCAATCCTATTTAATTTAGGTATTGTGAATTATTTTAATTTTAATTTAGGCATTATGTTCTATTATAATTTTAGTTTGAATTGGTTAACTTATTTTATTTTCATTTTTTATTTGTTCAAATTATTTTAAATGAAGGTTCATTATATTGTTTTATTATATATAAATTGATTTTTTTTATTAAATTTGTAATAGATTTTTAAAATATTTATTTTATTAAATTATAAATGTAGGATTATGTATGATATTTTTATGAAATTTAATTTTATATTATTAATTTATTTAATAAACGATTCGATCATAAATTTAAGAAATTAAAATAATTCCCGATTTAACCTCTTCCTCAACTTTCAAAACATTGCTCATAACTACCAATAGACTCCCAAGAGTCACATCCTTAAAGCATACTCAATTTATTTCAACATGGACAATTTGAAATTGCAAGAAACAAACCTTGACCACGTATCCACACGACACATACATGTCAATCCATTTATTTTAGTTAAACATTGTTGAATTGCAATTATCATCAAAACTCTAACGGTCAGACCCACTTATTATTTAGAGATATGATGCGTTGCGATTATAAGTGAAGTAATTCTTATTTTACAGGACAGTTTTGTAGGGATGAGTTAGGTTTAATTCACACATAAAAATTATATTTATTTTAAAAATAAAAAATATTATACAATTAATTATTTTGAGAGAAGGTTTAAAACAGCTGAAAAAATATCATAAATTAAAAAATTGTGTAATTTAATATATATATATATATAATAATAATAATAATAATAATAATAATAATAAAAAAGAACGTAAAAATCAACAAAATAAAAAACCTTAAGCTTGTTGCAATTCAATGTCATCCATAATTATTATTTCTAGTGAATACAAATATTTATATTTTATATTATTAATGTTTCCTTTTTTATCTTTATTTAGTATATATATTTAAATTAAATTATAATTATTTATATTTTAAAGATTTATAAAAATAAATATTTAAAAATAGTAAATTAACAATAACAATTATATTTTATTTTAAATTATTGTTAATAGTTCATTTATAAATGTAGAAAAATAATAGAAATAAAAAAAACACTGCTTTTTCATATGTCTAAATGTAAAATTATTCGTCATCTTAAAAATATGTTATTCAATATAGAGTCATACTAAATATTTGAATTTCATAAATCAAGTTTGTAAAATAATAAAATAAGAATCAAATAAATATTTTGTAAATGAATTTATAAATAAAAATATTTTAACTAAAAATATTTTAAATAAAAATAAAATAAGTATATTTAAGAATGATATATAATTAGTAAAGTGGTATAGCTAACTAGTAAGAAGTACTCACGCGTAAAAATTTAGTTAAAACTTTTAGAACATGAAAGATAAAATATAATGTACCATGCTTAAATATATCAATTTAAAATATCTGTAGGTGCTAACAAATTTCAATTTAAAAAAATAAATTAAACTACCTAAATTTAGCAACGTTGTTATTATAAATATGTACCTACAATTCTATATTGGGAAATGATATTTATACTATAGAAAATGACTCCCGCAAAACCGGATGATGTTTTTTTTTTGGGTTCCACCATAATAAATATTGATTTGATCTCTTGTGTCGATGATTAGAACTAAACCATGGCCATAAGATAAACTATTTTTTTAGCTCTAGGTGGATTTTCAATAAATACATACTAAGCTAGCTTGTGGGCCTGTGCGACTCTATCTCACTAATTATATGAAAAGAGTAAAATGTATTATTTATGTATATCTAAAACAAATTAATAATGATAGTTACATGTACTTACCATCGTTTCAACCAATTTTTATTTATTTATTTATGAATTTCCAGCATTTTATTATGATTCAGGTGAGTTGCTTTAATATTATTGTTAAACAATTTTAGAATAAAAAAAGTGAATATTGTCGATACTCTTGAATTTAATTTGATATTGATACTTATGATTTAATTTAATATTATTTTATTTTAGAATAAATTAAAAATTTAAATTAATTTATAATAAATATAGTGATATCCAACTAAAACTCTTGAATACCATAAAGTTTACCTTAGAAAAATGAAAATAGTCTTATGTGAAAGATTTATCAGTATAGTCTCTATTTTGATTAGATATATTGTTTTTAAAAACTAAAGATACAAGTGTGTTTCTTGATTAGTATATTACACCCCAATCCTTCTTTGTAAAAGTGTCTTCATTTTGGATGAACTCTGACTCGTGACTCGATGTATCAAATTTGGATGATGCAAAAAGTGTCTTATACATATCATCTTTGATGTTATCAAGAGCCTTCCCAAACATCTTAGTAGAATTATATATATATATATATATATATATATATATATATATATATATATATATATATATATATATATATATATATATATATATATATATATATATATATATATATATAAAACAACAATCTTAGTTAGTTTATATTCAAACTTAGAACACGATGAATAAAGTTCAAAGACATTTGCTAAAATACTTGACTATATTAAGAGGATTTGACACATAACTCATAATTTCACTGAGAAAGACACTATGAAATGTTTCTATCCCAGTTTAAAGTATCTAATGTACACTAATTAGGTGTAAAAAAATTGATTTAAGAATTTGAATATCTATTTTATTATCTAAATATAAACCGTTACCTATTATAAAAAATTGATTTTGTGATTGGGTATCTAAATTTTATTATGCCTTAAATTTTTATATTTTTTTATTTTCATATTTTATCATATTATAAATTAATTTTATATTTTAAATTATTTTAAATTTTATAAAAAAATTATTTTAAAAATAAAATTCAATTTTTTTTTCTTTTAACGAAAAATATTATATTTGGATTTTTTTTTCAAAAAAATTATATTTGATATTTTTTTTTTCAAATAAGATTATCATTTTCTTCTAAATAAAAGAAAATATTTTATATTTTCTTCAGTAAAAAAATTTAGATTTTTTTTAAATAAACTTTTTTTGATAATTTTTTTTTTAATTTTCAAAAAGGTTATTTTTTCAAATTTTCAGAATAAAAAAACTTTTATTTTCAAATTCTTTTTTTAAAAACAAAATAATTTTTTTTTTTTAGAATTTTTTTATTTTCGATTTCCATTTTTTTTTCAATAATTTTTTTTTCAGTTTTTTTATTTTTTAAGTATTTTTTTATTTTCAATTTTTTTTCATTTTTAAAATATAATTTTATTATTTTAAACTTGTTTTATATAATTTTTTTTGAATATTTGCTATTTCATTTTTTATTTTTTTAAATTATTTTTTGTATGTTTTTTTAATTTTAAAAGAAAAAATATTTTGAAACCTCACAAAATTTGTGTATGTTTTTAAATTTTAAAATTAATATTAATTTTTAAAAAATAAAATATAAATTAAATAAAATAATTTTGATTAAAACCAAAACCCATTTAAAATCGGTTTTAAATCGATTCGGAATCAGTTCGAAATTTTAAATTGATTTTTGTGAGAAGGGGTTTAATTTATAAACCATAACCATAAATATGAATTGATTCATACTAAATGGTATTAATGCACCTCCCTAATCTTAATTATTGAGATAAAGTTAAGAAAGAATGAGATTAAGATAACACAATGGTATGATAAATGTGAGAGGAGATTGTAGCACTGCAACTAATGATATAAAGATCACGTCACATGCTCAATTGATTCATCATGTAAGCTCAATTGACTACTCACCTTAAAAATAAATAATAATTTATAAGTGACGACTAATCTTTAATAAATGGATATCATACAAAATATGGATAAAAAAGCAAGTAAAAATACTTTTTCATTTAGTTAGTTTACAAATAAAGAATTAAAATCATAGATGAATGCATAACTCATTAAAGAAGGGCATACATGTTATTCTGAGAATTTAGATTTTGTTCTATAGTTATTTACCGCATATATTTCGACGTTGTAAACACACACTACTAGGTAACATTTTGGCCTTGTCAGTCACTATTGATCATATCACACTCACATACTAGATAAAATTATTAAATGGATCATTGTCAGAATTTTTGGCGCTTATGTATATTTTTTTTGAAAATAAAATTTAATTTTGCAGCCAACAAGAATGGAACACACAACCTTTGGATCAATAGTGAAACACATTACCATTGCACCACAAACCCATGTTAATTTGTTTCATCATATATTTAATATACCTCTTATAATTACAATAGATTAATAGATTAATTAAACTTAGTTGGACCACGTGCATGAAATTCTGAAACAACACAAACAACTAGTAATTATTTTTATTAACTTCCAATATTCCAATACTATCTCATACAAATTGCTATTTCCATTTTAAATTATATGTTACTCCTATTTTGTAAAATATTTTGTTTTATATTTTAAATTGTTTTGCAATATAAATTAAATATTAATAAGTTTTTCTTATCATACTATCTACTATTTATATTATTCTTTTATTTCATCATCTTTTCATATCATTAATAAATGTTATATAATTTATTTATTTATAAAGTTAATTATAATCTAAATTTGTGTGAAATATTATAAAGAAATTATTATTTAGGACGAAGAAAGTATCTCATTTAAGTTATGCACGATTTTTAAAAAATAATTGATAGTATTTATTTTATTATTAAAATAAATCTGATTTATTATAATGTTTTATTTTTAAAAAATATATTGTTCTTTTTTCATTTTATTAAATTTTATCTCTATTCTTTAATTTTTAAAAATTTATATATTAATATATTCAAATTAATATTCAATTATTTTGTTTTATTTTATAATGTATTTATATTTTATTAATTTTTTATATATTAAATATTTAAGTATTATTTTATATAACTTAGACATGTATTAATATATTATATTATTTATAAAAAGTAATATAATATTTAAAAATATATTATATTTAAAATAATATAATTTTTCAATTGTATTTATAATAAATATTATGAAGTTTTATTTGAATTTTTGTGTAAATATTAATATAAAAAATAATATGTTTAAGGTTGAATAATTCAAAAAATTTAAAGAGGGATTAATAATTTTTAAACGCATAATACAATGTAAACAACCCTATAAAATCCAAGATAGTTTGAATTGGTGTATTTAATATCGAATAATTTATTTTTGATGTATTTAATATCGAATAATCCATTTTTGGTGTATTTAATATCGAATAACCCGTTTTATCAGCTATACATACTCGGTCGAAAGGTGTTGGATAGTTTTATATTGATTATAAATAAAATTACATAAATATTAAAGAATATAATTCATATATTTAAGATATTAAAATTTAAAATAAAAATTTAGTGTCTTTCTCTTATGATGTAAGAACAATGACTCATTAAATATATGATGAAACAAATTAACATGAAGGGTCTGTGGTGCAATGGTAACGTGTTTTACTATTGATCTAAAGGTTGTGTCTTCAATTCTTGTAAGAAACACACATAGGCACCAGATGCATTGGGCCACCTCCCCCAAACATGGTTATTTTGGAATTTTTTTTGAAAAATTGGTTATTTTCGTTTTTTTTTTTGAAAAATATGATTATTTTAAAAAAAAATTCTCATTGTCAAACATATTTCTAAACTCTGAAAAACATCCTTACTTCATACTTGCTATTTATTATTCTTAACAAGTGACAATAAAAAATTATTATTATTATTTGCTCATGTTTTTTTTTGCATAATTTCTTGACTTGAAAATCAAATTTTGACACTCTTACTTTTAACATTTGCTACCACTTTGATTGTATATACTTGCACATACAAAATACCAAACACAATTTTGATGCAACTTTTGAAAAATGTGTCATTAACACATAGATTTTCATAAAAAATTATGAAAAGTTCAATTGAGCTTTTGAAGTTTTCTTACTTCTGATGTCACGACAAGTACGTGGTTGCTGCTGCATGAGTAGATTGCTAACTCCAGTTTATAGAGGAGATCCTGAATTAGAAAGACAACACTTAAACTTTTAAGGAAATATCAAGGCAAAAATCAACTCCTAGAAACTCATGTTCTTTCTCTTTTATTTAAAGACCTTGAAGGGAATTAACAAGAATAATAAGAAGTCATTACCGGAACTGATATCATTGACATTTCTCATGATATGGCAAGAAATATTATACATTATAATTTATTTGACTCTAAGACAATGAATGTAACACCCCGACTTTAATTAATTATTATTTTTATTTAATTGAGTGAATAATGTATCTTACTTGAATTATTGTTATTTTTATTTATGCTAGTTTATTAAATGATTCATGTGTTTTGTGGGAATTAAGAGTATTTTAATAATTTAATTAATATTAAGAAAATATAAGTATTTTAGAGTGAATGAGAAAAATAGAGTTAATTAGTTAAATAGAAATAATTAAATAAGTGAATTATTTAGAGATAATTAGAAAATTATTTAAATTAAAATAAAATAGCTATATTACAATATTAGAAATTAGATTTGTTTATAAAATTAATATTGGTGAGATTTTATTTAATGAAATATTAGATTATTTTTAATAAAATCAAATATTAGAGAGTGTGAGTAACTTAGATGGGTGGGAGAATCAATTGAGACTTTTAGGGTTAAATAAATAGTTAACATGCGATACTTTTGTACATACGTGCAACATTTGTGAATTGGAAAAAGACACAGATCGTGAATTTGGGAGATAGTGCAGAGTTTAGAGCGATCGTGAGAAAAAGGAAAGAATCCTTCAACCTTCACACTTTGAGTTAGGGGGATTATTTACATGTTGGGTGTTTAGGTAGTCGGATGGTGATTGATCCTAACTCTCATGCATTCTCTTTTCATATTTTGTGTTTTGGTTTAAGCGTATGTTTGTGGCCAAAAGGGTTATCCCACACCCTTTCAATTAACAATTTGATTATATTACATTGCATTGAGTTATTTTCAATCCATAATAATATTATTGTTATTGATCTGCGACCTTGCCCATTCTAGGGATTTTTTGTTGTTTTTGCGGTATAATTGATAATTTCTTCTAAGCGATCGATTACCTAATCCCAAACCCTAATTTTCATGAAAAACCTCAAATATCCATTTTTTCGAGAACCAAGAAATAAAAAAATATCGAGAAAGTAAGTTAGAAAATCGAAAATCGAGTAAGGGCCACACCGACGACGGTGGCTTTCGGGAATAGGGCCGCGTCGGTGGGCACGGGGGTCGTCGGTGACGAGCCTCACGGCGGCGGTGGCCGTAGGTCGGGATGCGGCGGGTCGGGCGACTGTGGTCTAGCAGGTGACAGGCGTTCTACGGTGGTTCGATGATTCACGGTCCAATAGAGTAAATTTCGAGTAATTTTTAGTTAAGTGACCTTTTGTTGCCCCTTTTGATAAGTTTGAGTGACAATTGAGACCACAAAGTTATTTTATTTTTATTTGAGATAGGCCACCAACCAATAGAGTTCATAAGAGTTATCTTTATATGCAAGAGTTTCCCTTTGAGTACTTTAGAGTCGTTTTGGAGTTGTAGAGATTGTTGTAGAGCTGTTTAGAGTTCCTATGAGATCTCTGTTGAGTAACAGATGAGAATTGTTACCCTCTTGATGATTTGTGAGTACGAAATGTAACTATTACTATTTCTCTATATTTTGAGTAATTTTCTTGAGCTGTTGAGGAAAATTGAGTTGTTGTGTGTTTTGAGTTGTCGAGTAATAATATAATTTTACTCTGACATTTTAATATAATTATTGAGGTTGCTGAGTTGTGTAATTCAGATAGAATTACAGTAATTGCCTTATGTTGGTTAATTGTGGTTCAGAGAGAACCTTGTCTAGAGAGGACTTTGTTTAGAGATAATATTACTACGAGATATGAGATGTCATTTGTTGATTGATTATTAGTTGTGATTGACATTTATATGTTCATGCATTCATGTATATCAGAGTTAGGTAGGACTTCGGTATGACGAGGTCCAGTGCTCAGAGAGACCCAACGACGAGGTCTAATGCTCAGAGAGAGCCAATGACGGTCTCCTTGTTCAGAGAGAATATTTTCCAAAGAGGAGTTGAAGATGTGGATAATTCCGTAAATTAACTCGTACATTCAAACTTTTGGTACCACATGCAGTATTGGAGGAGAAATACATTACATTAATACATATTGCATTGTGATTTATTGTCGTTGTTTGCGTATTGTTGTGTTATTACCATGTACGTTATCCTTGCTGACTAATACACCAATAACTTCTGTAAAGTCATTTCCACCCCTTTTCTGTTGTTATGTGATTCGTTATGCCTATATTGCAGATACATGTAGCGTTTAGTAGCTGTGAGTTGGAGAATGACTCATATAACCTTCTTCTTATTTTACTTTTCTGGGTTTCGTTTAGTTCCGCAGTGTCGCTCTGATATGTAACACTGGGACGAGATTTGTCTTTGATATTTATTTGGTTTTTCTGAGATTTATGGGATTGTTTTCCCTTATGCTTGAGTAGTAAACTATTTGTTTGGATTATTTAGTGTAACTTGTTTGATATTATCTGTTGCATATTTTTGAAAAAGTTTTAAGAAATATGTTTGTGTTAAAGAGATGTGTGACATCTTTGGTGCTTAAAAATGTTTTATTTTCATGATTTTTGATTAAATAAGAGTCTTGGGGTTTTAGGATGTTACAATGAACACTAGAGCTATAAGGCCAGAAATCATTATGGCCCAGTTTGAGTTTAAGCCAATGATGTTCCAAAGATTCAGGTATTTTTTCAATACTCAGAGGCTGCCACTAGTGATCCATTACTACATTTGAGGCAATTTCTAGAGGTTGTTAGCAATTTCAAGGTCCTTGGAGTCACTGGTGATGCTTACGATGCTTTTAGGTTAAAGTTGTTTCCCTATTCTCTAAGGGATATAACTAAAAGTTGCCTTAATTCTTTGGAATCAAATTCCATAGCCACATGGAATGATTTGGATGGAATTTTTTAATCCAAATTCTTACCTCCTATCAATAATGCTAATATGAGAAATTAGACCACCTCATTTAGATAAGGGGACGATGAATCTTTGTTTGATGTTTGAGAGATATTTAAAGAACTGTTGAGCCAATGTCCACATCATGAAATTCCAATACGTATTCACATGGAAATATTTTATAATGGCTTAGTTCCATCATTAAGAAATATATTGGATGCATCATGTGGTGGTGCATTATTTTCTAAATCCTATTAATAAGGTTATGATTTGATTGAGAGTATTACTGCCAATTGCCAATCACAAGAGCTACAATTTCCATAGTAAAAAGGAAGCTAATCGGTGTCAATGAAGTCACTAAGACCACAACTCTTGTTGCTCAGGTGGCCCAAGTCCACACAAAAATTAAGAATATGTTGACACCTTCTGACGCGCCAGTTGTCGATCTTGTCAAAGTCGTGACAAATGGTGTTGAAGTGGCTTATGTTTATTGTGGAGGTGCACACTTGTTTGAAGAATGTTCTGCCAATCCCATATCTATGAACTATGTTGGAAGCAACAAATCCAATAACTCATATAATAACATATACAATCCAGGATAGAGGAAACACCCAAAATTTTCATGAAGCAATGACCAAAATAAACCAAGACTTCAAGCACCACAAATTCCTCTTAGTTTTTCTGCACCTAATCATGTTGTGGCTACACACGAAAATGACCAGTTAAAATTAATTATGAAATCGTTTACGCAGGATATAAAGAATCAATTTTAAGCTCAAGGAGTAAACATAAATAATTTAGAAACTCATATGGGGAAGATCACCACTTCTTTAAGTCAAGAACCATTATATCACTTCCTAGATCCACTAAATCATCTGCATCTACCTTTGGTACCAAGAGCATTGAAACTTGCAAACCTATCTCCTTGATAAGTGGAAAGGAATATGAAGGACCAAGTCAAAAAGAGCAAGATAAAAATCAACAAGGGAAAAACAAAGAATCTTATGATGTATCTGAGGAGGTTAAAGCTTAAACGGATGAAGAATCTCCCTTGGTTGATGAAGTAAATGAAGAAGGAATGTAAGTTGTGTAGAACAATCAGAAGACTCTTGACATGACATATGCTAATGTTGAGGTGTCTACTAATGTGCCAGATGTCAGCACAACAAGAATATTTATGCAAGAGAGGCCATCACCACTTTCCTAAAAGAAACAAAAATGGAATAGAAGAGCAACAATTTGGTAAATTTATGGAAATACTAAAGCAGATTGACAACAACATACCATTGGTTGAAGTTACACAACAAATGACAAATTACTTTAAGTTCATGAAATATGTGTTAACATTAAAGGAACAAGTAGGAGAGTTTGGTACCATGGCATTAATCTTATGCCCTTATCTATCTTCAAAATCTGGAAATGAAGCTGCTAGACCAACAACCATCATACTTCACCTGATTGATATAAGCATATGTTATCCTAAAGTAAAGATTGAAGATAGTTTGGTAAGATTTGATTAATTTATGTTCCCTAGTGATTTCATTATTATGGATTTTAGTGCGGACGAGGACACACCCATTCTATTGGCAAGGACTTTTCTTGAAACTTGGAGAATATTGATTGATGTTGGTCTAGTCCTGTCCCCAAGAGGTCTTCTTGAGATTTTGACTATAAACTTGTGAGCTTTTATAGGTTATTCCCACTAACCTTTATTCAAGTTGATCTTAAGATTTTTACAGGCTTATCCCTAACCATAAATAACTTTTACCATAGACTAAGCTACAATCTTCTTAGAGATTTTTAGGCTAATCTCAATAACCAAAGCAGAAGTTTTTTCGGCAAAGCTCAATAAACCACAACAAAGATTTTATGACTGATTTATATCACAAACCAAAATTGATCTTCTCAAGAGTATCACATTCCCAATAATTAAACAAACATCATAACCACTTACAAAACTCTTCCTCACAAGTAAAGTTTCAATCGCAAGCACTAATGAAATTTCAAGTGAAAGAAATATATTATATATATATATATATATATATATATATATATATATATATATATATATATATATATATATATATATATATATATATATATATATATATATATATATATATATATATATATATATATATATATATAGAGAGAGAGAGAGAGAGAGAGAGAGAGAGAGAGAGAGAGAGAGAGAGAGAGAGAGAGAGAGAGAGAGAGAGAGAGAGAGATGAATTCCAAAGAAAATGTAATTCGTTGGAAGTGGTGTGTGAAGAAGTGGAGGCGAGCCTCCTTTATATAGGAGTTAGAAGTACCAAAATAGGAGATGATTCATGGGCTGATTTAATGAGCCAATCGATTGGAACAAAGCTCCAATCGATTTTCCCAGTAATTTTTATTCGATTAGCAAGCCCAAATAGGAAATATTGGATATAGTCCGTTGCAAGTCATTAACTTGTTGTCATAATTTCTTGTTTAATCGATTAGCTCTTCTCCAACCGATTGTCTTAATGCTCCAATTGATTGACTGTCTAAGAAATTTTTTGCCAGTCGATTGACACAACTAACCAATCATTTGGTTAGTTAAAAAAATAGTTTGGAAACAGTTTAGACATCTTTTTAATCACTAGGTTTGACTTAGAAAGTAATTTTCAAGATAAAAAAATTTGAAAAAATATTTTTAGACGTGTGTGAGAGTTTCCTTAATACTTCTAAGCTACTTCCTTACTTTACAATACTTAGATTACTCAGACAGACATACCAACATGACCTTCTGAGCTTTCACACTTTATTCAAGACTTCAAGATTATTTGCAAATTTGCTTCTGATCATATAAACACTTTGATATTGAGTATGCTTTTGTTGATAAGACATGGGATGTTTCTTTGGTTATATCACCATCATCAAGGTTGAAAGTTATTGCCACCGATTTTGATCATCGTTATCATCATCAAAACTTCAGATACATATTATGCGGGTTTTCCAACTTTATACTTAATTACAAGCACATAGATCCACATTTTATATATGGGACCACTGTAAGATATTAACACTAACAAGAAACATGAGACTTCATAGTGGTTCTTAAGGTTCCAATGCAAATGAAGTTGAAGAAGAATTTTCTAAATAGATTCTTCAATTAGGTGAGGGTAAACTTTTTGAACCTATTAACGATTATGCAAAAATAAAAATATTCCACAACTATTTATTCTCATGACATATCAACAAATTTTTGCAATCGTGCAAGTACATATCCGGATCTACTTCATACTTCCATAAATATAAAATTCCTTAAATCAAGAGCAATATTAGCTTTAACTATTGAGGCACTTGATGAAATCAATTAATATGTCTTAGCTCTTATCCCTTATATATATATATATATATATATATATATATATATATATATATATATATATATATATATATATATATATATATATATATGAATTTAGATTAGTTGATATCTGATGCAAGTTTAAAAGTCTTACACCAAATCTCAACCATTAATAGTAATAAATCAAACGGTCAGATAAATAAAATATTTTTTAAGAAGAAGATATGATCATATATATTTAATATTTTTTATTTCATTTAATATGACCTTTTCATTCAATTCTATTATTGATTGAAATTTGATGTAAAAGAATCTGGAAACTGGGGAGATATATATATATATATATATATATATATATATATATATATATATATATATATATATATATATATATATATATATATATATATATATATATATATTTGTTAGGAGTAAATGTATTGCTAGGAACCTTAAAGTTTTATTTGTTAAAAACCTGTGAGATATTGGATCGAACACTAGTATGGTCGAAGAGTAGCTTCTTGGTTCGACAATTCAACAGGACCTTAGCATGTCATTGAAGTCCGTTCACATGTATGTTGTAGTCGAAGTATGCTAGGATTATTAGCATGTCGAATTGGGTCTGTTTGTTACGCCCAATTGTTTAAGTTAATTTGTTCTCTAAGTTAACTTGTGTAATTGGCCTGTGTGTAAAAGCCCATTATTTTAGTATGTTAGTTTTCTTATAAATAATATACTAGTCTCTCATCAGAATAATGAAAATCCTAATTAGGGTGAAAGAGATTATTTTCTATTCTATAACACTTGTAATATTGTTTCAAAGAGAAAGTAAAGAATAGTAGTTTATAACCAATTTCATTGTGTTCTTATTATTTTCTTCTTTTCTACCCTTGTGGGATTCTTACCGATCAAGAAACCAATTATACTTTGTAATTCCGACATCATTTTCACAACAAATTGGTGCAGTGAGCATGGAGAAGATGGCGTCAATAAAGTTTGAGATTGAAAAGTTCACCAGAGTGAACATTTTCGATCTGTGGTGCTTTAAGATGAAAGCCCTACTGGTTCAACAAGGTTGCTTAAAAGCTTTGAAGGGAGCCACAACCATGGTTGTTGCGTTAAAGGATAAATAAAAATTGACTATGGTATAGAAAACCCACAACTCTATCATATTGAGCCTTGATGATAAGGTTCTTCGACAAATTTCGAAGGAGACGATGATGTCGGGTCTTTGCGAGAAACTCGAAAGTTTGTACATGAACAAATCATTGGTCAATCGCCTCTACCTAAAGCAAACTTTGTATTAATTTAAGATGAGTGAAGATAAAGTTATGGTTGAGCAGTTGGATATGTTCAACAAGTTGATTCTTGATCTTGAAAATATAGATGTAAAAATCGAGGATGAAGATTAAACGCTATTACTGTTGGTGCTTTGCCCAGAACACATGCTCACTTCAAGGAAACTCTTTTGTATGGAAGAAAGTCTCTGACCTTTGAAAAATTTCAATCAGCCTTGTACTATAAGGATTTGATCAAATGAAAGGAGCACAAGCCATCTTCGACTGGTGAAGGTCTGTCGATTAAGGTGAAATTCACAAAGAGAGATGGCAAGTTTGACAAGAAGAAGGGTAAAAGTTAGTAGAAGTCTTATAGTGGTGATGCATCTGGTATTCAATGTTATCATTGTAAGAAGGAGGCTCACAAGAAAAGTGTGCCCTGAACGCGTGAAAGATCATGGAGGTAAGGATAATGGCAACATAACCATTTTTCAAGATGATTTTGACTCATATGATGTTCTTGTAGTTTCAAGCGGCGACTCAAGTAAAGAGTGGATTATGGATTCAGGTTTCACTTGGCACATGACTCCAAACAAAGACTTGTTCGAGGAACTATGTGATCAAGATGGTGGATCTATATTGCTTGGAAACAATAAAGCTTGCAAGATTGCTAGGTGGTTAAATGTTAAATTAAATGGTAGTTATGAAGAATCAAGGGGTGAGCCATTAGTGCTTTGATTCCTCTCATCAATTCTCACATCTCGGTAACAAGAAATTCAAAGAAAAATTAGAGATGAAGAAATACCTCACTGGAGAAGAAGCTCAGAGTAATGTCTCAGGTAAGTTTTGACCTTCTTTCTCTCCCTCTCTCTACTATATTATTGTGAATTCCTTTTCCTCTTCTATTCCTTCTTCCTTCTTCTTGAAATCTTGAATGAAATCAATGAGCTGAAAGTGAGGATCTATGATGATGAATGAGAGGCTGAGGGATTGAAGGTGATTTTGAGAGATTCAAGAGGTTGCGATTGTTGAAGGTAAATGTTGAATTTGTGAGGTTTGTGGTTTGAGAAGAGTGACGATTTTGATATTGGCAATGATTAGTTTTGAGAAGAAATTCGTGATTTGGATGAGTGATTCAGAGAATGAAATGATTAGCTTGTGATTAGGAAATGATTAGGATTATATAATTGGTTAGGCTTTGGGATATGGGAGGATTCAGTTAGGACCAGTTAAACCGAAATTTATGAATTCGAGAGAGAAGTTTGTTATTTATGGTTTTGGTGATTTGTGGATATCGATACATAATTAGAGGGTTATTGAAATGTTAGTTAGAATCAATTTTGTGATGATGTGGAAATGTTAGTTTGGGTTCAATTAGTTAGTTCAATTTAGGAGATGGATATGGTCAAGTCAATTAATTGTTTTTGTTGGATGTTAGGTTAATAACTTGGCTCGATTTCTGCAGGATGATGCTTAGGTCTTGATTGTAAACTAATGTTGTTGTTTTTGCATATGGCTTATGGTGCAATGGCCGATGATTTTCTATAGATGGTTGCTTGGGTGAAGGTTATGCAAGGTCTGCTATAAGTATTACATGCTTGGCATTTGTTACAGACTGGTTGATCACTGTAGGTTTGCTGGTCTGTAGCAGGTTGTGCCAGGGTGTGAATTGTTGGTAAGGTCCATTATTGTAGGTCTTGTAAGGCGAGTTGCTTAGTTCAGACTGCATGAATGTAGGCCTGCTCATGCCATGATCTTGGTAAGTTGTAGGGTATGCACTTGTTTGTAATGTTTTGGTATCATGGTGTGACTTGCTGCAAGGGTTGTCGTGTTGGTTTGTTCATGATGGTTTTGCTGCGTGCAATTTGCTGTTAATATAAGCCATTTGATGTTTAAATGGTGATGCAAGTTGGGATTGATTTATGCCTTTGGTCATGTTTTCTAGGTTTGCACATGTTAGGCTTATGGCTTGTTGGATGATAGTTGCTTGGATTGTGTCATGAATGTGTATGCTTGGAAATGTTGGATTATTCGAATGGTTTGGATTATTTTAGTCATCTGTGTATTTGCTTGAACTTGTGAGATTGCCTTATTGGTTTTGTAGGGTGGCATGAACATGACATGGTCAATGTGACCTGTAAATGAAGAAATCATGGTAAAAGCAAGCAAACATGGATTTGGATGATGATCAAGACAAGATGAATTGGGTTAGGTCTTAGGGTGGTCAAGGGGGGTCAGTTAACTTTGGTCAACTAGTTGACCAAAAAGTCAATTGTTGACCAAAACTCAACTGTTGTAAAAAGCGGTCAAACTTGTAATTTTTTGTATGGACTTTGAATGATCAATGTATACATGGAATTTGATATTTGGTATTTGTTTATGAATGAATGGATTAAATTGATATTGTATGGAAATGTTGAATTGAATGGACTTGACATGAATTGTATGGGAACATGGACCAATGGAAATGAAATGAATTGTATGGAAATCCAATGATACAAGTGTAAGACCTAAGAACCCTAACACCTTGAATGGGGTAATGAAGTGAATTGAATGTCAAGATTTGAATGAACCAAAGACTAGTGGACAACCCATAATGACACAAATGAGCAATGAATAAAGGACTAATGTACGGGCAATGAGACTTGAATAAAGAATGGACACATGGAAAACCATGAGTGGACCAACCAAGAACTAGCAATGATCATATGAAAAGATCATATGAAATGATCATGAATGAGACAAAGGGAAGTTGTGATGCCATGAGAATGGGATTTGGACCAAAGTATGCCATTAATTAATAGATGAACATGTAAAGCCTTGAATTGAACTTAACCCAAATAATGAGGCCTCATAATGAACCAATAACAAATGACTTGAATGGAGCTTGACCAAGCAAGAGAGCAATGCACAAGGAATGATAGTGAACCATATGAAATTAGGGTTAGATGCATACCTTATGAAGGCTATCCATAATTAGGGTTTGGGCCATAAAGGTACAAATGAAACTCCAAAACAAAACACACACACACAAAGATCAAAAGAAAAAAAATAGGATTTAACTTGTTTGAGCAACTTCAAGTTGCTAGGAAACCATAACTTTCACTAGGTACACACAACAAGGATTTAAATCCAAGATACATGTCCTCTTGTCTTCAATAATGCTTATACATGTGAAATGATTGAATATGAAGATATGCATATAAATTAGGGTTAGAGACCTAGGTGAATATTGTGGAGGATAGGGTAAATTTTAGGGTATGACAATACTTCTCTCTTTTATTCACATCAACACTAAACAAATCATAAACCAACCATCAACTTCTTCACAAACATTGTCACGTATGAATCCAACCAAATAACCTCTTCAGTTTTTCTCATCTTTTTCCCATGAGGCATACAACATCGCACCTCCAACTTTCATTCCATTCTTCAACACTTCATTAAACACTATTTTTATTTTCACTACAACCAAAAGAAGAACCACGCGCACCCAACTAACACCACCACATATTTTCATAAATAGAAAATTCCTTAAATCAAGAGCAATATTAGCTTTAACTATTGACACACTTGATGAAATCAATCAATATGTCTTAGCTCTTATCCCTTATATATTTATATTCATAACAATTCTTTCAAATAACAATTATCATAATCAAACATTTCATCATCATCATCATCATATATTTATAACCCTAATAATTCTTTAAAAGTCTTACACCAAATCTCAACCGTTAATAGTAATAAATCAAATGGTCAGATAAATAACATAGTTTTTAAGAATAAGGAATGATCATATATATTTAATATTTTTTTAAATTTCATTTAATATGATCTTTTAATTCAATTCTATTAACGATTGATATTTGGTGTAAGAGTTTAGACTTCTCTCTCTCTCTCTCTCTCTCTCTCTCTATATATATATATATATATATATATATATATATATATATATATATATATATATATATATATATATATATATATATATATATATATATATATATATATATGCACGTGCATGCATGAGTAAATGTATTGCTAGGAACCTTAAAGTTTTATTTGTTAAAAACCTGTGAGATATTGGATCGAACTCTAGTATGGTCGAAGAGTAGCTTTTTGGTTTGACAATTCAACAGGACCTTAGCATGCCATCGAAGTCTGTTCACATGTTGTAGTTGAAGTATGCTAGGATTGTTAGCATATCGAATTGAGCCTATTTGTTATGCCCAATTGTTTAAGTTAGCTTGTTCTCTAAGTTAACTTGTGTAATGGGCCTGTGCGTAAAAACCCATTATTTTAGTATGTTAGTTTTCTTATAAATAACATACTAGTCTCTCATCATAATAATGCAAATCCTAATTAGGGGGAGAGAGGTTATTTGCTATTCTATAACACTTATAATATTGTTTTAAAGAGAAAGTAAAGAATGACAGTTTATAACCAATTTCATTGCGTTCTTATTATTTTCTTCTTTTCTACCCCTGTGGGTTTGTTACCGATCAAGTAACCAATTATACTTTGTAATTCATGCATCATTTTCACAACAAATTGGTGCGAAAATCATGGAGAAGATGTCGTCAACAAAGTTTGAGATTGAAAAGTTCACCAGAGTGGACGTTTTTGGTCTGTGGTGCTTTAAGATGAAAGCCCTACTGATTCAACAGAGTTGTTTAGAAGCGTTGAAGGGAGCCGCAACCATGGAGGTTGCATTAAAGGATAAATAAAAATTGACTATGGTAGAGAAAGCCCATAACGTCATCTTTATGAGCCTTGGTGATAAGGTTCATCGAAAAATTTCGAAGGAGACGACGACGTTCGGTCTCTGGGGAAACTTGAAAGTTTGTACATGAACAAATCATTGGTCAATCGCCTCTACCTGAAGTAAGCTCTGTATTCATTTAAGATAAGTGAAGACAAAGTTCTGGCTGAGCAATTGGATATGTTTAACAAGCTAATTCTTGATCTTGAAAATATCGATGTAAAAATCGAGGATGAAGATCAAGCATTGTTACTGTTGTGTACTTTGCCCAGAACACATGCTCAGTTCAAAGAAACTCTCTTGTATGGAAGAAAGTCTTTGATCTTTGAAGAAGTTCAATCAGCCTTGTACTATAAGGATTTGAACAAACAAAATGAGCACATGCCATCTTCGACTGGTTAAGGTCTATCGGTTAAGGCAAATTTCACAAAGAGAGATGGCAAGTTCGACAAGAAGAAGGGTAAAAGTCAGTAGAAGTCTTATAGTGGTGATGCATTTGGTATTCAATGTCATTACTGTAAGAAGACATGCCATACAAGAAAAGTGTGCCCTGAATGCCAGAAAGGTCATGAAGGTAAGGATAATGGTAACACAATCATTGTTCAAGATGATTTCGACTCATCTGATGTTCTTGTAGTTTCAAGCGACGACTCAAGTAAAGAGTGGATTATGGATTCAGGTTGCACTTGGCACATGACTCTAAACAAAGACTTGTTCGAGTAACTATGTGATCAAGATGGTGGATCTGTATTTCTTGGAACCAATAAAGCTTACAAGAGTGCAGGTGTTACAGCTGTGAGATTCAAGCTCCATGACGAATCAATAAGGTTGTTGACTGAAGTCAGGTATGTACCTGATTTGAAGAGAAATTTGATTTCTCTTAGTGAATTCGACAAGAAAAGATATGTTTTCTAAGGAGAGAAAGTATTCTAAAAGTGATGAAGGGGTCGAAGGAAGTCTTAAGAGGCGTGAAGAAACAAGGCTTGTATACCCTTGAGGCTAAAGTTTTCAGTGGTTCTGAAGATGTTGCATCCACGAAACCTTTGTCGAAGACAGAAGTTTGGCACATGAGATTGGGCCATGCCAGTGAAAAGGGTCTGGTCAAATTGGGGAAACAAAATCTACTTGGTGGTGACAAAATCGAAAAGTTGAAGTTTGTGAACCCTGTGTACTTGGAAAATCTTGCAGAGTGAAGTTAAATAAAGGAAAGCAAAGAACACACGGATCCCTTGATTACATCCATGCCGATATTTAGGGGCCTGCGAGGTGTCCATCAAATTTAGGAGTAATGTATTTTTTATCTATAGTCGATGATTATTCCATAAAATTATTGGTATTCATCCAGAAGACTAAGGATGAAAGTTTTGAGAACTTCAAAAGTTAGAAGACTCTGGTCAAAAATCAGACTGACAGGAAGGTCAAGAGGATGAGAATCGACAATGGCCTTGAATTTTGCAATGAGGTGTTCCACAATTTTTGTGCAGCCTCTGGTATTGCAAGACACATAACTACTACAAGTACTCCATAACAAAATGGCTTGGCTAAAAGGTTTAATTAAACCATTTTAGAAAGAGTTAGATGCATGTTGACTGGTGCTAGGTTAAAAAAGGTGTTTTGGGCAAAGGCTATTTCGACAACAACATATCTGATAAACATATGTCCTTCGAATGCATTAGATATGAAGACACCTGAAGGAATTTGGTCAGGACATCCACCAAATATCGAAAAACTTAGAGTATTTTCCTGCATAGCCTATGCTCACATTAGGCAGGACAAGGTCGAACCTAGAGCTCTGAGATGCATGTTCATGGGATACCCTGAAGGAGTCAAATCTTATAGGTTATGGTGCCTAGAAGCAGGCCACATAACGTATCACCAGTCGAGAAGTAACTTTCAATGAAGCTGAGATGGTTTTCAAGAAAATGTTGAAGTTAGTCGAAGTGAACAAATATATAAAGAAGAGATGGCACAAGAAGAGATTCCTGTTGAGGTGGAGCACATCGATGCAAATTGTGTATTCCAGATCAAGTTGAAGAAGAAGTAAAAGATGTTGGAGATACTGAGGAAGATGAGGAAACTATCGATGACTACCTATTGGTAAGACATAGTCCGAGAAGAGTCATCAAGAAACCTCAAAGACTTGGGTATGCAGATCGCATAGCTTATACCTTAATATCTGCAAGCGAGGTTCTAGATGAAGAACCCAAAGACTATAAGGAAGTTATGAGGAGTCTAAATAAGACTGAATGGATGAAGGCCATGGATGATAAGATGAAGTCTCTTCATGATAGTCATACTTGGGAACTGATCAAGAAACTTGTCGGAGCCAGGTTAGTCAATTGTAAGTGGATTTTCAAAGTTAAGGAAGGAGTTAAAGGGGTGACATCAAAAAGATAGAAGGCAAGATTGGTCACAAGGGGTTTCACTCAGAAAGAAGGTATCGACTCCAATGATGTGTTCTATTCTATTGTGAAGCACAAGTCCATTTGAATGTTACTTGTCATAGTGACACAATTCGACATAGAACTGGAACAAATGGATGTGAAAACTACTTTCTTGTATGGAGATATAGATGAAACAATCCTGATGAGGTAACTGAAGGGTATGCAGAAAAGGGTAAGGAAGATTATGTGTGCAAGCTGAATAGATCTTTATATGGACTGAAAAAATCTCCTCGATAGTGGAATAGGAGATTCGACAAGTTCATGGCATACATATGTTTCATTAGAAGT
The DNA here is from genome assembly GCF_024323335.1 of Lathyrus oleraceus. Classification (NCBI taxonomy): domain Eukaryota; kingdom Viridiplantae; phylum Streptophyta; class Magnoliopsida; order Fabales; family Fabaceae; genus Lathyrus; species Lathyrus oleraceus. Next base: position 54,639,276 of record NC_066584.1, read on the forward strand.
CTATTCGACCATTGTGTTTACTTCAAATTTCGAACTGGAAATTCATTTGTTATTTTGTTGCTTTATATGGATGATATTCCCATAGAAAGCAATAATGTCGAGGATGTAATGAAGGTAAAGGCTGATCTCAATAAGGAGTTCGATATCAAGGATCTGGGAGCAGCATTCAGGATTCTTGGGATTGACATCCGAAGAGATAGAAAACAGTCGAAATTATGCTTATCTCAAGAGACATACCTACGGAAGATTCTCGACAAGTTTGGTATGTTGAATTCAAAGCCTATTGTGACTCCGACAAACCCTCAATTCAAGCTATGTACAAATCATTATCCCAATACTGAGGTCGAAAGAGCTTATATGAATAACATTACATATGTTAACGTAGTATGTTCTTTGATGTATGTTATGGTCTGTACTAGACCCGACATAGCATATGCAGTAAGTCTTATAAGCAGGTACATGGAGATCCTAAAAAGACTCACTGGAAAGCATTGAAGTGGATTCTAAGGTACATAAATGAGTCTCTGAACAGAGTCCTAATTTATGGTGGAGCATGTGGTGAAAATAGTAAAGTAGAAATCGAAGGGTATGTCGACTATGATTATGAAGGTTGTATGGATTCCAGAAAATCTATTTCTGGATATGTGTTCACTATGTTTGGCACAACAATCAGTTGGAAAACAACACTTCAGAAGGTTGTTGCCTTATCAACCACTGAAGCGGAATATATCGCCCTCATTGAAGCTGTGAAGAAGCATTGTGGCTTGAAGGTTTTGCCAAGGAACTAAAACTTCAAGGTCGAGTAATCATTGTTAAATGTGATAGTCAAAGTGCTATACACCCGTCGAAGAATTCAGACTATCATGAGTGAACCAAGAACATCGATGTGAGGTTGCATTTCGTCAGAGGGGTAATCGAGCGTGGAGAAGTCCAAGTGCTTTCGACATATCACAATGTTGTTGATATGATCATCAAGACTTTACCAAGTTGCAAGTTTTCCCACTGTATGTAGTTGATAAAGCTGCATGAAGAAAGCTAGTTTGTTCCCTTGATGTTATAGAGTTTGTTCCAAGGTGGAGATTTGTGAGATATTAGATCAAACTCTAGTATGGTCGAAGGATAGGTTCTTGGTTCGACAATTCGACAAGACCTTAGCATGTCGTCGAAGTATGTTCATATGTTGTAGTCAAAGTATGTTAGGATTGTTAGCATGTCGAATTGAGCATGTTTATTATGCCCAATTGTTTAAGTTAACTTGTTCTCTAAGTTAACTTGTTTAATGGGTCTGTGTGTAAAAGCTCATTAGTTTAATATGTTAGTTTTTTTTTGTAAATAGCATACTAGTCTCTCATCATAATAATGCAAATCCTAGTTAGGGTGAAATATATTATTTACTATTCTATAACACTTGTAATCTTGTTTCAAAAAGAAAGTAAAGAATATCAGTTTATAACCAATTTCATTGTGTTTTTATTGTTTTTTTCTTTTCTACTCTTGTGAATTTTTTACCGATCAAAAAACGATTATACTTTATAATTCCGACATCGTTTCCACAACAGAATCCTTAAAATAAATCTATTGTTTGGAAGGTGAAAAACAAAGTCTAAAACATATAAAGCCTTATAAAAATATTAGACATCGGATGTAGATGATGCCTCATACAGTAATAATGGTAACTAAGATGATGCATGGTAATTGAAATATTGAACTTATCTTGAATTTCTTTTACTAATGTAAACAAAAATCAGTTAAAATACTATAAATTCTCTACAATATTTTTTGCGTAACCAAAACATACACTAGGAGTATCACCCTAAAATATCTAAACATAATGGCAAAGAAAAAACACACTAATAATCATAAAACTTCTCATTAACATAAAGAGATACACACCAAACCAATCTCATTATTTAAAACATCCATGTAACTTCATATTCTTTCAATTATTTCACTGTGTGCGTATATAAATTAAACTCCATCACTACTTTTACACTTTGAAATATGAAACTAAAATTTTCAAGAAATAGAACATACTGTAGTTATTCAGCAACCCATTACTTTGTTGGCTTTATTGGTCTTCTCCACCACAGTTCCATCATTACCAGCAAGTGCTCTATACTTATCCCTCCTAGTGAAGCTAGTACACTCATAAGACAAAGTTGAAGCTACCACCCTTTGTATATAATTCGCCACTTCATGGCTTGTCTTTCCTGAACCACAAGTTAACTCTTTAGGCAACTTTTTCAAAAATGTAACCTCATAAACTGGACTAGGGTTCATGAAGAAATAAAAAGGGTCCATTCCTTTCCACCCTGTCGCCGTGGTTCCATGAAACATACTCATTCGGTTAACCATAGCCACCGGAACAAGCTCATCGGTTAACTCGGCAAACAAGGCCGAAAACCTAAGAAGAAAAGGCTCTCTGCATGTTGTTCCTTCGGGGCATATAGCCAAGTCACCTTCTTGCAAGAGTTTCTTGATCATGGAAGCGTCTGTGGCGCGGTCGCGGCTTAGCCTGACTGTTTTAATTGGGGAGATGATCTCGGAGAGGCGGGAAACGGAGTAGGTAACGGCCGGAATAGCACGGCCGAGGGCGGTGGAGAGGAAGATAGGGTCTAGTAGGGTTCTGTGGGAGCAAATGAAGAGAACTCCAGATTGGTTGGTTTTGGATTTTTCAACTGGAGGTGGTGGTGTTCCTTTAACAATGACACGAACACCAAGTGCTTTGAAGGCATGATAAACGAATTTCATTGGTAGAAGTGATCCTGCAGCTATTCTTAAGCATGCTAAAGGAAAACCTATAGGGATCCATAGAATTATGAGTAAAGCCATTAATGGTGTTGGTTTTTGTACTAGCCTTCCATCATGAAAGATTATAGGTTTTGGAAGTTTGTCACTTGTAACTGTTGTTACCTTTGGCTTTGCTGGTACTATGTAACCCTCCTGCATGAAAAATAAAAATTGACTTATTAGAAACAAATTTTCTATCACGAACACCAGAAACCTGACACCGACACTACACTGATACTGATACCAGAAACCTGACACCAACACTAACATGTAGTTTAAAGGTTACCTTGCACAAAGCCATGAAGGGAGCATCAGTGACTCTATCACCAAGTCCAATATCAGGCTTTTCATCGCCAAAAGTTTTCTTAAGAACTTGAGCTTTCTTATCTCCAACAAGTATTCCAGGTTTGCAAATCAAACCAGTAGCTCTTCCTTTATAACTAGCAATCTCAGTCCCCAAAACCATATCAGCACCCAAAAACTCCTTCAGAAACGGTTCCACCATGATCCTCGGATTCGCAGTGAGAACACACCGCTTCCCGCACGACGAGAACACGCGCCAGCTCTCGGGGTGAAGATCAGCTGAATAGAATTTAGGAAGAACAGCTCTAGCTACTGATTCTATGCTTGATAGCTTCATTCCAGCCATTGACATGAAGACAAGAACTTGAATTCCGGCCGATTCGGAGATAAAGTAGTAGAGAAAAGCGGCAACCGGGGCAGATAACAGATACATTAAAAGTCTAAGAACACCACCAACTTCAAAGGCTATAAGAGCAAAATAAGGAAAGGAACTGCGACCTATTAGTAAAGTTCCATCCATGTCTGCTACAACTGTATGTTTTTCTCTACCAATTGAGGTGCATTTGTTCACTGTTGGAAAGGTTGAAGAAGCCATGGTAGTGATGATACTCTTCTCTTGTAGCACAAACACACTCTATCTGTTAAAACAGGTACAAGGATGCATGTTTGTGTGACAAGTTGTTGTGTATATATATCTATATATTTACACATGTATACAAGCAAGAAGAGTTATTGCAAAACTTATGTTTTCCTAAAAATTGTAGTCACAATCTTTGATAAATATTTTTATTAAAGAAGAGGAATAGACATATCGTGCAAGACAAATTAGAGTTTGGTACGAGAGAACGATGACATTAATGAATGGGTGGCTCGTTGATATCTAAAAGGGATTGATACCCAACGATGTAACCAATGCTCTATGTGGTGTTTTCATACAAGGTCCTCAATTATTCCATCAAGAATAAGAAATTAAGGTTCTCAATTTTGGTCTAGCTTTAGTATGCTCCGTCACAATTTATGATTACATCATCACCCACATATTTAGGAACCAAATGGATGCTTACCTATTTATTTTAAATAAGAAACTAAACTTCTACTTAAAATGCAGAATAAATGCATAAAATTTTGTCTTTTTGTTATCCTCTCTAAGAATGTTTCTTGAACATTGTACGGATGGAAGACAATTTAAATTCTAAAATTCAAACCTGATATAAATAATCATCATGCTGAAAATTAAAATTTAAAATAAAACTTTCGATATTCTAATATATTTTAGTAGTAAAAATATTTTGAGTATGACTTTTAAACTAAGTACAATGATATTGTTTGTGTCTATTTGTGTATGTCATTTATTTTCAACATATATACAAGTTATTTAATTCAATTGAATTTTTTATAATGTTAATTAAATATAATTTATTAATATATTATAGAAAATTTATATGTAAAAGATTATATATTGTAGCTGGAAAATGATTGTCTAATTTTTAATTTTTTTATAACATGTAATTGTAGATATAATTAAGAATTATATTTTAGAAAGAATTTGAAATATTTGTATGTCTATTTAAAAGTTATAATTAAACTTAAAAATATTGTATGACCATTTTATTTTAAGCATTGTCATAAGATTTTTTTACTATAATTTTAAAACGGTTAAATATGAATTATTATTCATTCACTTAAAAATTTATTTAAAATTTTAGTGGAATATAAAAATATAATTTTTTTATAGATTTTATGAATAGAACGTTACACATTATAGTGAAATAAATATTAAAAGTTTTATATGGTTATATTTTGAATAGTACCACATCATATTTTAATTGAAGTAGCAAGTAAGATGATGATTTGTCAATAAAATAAATTGTGGCTTAAATTTAATATATTTAATAAATTGTGACTTAGATTTAATATATTATAATAGATAATAGATGGTTAATGCAACTCAAATATATAGTTAAGAATAATGTTTTCAACATATTCTCTAACACCTATAATTTAACATTTATGATTTGACGAAATTAGTGAATGAATCACCAAGCTTAAAAGTTTGAGTATTTATTGAGGACCTTTTGGATCAGGAAGAAGGAGAGAAATTGCTTTCCATGTCTTCCCAACAGATATATGAGAGTAGGAAAAGACTCATTCTTCCTCAAGTCTTGAAGTAATGATTTTCCCATTAACTGCCATCACTTATATTATTATCCTTTGGACACCTCATATGTCACGTGTGATAAACAAATGGAATATGGATATGGGTTCGGGCTGGACTGGCCCAAGCCCAATCGAGCAACCCGGAGCGTGTTAGCCCGATAGTCAAACATTGCAAGTGGCTTGCTTTGCCATGGGCTGTCTCTTCAAGGACCTAATAAAATTATTTCAGTCCATAGTTCCTCAAGCACAATACTTGAGAAGGGCGGGGCGTTGACTTAAAATGGGCGACAATCTTAATGATGTGAATCTTTTAGGAATTGCTTTGGACAAATCCCTCAAAAATTGTTGGGGGTAAGTCCCTAAAGCGTTGATTTGGACGAGCCCCTCAAGCATTTCTAGGGACAAGTACCTTTAGCGCTGCTTGGGCGAGTCACTCATGCATTGTTTGAGGCATGTGCAAACATTACCAAGTCATTTTTCTTTATATTAACAAGGTTTTGTTTCTTTCTTCCTCACGTTACTCTTATGCTTCTTCTCAAATAGGAACTTTCCTTTAGAAATTTCTCTCAAGCAAGACCAAATTATCTTCAATCCTTCTTCCATTCAAACTCATGCATTACATGTTCCCCCTTTCCCTTTATCTTTTCCTTTTCTTTTAAGAAAATTATTAGGGATTTAGATTAGAGTAACAATGTGATTGAAATCTCCATTAGTAGATAACTTATGGAGATATGGGAATGTTTAGCTGATGGAACGATGGATTACATGATTTTCGAAATAGGGATGTTTGAAAGTTACAAAAGCACCTCGACTCTAGAACGAATCCATTTTCCTTTATTCATTCCAAGGAAAATTTGGTTGTTGATGGCTTACATGTCTTTCAAGATATTAGGGGTCAATGATTATGATATGGTGTATATAAAGAAAGGGAAGGTGGGCTCCTTTCGTAAGGGAATGAATTTGTCTAGCTTAGGAGATGATGAACACATTATCTTGGAGTCTTGTTCTAAAGGCGAAATGGCTCATATGACGCCCTTTGATGATTTAGAGGGTGACTTTTTCTACACACACCTTCTTATAGTCCAAGATTTAAAGGTGTTAACCTCCTTCATCATGTTTGAGTTTGAAGTACTCAAACACATCAACATCACCCCTTCTCAAATGACGCATAATGGACAAGCCTTTACGAAGGAGTTTGAGATTTTGTGTAGGAATTTGGAGGTATCTCCCACTGTGGGTTTATTCTTATCTTTCTACAACACCAAGACTGCTATCAAGGGCAGTTGGGGCACCTTAGGCACCCTATCCGAAAGGGTTCTCCTATGCCCATATTTTAACAATTATGAAAATTGGAAAGATAGGTTCGTGAGAGTGATAGGGAGAGATGACCAGTTTATGGCAATATTCGATAAGAACACCGAAAAATGGTTTCCATTTTATTGGACGGAAAAACTTGTGGCGCTAAATGGTTTCAATTATGAGTTCTTTACCGAGAGAGAGAGAGAGAGAGAGAGAGAGAGAGAGAGAGATATCTTTGGCATCTTGGACAAATTTCGTATAATGAGCTCTAGAGAGATGCTGGAGTTCGACAAGAGTGATAAAAACGACAGAGAGATTGGTGATTACTTGCGTAAGTCTTGTTATTTAGGTGTTTACCGCATACATATTGTCTTTGGCTAATATTTTTTCATTGTTTTAAGGATGTATGGATTCACTGACTATTGAATAGAAGATGGATCTTCATGCAAAGTAAATGGAAAAAGGAAGACGAGTAATATAGGAATTATCATTTCCACACTCTCTTTGAATATAGTGAAGTTTATTAAGACGGGCTCTGCTTCCCAAAGTATCCTTTCAACTAACGTGCAAATTGCATTCACCATAAACTTAGATGCAAAATGGAATCTGTCAATCTGGATAGAACGCCTAAGAACAAGAAATATTCCTCTACTCCCCTAAGGAACAATATGCAGTCCCTCAGGGACGAGGACTTTTACACCAGGGTATATGCAGTCCCTCAGGGACGAGGACCTTGTAGATTACCCTAATGATCATCGTATGGCGGCTCATATGGGAGTCAGGCAGATGTCAAAAGTCTAGGAGAACCATACGCTTAAGGGGGTTCCTACTGAAGCACATGATATTTAATGCTTACTCTCATCCTGAAAAGTTGGTTGTCAATCTAAAAGTCTAACTGAACACTCAGCTAGAGGTGGCGAATGAGGCTCGAGATTCTCTAAAGTTTATCACTAAAGAACATGACCGGTTGAAGGAATCAAAGAAAAACAAAAATGAGGAGGCCAAAAAGTTTAAGAAAGAGCTCGCGAGAGTAAGGACATAACTGGTAACGCTAAAGGAGTTTGCTAAGTTATAAACTCTCCTTAAAATAGGGCTGGAAAAAAAACTTGGTAGATGCCCAAAATGGAATCGTTACCTCCAAAGATAAAGGTTTTAAGAAAGAGAAAACCCATGTGGCTTTTATCTACCTTGGCCTGTTTCTCAATAAGCATGGCATTTTCAAGGTTATTAAGAATGCTCAACTGGTGGAAGAGAAAGATCCAGTGGATCAGGAGGCAACCCTTCTATTGAAAGGAGAGAGCTCCCCTGCTTTGAAGGCTAACCCTACACTAGGAGAGGAACAAGTTCTAGATGAACATGAACAAACCCAACCCTAGAATTAGGCTTCTTAATTGTCTTTTTTATCTTTTGACAATTGTATGGTGGCCATTGGTGCCCCCCTTCTATAATCACACCCTTCAGGCTTGTTAATGAAAATGTTCATACTTGGTGGTGATTTTCTTTATGTTAGTTTGATTTTTGCTCTAGTAAGTTTCCAATTGATTTCAAAGTCTTTCATGTCACTTTGTCTGACTAAGTTTCTTGCTTGGGGCGAGTCCACAAAGCATTGTGTAGGGTGAATCCCTCATGCATGTTTTTGGTGAGTTCCCTGGGGGCAAGTCCCTCAAGTTTTGCTTGGGGCTAGTCGAGTTTTGATTGGTGTGGATCCTTCAATGAAGGTCCAACATTCATATGCATGGTATGGAGACAATGATCCTTCAGTGAAGATCCAACATTCATATGCCTGATAAGGCGACAAAGATCCTTCAGTTAAGGTCTAGAATTCATATTCCTAATAAAACGACAAGGATATTTCAGTTAAAGTCTATTATTCATATGCTTGATAAGGTGGAAAGGATCCTTCAATAAAGGTCCAATATTGATAATTCTGATAAGGAGACAAGGATCTTTCAATGAAGGATAGGCATAGTAAGATAACCTATACCCCCAGGTACCCACCTGAATCCGCCCTAAATTTAACGTGGAAAACCCACTTTTGACTGGGTTTAGGTTTTCCCCGATTATAAAATATGGGGATGTATCGCGTACTAGGGACACTGGTACCCACCCCGAACCCATCCTCGAACCCGCCCTATTTATTTTATTATGTACTTTATTATTTTAATTTTGATAGTTTAGAATATTAAATATGGGACTAATATTTTGATATTTTGATTTGTATTTATTATTTAAAATACTTGGAATGCATGCATGAAATTTTTTTGAGATTTTTTTATTTTATTATCTGTAATGTAATTTGATTTTAGAAAAACAAATATTTTTTTTAAAAAAATTATTTCATGAAATAGATGGTGACGGGGCGTGGATAATCGAACCCAACCCGAACCCATTTGGAAAGGTTTTGGGTTTTAATTCTCTATCCTTGATCGAGATTAGGGCAGAGAATGAGGCTTGTTTTGGGAATCAAATTTGGTTTTGGGGAGGTAAAAACCGTCTCTGGCCCACTTTGTTGCCATGCCTAGTGAAGGCTCAATATTCATAAGTATGATAAGGCAGCAAGGATCCTTTAGTGAATGTCTTATATTTATATGCCTTATAAGGTGGAAAGGATCCTTCAGTGAAGGTCCAACATTCATATGTTTGATAAGGTGGTAAGGATCCTTTAGTGAAGATCCAACATTCATATGCATAATAAGGATGCATAAATCCTTTAGTGAAGGTCCAATATTTACCTGTATAATTTCATAAAAATCATGGCGCCAATACATAAGTTAAAGAAATAAGGCGCCTCATTAAAAAACAATGTCGTTGCAGAGGAAAAGAGTGTCACCTTATCTCCATCTTCATTAAAAAAAGTGATTGGTAGTTCATAAATTGGTAGAATAAAAGTCAGAGCCTTATTCAATTGAAAAAAACACACCGATTAATTATAAAAGCATCTAAAGTTTACTAAGTTCTAGGTTCTCGAAATGAGTTGTCTATCCAATTCCTCAAGCTCCTATGTGTTATGTGGAAACTTTTGGCGTATACGATATGGTCCTTGCCAATTGGGCAACAACTTCCCAATCTGACTAGGAGCCATAGCCTATTTAAGCATAAGATTTCCCTAATTCATCTCCCTCGGGACAACCCTGGAGTTGTACTGCCTGACACCTATTTGCTTTGCTGTAAACTCGTGGATATGGGCGACCTCTCTAGCTTTTTTGATTATGTTAAAAGTAACTATTGCCCTTGCTTTGTTCCCTTCCTTATTTAAAATCCCACAATGCCATGTGGGCATGTCAATCTCAATTGGAAACATGGCATTGACACTGTAAATCATTTTGAATGACGTTTGATTAGTGGTCGAGTGAGACGTTGTATGATACAACCATAAAAACTTTGTAGATGATATATTAAATATGATTGCACGCCTTGGGGAAAATGTTAGGTTAAATGGAACTAAAGAGAAAAAAATATGCCTTATGCAACTCTTCGGCCCATATACCCTTGACGTCATCCAACTTCTTCTTTAATCGATAAGTAATCTCCTTGTTGGTTGATTCTACCCATCCATTCGCCTACAGATGGATGACTAAAATGAACTTTGCATGAGTTCCAAGTTGATGACATACTTCTACCAGGATTGAGCTGGCGGACTAGGTTCTTTCATTTGAGACAATACTCCTCAGCAAACCAAACCAGGAGATGAGGTGCTTCTAATAGAAACATCACACTCTTTCTATTATGATCATGGGCACGTCTTCAACATCTATCTATTTCGTGAAGTAGTCCATCCCCCTGATAAGAAACTTCAATTGACCCCCCATTAAGGGGAAATGACCCATAATGTCGACGCCTCTCCGGTAAAAGGCCCAAAGGGACATGATAGAATGAAGAATCTCGATCATTGTGTGAAAAAGGTTGGAATGTCTCTAGCATTTATCACATTTTTGACAAACTCAGCATTGTATTTCATCAGGGTTGGCCAATAGTAAGCAGCCAATAGTAAGTAGCCAATAGTAAGTAGACCTCAGTAGCTTGTGGGTGAATGCTCGCCCACCAATGTGACTTCTACACACCCCTTTGTGGACCTTAGTGAGAATTAGGGCGATCTCATCCTCACTCAAACATCTCAGCATTTGAGAGACTCCTCCTATCTTGTACAACTTTCCTCCTACCATGGTATACTACACAACTAATCTCTTAATCTTCTTTGTTTTTACTTCTTATGAATAAAGATCTTTTGTTATCAAGTAGGAAACTATATGGTTCATCCAATTTTGGGCATTGTTAACTTTTTTGGTGTTGCCCTTGGTTTTGTAGCAGTAAATTCATGACCATCAAGCTATGGATAAGCTTAGCGTTAATAAAATCAGAGTCACCACCGTGCTTTTATTGTTTCCAAAAAAAAGGGGAAAAGTACGAACAAAACCCAAAGATAATAAGTTTTCAAATCAAAACTAATAAAACGCCAGAGATTATAGGTAAGGGGGTTGGTTACACAGAGGGAAGGTGTTAGCACCCAAAGTGTCCTAGGTACTCACTCCTAGGGAGCCCTTTTTTATGGGTGCATATGTGTTTGGTATAAAAGATGTTTGAGAAAAATAGAGTGTGGGGATGAGAAAAGAATTCATTGATTATTTTTTTATGTTTAACAAGACCTTTGGACTTATGCCTACGTACCAATATAAAAATGAGGGATCAAAATCCCGTAGTTCATGGTAACAATTTCAAAGTGAGTGAGTTGTTTTAAACAAAAGTTTAATAAGAAAGGCATAAAAGGCTGATCGCGACTTAGTAAGTCTATGTGAATCGTGACTACAATTGCGCAGTCCTATCGCGTAGTTTTAAAGATTATCGAACCCAGAAGGACTAACAATCGAACGTATCGTGATCTAATATTGCTATATAAATCTAAGGCTGATGATTGTTCTATGATTTGAGGGATGAAGGGAAATAATTATAACGTAAATAGAAATAAGATATAGATATAAGATATAGGGGATATCGGTATGTAATACATTAAACTTCGGGGATTCGATAGATAGTTGGTGTAATCTTATTGGTTAAAATATTCTTCAGTAGAAATTATTTATAGAAAGGACTTAGTCTCACACTCTCGTTTTTAATGACTCTGACCATACTCCTAAACCAGAATGCTTGGCTCTCGCAGTCTCATTTTGAATTTCAAAGTATATTTTGAATATAGATAAAGTCTAATTAATCCTAAAGCGCTCTCGCTGTGTTTAGGATTAATGCCTAGTTTCAGCTATCTCGTTAAAATCTCAAACTCTCGTTCTTGTTGACCGTAACCTTAGTTTGTTTTGTACTCTCGTACGAAAAACAGTTTGATTAAAATAAGAAACTAGAACAAAAAAAATAAGTTTTATAAAAACTAACACAAATTATTTATTGAATCTCGTCGTCTCAACAGTCTTTACATACTGATACCTAAGGTTTTAGCCGGACATAGATCCGGTAACATACATGGCAATATGGGAATTTAACATACAGTAAAGCATAAGTAAATAAAACAGTAATCAATAACAAATCTGGGTTGCAATTTAAGAACTGGAATTGAATCTTGAATCTTCGATTAAATAATTCTGGCAGGGTTTGACAATGAATACCTTACAATTGAATCCCAAATGCGTAAAAAAATAGTAAACTGTAATAGTCCCAGATGTGGAGAAACTATCACTTTTACAATGGTAAGAAACTGCCTAGAAACTAAAAGAAAAATAAAGCAGAACAAAAATTAATCGTAGACTGAAAACTGGAAGAAGAGAGAGAGAGCCCTCGTGCGAGTCTGAGAGGTCTTTTTTATATCCTTTCATGATGAGTGGCGAGTGCCACTCTTGTAGCAACCGTTTTCAACTTCTCAAGGGTTGGTGGCGGGCGCCATCTCCCTATTGGCCTAATGTGGCGGGCACCACACTCTTTGGATAATGGGCGCCACAAGCCCATTTGCTTTGGTGGCCCATTATCCCTTTGGAAACCTCATTTTCTTCTCTTTTCTTGCCTTTTTCTTTCCTTTTTGCTACTTTCCATTTTTCTTGCGGTAAACCTTTTAATTGATAAATACATGCAATAAGCATAAAATATTGTGTAATAATGAGTGTTAATCGAGTAAAAAGCAATGCATATGGAGCCAAAAATACGATACATTTTCGCGTTATCAAACTCCCCCATACTTAAACCTTTGCTTGTCCTCAAGCAAATGTCGCGTACATAAAAAGTTTTGTAAACTATTTGTAGCATACATTATCTAGACTCGTAGAAAACACAACTACATTCGGATACTCATTCTAGTCTATAAACTTTACTTTTGTTCAAGATTGTATTAACAGGTACTCACTTCCACACTAAGGGTATCATTAGAACACACAATCGCAATGTTACAATCATAAGTCTCCCTCCTATACAAACCAATCCGAATCATGTTGTCATGCCTAAGCCTACCTTACTAAACCTTCTTTTTATCCTTTTTCATTCTGGCACAATCACATTAAGCCTGTTATCCTTTCACATTCATAGCAAGATAGTCTGTTAGTGACTATGATCTCATCATTATTTATTTTTTTATTTTTCGCACTTTGGCTCAAATAACATTTGAAGATGGTTATATCGTTGTGCTAAATGACAGGGTGAGGATCACATAACTTAGAGGGAACAACGTTTTTCATACATTTTGTAATCTTTTCTTCTTTTAAGCCTGAAATCATACACTTATTTGCATCGGCTTCTTCCGTAGCGTGTGCTTAGGATGGTGTTGACTGCTAGATAAACTACTTAAGGAAATATTAAAGGATAGAATTTAAGGCTATGGCATGACAAGTACTCAAATCGATCTTATACTTGGGAGATTTAAGGTGTTAAAGCGATACCGATCTTATAAAGCTTTTCCAAATCTCTACAATGCAACCTCAGTTTGATTTATAGTTCAAAATTTTTAAAAGATGCACTGTATCTCTAAGTCTAGAATTTTGCAAAAATTTTGTATGGCTCAAGTAAACAGGAGAATCAGTAAATAACGGAAACCACGCATAAAGACTCGACAACACATTGATATTTAACTTGACTGACACTTTAACAAAAATTAAAATAACCATAAAAATTATAAAATAACAAAAAGAAATAACAATAATTTAAATCTAACTAGAAAGCGATAAATAAAAAGCGGTAAAGCTTCCTCCCCATACTTAAATCTTGCATTGTCCCTAATGCAATGATGTAAGATAGGAAAGAAAGGTAGAACCTGGTTATGCTGCTACTGACGCCTTCTGCCACGTGTACGTGGACGTCCACCGTTCCCTGGCTGGTGAGGTGGCATATAGTTCTGGAGATCTTCCATACGAATTGTCAGTGTTTCCATTTCATCGATCAAGCCAGACATGTTCTGTTCGATCCTGAAGGCATAGTCGTGCTGATCATGCTGTATTTGGAGAAGGATTTGCATCATATCAGTTTGATGAGCTCATGTGGTTTGGATCTGGAGGTCTCGCTGAGCGTCTAATTCTCTATGCCGCAACAGTTCAGCATAGATCTCATCAAGAATGGATGGTGTCACATTTCCTTTTGGTCTTTGACTGGAAGATGTACCCGCAACATTTTCAAATGAAGTGTGTGTGGTGTATGGGTCAGTAGCGGGAGCAGTTTGCTTCGGAATGTGATCCTCGTCGGTGTCCCCGCATGCAGCTACATTCTTAGGAATGTGCGCGGGGATTTGGTTACGCACCGGATCATTTGTATAACAATAACTATCCGGGTTGCGCACATCTGTGCGATTTGGATTTGGGAGGATAAATTCTTGTAACACATTATTAGCAATTATTAGATTAAATTTACCGTCAGTCCTTCGTTTTTTACTAGTTTCATTCTCCTTGCCATGTCAATGTCAATGGCATGATGCGGGAGCGGGGTTAGTTTGGAGAATATTTCTTTGAGTCCTAGGACTCTGGCTATGGAGGTTATTAAACCTCCAAAAGTAATTAGGCCTCGCTTCCCATTGACAATGGCCTGCATGTGAGATAGCATAAACGGGGCGGTATTCACCTTTTGTGGCAAAAATGTGGTGAACAAATAAAAGAGTTCTTTTTTGTTCACCTTGTTAGAATTTGCTCGTCCAAAAATGGTGTGCGCTAATATTTGGAGGAAATATCGAATAGCCGGACTTTGAATTAAAGTGGCTTTGTTTCCCTCAAAACTATGGGTTACTGTATCGATTATTGCCCTCCAAAATGGTTGGAAGGCGCGTTGCCAACCCTCAGTATTTGGGACCTCACTTACTACACCATCCCCATGGGGAAAATGTAGCAGGTCCACTAGTTGGGAAAATGTAAGGGCGTATTCAACGTTAATTAAACGAAACTGGACAGTCCCACTGGAGCAGTTTGTGTTGGGTGTGGGACTAAAAATTAATGAGCTTAGGAATTATAATGTTAGTTGATCATAGACAGGGTCTTTGAGAGAGAGAAAATAATTCAGATTTAAAATATCTAGCATATAGTTAACACTATCTTGAATTCCTAAGGCATATAAACAGTGTTCATCGGCGTACCTTGTCGATTCGATCTTTCTGGCGCTTAGAGACGTGTACGTCTCCTCCTGTAATTCGCCTGGCTCACCGTTTTTGAACACTATTTCGTATTCCCTCATCTGTGCCATAATGGATTTCACACTCCTTGTGTAATATAGTAAGAATAGAGCAAGAGAGGAGATAAATAT
This sequence comes from Lathyrus oleraceus, assembly GCF_024323335.1. Lineage (NCBI taxonomy): Eukaryota > Viridiplantae > Streptophyta > Magnoliopsida > Fabales > Fabaceae > Lathyrus > Lathyrus oleraceus. The sequence goes on from NC_066584.1 coordinate 54,654,534, forward strand.
GTAAATGAGAGTTGTGGTTTGTTGGGGTAATGTTGGTGGTCTATATAGAGGTGAAGGTGGTTGGAAAATTAATTGGTAAATAAATAGCATTTACCATAGTCAATGTCTTGGTCCAAGAGTTCTGAAATTGGTTGAATGACATTAAGGCATTGTATGCATGCAAGGAACATCACAATAAAGGTGAGTTGAATGGACCAAAGTACACAGTCTGCGCGTGCAGGCTTGTGTAGTGGCTTGCGCTACTTTTGGTGTTGGTGGCGGGCGCCACTAGGGCCCTGTGACGGGCGTCACAACCCTCACATGGGCGCCACAATTGTGTGTGGCAGGCGCCACATGCAGTGTGGTTTCCCATGCGTGTGCTTTTATTTTGCTTTGACCATGCAATTCTTAATTTACCAATAATATAGTGTATGAGAATAGTAAACATGAAACATTGGAATGGAATTTAATCGCAATATTGACGAATAAAAGAATCGGATAGACGGGAAAAGATGAAATAATCTGTCTACTGGAATAAAAGGTAATAAAGTAATTAAATAAATTCCAATGTGTAAAAGTAAACAACAATAAAAATCCCAATAAGAAAATAAAATAAAATAAAAGTCAGTAAATCGTTAATCACTATAATAAATCAGCCATTACGGCGACTACTGGAAGGAGGAACGAATGAGTAGAAGTGCTGGTAAATGTGATTCAGGTTCTCTGTCACTGATCGTTGTATTCGTAAGTGCACGGATCACGTCAGAGTAATATAAAAGAATATCGATCCCACAGAGACCAAATCGTCAATCTATCGATTACTATTGTTACGATGTTTGTCTAAGGCGGTACAAATGAGATAATGATGTCGCAAAATAACAGTAAATAAAGGAAATGATAAATACAGTGCAAATAAAGATAAGCTTGAATGTAATTCACGTCAATTAAACGATGTTTCAATTGTCTAAATAGAACTACTTATGGGGCAATATTTTCTACTCTTGAAAAGAATCCATTTAACAGGAACTGTCGCTTTCGCGTATTCAGAACCGAGTTTACCCTTAAATTAAGGCCTTTTATTGTCACTTATAAAAGGTGCGCAGAATGCTAAAGTAGTAAACTTATTTTTAAGAAATAAGACTCGTAAACTTAGTTGAAAAGTGATTTTGATTTGGAAAGTTTACCCAAGGAGTTTCCTGATTTTAAATCTATCAACGCGTCTGAAAACAGTTTCAAAAATTAATTTTTTTTAAAGTGGTAAAAAGTTCCTAGTTAACTAAGCCAGGGTGCTTTCGCACTCCTTAAGTAGTTAAAACTAACCAAGTTTGTTTCAGAAAACTCGAATTAAAAATCAAAACAGCCTTTAAAGCATTTCTACAGATTCAATATGTGAAAATCTCTTTAACCGCGATCCTTACATTCTAACCTTTGAAAGATTTAGCCAGACATGGTAATACAAACAAATACAACGATGTTGAACATGATGAAAAGAAGTTTAAAATGTAAGGCGTGAAGAACAAGTAAAGCGTGTAAAATGATTAAAACGAGTAATAAAGGTAATGGTGAGAAAATTAAATAATGTAAAGACGATGACAAAGAATTAAATAAAGTAGAGCATGGCAAGAAATCAAATAAAGTAAAGCGTGGCAAAAAATTAAATAAAGTAAAGCATGACAAGTAAAATAAATAAAAGCGATTAAATTAGAACCTACTCCAAACGGATCTTTAAATCTGGTACAAGGAAAATAAACCTTTGACTTTGAAGATAAAGACGACAGCAAAATCAAAGTGCTCCAACTCAATTACACTACGGTGCGATAACCCCTCGATGTGACAGATTACCGCTTTTACATATGATAATATATTCTTAGTGTTGTAAACTAAGTTGGATGATTTGGAAATGAACTAGAACGACCTATTTATAGAGGAACTCACCAGCATGCAAAGACCATGACGCCCTTCAACTTCTCCTTAGTGGAAACGCGAAATGCAAAGGTGGCACCCGCCACCCCTTCATGGCGCCCGCCATGTGTGTGAATGGGAAAGTTCATGGGATCGTGGTGGTTTCCTCCTGGTTGAGGGCTGATGTGTCATGGCTTCTCCTATAGCGGTTGTCATGCATAACGTCATGTGTACAATATTTGCCGAAAAACCCTAATTTTTGGTCTTTTTGCTTCGTTTCTTCTAAAAAGGTCCCGAAAGAGCTAAATACCTGAAAACAACATAAAAGAGAGCATAACACAAGCAAAATAATACTCCCTCTGTTTTTTTTATAAGTCATTTTAGACTTTTTACAGATACCAATGAAGTTATTAACTTTTGCTAATTTTGTAAATATATTATAGGATATTCCAATATTATCCTTTTTAAAAATACTCAAAATCACTTCTTTCAAAATATACCAGATTAATCATTATGGTTTGTTGATGGAATATCTAGATTGCATTTATTCCAATGTATTCCATGAATAAAACATTAAATTAATTAAATTTATACGTGTCTTTTTCTATCCTACACTAATTCCTTATTTTTCTCCCTCCCAAACTAAAATCCATCATTTTTCCATCACTCACCAAAAGGATACGCTAAAGCACTCTGGGAGAAAAAATTAAGAAATGTTTTTTTGTTAAAATTTTTCCTCCAAATTCTTATGGCTCTTCATTAATTTTTTTTTTCAAATTTCCCTCTAAATATTTCATTGTACTTCTTTTTTTTTATTATTCATTTTCTATAAATTTAGACTAACCCACCTTGTATTATGATATTAAAATAGCTTTAAATCACATTGATCTCAATATTATTGCAATGGAACAGGAAGAATATGTTCATCAGCAAAATGCAAATATAGTGCCTAATCTACCCGATTTAAATATCAACATTGTAGAAAGTATTGATCTTAACACCATTCCAAATATGCACATATCTCAGATATCTTTGGAAGAAGATACTCATGACCCCATTGGTAAGTAACAAAATTATCATGCTCTTTATACCTTATTTGTTTGTTTCTTCATGACCCTTAAAAAAAATCTCTAGAATTTAATTGGTTTATTTTTTTCTTACTTATCATGTGAGTTTTGTGTGTTTTTTCACCCTTTTCATTTTTTTTCTAATGGTATATGGCTTTTCTATTTTCTCTGTGTTATTATAGAAAACAACAACATACAAAATGCTGATGATGATGATGTGGAAAACAACAACGTACAAAATGAAGAAAATGATGTGGAAAATAACATTCATGTCAACATTGAATCTGAATTTGGTATCATAATTTCTCTTTTAATATTTTTAAATTTATTCTTTTTAATCAATGTAATTAATATGTTAGTTTTCTCATATGTACAGATTCAGAAGTAATCACACAGAGAAGGATGTTGTCGAATTCTGAGAGAAGGATTATATATGAGGCTTTATTAGAGAAAAATGTTGATGGAAAATTAAAAAAAGGGGTGACCAAATTAGTGTCTTCTCTATTTTCAGTTAATATACGCACAGTACAACGTATTTGGAAACTTGCTGAGAACAGAGGAGTGCATGCTGATGTGACTCATAAAAATGTAGGAAATTGTGGACGCAAAAGAGTCCATATAGACCTTAATCTAGTGCGTGACATTCCTTTAAAGCAAAGAACCTCTATTCGGTCTCTTTCTCACGCATTAGAAGTAAGTAGAAGCACATTGGTAAGATCTTTAAAGTTGAGAGAAATAAGAAGACATTCAAATTCTATCAAACCTTATTTAACAAAAGAAAATAAGAGAGCTAGATTACAGTTTTGCATTGATATGCTAGATAGTGATAGCATACATAATAATGATCCCAGTTTTAAAGGAATGTATAACATTGTTCACATTGACGAAAAATGGTTTTATATGAAAGAAAAGTCAAGAAATTTTTATTTGGTACAGGATGAAGAAGATCCCAATCGTACTTGTAAAAGTAAAAATTTTATACCAAAAGTTATGTTTCTAGTTGCCATAGCTAGGCCAAGATTTAATTTGCAACAAAACGTAACATTCAGCGGATTAATTGGTGTATATCCTTTTGTCATACAAGAGCCCGCTAGAAGATCTAGTGTAAATAGACCTGCAGGTACACTTGAGACCAAAGCAATGACGTCAATTACTAAAGATGTTATGAGAACATTTTTGATTCAGAAAGTGTTACCCGCTATTAAAGAAAAATGGCCAAGAGAAGAAATCGGTCATCCGATATTCATTCAGCAAGATAACGCAAGAACACACCTTCATTGTGAAGATGAAGAATTTCGTCTAGCAGCCACACAAGATGGATTTGACATTCGATTAATGTGTCAACCTCCAAATTCACCCGATTTAAATGTTTTAGATCTTGGTTTTTTCAGTTCAATACAAGCCTTACAACATAGAGAGTCTCCTAATTCTATTGATGAACTTGTGAGTGCAGTTGATAAGTCTTTTCAAGAATTTGAAGTTACCAAATCAAATCATATATTTTTAACACTTCAATCATGTATGATTGAAAATATGAAAGCAAGAGGTTTCCACAACTATAAAATTCCACATATGAAGAAAAAAATGTTGGAAGCTAGAAATCAATTGTCAACACGGTTAAAATGTGATAACCAATTGGTGCGAGATGTTATGGGATATTTAGATATTGTTGCTGATGATTAACCATTTTAAAATTTCTCTATTTGTAATGGGTTATTCAGAAAAAAGTAAGTAAAGGGTTATGTTCATTCCTTTTAAAATTGCTTTATAATGGGATATTTTAAACCAAACAGTAAATTATTACGTACTTCTAATTCACTTGATTAACTAAAACAATGGAATAAAGACTTACAGAAATGTAACTATAGTAAATAAGGATTTTAAAAATCTCTTCAAATGAAAATAATCATTTCAAATCAAAGGTAATTATAACAATATTAAATTTTAATAAAATTTTGAAAGATATATCTTGCGTAACTTCTTCCATTCTTCTTTGCGTTCTGCTTCATCTGAAGTTTCATCTTCCTCGCCTAGAAATTTATTTAAATCTATCAATCCATTATTCGGAAGGATATTTAAATCAATGGGATCTTCTTCGTCTTGTTCATCCTCGGAGTCTTGTATGATTTCTTGAAAAATTGGATCTTCATCATTTTCTTTATCGGTAACCTTATCAGAAACTATAAAATCTTCTACTATTTCTATCGATGGATTTTTGGAATATTCCATTGCCAATTTTTTTAAGGATTTTTTTGTTATGATAGGAAGAAGGATTAAAAAATGAAAAATATATAAAACTTGAGAATTCACGTTGAGGAGAGATATTTCTGAGTTTTATTTGGGAGTTATATTCTTAAGAGAGAGGAATTTTGAAAAAATCACAAATTAATAGAGTTTTATGAGAGGAAGACTTTTTCTATAAAAATTGGACTGATGCATTGAAAAACAATATTCATAATGTCACTCTGCATTGGAATACAAGGTTCACTGAATTATGAAAATTATAGAAAAAAGAGATGAATTAGGGGTATTTTAGGAAGAGAAAAATTAATTCTACATAGAAATTACAAAACGACTTATATTTTGGCACAATTTTTTTTCCAAAACGACATATAATTAAAAACGGAGGGAGTAATAAAGACCTAATAAAAATGTGAAATCTGAGTCAAAAACGCGGTGTAATTCAGTGTGATCAGTCACTACATCCATAAAGCCGTGGAATTCCACACGGAGGGTGCTCATCTCGCCTCTCAGATTGGCGACATCTGTCTTAATAGCTTCGATGGCAGCAGCATGATCGGTAAGAGGTGCAGCAGGTATAACTGGGGCATGTGATTCAGCATCAAAGAGATAATTGTCATGGTGATCATGGATTTGGGGTGGTGGTCCGTCCAAATCATAAAGCCAGTTGTTCCTATCATGTACACTCGTCCTAGGGTCTGGCAGGATAAACAGGTGTACTGATTGGCTGTTAATGAAGAATTCAAACACATTCGGGCCTAGGTTTCTAATGATACCGGTGTTGACACAAAATCGGATGTTCATAGGTCGTATAACCCTGACTACTGGGTAATGTAGTCCCATTGCATGCGCTATCATGGTCACTAAGCCTCCCACTAAGATTGGTCCATAGTCTTCCTGTGCTATACGGTATAGATTAGCTATCATGAATGTAGCCGCGTTAACAGGTTGGCCCTGTGATGCACAATACATTATAAATAGTTCATCTTTGGACACAAGGGTTCTGTTCTTTTCCTTTCCAAATAGGGTGTGGGCTAGGATCTTATGAAAGTAACGAATGGCAGGGTTATGGATGTTCTCTGATTGCATAAGGTCCGACTCGAGATGGTTGTTTCCAGTGATGCTACCCCAAAAGAGGTCTAATTGATTGTCCACAAGTATGTCCTCCTAGGTGATGGTAAAGGTATCAGGGCCATTAGGACATCCTAGGAGTTCAGTCATTTCTCTTTGGGTGTAGCAATAGTCTTTGTCAAACAACCTAAAGGTGATTAGGTCTTTGTTAAATCCCATACCATGGTTTGGTAGGTACACTAGGGAGCTTAGAAATTCTAGAGTCAACCTAGTGATGGAACTAAACTTTCTCTTGATAGCAAAGGTGTCCCAACCTAGTTGGTTATTTAGGAACATAACACTGTCTATTATACCTAATTTGGTCATGGTTGGTTCATCTGGGTATATGGTTATTTTCATTTCTCTCTGAAATAGAGTCTCAAAATGTCTCCTTTGAGCTCTGCCTCTGAAGACTATATCCATGTAATATACTTGCTGCATTGTGATAGTCAGTAGCTAGATAAAATCAAGTAGATAATAACATTAAGTTAGTAATGGTCAATAATACATAAATTTACTGATTAACTTTATGAAAGATAAATAAATAGAATAACAAAGAAATGAAAATTAAGCAATAGTAATAATTATAAAATTTATGATGAAATTAAATAGTTAAAGACAGAGTGTGGGTTGTCTCCCACCAAGCGCTTTATTTATTGTCGTAAGCTCGACAGAAATAGGATAGGTGTTATTCTTTCGAATGAGCCCGAGGCTCTGCAAGCTTAAGATTTGCAATGAAATCATTATTATCAATGTTGTGGTAATGTTTCAAACATTGGCCATTTACTATGAATGGTTCGCTCGTTTTTCCTTTTATCTGTATTGCTCCATTCGGAAAGATATTAGTAATTTCAAAGGACCAAACCATCTAGAATGAAGTTTTCGGGAAAGAGTCTGAGGCGGGAGTTAAACAGGAGTACTTTGTCTCCTTCCTTAAACTCTTTCCTTAATATGCGATTGTCGTGCCATTTTTTTGTTCTTTCTTTATAGATTCGGGCATTCTCATACGCGTCTAGCCTAAGTTCTTCTAGTTCGTGGATATCTAATATTCTTTTCTCGCCTGCGGCAGTATAATTGAGATTAAGGGTCTTAATGGCCCAGTATGCTTTATGTTCTAATTTTACCGGCAGGTGACATGATTTTCCATAAACTAGCTTAAAAGGCGTGGTTCCTATTGGGGTCTTATAATCTGTCCTATATGCCCACAAGGCTTCTGGTAATTTCGAGGACCAATCTTTCCTAGAGGTGGCAACTGTCTTTTCTAAGATTTGTTTAATTTCTCGGTTTGAGACTTTTACTTGCCCACTCGTCTGTGGGTGGTAGGGTGTTGCTACATGGTATCGGACTCCATATTTCAGTAATAGCTTTTCAAAAATCCTTGAAATAAAATGGGATCCACCATCACTGATGACAAGTCTCGACACTCCGAATCTAGGGATGATTATTCGCTTAAAGAGTCTAATTACCACACGTGTGTCGTTCGTTGGAGAGGCTATGGCCTCAATCCATTTTGATATGCAATCGACTGCAACAAGGATATACTTGTTACCAAAAGAAGATGGGAAAGGTCCCATAAAATCGATTCCCCAAACATCGAAGACTTCTACTTCCAAAATGCCTTTAAGCGGCATTTCGTCGCGTCTAGATATGTTGCCAGTGCGTTGACACCGGTCGTAGTTTGTGATTGCGATGTGGACATATTACCACAGAGTAGGACAAAAAAGTCCGGCTTGCAAGATCTTAGTGCAAGTCTTCGAGGTGCTTGCATGTCCTCCATAGGGAGCAGAATGACAGTGGGAAATCACGTTTTCTACCTCATCTTCTGGGACACATCGACGGAAAATGTCGTCGCCGCCTCTCTTGAAAAGTATAGGCTCATCCCAATAGTAGTGTTTAAGATCGTGGAATAATTTCTTCTTTTGTTGGTAGGTCAAGTCTGGCGGAAGCATCCTAGCTGCTAAGTAATTGACGAAGTCAGCGTACCATGGTAATGTGTGTCGCATTACGCGAAAAACCGGCAGGAAAATGAAACAACAGAGCCGCCACCGTGCGTTATTTATCCCAAAGGGGGGAAAGGAAACGCTCGAAGTAAACCTGGAAAAGACATGGTCTCGCGACCAGAGATAGATGGGATCGGGAGTCGGTTATGCGAAGGGAAGGTATTAGCACCCCTACGCATCCGTCGTACTCGACGGGATCCACGCACAAAAGGAAGAATAAAGGTTGCTAAAACTGCTCAAACATCACGCACCGGCTGAAAAGAGACACAGGAAAACAAGAGAAACTAACTCGGCAGGATATCGCATCCTGGGCCTACGTAGTCTGTCAGGCACAGACATCAGAGTCGACGTAGTTCGGGACGGGGGAAATGTGCTCGCTAGGATATCGCATCCTATGCATACGTATCTTCTCGGACTAAAGAAGAATCAGAGCACTCGTAGCTCGGCTAACGCACGCCAAACAAGACCACACAGGAAACCGACTGCCAATCGCTGGACTTATGTCAGACTCCACACAAACATCTAAACATGGAAACCGAAGGCCAATCGCTGGACTTACATCAGACTCCGAACCAACAAACACACACAGGAAACCAACTGCCAATCGCTGGACTTACGTCAGACTCCAACAAGCAAACAAGACACAGGAAACCAACTGCCGATCGCTGGACTTACGTCAGACTCCTACACACACAAAGGGGTTGAAAAAAAAAAGGGCGCCCAGAGAGATCAGCTCATCTCCTGCCTACGTACCTCATCTGGTATGAGGATCAGGGCGACGTAGTTCCCCTACGCAGGGACAAAGGACCTCTAACCTAACCAGAGACTGGGAAATGATATACTAGAAGGGAGACTAACTCGAGCCTAATAGTTATCATGCAAATTCACCATGGTCCTAGGTTAAGGTTTCTATCTAACTTGCACAGGGAGCAAGCTAAACCTAAACAGCACAAGCAAAGTAAACAATCACACAAATAGCACACACTATATACAAACAAAGTGGGCTCACACAAGGCTAGGATGTGAAACACAAGCCAACTGGAATCGGGTGTAGTTAGCTCTTAACCCTAACATTGAGAGTTAGGGTGAAGCAGATGAAATGGGAAGTGAGGGGTGTGCCTCACAGCTCTTATCCCTGGCTTGGGAGAGCTTGACTCAAATAGAAGGTGTGGGAGTTCAGAAAGCAAGAACTCTTCTATCCACATGTGACTGACTCAACAATGATCTTAGGTTAATATCCACAATGCATCAACATGTAATGTGAGCAAAGGGATGACACACTGACTAGCAGGAGATGGATTACACATCTCTTTTATCTGCCAATTGCCTTATCAAAGGTCTTTTCCTGCTTGGCACAAAGATAAACAAACACAAGCATTGCCTCTTAAGGAGGACTTCAGACAGGTGCCTGCCCAAGTAACAGGACATGTCTTCTAGACTACATGAAGTCAGTGAGTTATACCTTAATGCTTAAGCAACCAAGCAAAGCAAAAACAAGTTCACAATGAACTTAAGCAACTAGTGTACCTGAAAACAATCCAACTCAATCAGTATACAACTCAAAAAATCAAACAGACAGTTAATAGTCCACAGTCAACTGTACACAATCAAACAAGCAATGCAACAAGATGCAAGGCATAAGCTCAACTCAAATGAGCTAAGAGCCACCTACAAAACAAATCAAGATTAGTCAACATCAACCAAATAATCCAACTCAAGCAAATGAATCAATCCTCTTATGGCCATGTGCTTCTTAACCTGAAAACAAAACTCAAACATAAGCACAAACCACTAGGACAAGGCCTAGGGTCAAAGATGGAGAAATAATCCAAAATAGAACATGAAATTTGACATGAATCAAACTTCAATCAATTAAGAACATCATCCAAAAGGTCTCATGTCCATAGCATCAACCAAATTCATTTCACAAATCAATCATGGCAAGGCATGCAAATTGAAACCACATTGAGGCAACAAAATGAACAAATCCACATTAATTCCAAAATGATTCAATAAATCACAAGAAAAATCATGGCTAAACAGAACACATCACATGATCAACACACCAAAAATCAAGGCATTTGGACAAGTTTAAGCATGGCAATAAAATTCCATAAGGCAAGGCAAGCACAAACAAGCTCAATTGAGACACAAAATGCTACATCAACTTAGCACAAGCCTAAAACAGAATTGGTACATGGTAAAGACCTCAAACTAAAGCCACAATAAACTTCAATGTGTCTAGAAACAATGTGCAAAATTTCACATTCATAGGATACACAACCAGCATTTCACAAAGCATGAAAGTTCATGACTATTCAAAAGTCCACAAATGGCAATCCAGAAAGAGAAATCTCAAACAAATCAGAAATGAATCTAAAAATTCCACAAAAATTCATGATCATTCATAGCATGCATAGAAAGCATCATACAAAAAATCACATCATTTAGAGTTCATTTGGCAAGGCAAAGAAAATCATCAAATTGAGCAAGCAATGGTGTGACACACATTGTCACACCTACATTAACCAGATCATATCTCAACAACCATAAATGCTAAAAATGCAAACTCAACACTAAAATGACCAGCAAGATGTCTAATTTAAGCATACCAAATTTCACAATCATTGGACGAAAACTCATCATTTCACAAAGCATATGGCAAGGTAAGTCAAGAAAACACACATGTGAACAATCCCTAGGCCAAAACATTTTTCATCCAGGCACAAATTGTGTAAAAATAGTCAAAACAAAACTAGACATCATGAGGAGAACAATGCAAAAATTCCCATGCCATTTGGATCATCCATTATTTATTTATGAATTTTCAAAGTGAAGAAAAAAAATTAGAAACACATGAAATGGCATGTATGAACATGGATGAAGGAAATGAAATAAAAGGCAAGGCATATTTGGAAAAGTCACGAGCCAGGGATCGAACAGAGTTAACATTTGAAAGTGGCGCGTTTCCTAATGAAACGCACCGTTTCATTTAATCTGCGTGGCATGGTAAAGCAACGTGAACCTATCATTCTGCCATGTAACTGCCAGCGTGGACCAATGCATGCTCACTAACAACCAAACTCATGCAAACTGCGCCGGGAAAGATCTACAGCATTCTGGAAACAAAAGCCCTAGCTTCTTCATCAACATTCATCGTGTTCTTGAGCTCAAGAACACATGTGCACAGAAATTCAAACTACTTATATCATTGGACTCATCTTTCAACATACATCAACATGCCACACTTAATTTGTTCTAAATCAACATGTATCAAAAGATTCGAAGCCATACATTTTCATGTGTCAAACTTAGAATCAACATAACTACTTCATTTCTTCATGAAAATCATGGATCTAAAGCTCAGCATGCTCCACGTTCAAAGATATATCATAAGCACACAACAATTTCATGAATCATGACATTCGAATTCTAACCTTCAAAGAGATGCAGAAGTGAAATCAATGGATTCAGGTCTTCAAAGGCAGAAACAGTCGATCCTTAGCTCTTATATGATGGAATGGAGGAATGCTCGATGCTTAACCTTGCACGATTTGGCCAGAAACTCCAACTGCCATGGATGAGTTTGAACTTCAACAGCTTCGAATCTTGATGAAACTTGATGAATCTTGCTTCCAAAGTGCTCAATTATGCTTGTGTATGATGAACCAATCAAGAACAAAGCAATGTATGTGAAAGAAATTGATGAAAAGTGAGAGAAAAAGTTTGAAGAGATTTTTCAGATCTGGAAATTATGATGTGTTAATCTCATTTTCTGTTATGATTTTCCTTATATATCATCTGCTAATCAAGTTTGTTAATCACAATTAAGCAATGCAAATGGATTAGTGAAATTGAAGGTGTAATGCCAATTTGCAAATTCACCCCTTATGCATGCATGCCAATGGAACAGTGCACGATTCTGGTTTGAAAATCCTTTCAAATGTTGTTTTAGAGCCAAGGCAAGTGTTAAAATGTAAAAACAATGCACCATTTTCAAATTGGAAATTTCCCTCCAAAATTCAAATGAAAATGCAAAAAAATTTGTGATCAAAATGCATGGCTTATGATGCATGAATTGGATAGTTCATGTCAAGAGAGAAATGTTGCAAAAAGAACCATCTCATTTGGCCTTATGGTTTGAAAGTTATGCATTCTTGAAGTTCAAATTCCATTGACCATGATTGATCCATATCTTCTCAACCATACATGAGAAATTCATGTTCTTGGACTTTTTGGAAAGGGGAGAACAAGATATTCAACTTTAATGTTGGACAAAATTTCATTTGAAGCTTGCTTGATGATGTAATCTTGAGGAGAAAACCTTTCCATTTTTGGCAATTTCAAATTACAGGTCACTTACTATTTTTGGAAACTTTTCATCTGACCTCAAATTCTTCAATGTTGATGTTTGAAATGTCAAATGAGACTTGTATGGACATGAATGAGGCCTCTCTAACCATCTCCCACCTTCAAATCCATGATTGAATTGACAGTTGACTTTGGTTGACTTTCTAGGGTTTCAGATGAATTGCATCTTGACTGATGATCTCTGAACATCCAACCTTTGGCCAAACCACTTCAAAATGATCCCTAGGTCCCATGAACACAATATCCCAACCCTAGGGATTTGCTTCAATAGGAAATGCACTTGCTTGCTTGCACAACTGGATCTCCTGACCAGTCTTGACTGATGACTTGGTAGACTATGCAATGAACAATGCAAATGTTAATGACCTAAAATGAAAATGTATGTACAAAATGGGAGGTGAAAATTTGAGGTGCTACAGCTGCCCCTATTCAATCAACTGGGAACCCGAATGGATGAGAGCAACGGCTGTCAGACCTTCAGGGTAAACAGGGATTGAATACCAAAGAACCGTAGAAATTTGCACTCTGAGGGGATCCAAGAAAGTAAAATTCACCAACGGACGCTTCCACTGGGATCTGATGTTTATTACTGGGGATTTTGATTTTTCTCAAAGGTACAGTCACATCCAGACATCTAAAGACGATGAATGGGAATAGAAATCACAACTAGACGTCAACGGACGACCAGGAAAAACTCGACGTTTATCGAAACCAACGGAGAGGTAACAGACATCAACGGATGACTGGGGAAAATACATCTAAATGTCAACGGACAACTAGGAAAAACTCGATGTTTACCAAAACCAACGGAGAGGTGAACAGACATCAACGGATGAATGGAAAGAAAGGGATACAACCAGACGTCATTGGACGAAATGGGAAAAACTCAACGTTTATCGAAACCAACGGAGAGGTGAACAGACATCAACGGATGAATGGAAGACTCGACCAGACGTCAACGGACGAAAGGGAGAAGCTCGACGTTTATCGACACCAACGGAGAAGGAGAAGCTCGACGTTTATCGACACCAACGGAGAAGGAGAAGCTCGACGTTTATCTACACCAACGGAGAAGGAGACCAGACATCAACGGATGAATGGGAAAGACTCGACCAGACGTCAACGGACGAACGGGAGAAGCTCGACGTTTATCGACACCAACGGAGAAGGAGAAGCTCGACGTTTATCGACACCAACGGAGAAGGAGAAGCTCGACATTTATCGACACCAACGTAGAAGGAGACCAGACATCAACGGATGAATGGGAAAGACTCGACCAGACGTCAACGGACGAACGGGAGAAGCTCGACGTTTATCGACACCAACGGAGAAGGAGACCCTACTGGGGAAGATACAACTAGATGTCAACGGACAACTAGGAAAAACTCGACGTTTATCGAAACCAACGGAGAGGTAACCCTACTGGGGAGGGATAAGGGTATTACGAACATCGAAAGATGATGTTTACCGACATCAAAAGAAGACCACACATTTACCGATGACTGGGTGGGACTCGATTGTTTATCGCCACCGAAAGAATGGTGTTTACCGACACCAAAGAAATAACACACGCGGGTGCTGACATGACACTTACCAGTATCACAAGATGACATCTACATATGTCAAGACAAGGCTAAACTCTTGCTGGGGATCTCACTGGGGAGTCAAACTTTCCTTTCACTGTGGGAACGGAAATGAACTTCTCTGGGGGAAATATCAATCCTGAATGCTGTCAGAAGCAACTGTAGCAAACGTGTTGTACAGATGTTTGAACAACGACCTGCCTCTGCCAGGGATATGGTCTGATTGGGTTTCAACACATGAATGCATATGTTTGAATTTTCTATGGCGTAATGCTCCATATTGAATGGAAATGCTACGCGATTTGAGGATGCAATGATTACTACATGCCAAATGCAAAATGATGAACTCCGGCTGGGGAGCCAACTGATCATATACTACAACTCTGTGGGGAGACCCTGCTTGGGGAATGCTTTGCGGGGAGAGCACCGACTTCTCACTCAGCTGGAGAAATAAAACTGTTGCTGGGGACAGGATCCCAATCCACTCGGGGACTCCGCTCGGGGAACAAACAATGCGACTTTGCTGAGGAACTACACAAGGCGACTTCACTGGGGAGAGCTGCCAATCCACAGGTAGGATAAAACTCTGCTGGAGATAAATCATCGAACCTGATCCACTTGGGGAACCTGCTGGGGAAAACCATCAACACAAACCTCTGCTCGGGAGATCTTCTAGGGAAAAACTTCACAATCCTGACAGGGACAGGCATTCACTATTCTGCTGAGGAAAAATAAAACTCTGGTAGGGAAAGTAATATGTCATACCATACTGGATATAGACATCCATAACCCTGCTGGGGATAAGCACTCGCGACCACGCTGGGGATATCAATACTTCAAAACCAGACTGCTGGGGAATAGAGCGACTCCATTGATACCTCCGCTGGAGATACAACATCCTTCCGACTCAGTGGGGAACTCAACTGGGGAAACATCTGCTGGGGAATCCTCACAGATGACAACCTGCAAAACAGCACAACATACATGCCCCCAGGGGTTGCATGGACAAGATACGCTCAAGTGTCCTCAACATTCAAAATGATTTTCAAATGTTGTATCTTTCTGCACGTTATTGTTTAGCCTTCATGCTTTTATATGCAATGTTTATCAAAAATTCGGACGTTTTTGCCAACAAAACAGTAAAATAAAAACAAGAGAGCTATTTATCTGAATAACAACTTTTATTGATTGAAAATGGGCCTGAAAAGGCGAATACACGGGGAAGCAATTCCTAGAAAGAGGTAATTGCGCACAAAAGGAAAAATCTATCCTAATGGCAATGTGAACACGGCATCCATTATTTCCCAATTCTGTTATAACTCACAGATCATCAGTTTTCCTCCAAACTTCCTTGCTTTCTAAGAAGAATGACTGGACCGATCACATCTTTAGAGATGGCAGACGACGAAGCGCGGTGAAGTACAAATAACTCAGACTGTAGTCTTCGCTTTAATCCCTCTTTTGCCTGGATCGCCCTTTCGGGTTTTCAATCCACCGGGATACCCATTTTTGCCTAAGCCGCCCTTACGGGTTTTCGACTTACCGGGTGTACAAATTCTTTTCATTTTTTATCCCTAATTTTTGCCTGAACCTTTTCTTTCTGTTTTTTGGTTCGCCGGGATGCCCTTTTTTGCCTGGACTCTTTTATTCTTTTTGTCCAGCGGGTCAATTTACGCGAAGTATTTTTTGACTACATCTGAGTTAACAGGGGACGGAAAATCTTCACCATCCATAGTTGTAAGCATCAAGGCTCCACCGGAGAAGACCTTCTTCACAACATATGGACCTTCATAATTAGGGGTCCACTTGCCTCTGTTATCTGTACCGGGAGGAAGGATCCTCTTCAAAACTAGATCACCGATCTGATAGCTTTGAGGACGCACTTTCTGATCAAAGGCTCTCTTCATCCTTCTCTGATACAACTGCCCATGGCAAACAGCTGCTAGCCGTCTCTCTTCGATAAGGCTTAACTCGTTAAACCTTGTTCGAATCCACTCGGCTTCGTCAAGCTTGACATCTAACAAAACCCTCAGAGAAGGGATCTCCACTTCAACAGGTAGGACAGCTTCCATACCATACACGAGGGAGTACGGGGTTGCCCCGGTCGACGTACGTACCGAAGTACGGTACCCATGCAAAGCGAAAGGCAGCATCTCATGCCAATCTTTGTACGTCACGACCATCTTCTGCACAATCTTCTTGATATTCTTGTTTGCCGCCTCTACAGCACCATTCATCTTCGGTCTGTAAGGGGAAGAATTGTGATGTTCAATCTTGAAATCTTTACAAAGCTCTTTCATCATCTTGTTATTGAGATTCGAACCATTATCAGTGATGATTCTCTCAGGAACCCCATAACGACAGATGATTTCCTTCTTGATGAACCGGGCAACCACTTGTTTGGTCACGTTAGCATAGGAAGCTGCTTCCACCCACTTGGTGAAGTAGTCAATCGCAACCAGGATGAAGCGATGTCCATTGGAAGCGGTGGGCTCAATCTTCCCAATCATGTCAATGCCCCACATGGCAAACGGCCAAGGCGAGTTCATGACATTCAGAGGGCTTGGTGGTACATGCACCTTATCAGCATAGATCTGACACTTATGGCACTTCCGAGCGTACTTGAAACAATCGGATTCCATAGTCATCAAGTAATAACCGACTCTCAACAATTTCTTCGACATTGCATGACCACCAGCATGGGTACCAAACGAACCTTCATGCACTTCTTGCATCAACATGTCTGCTTCGTGTCTATCCACGCATCTGAGCAGAACCATGTCGAAATTCCTCTTATACAGCACATCATCCTGATTCAAATAAAAGCTTCCAGCTAGCCTTCTCAGGGTTTTCTTGTCATTCTTTGACGCACCTTCAGGATACTCCTGGCTCTTGTGGAAGTTCTTGATATCATAGTACCACGGCTTCTCATCAACAACAGACTCAGCTGCAAACACATACGCAGGCCTCTCGAGTCGATTCACCGCAACATGTGGCACATGATTCCACCAATGAACTTTGATCATAGACGACAAAGTAGCCAAAGCATCAGCCATTTGATTCTCATCCCGGGGGACATGATACAACTTCACCTTTTTGAAGAACGTCAGTATTCTTATGGTGTAATCTCTATACGGAATCAAATGCGGCTGGTTCGTATTCCAATCTCCATTGACCTGATTGATTACTAGAGCGGAATCTCCGAAAATGTCAAGCGTTTTGATCCTTAAATCAATGGCTTCTTCTATCCCCATGATACAAGCCTCATACTCAGCTTCGTTGTTGGTGACGTCAAAAGTCAATCTAGCAGAAAAAGGTATATGAGCCCCTTTTGGATTGATAAGCACTGCACCAACACCATTGCCATTCATATTCACAGCCCCATCAAACATCAGTGTCCATTTGTCATCAGGATCCGGTCCTTCCTCGACAAGAGGCTCTTCACAATCTTTCATCTTAAGATACATGATGTCTTCATCAGGGAATTCAAACATCATCGGCTGATAATCATCGATCGGTTGCTCGGCAAGGTAGTCTGACAGAATACTACCTTTGATGGCCTTCTGTGACGTGTACTGGATATCATACTCAGTTAAAATCATCTGCCAACGGGCAACACGTCCGGTGAGAGCCGGCTTCTCAAAGATGTATTTCACTGGATCCATCTTAGAAATCAACAAGGTAGTACGGTTCAACATATACTGCCTCAGTCGGCGAGCAGCCCAGGCCAAAGCACAGCAAGTTTTCTCAAGCTGTGAATATTTGATTTCACAGTCGGTAAACTTTTTGCTAAGGTAGTATATGGCATGCTCTTTTCGACCAGACTCGTCATGCTGTCCCAATACACACCCCATCGAATTCTCAGTCACTGACAGGTACATTATCAGTGGTCTCCCAGGAACTGGAGGAATAAGGATTGGAGGTTTCTGTAAGTACTCTTTTATCTTGTCAAAAGCTTTCTAACAGTCATCATTCCACCTGATTGCTTGGTTCTTTCTGAGCAATTTGAATATCGGTTCACACGTGGCAGTTAGGTGAGACACAAACCGTGCAATGTAGTTCAATCTCCCTAAAAACCCACGAACCTGCTTTTCTGTTTTCGGTTCAGGCATTTCTTGAATATCTTTGACTTTCGCTGGATCAACCTCAATCCCTTTCTCACTGACAATGAAGCCTAACAGCTTCCCAGATCTCACCCCAAACGTACACTTGTTCGGGTTCAGCCTCAGTTTAAACTTTCTCAACCTGTCAAACAACTTCTGCAAATTAACCAAGTGCTCCTCTTCTGTCTGCGACTTCGCAATCATATCATCCACGTACACTTCAATCTCTTTGTGCATCATGTCATGAAAGAGAGTCGTCATAGCCCTCTGATAGGTAGCATCGGCGTTCTTCAGCCCAAATAGCATCACCTTATAGCAGAACGTGCCCCAAGGTGTAATGAATGTCGTCTTTTCCATGTCCTCTGGCGCCATCTTAATCTGATTATAGCCCGAGAAACCATCCATGAAAGAGAAAACCGAGGATTGAGCCGTATTATCCACCAATACATCAATGTGAGGTAATGGGAAATCATCTTTTGGACTTGCTCTGTTCAAATCCCGGTAATCGACACACATTCTGACTTTGCCATCTTTCTTCGGCACGGGAACGATGTTGGCCACCCACGGGGGATAAGTCGTCACTGACAAGAAACCAGCATCGAATTGCTTCTGAACCTCTTCTTTGATCTTAACAGCCATATCGGGACTGGTTCTGCGAAGCTTCTGCTTGACCGAAGGACAATCTTCTCTGAGAGGTAGTCTATGCACCACAATATCAGTATCCAACCCAGGCATATCTTGATAAGACCAGGCGAATATCTCCACATACTCTCTCAGCATCTCAATCAACCTGCTCTTGACCTCTGTCTTCAAAGCAGACCCGATCTTGATATCTCTTCTGGCGTCCTCAGTACCAAGATTCACAATCTCCAACTCCTCCTGATGAGGTTGGATGACCCTTTCCTCTTGCTTCAGCAATCTAACCAATTCTTTAGGGAGTTCACAGTCTTCCTCACTCTCCTCTTCAGCTTGGTAGATGGGATTATTGAAATCATACTGAGCCATAACAGAACTGTTCATAGTGGATTCGGTGAGATCACTTCTGCATGTTTAATGCTTTGTTTTAGAAAAAGAGTTCAAGAAAGTCACAAAAAACAAAAACATTGCCATTTTTTATTTTTTTGAAAAATGAAAACAAAAATAGAAAGACAGGGATCACAAAATTGTTTGCAAAACGTCCTTTATTAATGATAATCATTGAAAAACACATGATGAGGCCCTACAATGAACCACTACGTCTTGGGCAGAACGTAGGGTTTTGTGCAGAATGAAAAAAACAAAAGAAAATTACTTTGTTTGAAGAGTAACTTGTGTAACACCCAAAAATTTGCCCTCCTCATTCATGCATTCATTTAGCATTTCATATTGCATTTCATCATGTCAATCAGAATTAGATCCGAAAAAAAAATTTTACAAAAAAAATAA
Organism: Lathyrus oleraceus; assembly: GCF_024323335.1. Lineage (NCBI taxonomy): Eukaryota > Viridiplantae > Streptophyta > Magnoliopsida > Fabales > Fabaceae > Lathyrus > Lathyrus oleraceus. The sequence continues at coordinate 54,674,315 of NC_066584.1, forward strand.
TAATAAAAATAAATAATAAAAAATCCTGGACTTGGACCTTTCTCAAAAGCCCACTAAGCTACCAATATTAGCCTATAAATACTAGAGTTTCATTGAAACAAAAGCCACACAGAGGAGGAGAAGAAGGAAGAGAAGCAAAATACTCTGAGGTTTCCTTGGAACAAAACCCTGAGGAAAAAGATAGTGAGAGAAGACCTAACGGAGTTCAGTGCAGCCTCCAAACCCCGAAGGGAACTCAACTACACAGAATCACCTCTGCCTCACATAAACCCTGAAGATTGTTTTGTAAACCTCACGGGTGCAACTCAATTTCAATCAAGCTCTCCAATCAGGTTTGCCTTTATTCCCATTACCTTTTGCTTTGAAGTTGAATACTCTGAATGTATGAGGTATGATGGATGAATTTCATTAGGTTTTTCGCCCATGGGTTTAATATGTATATGAATGTATAAACAATGCCTTGAATGTTTAACCTTTTAATTTTTGAGTGTATGCCACAGGGTTTGAGGTTTCTGAAACCATACTGTTATTCATGAAAAAAATGCTTATGGTGTTTCACTAACCCTTTTGTTGAGTTTTTGTGAGGGCTCACATGACTTTTGCAGGGATAACTTGCGCGGTTTCCCACTTTATTTGTGGGATAACCCCTGGAGGTTCATTCCGATTACCTGTAATGACTCACTTTTCTTTGATGGCATTAGCTTGGAAGGATCTCAGGGTTTCCCATTCCTCTAATTGCTGTTACTTCAGATCTTTATCCGCGTGGTATTTTTACATTTTTCCCGCATTTTACTACTTTCCTAGCTGGAAGACCTCGATAGGAGGCAATGTTTTGTGTTTACCTCAAGATACATGTTTTGTGTTTTGTGTTCGTATCCCTGCAGGTAGCGCGGTTCCTTCATCAAGAACTGCCTTTTTTCCCTCGAGCATCCCAAACCCTAAAACCCAAAGCAACACGTTAACTCCTTCTACTACAGGCGAGTAAGTCTCCAAAGGTCGAGCATCCGGTAGATTGCGTAGTGACGTCGTTCGTCCAAAACCCAATCCATAACCCCGTAGTTAGCCGAACTACGTTTTGCTCTGATTCTCAGGCCAGATGAGATACGTAGGCATAAGACGCGATGTCTTAGCGAGCACACATCCCCAACCCATAGGTCAGTCGAGCTACGAAGACTCTGATTCTCATATTCAGATGAGATACGTATGCAGTGGATGCGACATCCGTGCGAGTCATTTTCATTTAACCCTTTTTTTTGGCAAACAGCACAAGATAAACCCACACCCTTTAGACAAGAACTACAAAAGTGGATCCCGTAGAGTACTACGGATGCGTAGGGGTGCTAATACCTTCCCTTCGCATAACCGACTCCCGAACCCAAGATTTGGTTGCGAGACCCCGTCTTGTCCTTTCCTTTTTTCAGGTTTACTTCGAGCGTTTCCTTTCCCTCCTTTGGGATGAATAACGCACGGTGGCGACCCTTCTGTTTTTTTCTTTCGCCGGTTGTTTTTTTTCGCACCGTATTTTTCAGGTTGCGACAGCTGGCGACTCTGCTGGGGACTGAAAGAAGTTGACCTCTTGCTGGTCCATCTGCCCTAAGCGAGTCCCTCCTAGCTTTTGTAGTTTGTTTGTTTATTGGGTGTTCATGCTTTTGTGCAGTTATTTATTTACCTGCTTTACCTTATTGCATTGTGTATATATCATTGTTGTTTCTGTTGGCTGGCTGCTTGGTGATCTTTGTGAGATGAGTTCTATACCCGAGCTCGAGTGCACTTAGGATAGGAGAATGGCATAGTCCTGTCGACTTGTGTGGAGTTATTCCTTAACGAGTCGACTTGCAAGCCCATTCACTTGGTGGAGGTCATGTTGAGATCAATAATGTCACACAAGTAAGTTGTGGTTAGACATTACTTGTTCCAATATAGACCTAAGAAGCCGAGGACCTTAGTTTACCAAACCCATCTTGGCCTATTCGTAGGACGTAGTGCGAAAGTCGTTCAAGTGTGAGATTTGATACGATTGTTACGCGATACTACACTCATAAGAGTCTCTCTTGAGAATATTGTTGGAATACGAGTAGTCGTTCCTCTGATAATATTCGAAAGATGGGATTATGACTATGGGAACCTTTTGTAGAACATGTTTGGCAGGTTTAAACCTTAGTACACTCCTTTTGGGTGGTTCTTAACCTAAACTCCATGCTCGTGACTTGCAACAAACCCTTGATTCATGGTTAATCCGATCAGGTATCCTTAATATCAATGAAACTCGGGTGTTGATAAGGTGTAAACCATAATCCACCAAAATGGGTGGTTGATATTAAGGATAACATGATCCATCCCATGACCTTTGTTTGGTGTGCTCTTAATTTCTCTCCAGGCAGTGCAACCTGACAGATGTTCAAGCGGATCCATCAATTCTGATTGACATGCCTTTGCATTGCATAACATCATTTGCATATTTGCATCCAACATCTCATGCTTATTCATTTGCAGGGTATTCCCTTTCAAAACGGGGGTGCCTTAAAACTGAACAAGTAGTGCATCGCATACCATGCATATTAACCCTTGTCTGTTTTGCAGGTGTCACCGCAGTGTCTAATGTTTGTTCCCTGTATCAGGCAGTTATTGGTCCCAAGCGAGTTCACAGATACCCGACAAAGGAAAACCGTCCACGACTAGCGATGGACCAAGTACAGAAAGAGCTGGCTGATATGCGTGAAAGGATGGATCAGTTCATGACATTGATGACTGGTATGGCAGCAGGCCAAGAAAAGCTGAGGGAATTGGTTGAGCAACCGAGGCCCGATCCAGAGGTGGAAATACCAAGTGCTAAGGGGAACCCTGGTAACCCTGGGAACGCTGATAACCCTGTGAACACTGGAAACGCGGGTAACGCAAATGTTGATGGAAACCCGGGTAATGTTGGCAACACAGGGAATGTTGGAAATGGTATTGGCGGAAGGTACAATGTGAATCAAGGAATTCAGATTAACGGACACCCCGTTACTGAAGATTATCAGTGTGATCAATTTTCTTTGCACGACGAGGCCCTCGAGACCACTCGCCGTATGGATGAGCTTGCTGAGAAGCTCAAATCTTTGGAGTCTCAAAATTCCTTAGGCTTTGATGTCACAAATCTTGGTCTGGTTCAGGGAGTAAGGATTCCTCACAAGTTCAAACCCCCTACTTTTGAGAAATACAACGGGGCTTCTTGCCCACGCACTCATCTCCAATCTTATCTGGGAAGGTTGGGAGCTCACACGGAAGATGAAAAGCTGTGGATGTACTATTTTGAAGACAGTCTAACTGGAGCTTCTCGTGAATGGTATTCTCATTTGTCTCGTACTACCATCAAGAGCTGGAAAGACTTGGCAGAGGCTTTTATCAAGCAATATCAATACAACTTGGACATGGCTCCAAATCGGACCTTGTTGCAAGGTATGTCTCAGACTGCCAAGGAAACCTTTAGAGAGTATGCTCAGCGTTGGAGACAGATTGCTGCGTCCGTCCAACCCCCTATGTCTGAAAGGGAGATGGCGAACATGTTCATGAACACTCTTCAAGGCAATTATATTGAGAGATTGGCTGATTGCCCGTCAATCAGCTTTGCAGAGATAGTAATTGCTGGAGAAAGAATCGAGAGTCTGTTGAAGATGGGCCGAATTCAAGACAATAGTGCTTCTAAGAAACCGTTTGCTGGTAACGGTCAGCGAAGAAAAGAAGGCGAGACAAGCGTTGTGTATGCCAGCAAAGGCAGGGGCAGAGGACGCCCTAATTACTATCAAGATCAAGTGGCCGCAGTCACCATTCCAACACCTGTTCCTCAACCGTAATATCATCCGCAACAACAACCCAGGTACAACAATCAACAACAAGGAGGTAATCCGGGTCAGCAGAGACATTATCAACAACGTCCAAGGCAGACGGACCGGGTCATCGAGCCAATCCCAATGCCTTATTCAGTATTACTTCCCAAGCTGATTGACATGAATCTGGTTACATTGAGAACTCTGGCCCCACCAATCGATCCCAATAATTTTCCTAGAGGTTATGATGTCAACGCTAGATGTGCTTTTCACTCCAACGCACTTGGCCATACTACAGATAATTGCAAGGCTCTCCAGTTAAAGGTACAAGATTTGAGAGATGCCCAGGCTATCAATTTTGCTCCGGTGCCTAATGTTATCCAGAACCCGATGCCGGCTCACGACGGACAGGGGATTAATGCTGTCGAAGTGGTTGAAGCTGGTAATGCCCAAGGCCGGGGCAAATTTGTGGAGCCAGTCATCAAAGAAGACAAGTTTGGATTGGGGTATGCTCCGGGATCTCAGAAGAATGAAACTGGTACTCTCTCCAGCGGGGGTTTGGTTTCTCCCCACATCGTCAATGCTGTAGATGAAGACAAGGCTGACAGCGACTGTGACTTAGATAGCTGGATTCGCCCGTGTGTCCCGGGAGAAAAGCTCGACAATTGGTCGTCTGAAAAAACCGTCCGGGTTACTCTGCTGAAAGAGTGATTTTTATTATTTTCCTTTATTACATGCATAATAAAGTCTTACACTTTGCCCAAGGTGTAACGGCTCATTTGTAGGGCCATCCATTTAGTTACGTTTCGCAATTATTTTTATCATCAATAAAGGACGGCTTTTGCAAACAATTTTGTGTTCTCTTTCTTTCAGTTTTTTTACTTTTACAAAAAAAATGGCAATGTTTCTTTTTTCGTTTTTCCTTTCTTTCAAAAAAAATCTCTCTCATTCTAAGGTAAAGCATGATCCTCCATCATGCAAAGTCGACCACTCGGATCTCACTGCTAATGACACTGCTATGGCCAAGTATGACTTCGACAATCCTATCTATCAAGCCGAAGAAGGGGCTGAGGAAGTTTGTGAATTGCCTGAAGGGTTAGCCAGATTCCAAAAAAATTCATGATCATTCACAACATGCATAGAAAGCATCATACAAAAAATCACATCATTTAGAGTTCATTTGGCAAGGCAAAGAAAATCATCAAATTGAGCAAACAATGGTGTGACACACATTGTCACACCTACATTAACCAGATCATATCTCAACAACTATAAATGCTAAAAATGCAAACTCAACACTAAAATGACCAGCAAGATGTCTAGTTTAAGCATACCAAATTTCACAATCATTGGACGAAAACGCATCATTTCACAAAGCATATGGCAAGGTAAGTCAAGAAAACACACATGTGAACAATCCCTAGGCCAAAACATTTTTCATCCAGGCACAAATTGTGTAAAAATAGTAAAAACAAACTAGACATCATGAGGAGAACAATGCAAAAATTCCCATGCCATTTGGATCATCCATTATTTATTTATGAATTTTCAAAGTGAAGAAAAAAATTAAAAACACATGAAATGGCATGTATGAACATGGATGAAGGAAATGAAATAAAAGGCAAGGCATATTTGGAAAAGTCACGAGCCAGGGATCGAACAGAGTTAACATTTGAAAGTGGCGTGTTTCCTAATGAAACGCACCGTTTCATTTAATCTGCGTGGCACGGCAAAGCAACGTGAACCTATCATTCTGCCATGTAACTGCCAGCGTGGACCAATGCATGCTCACTAACAACCAAACTCATGCAAACTGCGCTGGGAAAGATCTACAGCATTCTGGAAACAAAAGCCCTAGCTTCTTCATCAACATTCATCGTGTTCTTGAGCTCAAGAACACATGTGCACAGAAATTCAAACTACTTATATCATTGGACTCATCTTTCAACATACATCAACATGCCACGCTTAATTTGTTCTAAATCAACATGTATCAAAAGATTCGAAGCCATACATTTTCATGTGTCAAACTTAGAATCAACATAACTACTTCATTTCTTCATGAAAATCATGGATCTAAAGCTCAGCATGCTCCACGTTCAAAGATCTATCATAAGCACACAACAATTTCATGAATCATGACATTCGAATTCTAACCTTCAAAGAGATGCAGAAGTGAAATCAATGGATTCAGGTCTTCAAAGGCAGAAACAGTCGATCCTTAGCTCTTATATGATGGAATGGAGGAATGCTCGATGCTTAACCTTGCACGATTTGGCCAGAAACTCCAACTGCCATGGATGAGTTTGAACTTCAACAGCTTCGAATCTTGATGAAACTTGATGAATCTTGCTTCCAAAGTGCTCAATTATGCTTGTGTATGATGAACCAATCAAGAACAAAGCAATGTATGTGAAAGAAATTGATGAAAAGTGAGAGAAAAAGTTTGAAGAGATTTTTCAGATCTCGAAATTATGATGTGTTAATCTCATTTTCTGTTATGATTTTCCTTATATATCATCTGCTAATCAAGTTTGTTAATCACAATTAAGCAATGCAAATGGATTAGTGAAATTGAAGGTGTAATGCCAATTTGCAAATTCACCCCTTATGCATGCATGCCAATGGAACAGTGCACGATTCTGGTTTGAAAATCCTTTCAAATGTTGTTTTAGAGCCAAGGCAAGTGTTAAAATGTAAAAACAATGCACCATTTTCAAATTGGAAATTTCCCTCCAAAATTCAAATGAAAATGCAAAAAAAATTGTGATCAAAATGCATGGCTTATGATGCATGAATCGGATAGTGCATGTCAAGAGATAAATGTTGCAAAAAGAACCATCTCATTTGGCCTTATGGTTTAAAAGTTATGCATTCTTGAAGTTCAAATTCCATTGACCATGATTGATCCATATCTTCTCAACCATACATGAGAAATTCATGTTCTTGGACTTTTTGGAAAGGGGAGAACAAGATCTTCAACTTTAATGTTGGACAAAATTTCATTTGAAGCTTGCTTGATGATGTAATATTGAGGAGAAAACCTTTCCATTTTTGGCAATTTCAAATTACAGGTCACTTACTATTTTTGGAAACTTTTCATCTGACCTCAAATTCTTCAATGTTGATGTTTGAAATGTCAAATGAGACTTGTATGGACATGAATGAGGCCTCTCTAACCATCTCCCACCTTCAAATCCATGATTGAATTGACAGTTGACTTTGGTTGACTTTCTAGGGTTTCAGATGAATTGCATCTTGACTGATGATCTCTGAACATCCAACCTTTGGCCAAACCACTTCAAAATGATCCCTAGGTCCCATGAACACAATATCCCAACCCTAGGGCTTTGCTTCAATAGGAAATGCACTTGCTTGCTTGCACAACTGGATCTCCTGACCAGTCTTGACTGATGACTTGGTAGACTATGCAATGAACAATGCAAATGTTAATGACCTAAAATGAAAATGTATGTACAAAATGGGAGGTGCAAATTTGAGGTGCTACAATGTGGTTTGGGTGTAAATTGCTTCCACTACTTCGTTTGTTTTAGTATCCTTATGGGTTAACGCATATTTAGATGTATTGCTTTCCAATTGGGCTATGAGTCTTTCGTACGGAAAATCATCGTTTATAGGCACTTTTTCAGGTTCAATACCTTCCATTCTTGACAAGTGATCGACCACGACGTTTTTCGTGCCTCTTTTATGCTTGATTTCTAGGTCAAACTCTTGTAATAGTAAGATCCACCTTAGGAGTCTTGGTTTGGCGTCTTTTTTGTTTAACAGGTACCTAATTGCAGCATGATCGGTATAGATAATTATCTTTGCTCTTACTAGGTAGGAAAAGAATTTATCCAGAGCAAACACTACGGCTAAAAGTTCCTTTTCTGTGGTGGCGTAGTTCATCTGTGTAGGGTCTAGGGTTCTACTTGCATAGTATATTGCATGAAGTTTCTTGTCCCTTCTTTGTCCTAAGACTGCGCCTACATCATAGTCACTAGCATCACACATGATTTCAAAAGGTAATCTCCAATCGGGTGGTTGCATGATAGGCGCGGTAATAAAAGAGTTGTTTTCAGTTGTTCAAACGTCGCTAGGAATTCATCGTTAAAGATGAATTTGGCGTCTTTAATCAATAAACCAGTCAGTGGTTTTGTGATTTTTGAGAAATCTTCAATGAATCGCCGGTAGAAACCGGCGTGTCCTAAGAAGCTTCGTATTTCTCTTACGGTTTTCGGAGGCTGGAGGTTTTCTATAACTTCTATTTTGGCCTTGTCGACTTCAATCCCCTTGTTGGATACTATGTGTCAAAGCACGATTCCTTGTCGGACCATGAAATGTCATTTTTCCCAGTTTAGCACCAGGTTCACTTTTACGCATCTCTTTAGTACCATTTCAAGATTCGATAAGCAGCCTTCAAAGCTCTATCCGCATACAGAGAAATCGTCCATGAAGACTTCCATGATGTCATTTATGAAATCTGCGAAAATTGCCATCATGCATCTTTGGAATGTTGCGGGAGCGTTACACAGTCTGAATGACATTCGTCGGTAGGCGAATGTACCATAGAGGCATGTGAAGGTCGTTTTCTCTTGGTCGTCGGGATGAATAGGAATTTGGAAAAATCCTGAATAACCGTGTAGGTAGCGGAAGTGAGAATGCTTAGCCAATCTTTCAAGCATTTGATCGATAAACGACAAAGGAAAATGATCCTTCCGAGTGGCTTTGTTTAATTTTCTATAATCAATACACATTCTACTTCTAGTAACTACTCTTTGTGCTATTGATTCTCCTTTTTCATTGTTAACAACTGTGACGCCTCCCTTCTTTGGTACGACATGTACTGGGCTAACCCATTGACTATCGGATATCAGGTAGATAATACCTGCTTCTAACAGCTTTTGCACTTCTTTCTTTACCATATCACTCAGAATGGGATTTATCCTTCTTTGATGTTCTCTAGAGGTCATACTTTCTTCCTCTAGCATTGTGCGATGCATGCATATGGAAGGGCTTATTCCTTTTAGGTCTGAGATATTGTAGCCTAAAGCAGTGGTATTTTCCCAAAACATGTAGAAGCTTTTCGGTTTCTATCTGACCTAAGTCTGCATTTACGATTACGGGTCGCTCAAGTTCGGTGTCTAGGAATTCGTACCTTAGATTTTTGGGTAACGTCTAAAGTTCTAGGGCTGGTTTCTTTGGGCAAGGCATATGATCAGGCGTTAGTGCTAGATATTCGCTTAGGTTGTCATCTCGGTATTCCTTACTCAAATTTTCATCTTCAATAGTAGGAGGCCTTGGAATTTTCAGTATTTCGGAGTATGATGCTTGTTCATTCTCCATTTCTCTTATGCATTCTCGATGACATCTTGGAGACAACAGGTGTCATCTATAGCTGGTGCCTTTAGGAATTGCGTCAAAATGAATTTGACTTTTTCCTCACCAACTTCGAAGGTTAGCTTGCCTTTCTTAACATCTATGATAGCTCCGGCTGTGGCTAGGAATGGTCTTCCTAATATGATAGGGATGTTGGAATCCTCTTTTATATCCATGATTATAAAATCAGTAGGAATATAGAATTGTCATATGCGCACCGAAATGTTTTCTAGCATACCTACGGGAAATTTAACAGAACGATCTACAAGTTGTACATACATCCTCGTAGGTCTTAGTTCTCCCATTTTTAGCCTTTCGCATATGGAAAAGAGCACTAAACTAATACTGGCTCCTAAGTCGCATAGTGCTTTGTCGATGACAAACTTTCTGATTACGCAGGGTATGGAGAAACTATTTGGGTCTTTCAGCTTAGGAGGCATATTGTTTTGTATTATGGCGCTACACTCAGCAATAAGTGTAACAGTTTCGTTATCCTCTATCTTCTTCTTGTTAGATGAGATTTCTTTGAGAAACTTAGCATATGAGGGCATCTGAGTTATGGCTTCTGTAAAGGGTATTGTGATATTCAATTGTTTTAGAAGCTCTACGAATTTTTTAAACTGCCCTACACTTTTAGATTTAACAAGTCTTTGAGGATAAGGGATAGGGGGTTTATATGGTGGTGGAGGCACGTATGGTTCTTCTTTCTCTATGGCCTCTTCGTCTTTATCTTCCTCTTTTTCACCTTCCTTCTCAGTTACCTTACCTGGGTCTTGATGTATGAATGGGTTTTGAGTTCTAGGATCGGCCGGTCTGTCTAGTTCTGTCCCATTTCGTAGTATAATAGCATTTGCATGACCTTTCGGGTTTGGTTGTGGCTATCCAGGAAATGTGCCTGCAGGAGCAGCAGTAGGTGCTTGTTGTTGAGCCACTTGTGAGATTTGTGTTTCCAACATTTTATTGTGGGTGGCTAATGCGTCTACCTTGTTTGCTAACTGCTTGATTTGCTCACTAGTGTGTATGTTTTGATTTAAGAAATCTTTATTTTTTTGGGCTTGGGCAGCTATAAAGTTTTCCATCATTATTTCTAAGTTTGATTTCCTAGGAGCATTTTGAGTGTTTGTGGCATCTTTTTGATATCCTGGTGGTACAACAGGTGCTTGATTAGGTGCATACAATGCATTATTGTTTTTGTATGAGAAGTTAGGATGGTTCTTCCAACCTGGGTTATAGGTATTTGAGTAGGGGTTTCCTTGAGCATAGTTCACCTGGTCTGTGGAAGTTCCTGTCAAGAGTTGACATTCTGGGGCAATATGCCCTTGAACTCCACATATCTCGCAGTTTGGTGCTACGGAAGCCACGGTGGCTACTGGTGTTATGGTCAAGTTGTCTATCTTATGAGTCAGGGCATCTACCTTGGCGTTGACATGGTCAAGACTGCTCAATTCGTACGTGCCGCCCTTCGGTTGAGGTTTTCCTACAGAGGTTCTTTCGCTTCCCCATTGTTAATGATTTTGGGCCATACTTTCAATGAGTTGATAGGCCTCGTTGTATGGTTTATCCATCAATGCGCCGCCTGTGGCGGCGTCTATGGTCAATCTTGTATTGTACAAGAGACCATTATAAAAGGTGTGGATTATCATCCATTCTTATAGACTGTAATGCGGACATAGCCTCATTATGTCTTTGTATCTCTCCCAAGCTTTAAAAAGTGATTCATTATCCTTTTGTTTAAACCCGTTTATTTGGGCTCTTAGCATAGCCGTCTTGTTAGGTGGGAAATATCAGGCTAAGAAGACTTCCTTCAACTCGTTCCACGTAGTGACAGAGTTGGATGGTAGAGACTGGAGCCAAGCTCTAGCTCTATCTCTTAATGAAAATGGGAAAAGACAGAGTCTTATAGCTTCTGGGCTGACACCATTCGCTTTCACCGTGTCTGCGTACTGCAAAAATACTGACAAGTGTAGGTTTGGGTCCTCAGTGGGACTACCTGAAAACTGGTTTTGTTGTACGACTAACAACAATGAGGGTTTTAGCTCGAAATTGTTGGCTTTGATCAAAGGGGCAGCGATAATGTTATGTGGTTCATCCTGTGAAGGGATTGCATAATACTTAAGAGGACGGTTTTGCACTGGTTCGACCATCTCTAGTTGAACAACTGATTCAGAAGTAGGAATGTTAAGGTCAGGAAGATTTAGCTTGATACGATGTTCCCGTATCAAGTCTCGTATCCGGCGTTCTAATCTAAGATAACGCTTGGGTTTGTCGAATTGTAGCTTTAATATCTCGCCTTGAGAGCGAGTACTTGGCATACACACGACAAATTTAGAAAAGGAAAAAAGAATTGTTTGCCTTAGTCTATACTGGGTAACGCTAGAGTTACGATATCGACTAAATTAATCCCCGACAACGGCGCCAAAAACTTGATCACGACTTAGTAAGTCTATGTGAATCGTGACTGCAAGTGCACAGTCCTATCACGTAGTTTTAAAGATTATCGAACCCACAAGGATTAATAATCGAACGTATCATGGTCTAATGTTGCTATGTAAATCTAAGGCTGGTGATTGTTCTATGATTGGAGGGATGAAGGGAAATAATTATAACGTAAATAGAAATAAGATATAAATATAAGAAATATGGGATATCGATATGTAATACATCAAACTTCGGGGATTCGATAGATAGTTGGTGTAATCTTATTGGTTAAAATATTCTTCAATAGAAATTATTTATAGAAAGGACTTAGTCTCACATTCTCGTTTTTATTGACTCTGACCATACTCCTAAACCAGAATGCTTGGCTCTCGCGGTCTCATTTTGAATTTAAAAGTATTCTTTGAATATAGATAAAGTCTAATTAATCCTAAAGCGCTCTCGCTGTGTTTAGGATTAATGCCTAGTTTCAGCTATCTGGTTAAAATCTCAAACTCTCGTTCTTGTTGACCGTAACCTTAGTTTTTTTTGTACTCTCGTATGAAAAACAGTTTGATTAAAATAAGAAACTAAAACCGAAAAAATAAGTTTTATAAAAACTAACACCAATTATTTATTGAATCTCGTCATTTCGACGGTCTTTACATACCGATACCTAAGGTTTTAGCCGGACATAGATTCGGTAACAGACATGGAAATTATGGAATTAAACATACAGTAAGGCATAAATAAATAAAATAGTAATCAATAATAAACCTGGATTGCAATTTAAGAACTGGAATTGAATCTTGAATCTTCGATTAAATAATTCCGACAAACTTTGTCAATGAATACCTTACAATAGAATCCCAAATGCGTAAAAAAATAGTAAACCGTAATAGTCCTCGATGTGGAGAAACTATCACTTTTACAGTGGTAAGAAACTGCCTAGAAACTAAAAGAAAAATAAAGCAGAACAAAAATTAATCGTAGACTGAAAACTGGAAGAAGAGAGAGAAAGCCCTCGTGCGAGTCTGAGAGGTCTTTTTTATATCCTTTCTATATTCCTAATGTGTAGCAAAAGTAGTGGAAATCGTGGCTAAAAAATGGAGGAAAAATAGGAAGACTAGGTTGTGGCGGTTGCCACAACCCTAGCTTTATGATGAGTGGCGAGCGCCACTCTTGTAGCAATCGTTTTCCACTTCTCAAGGGTTGGTGGCGGACACCACCTCCCTCTTGGCCCAATGTGGCGGGCGCCACACTCTTTGGATAATGGGCTCCACAAGCCCATTTGCTTTGGTGGCCCATTATCCCTTTGGAAACCTCGTTTTCTTCTCTTTTCTTGCCTTTTTCTTTCCTTTTTGCTATTTTCCATTTTTCTTGCTGTAAACCTTTTAATCGATAAATACCTGCAATAAACATAAAATATTGTGTAATAATGAGTGTTAATCGAGTAAAAAGTAATGCATATGGAGCCAAAAATACGATACGTATTCGCGTTATCAAAGGCCAAAATTTGGAATGAAGTTTGTTAGTTCTTTTTGGCTTTTTAAATTTTAAGTCAATATGATTAGATTTATTTAGAAGTTTGATTTAAGAAAAAGGAGTTTGAAAATTCAATGGCATAAGGTCAAAGTTTCTACTTGAAATAAGGTCTAAGTTTGAAATCGCAAGCAAAGAAAAGTTTTTGAAAAGGGGAACATATTCTGAAATTTAAGAACTGGGAGGAGATGAAGAGACTAATCCTAAGCATAAAGTTAAAAGTTAAGAGTTGAAAAGATCTGACCAATGGGATGCAATTTAGCAGACAAGAATGTCATATAGAAAACCCATTTTCCCTTTGGACTTTGAATCAAGCAATAATCAGTAAGCAATTAGCAATATCAGACATCATGAAGATCAAGACATCAAATAAATATGGCCACATCCAAGCAAGCAAACCCATAGTTAACAATCCTTTTTGTCTTCCAATGTATCAGATGAAATGCTCCTTGGTCAACTCAGAATAAAGCATTAGGCACAAGATCAAAATAACAGTTTGCATCAAGACAATGTAGCAGATGAGTTCAAATGAATCCCAAGACTTGCATCAGATGAAGGCTCAACTCACAATAACTTGATCTTAGAATGTTGGCATTGGCCAAGTCCTTTTTGCACAGGGAATGTTGCCTAGTTCTAAGTCCAAAAGTTCAGATCAAGATCAACAGTCCATCAAACATCTTTTTGGGTTTTTGTTGTTTATTAATTATTTTAAGGTCCTAAGAACACAAACACAATCAAAATAGACAAATAAATATATACAATCATAATATATGGCTCAAATGAGCAAAGTGAAAATGGCATAAGCATAAACAATTTAAATGAGATGTAATTGGCAATGAATGATAAATGACTGAAAATTAAATTGCATAAAGTAAATGACTTGAAAGTAAAATAATGTTAATAAGAGTTAGTCAAGTGTTAGTCAAAGTTAATTGAATGTTAGTGGTGTTTTTCTTATTAATTGATTAAGTCATTCTTTGGAGAACACTCAACCATCTATTCACAAGCATGAATCCTTGAACCAAGACATCTATGCCAAGTTTCCACACAATACCATGAAAGATGGGAGACTTGCAATCATACTTACTAGAATGCTATGCCTTTTAGGGTCAAATTTAGCTATATGTTAAGCAATCGTAATTGGACTTATGTAGAAGTCACAACTATCTGAGGTCGGGCAATAAAAATTTAGGTGTTAAGGCATGTTAGAGATTTGGTATGATGAACCAAACTCCTAAAACATACCACACACTAAAAGAAAAGATCAAAAAGGATAGACCAATCTCATCCATACTTGTATTCGTTCATCTGACACAAGGTCGTTGATGAACCAATTAGCAAATGAAAGGACTTGCCAACGCACCACCGGAGCCCTAGCTCCGGTCATCTTCTTCGGTGATCACCACCGGACTGGTCCAGCCTCAACTTCATGAAAAATGAAAAACAAGGACACTATTCAAAGAGAAAATGCTCAGGAGCTCGAATCTGGCCTAAATTTTCTCTAATCCCAAGTATATAAAAATATACATGGATTTGAATTTTGAGGATCGTGAACTGAGTTGCTTCGATTTGACCTCAAAGCAACTCAATCTTGTTGCCTACATTGATAGGACTTCAGCCAACCAAAAATCACAAAGAATAGTGAAGAATTGAGAGAGAATCAAAGAGATGAAGTTTCTGAAATTTCACCTTCGAGTAGCTTCAATTCAGCATGATCTTGATCTGGATTTGCTTGATTCTTTCTCCTCTTGCTTGCAGTGATTAATTGAGATGAAAAAGGCAATGATATCTTGGAGTTTGAACTTCAGAACAGAAGGTGAAATTCAAACTCGATTTCAATGAAATCCTCAATAAATTCTATGGTGTGAGGGTTTGAATTCTCTTGGCAAAGCTTGGGCAAGGTGTTGATGTCATTTCTGAAGCCATGAGCTTGTTTAAATAGGCAATGTAATTGAATTTTGCACCAATTGAAATTTTGCCAAAATTGGAAACCAAGTTGCATGGATGCATTGGCAATGATTTGAGCCTAAGGAATGATGCAATCCATCTCTGATTCTTGTGGAATTGATGCTAAAGTCATTACACGGAAGCATGCAAAAAGGAATGATCACTTGAATTCAAAACTTGCCAAAACAAATCCCACAATGGAGCCATGTGAAAGTACCTCAATTTTGATCCAAATAAGATGATCTTGGACTTTTAGGAAAGGTGAGATCAAGGGGAACAACTTTCATGTTGAACACTTTTCATTTGAAGCTTAGAGCATGATGAATTTTGAGGTGGAAGTTTAGGAAATCAAATATAATTGAAAAAAATTCTAAGTACCAAGTCAAATGTTCATTTCTTCCACCTTGAATAACTTTTAATATGGGTTTCAAATAGAAAAAGTTCCTTCATCGAAGTTGTATCTCTTTCAAACCTCTTCAATTTGGTAAAAAAAATTTACCTCATTTGGATTTGGCATGAAGAAGTTATGCATTTTAGAAGTTGAGGAAAATCACTTGTTCAATGGTAATGGCCCAAAATGACCTATAACGTTTCCTCTTGGCACATGCATTTTCAAGTTGAATTTGAACTTCTTCCAAAAATAAAAGTTGAAAAGGGGATATTTATTTTGATCATGGAACTTAAATGGCTTTCATATTATAAAAATGGAGCAAGTTATGGTCCTTGGAAGATGACCTCCTAACTAGGATTCAGACAAAATGACCTATAATCTTTCCCTATAAAAATGAATTTAAAAGCAAAACTAACTCTTGACTTCAACATGAAAGTTGTTTGGAATGTCATAAGGAGTAACGTTTCTCTTAGAATCATTTTCATATTACACAAATCGTAGGAGGTAGGGTCTAGGGAACCCCAGTTTTGACAAGTTGACTTTTGTGGTCAACTTCCTTGAACCAACTTGCATACTTGAAGTTCCTTTGCTCTTAGAAAATCATGGAGGATTGTATATGTGTAAGATGATATAATATGAATTATCCCTTGAAGTATTTGATCAAATGATGAATTAGGGCTTCCAAGGAAAACAAGCTTCAAACTCTTGATGATTTCTTGATTAAAATGATATGTGAAAGCCATGGGGATCCATATATGATGTTTAGAGCCAATGTGAACCATCTCTTGATTGATCTCCTTGCCTTGAGGGTCTTAAACCCTATATATGAGCTTGATGGACATGGGTGAACACACACACTACCTACAAAAGTTACAAACTATACATAGACCTATTTTTGGCATTTTGGTTAGTAAATAATGAAAAACAAAGTATGATACAATCAAATGTGCTTGGTGATCTCTCCCAATGCAAACCCAATGAATGAGGGGTAAGGAGGATGTCAAGGTGTTATCCCAAAGACAATTCATATTATAAGATAGCATGAGGGATCTTAGGGTCAAAATTAAGGTCTTACAGCTGCCCCTATTTAATAACATTCTAACTGAGGACTCCGTTGAGTACAACGAACGCGATGGGTCTTAACACCTCCCCCTTGCGTAATCGACTCCCGGACCCAAATTTGGTTGCGAAGATCATATTTATTTTCTTTTTAAGAGTTTTATTGATATTTTATCTTTCCTTCTTTTAGAATAAATAAAGTTCGGTGACGACTCTGTTCGATATCATTTTTCGCGAGCGCGTGAACACTTTACGAATGATCGTATTTTTCAAGATGTGACGTTAGCTTTGCTAAAATATTTTTTTGTAACTTATAATTCATTATTTCCTCAAATTATAATTAATTATTTCTTCAAATTTTTTCAAATTAATTCATACCGCATAATGCCTAAAACGTCAGTCGAAATAAATTTTCAGATCTACAGGCAAACTGGTTGAATCAATTATCAAATGTGTGTCAAAACAGCGGATGAAAAATTTCAAAGTCAAGCTTGCAGACATCAATATTTTTATTTTACGTTTCACGTAGTTTAACCTGGTGCGTTCGATTTATTTTTCGGCTAAACTTTCGGTCACACACACACACACACACACACACACACACACACACACACACACATATATATATATATATATATATATATACATATATATATATATATATATATATATATATATATATATATATATATATATATATATATATATATATATTCATTTTTTAAACTCTATTTCGATTCCGTAACAATGTGGGTTCATTGCAGATAACACGTGCGTGTTGTGTTTAATTTTTTAATTATTTTGAGTTGATGTAAAAAATTGTAACACTGTTATAATAATGTTTTGTTTGTTGCCTCGATTTCATTGTGATGCGACCTCGAAGTTAAAATCCAATTTAGCTTCTGAAAATCGTTTGAACGCATAGATTATTGCTCGACTTCTTATAGAGTGATTCTTACATTAATCCACTCTAAATTAGCTTAGAGCTAAATTCAGTTGACTTTCAATTTCGGTTGGGTTTTGGTCCCGTGACTTACTCTTAGGTCTTCTTACAATGAGCTATTGATCAATATCGAGATAGTTTTCAAAGAAATTCAAACTATTTTTAAAACCATTTTCAAAACCAAATCAAACATAATATTAAAAAAAAATCTAAATAAACCCGAAAGAAAATGACTGTTGGAATCTAGCACTCCGACAAGAATCCTCGAATGATCGGTCCCGAGTGTAAGACCCCAATTTTGACCCTAAGATCCTTCATGCTATCAACATCATATGCATTGGCATTGGGATCACACCTTGGCATCCTCTTTACCCCTCATTCATTGGGTTTGTATTGGGAGAGATCACTAAGCACTATTGGATTGTATCATACTTTGTATTTCATCACTTTTACTAACCAAAATATCAAAAATATGTCTTTACATTTGTCTAACTCTTTTATAGGTAGGGCACATGCTCACCTTTGATATATCAAGTTGATATCTAGGGTTTAAGACCCTTATTGCTAAGAGCTCAATCAAGAATGATCTATAATGGCTATAGGCATCATATATGGATCCCCATGATCTCCACATGTTATTTTGATCAAGAATTCATCAAGAGTTTGGAATTGGTTTGTCTTGGAAACCCTAGTTCATCTGGGTATCTTGTGTAACTTCTTCAACAAGCTTCTTCAAATATTGATCAAATATTTCAAGGTATACTTAAAATTTCATCATCTTATGCATATATGATCTCCCATGAGTCCCAAAAGTCAAGAGAATTGCAAGCTAGCAAGTTGGTTGATGGTGGTTGACCAGAGGAATTCATCTGATCAAAACTGGGGTTCCCTAGACCTTATATCCTACAATTTTTGTCATATGAGAATGATTCCAAGAGAAACGTTTCTCTAAATTACATTCCAAACAACTTTCATGTTGAGGCCTAGAGCTAGTTTTGCTTTGAAAGTCACTTTTTATGGTGAACGATTATAGGTCATTTTGTTTAAACCCTAATTTGAAGTTCAACTTCCCAAGACCATAACTTTCTCAATTTTTATGAGATGAAGTATTTCCAAGTTGCACAATCAAATTCAAGATGTCTAATTCAACTTTTATGTTTGGAGTAAGATCTAATTCAACTTTTATGAGCATGTGATATGAGGATATATTATAGGTCATTTTGGACCAATGCCATTGAATAAGTGATTTTCCTCAACTTCAAAAATGCATAACTCCTTCATATTAAATCCAAATGAGGTCAAATTTGTGACTATTTTGAAGGACTTTGATATATCTACAACTTTAATGAGGGAAATTTTCTCATTTGAAGCTCACATAAAAAGTTAGCCAATGTGGAATAAGTTAACATATGGCTTGACACTTAGAATTTTTTTTTGACATGTTTGATTTTTCAAACTTCCACCTCAAAATTGACCATGATACAAGCTTTAAATTAAAAATTGTTCAAGATGAAAGTTGTTCCTCTTGATCTAACCTTTCTAAAAAGTCCAATTTCATTCATTTTGAACAAGATTTGAATAGGCTGCGCATGGCTTGAACATTGCATCATCATTTGGCAATATTGAACTTCAAACTTCCGTGCACATTAGCCTAGCATTCCAACATGGCCTCGGCCTTGCTTCTACTCAATTATGGATCAGATGAAGTGATTTTATGGGCTTGTACATGCCCATGCACCCATGCATCAGACATTGCTATTTTTGGATTCCATGTTCAAGTGTGCAAATATCAATTGAATTGGTTATAAATAGAGACCTCTAGGCTTAGAACAAAGGACCCTGTGCGCCAGCTTTGAATCCACACCTTCAAACTCTTCCATTTGAGAGGACAACCTAGATAATTTCCATTGGAAATTGAGTTTGAATCTCACTGTTTTGATATTCAAATCTCCAAGGATCCAAAGCCTTTTGATCATTCTATTCTACTCCTGCAAGCATCCTGAGCAAGATCAAGCACAAGCAAAAGCAAGAACAATCAAATTCAGACCTGTATTGAAGGTATTTTCCAGAAATTTTCATCTCTTCGATTCTCACTCAATTCTCCATAATTCTCTTGGATCTTTGGTTGTCTGAAGTCCTACCAATGTAGGCAAAAAGATTGAGTTGCTTTGAGGTTAAATCGAAGCAACTTATATCGTGAACCTCAAATTTCAACTTCTTGTATCTCTCAATATACTTGGAGTTATGATGAATTGAGGCCATATTCGAGCTCAGTGCCATTTTTACTTTAAAATCATGTCCTTATTTTTAATTTTAGTGATGGTTGTGACTAAACCGGTCCGGTGAGGCTCACCGGAGAAAGAGACCGGAGCTTTGGCTCCGGTGGTGAGTTGGCAGTCATCAGAGCCACATGATCCTTTTGAAATGTTCTAATCTCGCGCGTTGGTTTAAATTACCATGGTTGTGGTGCGCTGACTTAAGTCCATTGTGGATTGCGCGCTTGTGATCACTTGATCTGCCACCTCAATTAATGAGGGAGATCAAGTGGTCCACGTTTTTTTCTCTTTTTCTGATTTTTACTTTATTTATTTTATTTTCATTAATTCATATTAATTTTAACATTGATCCAAAAAATATGAGAGTTTCACCAAAAAAAAAAATCCTCTTTCATTTTCTGAATTAAAATTATTTTTTTGATCATTATTAATATTTTTCATGATTTAAGTGATTTTGTGAATATTTTTAATTGTTTAAAAATAGTTTTAAGTTTCCAAAAATTATGATTTTTTTTCTCCAAGGTACTTTGACCTTGTTTGACCTATGATAAATCTCATGGCCATTTATTTGGTGTTTTGACGAGGTTTTAGGAATTTGAAAAACCATAATTTAATTTAATATATATATTAGTTGATTTAAATTATTTAAATGCCAAATAAATTGTGTGGAGATTCTAGTATTGACTTGTTGAGTTTAACTTGTGTTGTTGGGGCTTGGTCAAGGTTGATTTGACTTTATTGAGTTAAGATCATTGGATTTAGGGGATTGATGAAATGTACATTTCATCTCCCAAAATGAATGAATGATCTTAATTTGGTAAAAGTCCTCCTTTGACCAATTTGTGTTGATTCTATTTCCCCTCCCTCTTCATCTCATTCCCATTCTTCATTCATTCATGTCATGAACCTATGATATCTCTATATCCTAAGGCTACTTGATTGCAAAATCAACATGAGTATGGATGAGATTAGGTCCACACTTTTGCATATTCTTTTTGTGTGTGGTATGTTTTAGGAGCATAGTTCATATACTATGTCTCTAACATGCATTAACACCAAAATTTCTATTGCCCGACCTCAAATAGTTGTGACTTCTACATAAGTCCAATTACGATTGCTTAACATAACGCTAAATTGGTGACACAAAAGGCATAACATTCTAGTAAGTGAGATTGTAAGTCTCCCCTCTTTCATGGTATTGTCTGGAAACTTGGTCTTTTTTCCTTCCTTTGGAAGATGTCTTGATTCAAGGATCCATGCTTGTGAATAGTGGGTTGAGTGTTCTCCAAAGAATGACTTAAACAAAAGCAAAAGCAATACTAACTTCTAATCAATTAACAACTAACATTTAATTTCAAGTCATTTACTCATATGCACTTTAATTTCAAGCTTTATTCATTTGCCATTATTCATACCATTCAATTTGTTTACTTTAATGTCATTTTCACTTTGCTCTCTTGAGCCATACTTTATGAATATATTGTGTTTGTATATACTTGCTTGTGTTTATGGTCTTTTGACCTTAATGTACATAATAAGAACAAAAACCCTAAAAAACATTTTGTATGGACTGTTGGGTTTGATCTGAGACATTGGACTTAGAATTAGGCAACACTCCCTATGCAAAGGACTTTGCCAATGCCAACTTTCATGAAACCAAGCACTTGTGAAGTAAACTTTCATCTGATGCAAATATTGAAGATCCATTTGAGTTCATCTACAACATGATCTTATTGAAGTTGATACTTTGAACCTGTGTCTAATGCTTATCTTTGAAGTCATCTGATACATAGGAAATTTTAAAGAAGATCATGGAGTGGCTAAGCTTGGATGTGGCTATCTTTATTTGATGACTTGATCTTCATCTTGCTATTTGTGTATTGATATTGATTGATTCTAAAGTCCAAGGCAAATTTGGGTTTCTATATGACATTCTTGTCTATTGGATTGCAGCTCATTGGTCAGATCTTTTCAACTCTCAACTTTTAAATTTGTGCTTAGGATTAGTCTCTTCATATCCTCCCCACTTATTTAATCTCAAATCTCTCCCTCTTTTAAAATCTTATTTGTTTGTGATTCCCAAACTTTGACTACATTGAAAATTAGAAACTTTGGCCTTATGTCATTGCATTTTCAAACTCTTTTTCTTAAACAAACTTGTAAATAAACTTAACTATGCTTGACTTAAAATTTCAAAAGCCAAAAAGAATTAACACTCATCCAAACCTTTTTAGGCCTCTTATGCCTTTTTTAAACTTAAAATTTTGTTAAAAGAAACTTACTCACTTTGAAATTGATACCACGAACTACGAGGTTTTGATCCCTCATTTTATGTTGGTACGTAGGCACAAGTCCGAAGGTCTTGTCAAACACAAAAATACAATTAATGAATTCTTTTCCCATCCCTCCACTCTATTTATTGCAAACATAATTTGTACAAAAATACATATGCACACAAAAAAGGGCTCCCTAGGAGTACCTATGACACTTTGGGTGCTAACACCTTCCCTCTGTGTAACCAACCCCATTACATGTAATCTCTGGCATTTTATTAGTTTTGATTTGAAAACTTCTTATCTTTGGATTTTGTTTGTACTTTTCCCTTTTCCCTTGGAAACAATAAAAGCGCGGTGGTGACTCTGGTTTTATTGACGTCTAGCTTATCCATAGCTTGATGGTCATGAATTTAGCGCTACACCGAGCCACGCATTTTGGGTTAACCGTTCATTCTTTTCTTTCATCCCTAAAACACTTTAATTAACTTGGTCAAAATAAGGGCCATTAGGATCAAGCATTTTGGTGTAACTCTTTGAATAATTGATTCTTATAAAGTATTCGTCATCCATCAAACAATTTTCTTAAATAACTTGAATGAAAAAGGACCGTTAGAATCTAGCATTCCGGTGGAACCCCGAATAATTAATCCCGAGGCTTGGGTTTTGTTCTCATCAAACATTCGTCATTCATTTAAAATACATTTAACCAATCAAACTATTTACTCGTCGCCATGTGATTAATCTTCAAAATCTTTTCATAAATGAAAGGCATCATGCCTTAAGATGATGCAAATCAATGCTTCATCCATAATTGTTGAGTTGAGATAAGTGGCGTTTTTCCGAAGGTTGATTTGTAAATCCATTCGATGTGATGTATACATTCGCTCCTCATCTGTTTTGGATAAAACAATGTTTCTTGTTGATTAATACAAGATATCTTTCGCTAAAATTGACCAATAAACAAACATTTTCTTCTCATAACTACGTAAGCCTTGAGTTCTCTATTGCACCGGGAGATACGTAGGAATAAGATTTGTAAATATTGTCAGGCCCATTAATAAAAAAATTAAGTTTAGTTCCTTTCATCAGGCCCCCTAATAATAATAAAAAGTTAGGTCCTCTCTCATTAACAAAAATTCAAAAACTTTTCTCTTATCTCTTTTTCTATTCCAAATAAGTAGAAGATCGCAAACTAACATAAGTAACATTCAAATTGAAACTAACTAAACGGTTCCCGTTGAGTACAATGGACGTGAGAGGTGTTAATACCTTCCCCTTGTGTAACCGACTCCCAAACCCTGATATTGGTTGTGATGATCATATCTTATCCTTTCTTTTAGGGGTTTTATCGATTTTTTCCATTTCCCTCTTTGGGAATAAATAATGTTCGGTGGCAACTATGTTAAGTCCATCCTACAAGAGTTTGATCATGCTTAGCGAGCATCGTGTTCTTATTTTTCGAGGTACGACATATGTATCCATATTTTTGGTCCCTAATACTAAAGTCATCGCTAAAAGTATCGCTAAGTAATAAATTTTGCTAAAATCAACGTTAATTATGTCGCTAAGTTGTAAAAACCGTCGCTAAATTGCAGGAGAGACCAAAAGTGTAGATGAAATTTTTTATAAGGATCATTCTTTGAAGAAAATATTTTAAGGGACTAAAAACAAAATATGAGATATTTAGAAGGACCACAAATATATTTAACCTTTCAAGCATTTTATTTGTAAAAAAGAGGGAAGAGCTACAAGTCCATTTAATTCCATTATTAATAAATACTTCATGTTGACATGTGTCTTATCTTCTAAAAACCTTTTCAGCGATTCCATTTTTTTAAAATAAGTAATTTCATTTTTCATCCAAATATCTTTGTTAATTTCATTTTTAGCAATAACTTTATACTTCATTTTAATTCCAACTTTTATTTTTAAGAATTCTTTTTCACATAATCCTATAGTGGTAAATTCATGATCACCAAGTTATGGATAAGCAAGACATCAAATAACAAGAGTCGTCACCGCACTTTTATTGTTTCCAGGGGAAAAGCGAAAAGTACGAACAAAACCCAAAAGTAAGTAGTTTTCAAATCAAAACTAATAAAATATTAGAGATTACACGTAAGAGGGTTGGTTACACAGAGGGAAGGTGTTAGCACTCAAAGTATCCTAGGTACTCCTAGGGAACCCTTTTTTATGTGCATATGTATTTTGTACAAAGTGATATTTACAAACAAATAGAATGGGGGGATGAGAAAAGAATTCATTAATTATATTTTTGTGTTTGACAAGACCTTCGGACTTGTGCCTACGTACCAACATAAATATGAGGGATCAAAACCTCATAGTTCGTGATACAAATTTCAAAGTGGGTGCATTGTTTTTAATCAAAAATTAAGTTTGAAAGGCATAAGAGCCTAGAAAATGGTTTGAATGGGTTAGTTCTTTTTAGCTTTTGAAAATTTTAAGTCAAGTATAGTTAAGTTTATTTACAAGTTTAATTTAAGAAAAAGGAGTTTGAAAATGCAATGGCATAAGGCCAAAGTTTCTAGTTTGCAAAGTGGTATAAGTTTAGAAAATAACAAGTTTAAACAAAGAAGTTTTTAAAAGGGGAGACTAATCCTAAGCACAAATTTAAAAGTTAAGAGTTGAAAAGATATGACCGATGGGTAGCAATCCAATAGGCAAGAATGCCATATAGAAACCCCAAATTCCCTTGGATATTAGAATCAAGCAACAAACAATGCATACAATATCAACTTGAAGAGAAAGGCATCAAATAAAGATTGCCACATCCAAGCTTTAGCCATTCCATAATCTTCTTCAAATTGGCTTATGTAGCAGATGAATTCCACAAGTCACAGGTTTAAAATAACAGCTTCACAATGATCATGTTGCAAATGAACTCAATAGGATCTTCAATGATGTATCAGATGAAATTTCAAATTGCAAGCACTTTGTTATATGAAAGTTGGCATTGGCCAAGTCCTTTAGCATAGGAATGTTTCCTAAATTCTAAGTCCAATTGTCCAAGATCAAGTCAATAGTCCACACAAAAGTTTTTTAGGGTTTTGGTTGTTATTATGTACATTAATGGTCAAAGACCACACAAACAAACAAAATATACACAAGCAAGATATATCACACAATATGGTCCAAGTGGACAAAGTGAAAAGGCATTAATATAAACAATTAGACTGGTATGAATAATGGCAAATGAATAGAACTTCAAAATTAAAGTGCATTAAAATAAAAGACTTGAAATTAAATGTTAGTTGTTAATGAGTTTGAAGTTAGTATTGTTTTGCTTTTGCTTTCTTAAGTCATTCTTTGGAGAACACTCAACCCACTTATCACAAGCATGGATCCTTGATCCAAGACATCTTCCAAAGGAAGGAAAAAAGACCAAGTTTCCACATAATACCATGAAAGAGGGGAGACTTACAATCTCACTAACTAGAATGTTATGCCTTTTTGTGTCAAAAATTTAGCGCTATGTTAAGCAATCGTAATTGGAATTATGTAGAAGTCATAACTATTTGAGGTCGGGCAATAGAATTTTGGTGTTAATGCATGTTAGAGACATAATATAATGGATTATGCTCATGAAACATACCACACACAAAACGAATATGCAAAAGAGGTGGCCTAATCTCATCCATACTCATGTTGATTTTTCAATCAACTAGCTTTAGAATTTTGAGATATCACAGGCCAAATGAAATGGATGCATAAAGAAGCGGAATTAGATGAAGAGGGAGGGGAATGGATCATAACTCAAATTGGTCAAAGGGGGACTTTTACCAAGTTAATATCATTCATTTATTTTGGGAGATGAAATATACATTCCATCAATCCCCTAAACCCAATGATATTAACTTAACAAAGTCAAATCAACCTTGACCAAGGCTCAACAACACAAGTCAAACTTACACAAACCATCACAAGAGTTCAACACAACTATTTGGCATTTATTCAATTTAAAAAATACTAAAATAATGCATTTTAATTTAATATGGTTTATCAAATTCCTAAAACCTCATCAAAACACCAAAGAAATGGCCATGAGATTTATCATAGGTCAAACAAGGTCAAAGGACCTTAGAGAAAAAATTTCAGAATTTTTAAAGACTTAAAAGTATTTTTTAACAATTAAAAATAAACACAAAATCAATTAAATCATGAAAAATATTAATAATGATCCAAAAATAATTTTAATTCAAAATATGAAAGAGGAAATTTTTTGAATTTTTTTGGTGAAACTCTCATACTTTTTGGATCAATATTAAAATTATTATGAATTAATGAAAATTAAATGAATTAAATCAAAAATCATAAAATCAAAAAAACGTGAGCCACTTGATCTCCCTCATTAATTGAGGTGGCAGATCAAGTGGATGGAAACGCGCGTTCCATGGTGGAACTTAGTCAACGCGCCACACGCGTGGTAATCAAAACCAATGCCTAAGATTAAAACATTTCAAATGGATCCTGTGGCTGAGAGACGTGCCAACACACTGTCGGAGCCAAAGCTCCGGTCTTCTTCTCCGGTGGACCTCACCGGACTGGTCCACCCTCAACCATCACCAAAATAAAAAAGAGGACATGATCTGAAAGAAAAAATGGCGTAAAGAACGAATCTGATCTCAATTTCAACTAACTCCAAATATATAAAAAAGATACGAGGAGTTGAATTTTGAGGTGTGACAATTGAGTTACTTCGATTTGACCTCAAAACAACTCAACCTTCTTGCCTACATTGATAGCACTTCAGACAACCAAAAATCCAAGAGAATTGATGAGAATTGAGTGAGAATCGAAGAGATGAAGTTTTCTGAAATTTATCTTCAATGTTGTGCAGAAATGGATCTTTCTTGCTTCAACCTTGATCTGATCACACTTGAGAAGCTTGCAGGAGAGGTTTGGCAATGGTACAAAGCTTTAAATCCTGGAGTTTTTGAATCTCCAAACAGTGAGATTCAAACTCAATTTTCAAGTTGAAAATTCTCAGGTTTTCCTTTGAATGGTGAGGGTTTGAATTGGGGGGTAAAGCTGGCGCGCAAGGGGTGTTTGAAATGAGCTCAGAGGCCTTGTATTTATAGCAATTGGGAATGATATTTGCACACTTGAAAATTGCTAAATTTGGACATTTCATGCACAAGCTTGCATGGGCGCGTACAGGCCCTTGAAACAATCCAATTTGATCCATGTACAATCATTCTGAAGTTCAAATGAGGCTTGTATGTCAAGGCAATGTGAAATGTGATTTTTGGCATTTGATTTCTTCCAATCATGTAGACTTGTTAAAGCCATGCGTAGCCCTAGCAGTTCTTATCCAAAATGCATGAACTTGGGTTCGTTGGAAAACTTAGATTAAGGGGAACAACTTTGATGTTGAACACTTTTTCATTTGGAACTTGGATCATGGTGAATTTTGAGGTGGAAGTTTGGAAATTTCAACATGTTGAAATTTTTTCTAAGTGTCATGTCATATATCTCAATATTCTACCTTGCTTAAGTTTTTATGTGAGCTTCAAATGATAAAAGTGTCTTCATCAAAGGTGTATATCTTTAAAAGACCTTCAAAATGGTCACTGATTTCATGTAATTTGGATTTAGAATGATAGAGTTATGCATTTTTGAAGTTGAGGAAAATCACTTGTTCAATGGTATAGGTCAAAAATGACTTGTAATGTATCCTCATATCACATGCCCATAAAAGTTGAATTAATTCTCAATATAAACATAAAAGTTTAATTAGACATATTGAATTTGATTGTGCAACTTGTAAATCTTTCATATCATAAAGATTGAGCAAGTTATGGCCTTGGGAAGTTGACTTTCAAATTAAGGTTTAGACAAAATGACCTATAATGTTTCAACATAGAAAATGACTTTCCAAGCAAAATTAGCTCTAGACTTCAACATGAAAGTTGTTTGTAATGTAATTTAGAGTAACGTTTCTCTTGGAATCATTTTCATATGGTGAAAATTGTAGGAGATAGGGTCTATGGAGACCCAGTTTTGATCAGATGAATTCATCTGGCCAACCACCATCAACCAACTTGCTAAGCTTCAATTATCTTGACTTTTTAGGATCATGGTAGATCATATATGCATAAGATGATGAATTTTGAAGTATCCCTTGAGAAATTTAATCAATTGGTGAGATAGCTTGTTGGAGAAGTTACTCAAGATACCCAGTCAAACTAGGGTTTCCAAGGCAAATCACTTCCAAACTCTTGAAGAATACTTGATTAATATGACATGTAGAGATCATTGGGACTCATATATGATGCTTTGAGACCTTATGGATCAATATTTGATTGTGCTCTTATCCATGAGGGTCTCAAACCCTAGGTGTGAACTTGATAGACCAATGGGGACCATGCCTTACCTACAAAAGAGTTAGGCAAATACAAAGACATATTTTTGGTATTTTAGTTAGTAGAATGATAAATATACAAGTATGATACAATCACATAATGTTTGGGGATCTCCCCCAAAACAAACCCAATGAAATAGGGGTAAGGAGGATGCCGAGGTGTGATCCCAATGCTAATGCATATGATGAAATTGCATGAGGGATCTTAGGGTTAAAATTGGGGTCTTACAGCTACCCCTATTTAAGTACGTTCTAACTGAGGAGATGAAGGTTAAAATCTTTGCATCAACTCAGTAGAATGGGCTTAAATAACAACATAGAAACAAATTTTGGTTCCTAAGAGACCTCATGATGCATATGGTATGTAAAAAAATTCTCCGTGGGGAAATGTTGCCACAAAGGAAAAGAAATCAGAGAGATTGAAGATCCGCAAGAGTATAATGCATTCTGTAACGAAAACTCACTAGGGAGACAGAGACTCTGGGGAATAAAAGGTTACACATAGGCCAGGCTACGACTTGAAAACTACTGGGGGACTAGAGGAATTCCATAAAATGGAAAAACTCAATCGGGGAAACAAAACATCTGCAGGGGATTACAAGTAGATCAGGATAAAACTTAAGTTCTTGAATCAATGCAGGGAAAATCGATTTCACTAAGGAAAAGCACACTCGACTCAACTGGGGAAAAAATAAACTTCAACACAGGAGAAGCAGAAATCTATTATCCACTACTTGTCACTGGGTAAGGAGATAATAAAAGTCTGACAGAGAGGACACCGATCATCGGTTAGGATGAACATATCAAGGATGACTCGCTGGGAACCACCAGGAGGGAATATTCATTACCGGTTACTGGTTAAGAATAACCTTGCTGGGAAAAAACTGCAGAAATAGGATTTACAATTACCAGTTACTAGGCAAACGACCAAAGATGAGAATATTTGTCACCGGTTAAGGTGAACATATCAAGGATAGACTCAAAGGAAAGAAAATCCATCATCAGTTAAGATGAACATATCAAGGATAGTCTTGCCTGGGAATTGTTAAGGGGGATACCCGTCATCGATTAAGATGAACATATCAAGGATAAACCAACTGAATAAAAAGTAGGAATTACATCTATCGAATACTGGATAGAAGACCATCAAAGAGAAAATCCGCCACCGGTTAGGATGAACATATCAAAGATATACTCTATTGAGGGGAAGAGCAGGATTTACAACTACCGGTTACTGGGTAGAAGACCACGAAGAGGAGGAAATTCGTCATCAGTTAGGATGAACATATCAAGGATCAACCCTCTAGGGAACAAAATAGGGATTACAACTACCTTTGTACTAGGTAGAATACCAAGGATGAGAATATCTGTCATCAGTTAGGATGAACATATCAAGGATATACTCAAGCAATGGAAGAAAGATATCCGTCACCGGTTAGGATGAACATATCAAGGATACACTTCCTGGGGAAACATGAAAATGAATCTGCTAGGGAGAAAAAGTTGCTCTTGCTGGGTATTGGGAAAAAGTGAAAAACATGAGAAGAATATTACCAGTTACAGGGTAATAGGCTCTCAGGGGACTAAAAGCATCTATCTAGGTAAGATCTAAAAAGAAAAGGTCAATCAAGACTCGATCCAATGAGGATATAGCTCAAGGGGAGTAATTCCATCCAGGTAATCAACTGGGGAGGAAACTAAAACAATGATCATCCACGAGGAAATAACTCAGTGAGGAAAGGAGAAAGGTTGAAATCTTTCTGCTTAAGGGGCCGACACTCTACGATTGAAGGATGACAGACGCCAAACTTGTATGGGGATGAAGTATCGCCATAACAAAGAATAAGAATCTCAGACAATGAATCAACAAATATGATTATGCAAAAATATGTAATCATGAAATTATATGAGCGTATATGTATATGTATATGTATATGTTTATGTATATGTATGATGATTATGTTGATAAAATGATCGCAAAGGATACAAAGGTGTCGCAAAAATTTGAATCATCGGTACAATCCCCGGTCAATCCACTATAAAGGGATACAACTACCGGAGAACAGGGAGATCAACATCCAAAAGGCTCAACATTATCTGGGGAAAGAGGAGATCTGCTGAGGAAAGGAAAAATTATCGAATTTGCAGGGAATTTTAGGTCAACACCATATCAAATGTGAGACAACCATATAGAGGATAAATACAAATAGGTGCTCAGAAACCAGGAGGAAACTCTGACTGGGAGTGAGTCGGATGGCCATTAGCGGAGAAACCAACGTGATCTACTGGAGAAATCGATCTTACTCTGCTGAAGATCAAAACGGAAAATCAACCCTGCTGAGGAACACACAAACTCTACCAGGGACTGAATCAACCAACTCAACCGGGAAAAGTACAGAAGCTCTGTTGGGGATCAAACACTCCGCAGGGGAACTGGACCAACAAACTCGGCTAGGGATACCTGAAGGGCTAACTGCTTAGGGAACCCATAAAGCTCCACACTTATTTAAAAAACTGCCTCTGAAAAAATTCTTGCTTTAATATGTCTAAGAAAATGATTTTGATTAAAAAATTTAATTTCAAAAATGATCATAATAAAATTTAAAACTATTGGCTGAAATAAATAAGAGTAGAAACATTTGGATAAAGGCTCAACTTTATTTAATAGAATGGTAGTCTGTAAATGACAAGACTCCATAGATCTTTACAAAGTTGAAAATGGTAATTTACATGGAAAAGGGTTACATTGAATACAATTGACCGCTAATCCTTCTACCAACTCTTGATATCAACTGTGCTTTTGGCCGCTACTGGGGACGATGAATTGATGTCAACCCTTGTGCTCAACAAAGTTCTTCTAATACTGGACGATCAGTAGCATGCAGTTACTTGCCAAAATCCCTAATTTTTGCATAAATTTCCCCAAGGTGGGGTACTCAATTTATCGGGATAAATTTTTCTGTTTTATGTCTCTAATTTTTGCCTGGATCGCCCTTTCGGGTTTTCAATCCACCAAGACGCTCCTTTTTTGCCTAAGTCGCCCTTTCGGGATTTCAACTTAGCGAGTTGTTCTTTTCTTTTTTTAGGCGAAGTATTTCTTGACTGCATCTGCGTTCACATGACGAGTGAACTCTTCATCATCCATAGTTGTAAGAATCAAAGCACCGCCTGAAAAGGCTCTCTTAACAACATATTAGCCTTCATAATTAGGAGTCCATTTACCCCTAGAATCTGGTTTGAAAGATAAAATCTTCTTGAGCACAAGGTCACCTTCTCTGAATACATGGGGTCTGACCTTCTTATCAAAATCTGTCTTCATCCTCTACTGATATAACTGACCATGACACATGACAATCAATCTCTTCTCTTCAATCAAATTCAACTGATCATACCTGGTTTGACACCATTCAACCTTAGTCAACTAGGCTTCCATGAGCATACACAATGAAGGAATCTCAACCTCTACGGGGAGCACTGCTTCCATACCATATACAAGAGAGAAAGGGATTGCCCCTGTTGAAGTGCGGATGGATGTACGATACCCGTGCAAAGAAAATGGGAGCATCTCATGCCAATCCTTATACATCATTACCATCTTCTGAATGATCTTCTTGATGTTCTTGTTCGTAGCTTCAACAACCCCATTCATCTTGGGTATGTAGGGAGAAGAATTATGGTGTTCAATCTTGAAGTCTTTGCAAAGAGCTTCCACCATATTATTGTTCAAGTTAGATCCATTATCAGTAATGATCTTACTTGGCACATCATAACAGCATATAATCTGATTCTTGATAAACCGCACAACAACTTGCTTGGTTACATTCGCATACGATGCCGCTTCAACCTATTTTGTGAAGAAATCAATTGCCATTAAAATGAAACGATGTCCGTTCGAAGCTTTGGGCTCAATCATCCCAATCATATCAATTCCCCACATGGAGAAGGGCCATGGGGAGGAAATAACATTCAATAGTGTCGGAGGAACGTGAATCTTATCTGCATAAATTTGACACTTGTGGAATTTCTTCACAAACTTGCAACAGTTAGATTCCATTGTCATCCAATAGTAACTTGCTCGCAACATCTTCTTTGCCATTGCATGTCCATTGGAATGAGTACCAAAGGAACCTTCATGGACTTCAGTCATCAACAAGTCTGCTTCGTGTCTATCCACGCATCTGAGCAGAACCATGTCGAAGTTTCTCTTGTACAATACATCTCCATTCAAGTAGAAATTGTCGGTTAATCTTCTCAAAGTCTTCTTATCTTTCAAAGATGCCTCAAGCGAGTAAATATGACTTTGGAGGAAACACTTGATGTCGTAATACCACGGTTTTTCGTCTTTGATCTCTTCCACAGCAAACACATGAGCTGGTCTATCAAGATGCATCACAGTCAAATTGGGAACCTCATTCCAATACTTCACTACAATCATTGACACCAACATTATGAGAGCATTTGCCATCCGTTTCTCATCTCGAGGGATATGATGAAATTCAACCTTTGTAAAGAAAGTTGAAATCCTCCTCGCATAATCTCTATATGGTATCAAACCGGGTTGATTCGTCTCCTATTCAACTTTGATCTCATTTACAACCAAGGTTAAATCTCCGAAGACATCTAAATACTTGATTTTGAGATTAATGGCCTCTTCGAGCCCCATAATGCAAGCTTCATACTCGGTCATATTGTTTGTACACTTGAAAGTCAATCTAACTGTAAACAGAAAATGAGTGCCTTGAGGAGTAATAAACACTGCCCCAATGCCATTTCCATACTGATTAACAACTCCATCAAATACCATGCCCCAATGGGAACCAGGTTTTAGGCCTTCTTCAAGCAATGGTTCATCACAATCTTTCATTTTCAAGTACAAGATCTCTTCATCAGGAAAATCATATTGCACTGAATGATAATCTTCAATTGGTTGGTGAGCCAAATAGTCAGCCAAGATACTACCTTTGATCGTTTTCTGAGATCGGTATTCAATATCATACTCTGATAACAACATCTGCCAATGGGCAATTCTCCCAGTTAAAGCAGGCTTCTCAAAAATATACTTGATTGGATCCATTTTGGATATCAACCAAGTGGTATGATTCAACATATACTGATGCAGACGCTTAGCAGCCCAAGCCAATGCGCAACAAGTCTTCTCTAGCATAGAATACCGAGTCTCACAGTCGGTGAACTTCTTACTAAGGTAGTAAATAACAAATTCTTTCTTTCCAGTCTCATCTTGCTGACCAAGAACACAACCCATACTATCTTCAAGCATAGTCAAATACATGATCAACGGTCTTCCTTCAACAGGCGGAGACAAAATCGGAGGCTCAAGCAGATATTCCTTGATACTATCAAAAGCTTCCTGGAAGTCTTCGGTCCAATCACAAGACTGATCTTTTCGAAGAAGCTTGAATATAGGCGCACATGTGGCAGTCATATGCAAAATAAATCTGGAAATATAATTCAAGCGGCCGAGAAAACCTCTGACTTGCTTCTCAGTTTTAGGCACAGGCATCTCTTGTATTGCTTTGACCTTGGCAGGATCAACTTCAATACCCTTCTCACTGACAATAAAGCCCAACAACTTACCAGAACGAACACCAAAAGTACACTTATTGGGACTCAAGCGGAGTTTATACTTCCTCAAACGCTGGAATAGCTTCAACAAATGCTCGACATGTTCTTCTTCATCAATTGATTTAGAAATCATGTCATCAACATAAACTTCAATCTCTTTATGCATCATATCATGAAAAAGAGTAGTCATTGCTCTTTGGTAAGTTGCACCAGCTTTCTTTAAACCGAAAGGCATCACTCTATAACAGAATGTTCCCCAAGGTGTAATGAATGTGGCCTTCTCCATATCTTCGGGTGCCATCTTAATCTGATTATATCCGGAAAATCCATCCATAAACAAAAAGACTTTGAATTTAGCAGTATTGTCTACCAACATATCATTGTTTGGCAGAGGGAAATCATCTTTCGGACTGACTTTACTCAAATCTCTATAATCAACACACATGCGGACTTTTCCATCTTTCTTTGGCACAGGCACAATATTGGCCACCCATTGCGGATATTCGGCGGTCACAAGGTAACCGACATCAATCTGCTTTTGCACTTCTTCTTTGATCTTCACTGCCATATCAGGATGCGTTCTTCTCAGCTTCTGCTTGACTGGTGGGAATTTTGGCTTCAACGGAAATCTATGCTCCACAATCTCAGAATCTAAACCAGACATGTCTTGATAGGACCAAGAGAACACGTCTGAATACTCTCGAAGAAGATCAATCAACCCCTTCTTAACATCTGGACACATTCGAGACCCAATCTTGACTTCCTTCACATCATCCTCGGAACCCAAGTTGATTAACTCAATCTGCTCTTCGAACGGCTGAATGGTCTTTTCATCATGCTCAAGAAGACGAGATAATTCATCACTCACTTCTTCATCACTTTACTCCTTGGCCTCAAACACAGGGAATTCAAAATTTAGAGAAGGAGAAAGATCATTGTATTCAATGGGGTTAGGAACCAACCTGCATAATGATTTGATATTTTGATTTTAGAGAAGTGAATTTTTGACCAAATATTATGCAGATGGACAATTTATATTGTTTATTTATCTTTTTTGTGATTACCATTTTCAGAATAAAGCAAAAAGTAAAAACAAAGCATCATAGATGTGGATGAATAGAATTAATTTTATTAATGATCAATTTCAAAATGCCCAACAATGTTCACCCCTCCCTTAGGCATAGGAGAAGGATTTTTCAAAACATATAAAAGCAATTACTTATATCGATGCAAAATAACAGGAATATCATCAACAGTCCAATTGTTGCAAGGCTTTCCATGCGTCACAAAGTTGATGCAGTCTTCCTCTTCGTCATCCTCTAGCACAACAGCTAAGTGTTGCTCATTACCATGAATGAACCCTCTGCTATAGAAGCTAAGTTGCATATCCTCAGACCTAGCAGTTGATGATCCTTGCTGAAAGCCCAAATCGGTCCTACCTTTGTTGTCGGAGACCTCTACAACGCGCCCCCGCTGATCAACATTGCCTTCTTCAACAATCTTCCTTGCATCTTTCAATGAGGACATAGGTGCCCCAACTCTCTTTTCAGCAGCAATAGATAAGGCTTGGAACGGAGTTCCAACCTCATCCTCAGCTTCATCATAAGAGAAATATGACAGGTGGCTAACCAACAACTCCTTCTCCCCGCCAATAATAACAAGCTTTCCATTCTTCATAAATTTGAGCTTCTGATGTAGTGTGGATGTAACAGCTCCCGTCTCGTGGATCCATGGCCTTCCCAACAGACAATTGTAGGCCGGGTGGATATCCATTACTTGAAAAGTAATCTGGAAGTCACTCGTACCTATCTTCATTAGAAGGTCCACTTCACCAATAACTGTTTTGTGTGAACCGTCAAAAGCTTTGACAATTACACCTCTATACTTCATGGGCTCTCCTTGATATGATAGCTTTGACAGAGTTGACTTCGGCAGCACATTCAATGAAGACCTGGTGTCAACTAGCACATTAGACAAAGCATCATCTTTGCGATTCATAGAGATATGCAAAGCCAAGTTATGATTCCTACCCTCCTCATGGACTTCTTCATCACAGAAACTGAGATTGTTGCAGAAAGTGATGTTAGCCACAATATGATCGACTTGATCCACCGTAACATCATGTTCCCCAAACGCTTGCTCAAGAACTTTTTGCAGTGCTTCTCTGTGCGCTTCTGAATTCATAAGCAGAGACAGTATTGAAATTTTTGAGGGGGTTTGGAGCAGCTGCTCCACCACATTGAACTCACTCTATTTGATTAGACGAAGTACCTCATCATCATCATTAGCCTTCAAATTGTTGGATTCACCAGACTTACACTTTGAAGCACTAACCGGATCTACAGCAGACACTTCCACTTTCTTATTGACAGTTGATTCTTTTTTATCTTTTGGGAACACCGGCCCAAAAACACGACCACTTCGGGTCACCTTGGTAACATCAGCAATGCTCACTATAGAGCTAGTCGTAGGCAACGGGACCTCTTGACCATCCTTCAACATTGTTGCATTGTACTGATACGGAACAACTTTATCGGATGAACACGGGACTGGACCCGCTAACCGTATGACCAACGGTGATACCGATCTATTACTGACGATGTTATTGTTACTGCTGTCATACTAAATGACTACTCTCTCGTGATTCTTGAAAATGGGCACTATGACATTGGCATCGTCATCTACATGACGGGATTGAACAATTTGAACCATGCCTTCATCCATCAACCGTTGGATGTCTCTTTTCATAACCTCACAATCTCTCGTGTTGACACTACAGATAGTAGAACCGTCATGGTCATGCTCACAATCACTCACCATACAAATTTCCTTATGCATTGCCACTAAGGACCTTCGAATAAAACGAACATCAAACACTTTAAACTCCCTAGGATAACCGTTCACCATATTAACAGAAGAATTCCCATGAGCGGGCAGTGGATTTATTTTCACATTCGGTGCACGGTCCTCGAAGGACACCATTCCACTCTTTATCAGCTTATGAACCTCATACTTGAGCGGATATAAGTTCTCAATGTCATGTCCGGGTTCTCCTTGGTGAAAAGCACAACGGAGTTCAGGCTTGTACCACCATGGAAGTGGTTCAGGAATTTGCGGAGGGTTTCTCGGTTAGAGTAGGTTCTTGAGAACCAAAGACGGGTAAAGTTCTGCATAAGTCATAGGAATAGGGTCAAAAGAGACCTTCTTCCTCTCAAAGTTTTGTTGATGGTGATGGTTGGTATTGTTGTTGTTGTAGGTGTTTGTGCGTTGTTGCGGTGGTTGCTGTTGACGCTGTTGTTGTT
This sequence comes from Lathyrus oleraceus, assembly GCF_024323335.1. Taxonomy (NCBI): domain Eukaryota; kingdom Viridiplantae; phylum Streptophyta; class Magnoliopsida; order Fabales; family Fabaceae; genus Lathyrus; species Lathyrus oleraceus. The sequence continues at coordinate 54,711,616 of NC_066584.1, forward strand.
GAATTGGTACTGATTGATTATTTGAAAATACTGGAATTACTGAAGATACTTGATGATGGTGTTGACGGAGTGGTTAGTTCTTTCTGATCTAAGGCCTCCTCTGCCTCCCATTAGAAATTGCATTAGCTTCGCTATCTTTCTTCTTTCCAAAACTGCTGCCATATCTCTTACTCGATGATGCTTCCTCCTTTGATAAATGTCCTTCTCGGACACCTTCTTCAAGCCTCATCCCCATATTTACCATTTCGGTAAAGTCACTGGGGGCACTCGCAATCATGCGTTCATAGTAAAAGGAACTCAGGGTCTTCAAAAAGATTTTTGTCATTTCCTTCTCCTCTAAAGGAGGAGTGATATGAGCAGCCAATTCTCTCAATCTCTGCGCATACTCTTTGAATGTCTCTTTATCTTTCTGAGACATAGACCTCAACTGGTCTCTATCCGGCGCCATATCCATATTGTACTTATATTGTTTGATAAAAGCTTCTCCCAAATTGTTGAAAGTGCGAATGCTTGCACTGTCCAACCCCATATACCATCTTGAGGGCATACATCACTAGATGACTGAGCGGACATGTGTTCCCTTTATATTTTTCAAAGTCAGACACTTTGAATTTCACCGGAATCTTCACATTCGGCACCAGACATAACTCAGCAACACTCTTCCCAAATAAGTCCTTACCTCCCAACATCTTCAATTCCTTGCGCAGCTCAAGAATTTGATCCTTCATCTCGTCCATTTTCTCATAAACATCCGGACCCTCAGACGGCTCGGAATGATAAATGGTGTCCTCTGCACGAGGTAAGGTGTGCACGACGGGAGGTGGCACAGACATGACCGGGCTAGATGCCAGCATGGAAGCAAAAGTAGGTGCAAAGCATTCAGGCATGAAGTTCGGCGGCATTCCCCACGGGAATCCGGCAGGCATATCAGGCACAAAGTGGGTAGTAGCAGCAGGCATGGTAGAGGTAGCCACCTCTGAGATAACAGTCCTCTGAGGAGGAGGAGTTGCGGGCGTTGGAGAAGACTGGCTCTGAGCAGCTAGCACTGACTCCATCATGGCAGTCAGTTGAAAGATCTCGTCCTTCAACTCTTTGTTCTCTTGCTCAAGATGTTCCATGATTCTCAGATGATTGGCGCGAGTGTTGTACCGATGAGTCAGCTTAGCTGAAGCACAGAAGAAACACCAATGAGACATCTGACGAAAGAGAAACTTGCTTATGCAAATGATGCATGAAATGCAATTCTAGTTTGTTTATTTTTCAAGGAACTTACTATATTATTTGCAAATATATAATTAACAACAATTGCAATAATTTGATATGACCAAAATTCTCTTTTTATTTATATAACTGGAAGGATTACACTGAGTACAACTTTAGAAACCAAAAAAATAAAAATACAAGAGAAAAGGAGACTAGTCATCCTAAGGATCCCTAACAACGTCAGAAGATCTGGCTGAAGGTGCGTACTTCCTTCGAATGCATCGAATCTCAGTCTCAAAAGAAGTCTTCATCTGAGTCTTCTCGAGGACAAGCTGATCAACGATCTTCTTCCAAGCAACGGAAGGTTGAGGCATGCTAGAAGATGAAACCTCCGGCTCTCTCTGTCTCTTTGTCACTCGGTCTTCAAGTAGCTCAATAAGTTCATCCTTGTCCTTAGACTCCAACTGCAACTCTTCATGATTCTTGTTCAAAGCACGGAAACGCTCTTCCCACATATCTTTCTCTTGCTTCATCTTGGCGAGTGCGTCTTCCAACTCCTCTACATCTTGGTTAGGGAGAGTTAATGACTCAACCACAACCATAGACATAGGTCTCTCATAAGGATAAGGCATCTTCAACTCCAAATCTCTCTTCTTCACCCAAAGAGTGTAAGCTTCCAAAGCTACACAGTTGCACGGACCAAGCTCGGATCTTCCCTTCTTATGCACATTATGCCAAGCATGCACAATCTTCTGCTTCAAAGGTTGGGGATCTTTATCCTCTTGATAGAAAAGACCTTCTAACAATATGTTATTAGGTTTGTCTCTCAAGGGGAACCCAAGTTGACGACGAGCCAAAGCAGGGTTGTAGTTAATTCCTCCTTGTGTACCAATGAGAGGCACATTAGAGAATTCACCACAACAATCAATAATCTCCAAACTGCTCAAAGAAGGATTCTTACCAAACTATATCATCATTAGTGAGAGACATAAGCCTTTGAGACCACCGTAGACATTGTTTGTTCTCTACAAAAATAGGTGTCTGAGGCAAGTACGAAATAAACCACTTGTACAAAAGAGGAATACAACAGACAATAGTTCCACCACCCTCAGAGTTCCTTAGATGCAAAGAGAAGTACATATCACCCAACAAAGTAGGCATAGGATTCCCAATTAAGAAAAGGCTAATGGCGTTAACATCAACAAAACCGTCAATGTTAGGGAACAAAGCTAATCCATAAATGAGAAACACAAAGATAGCTTCAAAAGTGTCCATACTACCGGCTTGAGTAAAAGCAATAGCTTCCTTGATGAGGAAATCAGATGGCAACCCAAGTAAACCTCTTTTCTTCACCCAATGAGGCCTCTATCTCAGACTTCTTCAAGTGAAAAGCTTCAACAATAAGATGAGATCTGGGAATCTTTTCCAGTCCACTAAAAGGCACTTTGCTAGAAACAGGTATCCCCAAGAGATGGGCATACTCCTCCAATGTAGGCACAAGCTGATAATCTGGGAAAGTGAAGCAACAGTAGAGAGGATCATAGAACTGCACCAATACACTCAAAAGTCTTTCAACCACATCAATAGATAAAATAGACAGAAGCTTCCCATGACGTTGTTTGAAGTCCAAGGGATCTAATACAAAAGATGCTAGCTTCCTTAACTCTTTCAAGTCCGGACATCTGAAACTGTACTTCTTAGTGTTCCTTCGTCCATAATCCATGGTCTGAAAATATTTGCAAATAATACCTCAGTGTTGGTGTAAGCCCTAGAGGCCAATACATTTTGGTACTTGTATCGAATAATAAAAGGCATTCTCTTTCTTATGGTTGATTAATAAAGTCCCTGGAATAGATAGTCCGTTTAATGTATTAAGTGTGACTTAATCATGAGAACACATTAAACATAAGGACACTATTCCTAAAGTATTCGTAGTCGAGCTTTAGTGTGAAATGGGATAACATTAAAGCATTAAGACTATTATGTTTGTAGACTGATGATCACATCTCATGGATCATGGATAAAGAGTTATCAAGTCTTAAACATAGGTATGAATATTAGGAGTAATATTTATACCGGATTGACCCGCTATGAGAATACTATATAGAAAGTTATGCAAGGTGTCATAAGTTATTCTCATGGTGATAATAGTGTATTCCACTCTTCGACCTGAAACCACTATGGATCCTAGATGTAGAGTCAAGTGCTTTATTGCTGATCCAACGTTGTCCGTAACTGGATAACCATAAAGACAGTTGATGGGTACTCCACAAAGCATGCTGAGGGACATGGGTGACCTAGATGGAATTTGCCCATCCTGCATAACAGGATAAATGTCTATGGGCCCAATATTGAACTGGACAAGGATGACACGGTCTATGCCTTGTGTTCAATATAGACATAAGGGCAAAAGGGTAATTATACACATAAGTATTATCACAGAAGGAATTGTCAGATCACATGACATTTTCGTGTCTTGGGTAGCAGTGATGTGTTGCTAGATACCGCTCACTGTTTATTATGTTAAATGCGTGATTTAATATAATTGCCAACGTCACGAAAACCTACAGGGTCACACACAAAGGACGGATTGATGAGAGATAGAGTAACTAAGGAATACCGTAAGGTACGGTGCCCTTAAGTGAGTTATAGAGTATCGTAAGGTACGATGTACTTGAGTAGAATACGAAATATGGTAATGTACCATGAGCTTAAGTGATTTTGGGCATATTATAAGATATGGGCCAAAATACACTTAAGTGGGCTTTTAGCTTGAAGCCCACATAAGTGGTTCTATAAATAGAACCCTTGCGCAGAAGCAAAAATTTGCGGTTGCATTCTTTTCGTTTTCACTCTCTCTCTCTCTCTCTCACTCAAAGCCTTCATTCGTACCAGCTAGCACTGAGATTGAAGGAACTCGTTCGTGTGGACTGAGTAGAGACGTTGTCATCGTTCAACGTTTGTGATTGCTCCGTGGATCTGCATCAAAGGTTTTTGATTGTCACAAGAGATCTGCACCAAAGGTTTCGATCATCACAAGAGGTAAATATTCTATCACTGATCATGACCATTCGTAAGGATCTCTAAAGGAGAAATTTTAATTTCCGCTGCGTTTTGGACCGCAATTCTCCTTCAGTGGTATCAGAGCCACTTACGAAACCATGACTCGGATAGCTGTTTATTTTCTGTATTAATATGATTAAAAGACAGAATGAATCAATTAATTAAACGAGTAATTAAATTTGGCATCATGAGTGTACGAGTTGGATGATTGATGTTGACTATGCTTCGGAATCCGACATTAGTATGGTGAAGCAGCGATACATCGATCGTCCATAGGTTACGCAATTGAGACCGATCAACTTATATATGATATAAGTAATCCTAATGCAAAATACGGTATATGTGATATACTATTTCTGTTTCATTCATTCGAACACTAAATGATTTGTTTTCCTTTGAGCGATCAATGGTCATTTGCTTCGGAATCCGACATTAGTATGGTGAAGCAATGACCTGTTGATCAATCATACTGAATCAACAATCGAGGTGTGTTTGACGGTCTGAAATTGGCGCATTAGGGTTGGAGACGGCGCAAGGGTTGTGCCGTCAAAGAGTTGTGAATTTAGGGCTTTTAGAACACGTCTGTTGACTGTTTCAAAGTTTGTTATTTTGGCTGCGTGAAGCTCGTGTGACGAGCGTAACAAGCATAACAAACTGGATGCGTGTCGGTCGTCACGTGCTTTGTGACGGTCGTCACATTCACAAGTCCAGAAAACTAGGCGTTTCTGTTTTTGGCCCTGTGACGGTCGTCACACTCACAGAGTCAAAATTTTGGGGTTTCTGATTTTGTGCCTGTGTAGTGTGATCGGTCGCCGAAATTTAATTTGGTTTTAATTAATTAAAGGAATTAAAATTTAATAATAACAATGTGTTTATTATTATTGCCTTGTGGTGATCAGTTATGGCCTTAGTTATCCTTTATTTTGTTTTGGGTTTTAAAATACGACCTGCGTGTCGTGCCTCTCCTTTTGATCTCTTAATGTAACTTCTTTTCTCATCTCAAACCCTCGTATGTAAAACGAGTTTCTTCTGGAATGTAATGTTATGAAGAAAGAGAAGAAGACAATGTTATGAAGAAAGAGAAGATTTCAATATCAAAGGAGGACAGTCTTGAAGATCTTGCTTGGAGAAGCTTAGAGAAGAATTCAATATTAAAGGAGAACAACCTTGAAGATCTTGCTTGGAGAAGCTTAGATCGTTGTAGGTTAGCTTAGGTTCTCTCATTGGCTTGGGAGAACAATTGCGCTAGGGGCCATAACTGTTTCATTTTGTTTGTATGTATGTTGATGCATGTGAATGTATGTTGATGCATGTGAATGTATGTTGATGCATGTGAGAGACGATTTATATGATAAACAAGCCGGTGAGATCAGAACAATTGCAATTCCCTCAAACTAAAATATTAAGTTTATGCTTTCCAAGTCTTAGCACTCATCAAGACTAGTATCGGATAATGTAGGTTTCGCCAAAGCGAGGTGCATGTTTTATATTAGTAAGGTGCGATGGGATAATTGTAATATCCAACTGCTAAAACAATGGGTCAAACTTAACTAAACAAATTATGATGATATTATATATGTTTGCTTTCCAAGTTTTAGCACTCATCAAGACTAGTATCGGATAATGTAGGTTTCACCAAAGCGAGGTGCATGTTCTATATTAGTAAGGTGCGATGGGATAATTGTAATATCCAACTGCTAAGACAATGGGTCAAACTTAATTATAATAATATCATATATGTTTTAGAAGCAAGAGTTGGGAATAATCCATATGATGGATTGGAATAAGGAGTTATTCACCCAATTGAAATTTTCGAGAGTTGTATGAGATACAACTGGAAGGAGTTCCTACCTAAATAACCTAGTTTTGTGTAATCCGCCTACGCGGACTTAGAACGAAGTGAAATATGGATCTCGACCCACTAGAAAATCTTCCAACGGGATTTTCCGAATCAAATGATGAGGGTCATTTGTTTTGAGTAAAATTGTGGGAGCATATTTGATTAAAGGCCTAGTTAAATATGTCAATGATACTTATATTTTCTTAATCCTTATGTAGATAACCATGACAGCAAACACCTCTAACAACATCTTGCGATCAATCCTTGACAAAGAAAAATTGTCTGGGACAAATTTTCTGGATTGGCACCGAAACCTGAGGATTGTCCTCAAACATGATAAAAAGCTGTATGTCTTGGAGACACCTGTTCCTGAAGAGGAACCTCCTAGTTCTGCACCTAAGGCAGAAAGAGATGCTTATAAGAAGCATGTCGATGATGCCAATGAAACTGCTTGTCTCATGCTGGCTGCCATGAACTCAGAATTGCAAAAGCAACATGAGAACATGTCAGCGTTCGATATGATCGAACACCTGAAGCTGCTCTATCAAGAGCAAGCAAGGCATGAGAGGTTTGAAGTTTCAAAAGCCCTTTTCCAAAGCAAGTTAGCTGAGGGAGCCCCTGTAGGTCCCCATGTACTCAAGATGATTGGGTATGTGGAAAACCTTGAGAGATTGGGTTTTCCCCTCGAAAAGGAACTTGCGACTGATTTGATCTTGCAATCGTTGCCAGATAGTTTCAGTCAATTTGTCCTAAATTTCAATATGATTGATATGGACAAATCTCTTCCTGAACTGCTCGCCATGTTAAGAACTTCCGAGCAGAATCTGAAGTCAAAAGGGAAGTCCATTCTGATGATCGGAAATGGAAAGAGACAGAACAAAAGGCCCACTAAGCATGGTGATAAAGGGAAGGGCAAGGAAGTTGCCAAACCCAAACCCACCGTTGATGCTTTGAAACCTAATAGAGGCATAGCAAAAGAAGGCACCTGCTTCCATTGCGGTAAGACCGGACACTGGAAGAGAAACTGCCCAAAGTACCTGGAAGATAAGAAAAATGGAGTAGAGACTTCAACTTCAGGTATTTTTGTTATTAAATAAATTTATCTACTTCTGCATCATGGGTATTAGATACTGGATGCGGTTCTCACACTTGTACAAATGTGCAGGGGCTGAAAAGGAGTAGAGATTTGGCAAAAGGTGAAGTTGACCTACGAGTTGGCAGTGGAGCAAAGGTTGCTACTTTAGCCGTAGGATCTTATGTATTGACTTTACCTAGTGGTTTTATAATTCAGTTAGAGAACTGTTATTATGCACCTGCAATTAGCAGGAATATTATTTCCATTTCTTGTCTGGACAAGTTTGGTTTTTCATTTATAATAAAGAACAATTGTTGCTCAATTTATTTGAATGATATATTCTATGCTACTGCACAAATGAGCAATGGACTATATGTCCTTGATCTCAAAATGCCTATTAATAACATTAATACTAAAAGGGTGAAACCTAACGAGTTAAAACCAACTAGGTAAGAATATTAAAACTCTTCGATCAGATCGAGGTGGTGAGTATTTAAGCCTAGAGTTTGATCCATCTGAAAGAGTGTGGGATCCTATCCCAACTTACTCCTCCTGGAACACTCCAATGGAATGGTGCATCTGAGAGAAGAAATCGAACCCTGTTAGACATGGTCCGATCCATGATGAGTCACGCCGATCTTCCAAACTCCTTTTGGGGACATTGACAGCAGCTTACACACTTTAACCGTGTTCCATCCAAAAAGGTTGAGAAGACACCATATGAGATATGGAGTGGTAAGAAACCACATATGTCTTACATAAAGATTTGGGGTTGCGAGGTTTATGTGAAACGACAAATTTCAACTAAGCTTGAGCCCAAATCTAACAAATGCTTATTTGTGGGGTATCCTAAAGAAACAAGAGGGTATTACTTCTACAATCCTTCTGAGGGCAAAGTGTTTGTCGCTCGAACTGGAGTTTTCCTAGAAAATAATTTTATTTCCAAAGGAACCAGTGGGAGGAAAGTAGAGCTTGAAGAAATTCAAGAATCACAAAGCATCGACACACCTATGGAGGAATTGGAGCAGGAAACACAAGTAGTTGTGTAAGAGCAACCTGCTCAAGTAGAACAAGACCAGCGTAGGTCAGGCAGGATACGTCACCTACCTGAGATATATGGATATCTGATCAAGGTGATGTATCACTCATGGATCAAGATGAGCTTGTGACCTACTCATGGAATCTTCATTTTGATGAAACAGTAAAACAATATGGATTCATCAAGAACGAAGATGAGCCTTGTGTCTACAAGAAGGTTAGTGGGAGCATGATCGTATTCCTGGTATTATATGTAGATGACATATTACTTATTGGAAACGATATCCCTACCCTGCAACAAGCAAAGTCTTGGGTGGGGAAATGCTTATCTATGAAGGACCTAGGTGAAGCAGCCTATATATTGGGAATCAGAATCTATAGAGATAGATCATAAAATGCTTGGCATAAGTCAGAGTACATAGACAAGGTGCTGAGACGCTTTAATATGAATGATTCCAATGGTTATGTGTTTTGCTGAAATGGTGGCGCTGTGAGCTTGAAAAGTTCAAAGCAAGATACAGTTGCTGATTCTACAACCGAGGCCGAGTATATTGCTGCCTCAAATGCAGAAAAGGGAGTTGTTTGGATCAAAAAGTTCATTAGTGAACTTGGCATAGTCCCTAGCATTGTGGATCCCATTGGTCTCTATTATGATAACAATGGTGCTATCGCACAAGCCAAGGAGCCTAGATCTCACCAACGATCCAAACACATACTTAGGCGTTATCATCTCATTCGAGAGATAATAGATAGAGGAGATGTGAAAATATGTAAAGTACCTACACTTGACAATATAGTTGACCCACTGACAAAGCCTCTTGCGCAGCAGAAGCATGATGGCCATACTAGATCAATGGGCATACGGGGTATGCCTGATTGGCTCTAGTGCTAGTGGGAGATTTTTGGTGTAAGCCCTAGAGGCCAATACATTTTGGTACTTGTATCGAATAATAAAAGACATTCTCTTTATTATGGTTGATTAATAAAGTCCCTGGAATAGATAGTCCGTTTAATGTATTAAGTGTGACTTAATCATGAGAACACATTAAACATAAGGACACTATTCCTAAAGTATCCGTAGTCGAGCTTTAGTGTGAAGTGGGATAACATTAAAGCATTAAGACTATTATGTTTGTAGACTGATGATCACATCTCATGGATCATGGATAAAGAGTTATCAAGTCTTAAACATAGGTATGAATATTAGGAGTAATATTTATACCGGATTGACCCGCTGTGAGAATACTATATAGAAAGTTATGCAAGGTGTCATAAGTTATTCTCATGGTGATAATAGTGTATTCCACTCTTCGACCTGAAACCACTATGGATCCTAGATGTAGAGTCGAGTGCTTTATTGCTGATCCAACGTTGTCCGTAACTGGATAACCATAAAGACAGTTGATGGGTACTCCACAAAGCATGCTGAGGGACATGGGTGACCTAGATGGAATTTGCCCATCCTGCATAACAGGATAAATGTCTATGGGCCCAATATTGAACTGGACAAGGATGACACGGTCTATGCCTTGTGTTCAATATAGACATAAGGGCAAAAGGGTAATTATACACATAAGTATTATCACAGAAGGAATTGTCAGATCACATGACATTTTCGTGTCTTGGGTAGCAGTGATGTGTTGCTAGATACCGCTCACTGTTTATTATGTTAAATGCGTGATTTAATATAATTGCCAACGTCACGAAAACCTACAGGGTCACACACAAAGGACGGATTGATGAGAGATAGAGTAACTAAGGAATACCGTAAGGTACGGTGCCCTTAAGTGAGTTATAGAGTATCGTAAGGTACGATGTACTTGAGTAGAATACGAAATATGGTAATGTACCATGAGCTTAAGTGATTTTGGGCATATTATAAGATATGGGCCAAAATACACTTAAGTGGGCTTTTAGCTTGAAGCCCACACAAGTGGTTCTATAAATAGAACCCTTGTGCAGAAGCAAAAATTTGCGGTTGCATTCTTTTCGTTTTCACTCTCTCTCTCTCTCTCTCTCACTCAAAGCCTTCATTCGTACCAGCTAGCACTGAGATTGAAGGAACTCGTTCGTGTGGACTGAGTAGAGACGTTGTCATCGTTCAACGTTTGTGATCGCTCCGTGGATCTGCATCAAAGGTTTTTGATTGTCACAAGAGATCTGCACCAAAGGTTTCGATCATCACAAGAGGTAAATATTCTATCACTGATCATGACCATTCGTAAGGATCTCTAAAGGAGAAATTTTAATTTCCGCTGCGTTTTGGACCGCAATTCTCCTTCACTCAGTTCCTTGAAATTTTCTTGTGATGAATGTTATGATGCGCATGAATGCATGGATGCAACAATCACAAATAAGGGATCACACACAAGGCAAACAAACAAAGGTCAAGGGATGAATCAAGTCATTGTCAAGATCAATCATCCATTTTGGTGGATTATGGTTTACACCTTATCAACACCCAGGTTCCATTGATATTGACAAGACTTGATTGGATCAACCAAGAATCAAGGGTTTGTTGTGAGTCACGAGCATGGAGTCTGGGTAAGAACCATCCCAAAGGAGTGAACTAAGGATAAAAACTTGTAGATCATGTTCTAAAAAGTTCCCATAGTCTTAATTCCATCTATCGGATATTACAGGTTAAGATGACTGACTCATCGACCCATAATATTCTCAAGAGAAACTCGTCTGAGTGTAGTATCGCGTAACAACTGTTATCAAGTCTACACTTGAACTGTCTCCACACTACGTCCTAAATAGGCCAAGAGGGGGTAAATGTTCTACGGTCCTCAGCTTCTCGAACCCAATTTAGAGATAGTAATGCCTAACCATAAATACTTGTGTGACATTTCCAAATCTAAAAGAGTCTCCACTGAGCAGATGGATCTCAAGCCAACTTGTTAAGGACTACTCCACACAAGTCGAACATGACTATACCATCCTCCTATCTTAATTGCACTCAAGTTCGGGTTAGAACTTATCTCACCACTCAGAGATCACCAAGCACAACAAGCAGATTATATCACACAAACAAATATACATACATCACATATATACAATTATATACACACACAAAAGTAGGCTAAACCCACTGGAGACTACTCCCCAGTAGAGTCTCTACTTAATTTCTGTAGCGGTAAATTCATGATCATCAAGCTATGGATAAGCAAGACATCAAATAACAAGAGTCGCCACCGCGCTTTTATTCTTTCCAAGGGAAAAGGGAAAAGTACGAACAAAACCCAAAAATAAGTAGTTTTCAAATCAAAACTAATAAAATGTCAGAGATTACAGGTAAGGGGGTTGGTTACACAGAGGGAAGGTTTTAGAACCCAAAGTGTCCTAGGTACTCCTAGGAAGCCCTTTTTTTTGTGCATATGTATTTTGTACAAAGTCATGTTTACAAACAAATAGAATGAGGGATGAGAAAAGAATTCATTAATTATATCTTTGTGTTTGACAAGACCTTCGGACTTGTGCCTACGTACCAACATAAAAATGAGGGATCAAAACCTCGTAGTTCGTGATACAAATTTCAAAGTAGGTGCATTGTTTTCAATCAAAAATTAAGTTTGAAAGGCATAAGAGCCTAGACAGTGGTTTGAATGGGTTAGTTCTTTTTGGCTTTTGAAAATTTTAAGTCAAGTATAGTTAAGTTTATTTACAAGTTTAATTTAAGAAAAGGAGTATGAAAATGCAATGGCATAAGGCCAAAGTTTCTAGTTTGCAAAGTGGACTAAGTTTAGAAAATAACAAGTTCAAACAAAGAAGTTTTTAAAAGGGGGGAGAGATTTTGAAATTAAAGAGATGGGGAGGAGATGAAGAGACTAATCCTTAGCACAAATTTAAAAGTTAAGAGTTGAAAAGATATGACCGATGGGTAGCAATCCAATAGGCAAGAATGCCATATAGAAACCCCAAATTCCCTTGGATATTAGAATCAAGCAACAAACAATGCATAGAATATCAATTTGAAGAGTAAGGCATCAAATAAAGATTGCCACATCCAAGCTTTAGCCATTCCAAAATCTTCTTCAAATTGGCCTATGTAGCAGATGAATTCCACAAGTCACAAGTTCAAAATAACAGTTTCACAATGATCATGTTGCAGATGAACTCAAAGGGATCTTCAATGATGTATCAGATGAAATTTCAAATTGCAAGCACTTGGTTATATGAAAGTTGGCATTGGCCAAGTCCTTTAGCATGGGAATGTTGCCTAAATTCTAAGTTCAATTGTCCAAGATCAAGTCAACAGTCCACATAAAAGTTTTTTAGGGTTTTTGTTGTTATTATGTACATTAATGGTCAAAGACCACACAAACAAACAAAATATACACAAGCAAGATATATCACACAATATGGTCTAAGTGGACAAAGTGAAAAGGCATTAATATAAACAATTAGAATGATATGAATAATGGCAAATTAATAGAACTTAAAAATTAAAGTGCATTAAAATAAAAGACTTGAAATTAAATGTTAGTTGTTCATGAATTAGAAGTTAGTATTGTTTTGCTTTTGCCTTTTTAAGTCATTCTTTGGAGAACACTCAACCCACTTATCACAACTATTTGAGGTCAGGCAATAGAATTTTGGTGTTAATGCATGTTAGAGACATAATATAATGGACTATGCTCATGAAACATACCACACACAAAAAGAATATGCAAAAGAGGTGGTCTAATCTCATCCATACTCATGTTGATTTTTCAATCAACTAGCTTTAGGACTTTGAGATATCATAGGCCAAATGAAATGGATGCATAAATAAGGGTAATTAGATGAAGAGGGAGGGGAATGAATCATAACTCAAATTGGTAAAAGGGAGACTTTTACCAAGTTAATATCATTCATTCATTTTGGGAGATGGAATGTACATTCCATTAATCCCCTAAATCCAATGATATTAACCTAACAAAGTCAAATCTACCTTGACCAAGGCCCAAAAACACAAGTTAAACTTACACAAACCATCACAAGAGGTCAACACAATAATTTGGCATTTATTCAATTTAAAAAATACTAAAATAATACATTTAAATTAAATATGGTTTATCAAATTCCTAAAACATCATCAAAACACCAAAGAAATAGCCATGAGATTTATCATAGGTCAAACAAGGTCAAAGGACCTTAGAGAAAAAATTCCAGAATTTTTAAAGACTTAAAATTATTTTTAAAAAATTAAAAATAAACACAAAATCAATTAAATCGTGAAAAATATTAATAATAATCCAAAAAATAATTTTAATTCAAAATACGAAAGAGGAAATTATTTGAAATTCTTTGGTGAAACTCTCATATTTTTTGGATCAATATTAAAATTAATATGAATGAATGAAAATCAAATGAATTAAAACAAAAATAAAAAAATAAAAAAAACGTGAGCCACTTGATCTCCCTCATTAATTGAGGTGACAGATCAAGTGGACGGAAACGCGCGTTCCATATTGGAACTTAGTCAGCGCGCCACACGCGTGGTAATCAAAACCAACGCCTAAGATTAAAATATTTCAAATGGATCCTATGGCTGGAAGATATGTCAACACACCGCCGGAGCCAGAGCTCCGGTCTTCTTCTCCGGTGGATCTCACCGGACTGGTCCACCCTCAACCATCACCAAAATAAAAAAGAAGGACATGATCTGAAAGAAAAAATGGCGTAGCGCACGAATCTGACCTCAATTTCAACTAACTCCAAATATATAAAAAGATATAAGGAGTTGAATTTTGAGGTGTGACAACTAAGTTGCTTCGATTTGACCTCAAAAGAACTCAATCTTCTTGCCTACATTGATAGGACTTCAGACAACCAAAGATCCAAGAGAATTAATGAGAATTGAGTGAGAATCGAAGAGATGAAGTTTTCGGAAATTTACCTTCAATGCTGTGCAGAAATGGATCTTGCTTGCTTCAACCTTGATCTGATCACACTTGAGAAGCTTGCATGAGAGGTTTGGCAATGGTACAAAGCTTTGGATCCTGGAGTTTTTTAATCTCCAAACAGTGAGATTCAAACTCAATTTTCAAGTTGAAAATTCTCAAGTTTTCCTTTGAATGGTGATGGTTTCAATTGGGGGGCAAAGTTGGTGCGCAAGGGGTGTTTGAAATGAGCTCAGAGGCCTTATATTTATAGCAATTGGGACTGATATTTGCACACTAGAAAAATTGCTAAATTTGGACATTTCATGCACAAGCTTGCATGGGCGTGTATAGGCCCATGAAGAAATCCAATTTGATCCATGTACAATCATTCTGACGTTCAAATGAGGCTTGGATGTCAAGGCAATATGAAATGTGATTTTTGGCATTTGATTTCTTCCAATCATGCAGACCTGTTAAAGCCATGCGCAACCCTAACAATCCTTATCCAAAATGCATGAACTTAGGTTCATTGGAAAGCTTAGATCAAGGGGAACAACTTTGATGTTGGACACTTTTTCATTTGGAACATGGATCATGGTGAATTTTGATGTGGAAGTTTGGAAATTTCAACATGTTGAAACTTTTTCTAAGTGTCAAGTCATATATCTCAATATTCCACCTTGCTTAACTTTTTATGTGAGCTTAAAATGAGAAAAGTGTCTTCATCAAAGTTGTATATCTTTCAAAGACCTTCAAAATAGTCATCAATTTCATGTAATTTGGATTTAGAATGATAGAGTTATTCATTTTTGAAGTTGAGGAAAATCACTTGTTCACTGGTATAGGTCAAAAATGACCTATAATGTATCCTCATATCACATGCTCATAAAAGTTTAATTAGCTCTCACTCCAAACATAAAAGTTGAAGTAAACATCTTGAATTTGATTGTACAACTTGTAAATCTTTCATATAATAAATATTGAGCAAGTTATGGCCTTTGGAAGTCGACTTTCAAATTAGGGTTTAGACAAAATGACCTATAATGTTCCAACATAGAAAATGACTTTCCAAGCAAAATTAGCTCTAGACTTCAGCATGAAAGTTGTTTGGAATGTCATTTATTGTAACTTTTCTCTTGGAATGATTTTCATATGGTGAAAATTGTAGGAGATAGGGTCTAGGGAGACCCAATTTTGATCAAATGAATTCATCTGGCCAACCACCATCAACCAACTTGCTAACCTTCAATTCTTTTTACTTTTTAGGCTCATGGTAGATCATATATGCATAAGATGATGAACTTTGAAGTATCCCTTGAGAAATTTGATCAATTGGTGAGATAGCTTGTTGGAGAAGTTACTTAAGATACCCAGTCAAACTAGGGTTTCCAAGGCAAATCACTTCCAAACTCTTGAAGAATACTTGATCAATATGACATGTAGAGATCATTGGGACTCATATATGATGCTTTGATACCTTGTGGATCAATCTTTGATTATGCTCTTAGCCATGAGGGTCTCAAACCCTAGGCGTGAACTTGATAGACCAATGGGGACCATGCCCTGCCTACAAAAGAGTTAGGCAAATACAAAGACATATTTTTGGTTTTTTGGTTAGTAAAATTGAAATTCTGGTATCAGTTATGAGATGTCGAAGGTGATGTCACGACACTAATATCTGAATAACAAGTAAAATATAAACAAGATAAAAACAAAGAACCAATTGAACAAGCGAGACAAGCAATTGTTAACCCAGTTAGGTGCAAACTCACCTACGTCTGGGGGCTACCAAGCCAAGAAGGAAATCCACTAAACAGAATTAGTTCAAAGACTCTCAGTAAACAACTTCAAGTTACAATCTTTTCACCTAATCTCTACCCGTGTGACTTCTATCTAAGAACTCTTAGATATGAGACCTGATAACGCGAAAACACATCAGATAATTGCCTTAATTTACACTCAAAGATCACACCATTTCGATTAATATCCCGATTATTTCGCAAGTATTCGTGTTATTTTTGCAGGTATTTAAATCTCCATGCATTAAAGAGCAAAATGAAGAAAAGGAAGAAAGAGAAGAAGAAACAGATGAGAAAGCACAGAAAAAGCAGAAAATCAGATTATGCAGAATTTGCTGATGTGACGACCGTCACAGATTCATGACGCTCGTCACGACCCAGATTGTGACGACCGTCACAGGCCCATGAAGAGCGTCACGCGGCCACAACATGCGCTTTGAAACAGTCAATCACAGGCACCCAAACGTGCCTAAATTCCCTCCAACAACTTACTCCCACAGATTCCTCATTCAAACCAAGTCTTCCTTGAATATCTCAACCACCAAGACCTAAAGGAGCACTATATAAAGGACCAAAATGGGAAAAAATGGGTAGGCCTACATTTACACTTATGCTCTGGAATTTAGTTTTTACAACTTTCTAGCTTTTAGTATTTTCTTTTCAGCAACCTTGTTTCCGTTGCCTTATTTTATTCGCCATTCTTTTTAGAATTTCCCTTTTCCTTCCCATTTTCCAGTTAGCCATAGTAGTAGTTTCCTACACTGGGGAGCTACTATACTTTATTTAATTTTTAGTAAATAATTTATATTGAAGAAGCAAAGCCTACCGACTTGTGGAGGACTACTCAAGTACTCCAAGAATCGCTATACTCTGTTACTTCGATCTCCATGTTTTTATTGAATTGTTATTATTATTGCCCATTTATTATTATAATTATGTTTGCCGCAATGTTGATCTGTTTATGCCTTGTGTTTTCCTTATTTAACATGTCCGGCTAAATTACTAGTATCGGTATGTAGCAATTTAATTAGATGGGATTTAATAATAATCGGTGAAAACCCTTTTTCTCAAAACAATATTTTAGGCTGAAGTTTTTAATTTAAATTTAATTAACTTTATCACAAAAGCGTGAAAAGTTATTTAATACGGTTTTGCCACGAGAATGGGAAATTAACTAAGGTGAGAACCAACAATCGCGAGAGTGTGAGGCTCGAGCTGGATAGTAAAAATTAGGCATTGAGTTTAAAAACAGCGAGAGCACTTTAAAAGCAATTAGAACTTATTTATTTTCAAAAAGTAATTTTAACTTCAAATGGGACAGCGAGAGCATACATTCTGACTTAAAGCTATAGGCCGAATCAACAATCACGAGAGTGTGAGATAAAGCTTTTTAAATAAATATTTTCTACTGAGAGATATTTGGCATTTAAACTATTCACCGGTGACATATCGAATCTCTGACAATTAATGCGCTGCATACTGATTCCTTTCATAAATTCCTCCTTAAAACTACATTTCCCTTAGATTTACTATTTTGCCCCCGAACTTCTATAAATCCATTCCCTTAGCTAATCATAGTGACGTTAGTAACACTAGTTTGACCATAGGTCCCTGTGGGATCAATATCTTTTAAAACTAAAGCGACTGAATTGTGCACTTGCAATCAAGTACCCGACATACTATATTTTATATATAGCCAGATCAAGCATCAAGTTTTTGGCCCGTTGCCGGGGACCTGTTTTAGTCGAATAGTGCGATTCTTTCGTTGCACGGAATAGACTAAGGTAAAAATAAAAACTAATCTTCTCTCCCTTCTTTCCCTGATTGTATCCCAAGTACTCGCTCACAAGGTGATAACTTAGCACCACCAATCCCTGAATTAGAGTGTTTCTTATACGTGAGACGCCGAATACACGAATATCAACAAAAGTACGGTATTCCCGATATCTTCTCTCCTCCTAAACCAGAAGAAAAACCAAACATGGTTGAAGAAGGACCACAGAGTCGTCCTCTTAAATTCTACGCTACCCCATCCCAACAAGAACCTCACAACAACATTGTTGCCCCCGCTATAAATCGAAACGATTTCGAGCTGAAACCCTCACTATTATCAGCCGTCCAACAACATCAATTTGCTGGAAATCCTACAGATGATCCTAATGAACACCTGACCAAGTTTGTGCAGTACGCAGATACTGTAAAGGCGAATGGTGTATCTCAATATGCGATAAGATTACGCCTTTTTCCTTTCTCACTAAGAGACAGAGCTTGGGCTTGGTTGCAATCCTTTTCCTCCAACTCCGTTACGACATGGGAAGAACTAAAGAATGTCTTCTTATCCCGATATTTTCCGCCGAGCAAAACTGCTATGCTGAGAGCTCAAATCAACGGATTCAGGCAAAAAGATGTGGAATCTCTCTACGAAGCATGGGAGAGATACAAGGACATGATGAGGATATGTCCACATCGCGGTCTCGAAGACTGGGTGATCATTCACACATTTTACAATGGGGTTCTGTATAACACAAGACTTACAGTAGACGCTGTCGCGGGTGGTGCACTTATGGATAAGCCATACACCGAAGCCTATCAACTCATTGAAAACATGGCCCAAAACCATTGCCAATGGGGAGGTGAAAGAACTCCAGTGGAAAAATCCCAGACTAAGGGTGGAATGTACGAAACCAATAGCCTTGACCATGTTCATGCAAAGGTAGATGCCCTTGTTCAAAAATTAGATAATTTGACCATACCACCCGCAGCCACCGTGGCTGCTGTAGCTCAAAACTGTGAGTTATGTGGAAACCCTGGACGCACTGCACAAGAATGTCAAATATTAGCAAGAGTCCCAACCGATCAAGTAAATTAGACACAAGGAAATCCCTATTCGAATACCTACAACCCAGGTTGGAAAAACCATCCTAATTTCTCGTATAAGAATAACAATGCCCTGTATGCACCTGGCCAAGCACCAGCTGTTCCGCCTGGATATCAAAAGCCAGCTAATAATTCTCCTAACATGCCTAGGAAGTCAAATCTCAAATTGATGATGGAAAGCTTCATAGCTACCCAAGCTCAAACAAACAAAGACTTCTTGAACCAAAACATACATACTAGCGAGCAACTTAAACAACTAGCGAACAAAGTAGACGCCTTAGCCACCCATAATAAAATGCTTGAAACACAGATTTCACAAGTGGCTCAACACCAAGCATCTACAGTCGCTCCATCTGGAACATTTCCTGGACAGCCGCAACCCAATCCAAAGGGACATGCAAATGCTATTATACTGAGAAGTGGAAAAGAAGTAGACGGACCCGTAGACCCAAGACTCCAAAACCCTGCCATGTACCAAAAACCAGATAAAACCTCAACTGAGCAGGCGAATGAACCAAAGGAAACAGAGAATAATACCCAAGAGGCCGAAGAGAAAGAAAAACCTTATGTGCCTCCACCTCCTTATAAACCACCCATTCTGTATCCTCAAAGACTCAAGAGTTCTAAAACTGCGAGTCAATTTAGGAAACTTGTTGAACTTCTGAAGCAACTAAACATTACCATACCCTTTACAGAAGCCATCACACAAATGCCCTCCTATGCCAAATTTCTTAAGGAAATCCTATCCAATAAGAAAAAGATTGAGGATGACGAAACAGTTACACTTACTGCCGAGTGTAGCGCCATAATCCAAAATAACATGCCTCCCAAACTAAAAGACCCAGGTAGTTTTTCCATACCCTGCGTCATCGGAAAATTCATCATAGACAAAGCTCTATGCGATCTAGGAGCCAGCATTAGCGTAATGCCCTTAACCATTTGTAAAAGGCTCGGTATGGGAGAATTAAGACTGACCAAGATGTCTGTTCAATTAGCTGACCGCTCAATCAAATATCCTGTCGGTATACTAGAGAAGGTTCCAGTACGTGTACGACAATTTTACATTCCTACAGACTTTATAATCATGGACATCAAAGAAGATGCCAGTACACCTATCATACTAGGAAGACCATTCTTGGCCACCGCCTGAGCAATAATAGATGTAAAGAGAGGTAAGCTGACATTCGAAGTTGGAGAGGAAAAGGTTGAATTCATCTTGACTCAATTCTTACAAGCGCCAGCTATAGACGATGTTATCTGCTTGATGTCATAGACGAGTGCGTGAGAGAGATGGAGAGGGAAGAAACCACATACTCTGAAATAATGAAAATCCAAATCCCTTCAATCTTTGAAGACGATAATTGGCATGAACCATACGAAAACGAAAGTCTAAGCGAATGCTTAGCACTTACACCCGACCACATGCCATGCCCAAAGAACCCTGACTTGGAATTAAAAGCACTACCAAAGAACCTAAGATACGAATTCCTAGACACTGAACTGAAAAGACCAGTAATAGTCAACGCTGACTTGGGACAGATGGAAACTGAGAAATTACTAGATGTCCTAAGAAAATACCCAACAGCGTTAGGATATAACATCGCCGATCTTAAAGGAATAAGTCATTCTATCTGTATGCATCGCATTATACTGGAGGAAGATTGTAAAACCTCTAGAGAACACCAGAGAAGGATCAACCCAATCCTAAGTACCGTAATCAAGGATGAAGTAAAGAAACTTCTAGATGCTGGAATCATATACCCGATCTCCGATAGTCAATGGGTTAGCCCCATTCATGTAGTACCCAAGAAAGGGGGTGTTACAGTTGTTAAGAACGAGAAGGGCGAGTCCATAGCACAAAGAGTTGTGACCGGAAGTAGAATGTGCGTTGACTATAGAAAACTAAACAAAGCCACTCGGAAAGATCATTTCCCTCTACCCTTCATTGACCAAATGCTTGAACGATTGGCTAAGCATTCTCACTTCTGCTATCTAGACGGTTATTCAGGATTCTTTCAAATCCCAATTCATCCTGACGACCAAGAAAAGACTACCTTCACATGCCCTTATGGTACATTCGCCTACCAACGAATGCCATTTGGCTTATGTAATGCTCCCGCAACATTTCAAAGATGCATGATGGCAATCTTCGCCGATTTTATAGACGACATCATGGAAGTCTTCATGAACGATTTTTCTGTTTGCGGGCAGAGTTTTGAAGGATGTCTATCTAATATTGAAATGGTACTCGAAAGATGCGTGAAAGTAAACCTTGTTTTAAACTGGGAGAAATGCCATTTCATGGTTCAACAAGGAATTGTGTTAGGTCACGTGGTATCTGACAGAGGAATTGAAGTAGACAAAGCTAAGATCGAAATCATAGAGAACCTTCAACCTCCTAAAACCGTACGAGAGATAAGAAGCTTTTTAGGACACGCCGGTTTCTACTGACGTTTTATTAAGGATTTCTCAAAAATAACCAAGCCACTTACAGGATTATTAATGAAAGACACTGATTTCATATTTGATGAAAAATGCTTAACAACGTTCAACCAACTGAAAACATCTTTAATCACCGCACCCATAATGCAACCACCTGACTGGAAATTACCCTTCAAAATCATGTGCGATGCGAGTGATTACGCAGTAGATGCAGTACTAGGACAAAGGAAGGATAAGAAGCTTCATGCTATTTACTATGTGAGCAAAACACTAGATCCTGCCCAAATGAACTACGCCACCACTGAAAAAGAACTTCTAGCAGTCGTGTTCGCTTTGGACAAATTCCGTTCCTACCTAGTAGGGGCAAAAATTATCATCTATACCGACCACGCCGCTATTAGATATCTGTTAAGTAAGAAGGATGCCAAACCAAGACTTTTAAGATGGATCCTGCTCTTACAAGAATTTGACTTAGAGATAAAGGATAAGAAAGGTACTGAAAACGTAGTAGCAAACCACTTATCACGAATCAAAGGGAACAAACCTGAACTAATCCCAATTAACGATGATTTCCCTTACGAACAACTCATAGCCCAAATGGAAAGTGATATGTCTGAACTAACATTAAACGATACAGAAATAGAAGAATCCATGGAAGAAATACATGCGAATGCAACTCTGCCATGGTATGCTGATTTTGTCAACTACCTAGCCGTCGGAGTACTTCCACCGGACTTATCTTACCAACAGAAGAAGAAATTCTTCCATGACCTAAAACAGTATTACTGGGATGAACCTCTACTTTTCAAAAGAGGTACCGACGGTATTTTCCATCGATGTGTTCCGAAGGACGAAATAGATGATATAATCTCTCATTGCCATTCCGCCCCCTATGGAGGGCATGCAAGTACCTCAAAGACCTGCACTAAGATCCTGCAATCAGGCCTCTTTTGGCCTACTCTATGGAAAGACGTCCATAACGCGGTTATAAAATGCAACTGGTGCCAACACACTGGAAACATCTCAAGACGCGATGAAATGCCACAAACGGGGAATCTTAGAAGTGGAAGTCTTTGACGTATGGCGGATTGACTTCATGGGACCATTCCCAGCTCCTTTTGGTAATAAATACATACTCGTCGTTGTCGACTATGTTTCAAAGTGGATCGAGGTTGTAGCTTCTCCAACAAATGACACACGAGTAGTGATCAAGTTGTTCAAAACCATTATCTTTCCCAGATTCGGTGTGCCAAAACTAGTAGTTAGTGACGGTGGATCCCACTTCATATCAAATATATTTGGAAAACTTCTTCTGAAGTATGGAGTCCGACACCGCGTAGCAACATCGTATCATCTACAAACTAGCGGGCAAGTCGAAGTCTCGAATCGAGAACTAAAACAAATTCTTGAGAAGACCGTAGGAATATCCAGAAAAGACTGGTCATCCAAACGAAACGAAGCTTTGTGGGCCTACAGTACGGCTTACAAAACCCCGATAGGAACCACACCCTTCAAACTAGTTTATGGTAAATCATGTCACCTCCCTATAGAATTGGAACACAAAGCATATTGGGCAATTAAAACCCTAAATATAAACTACACTTCCGCAGGCGAGAAATGGATTATGGACATCCACGAATTAGAAGATCTGAGATTGGACGCTTACGAAAATGCCAGGATCTACAAAGAACGAACCAAAAGATGGTATGACAAACGCATTTCTAGGAAGGAGTTTAAAGTCGGCGACGTAGTTCTACTATTCAATTCAAGACTTAAACTTTTTCCAGGAAAACTCAAATCTCGGTGGTCCGTCCCTTTCGAGATCACCAAAGTCCTAAATAGTGGTGCGATAGAAATAAAAGGTAGGAATAGTGACCCTTTTATAGTAAACGGGCAGCACTTAAAGCATTATCATAATATTGAAAATAGAGACTATTCGAACAGTCTCAGACTCATAGAGCTGCCCGCTCAACCCAACACCTAGCACACCACGACGCTACTGTCGAACTTACGACATTAAACAAAGTGCTTAGTGGGAGACAACCCACCTTTTTGTTATCTTTATTACAAACTATTTTCCTTCTTTGATTTTCTTCTTTATTCCGTCTACTCCCCTCTTCTTGATTCTTTGCAGTCATTCTTGTTGCTACTAGTAACTAACTTAGACATATTGGATACTGGTAAACAGGAAAATTACTAACTAGTTAGTTAATTACTTTCATCATGCAACACATAGAGACAGTTTTCAGAGGCAGAGTTCAATGAAGGCGGTATGGTTATCTAGCCCGAAAGGATATGGCATTGACCATATATTATGATGGACCAACCATGGATAAATTAGGCATCCGAGATAGCATCCTATTTATGTTTAACCAGTTTGGGTGGGAGAACGCATCCATTAAGAGACGGTTTGTCACGTACCGTGAACTAACCTTAGAATTCCTTAGCTCCCTTGTATACATCCCTGAGCATGGTTACGAACTTAATAAAGGGTTGACATCCTTTAGGTTATTTAGCATGGACTTCACTTATACCCGTCGAGACCTTGCTGACCTCCTAGGATTCCCTAGTGGCCCTTTAGTTTTTACTACCCGCCAGGAGGACCTAATTGATGACATCGACCTCGATGACTTTTGGGGTAGCATAACTGGAGAATCCAACCCAAACCCGAATGAGATGCACTCACAAAAGATCCATAACCCTGCTATCTGATACTTTCATAAAATTCTAGCCCACACCTTATTTGGTAAGAAAGAAAGTAACACCTTAGTGTCCCGCGATGAACTCTTCATCTTGCTATGTGTCGATCAAGGTCGATATGTCAATATTGTGACATTCATGATGGAAACATTTGTTCGCCTTGCTAAGAATAACCGTACCCCAATAATCATAGGTGGCCTAGTAACCATGATAGCAGACGCCATAGGACTTGTACGCCCACTTTATGAGCTTGTACCATTTGGAAACATCCGACCAATGGATATCGAATTTTGCTTTAACCGCAAAATCATAGGAAACATTGGGACGGATACCTTTGATTATCTAATCAGTAACGAAGTGGTTCGACTATTCACCTTGCCTAACCATGAGAAAACGAGTGTTCACAACCGCGATAACTGGCTCTATGATTTAGAGGAACACCCTACTGATCCACCTTCACCTCCCGCGACTCCGCCTAAATATGAGTGTATCAATGACCCTATCCATATGGAAGAATCTGACCCTGAAACACCTCCCAACTATTATAACATTGACGAACCGGTTCCTCCATCATACGCTGATAATCATGCCATGCTCATCACCCGTCTGAATGGTTTTCAAGCTGATGTCACAATTGTGAAAGAAGAGATAAATCTCATACGCTTTGATGTCCTAGGCCTGATGGATATAGCCGTTGAGCAGTTTCATCATCTGAACGAAGTTGTCGCTGCATTGGGACAAAACCGTGGCTAATACTACTGACCACTGATTTCTCCTACTCGCACTAAGCAATGAGGACACTGCTTTGTTTTGTGTGGGGAGGGAGCACATTTATTTTACTACCTTTGTTATTTTATTGCTTTTGTTTTCTATGTTATCGCTACAATTTTTTTCCTATGTTACATTTAATTTCAATCTATTAATGCATTTGCAATTCATTTACTTCTGCTTATTCATTTATTTATTTATTTCTGCATTTATGTTGTTAAAATTCAATTGATTAGTTATCATTTTTGCTGTTATCATATGTTGTTGTAACCTGTGTTGAAAAATTGAAAATCAGAGTGTGACGACCGTCACATATAGGGTGACGCCCATCACACAGACGTGACGACCGTCACGAATTTCAGAGAGCTCGCCTATAAATGCAGGCGCTCTTTCTCTCTTCTTCCTCATCAATCACCACTCTCTTACATTCTGCTCTTCATCTATTAAATTCTTTACATTTTCTTCAAGCGTGTAACTCACAAATATTCCATCCCACCCACCAATACCAAAAGTTTCATAAACCTTACAAATGGCCCGTCAAGAAAGAGCTACTCCCGACCTATCAAATATCATATTCCGAAATGGAGAAGTCGGCGAACGCCAAAGAAGCAACTACCTCAAGTTCTACCAACACTCCGTTCAAGCTACGAGGTATGCTGATCATGAATGCCTGAAGGAGTTAGGAATTTTGGAGGGCATGGAGTGGATGCTAGCTAACTCCAGCTTGACGCAACTCTGTACCATACCGCAGCCAACCTACGAAGCGCTGACCCTGGAATTTATGAGTTCCTACTCCTATATCACACCCCTTGGCGCTACCGAATATCTCACCGGTGTCACCACATTCAGAATGTTCGGCACCGAGTATTCCCTAAATCAAACCCAGATATCGAGAATGCTTGGTTTCCGACATGGAGAAGGAATCCACTGCTGCATCCCAGAAGGATGGTCAGAGATAACATTCCTTGTTTGGCACAACCTCACCAACATGAACGCATCGAGCTGGGATACGCTTAACGCAACATATATCCACAACCCAACCATTAGATACTTTCACTGAGTCCTGGGGCACACAGTTTTTGAAAGAGTCAGCAACCACAAGGTAAACTCCAAGGAACTTTTCCTTCTTCACTTTGTGTTTGCCCAAATTGCATTCAAAGTTACTCCCTTTCTACTAGCCAACATTCAGGCTGCTAGCATGAGAGGTAGCCAGGCGTTTTGTTGTGGGGGAATCATCACCTCTATAGCATTAGGCTTGAACCTGGAAGATAGGCTAGCCAACTTACCAGCCCTGGAAGCAGAATTCCTCGACATCGACTACTGCCATGCTTCACACCTGATCAAAGCAAGAGATGACGGGAAGTATCATCCTGTTGTCAGAAACAAGGTAGTTAGAAGCATCATCATGCCCAACAGGAACCGCACAGATTCAAGAGAAATGGCAAATTGGATTTTTGATCTGGATGCCCCCGAGCCAAATGATGGAAATCCTGGTAATGGTGCAGATGAAGTCGAGGAGGAGCTTGACAGAGGCATGCCTCAACCACCTCAAGAGCACGCTGCATAGACTTCTTCCCGAGGACAGCGGAGAAGCGAACGAAGACCTGCCTCCACGGAAAACATCTATGCCGAGATGTTACGACACAACCAAATAATGGAAGACCGCCAGACGGAAATGATGTAAGCGATCCAGCAAATGCAGCGGGATCAACACGATTATGCTAACTGGCATGATCAGGGGATGGCAGAGCTTTCAGACCAGATGAGTGCCCTGACTTATCGCGTAGATGCCATCCAGGAGTACACTCAGCATGTAGGATTGGATCCTACCCAGCGAGGAAGAGGTGAGCGCGCAAGAGCAAGAGCTAGAGCACGCAGAAGCCAGTAGCGGAACGACGAGCAGTGATTTTTTGTTTCTTTCCTTTTTTCTGTATATTGTCGCATTGAGGACAATGCATTGTTTAAATGTGGGAGGAAATCCTTATCACTCCTCTACTTGTTTCTATTGCTAATATTTTCAGCCAATACGAAAAATTTTGTTTGTCCTTTTCAATCATTTTTTACATATTTTGGCATAACAAATTTTTTCCCTAAGATTAAATGCATACCCTACGAGTATATAGGCTGTCTTGCGGAGGTTTTGTTACGAAAATTGAGAAAGATCTAACAAGATTGATACCGTCCTGACACTCTATATCCCTTATTTCTACGAGATCAGTTTGAATAACCATTATACCGACACCTTAAGTCTCCATTCTAGATTAACCCCTAGTAGTTTATACTAGCAGTCAGCACCATCTCAAGCACAAACCACGTGGAGAGCTGATGAATGTAAGTGTTTGATGCCTACAAATTAAGAAACTCCTTCATACTGTTGCTATCAAGAAATTGATAAAAGAACCATACAAAAGGTTGCAAAAGTTATGCAAAAAGAAGGAACAGAAACCCCAGTTGGTTGGTCCAGAGGTACCTGGTACTGGACTCGGTAGAGCGAACTACGACTCGATCCCCCACAACCTTCAAAAAGGGGATATATAAAGGGGTACCGAACTAGTGTACCAGACCCCCGTGCTAAGAAAAGGATCAAAGTCACTAACCGGATACTTCACTAAGTGCGTGCGAAGGCAAAGGGCTTAATGTGATTGCGCTAGAATGAAACCGGGTGAAACAGAAACAGAGACACTAGGTTGAGCTATAATAGCATGATTCGAATTGGCTTGTGCAAATGAGAGATCTATGCTAAAGCTGAAAGCTCGTGTCGTCACAGTTCCTTTAGTGTTTTACTCGAATATCGGCCATCTTAACAATCCACCTGACAACCACGTATGAATAGGTAATGTATTCGCGTTTAACTTTGTTTTCAAATTGTATTTGCTTGAGGAGAAGCAAAGATTCAAGTTTAAGGGAGTTTGATAACGCGAAAACACAACAGATAATTGCCTTAATTTACACTCAAAGATCACACCATTTCGATTAATATCCTAATTATTGCGCAAGTATTCGTGTTGTTTTTGCAGGTATTTAAATCTCCATGCATTAAAGAGCAAAATTAAGAAAAGGAAGAAAAAGAAGAAGAAACAGATGAGAAAGCACAGAAAAAGCAAAAAACCAGATTATGCAGAATTTGCTGATGTGACGACCGTCACAGATTCATGACGCTCGTCACGACCCAGACTGTGACGACCGTCACAGGCCCATGACGAGCGTCACGCGGCCACAATATGCGCTTTGGAACAGTCAGCCACAAGCACCCAAACATGCCTAAATTCCCTCCAACAACTTACTCCCACAGATTCCTCATTCAAACCAAGTCTTCCTTGAATATCTCAACCACCAAGACCTAAAGGAGCACTATATAAAGGACCAAAATGGAAAAAATTGGGTAGGCCTACATTTACACTTACGCTCTGCAATTTAGTTTTTACAACTTTCTAGCTTTTAGTATTTTCTTTTCAGCAACCTTATTTCCATTGCCTTATTTTATTCGCCATTCTTTTTAGAATTTCCCTTTTCCTTCCCATTTTCCAGTTAGCCATAGTAGTAGTTTCCTACACTGGGGAGCTACTACACTTTATTTAATTTTTAGTAAGTAATTTGTATTGAAGAAGCAAAGCCTACCGACTTGTGGAGGACTGCTCAAGTACTCCAAGAATCGCTATACTCTGTTACTTCGATCTCCAGGTTTTTATTGAATTTTATTATTATTGCCCATTTATTATTATAATTATGTTTGCCACAATGTTGATCTGTTTATGCCCTGTGTTTGCCTTATTTAACATGTCCGGCTAAATTACCGGTATCGGTATGTAGCAATTTAATTAGATGGAATTTAATAATAATCGGCGAAAACCCTTTTTCTCAAAACAATCTTTTAGGCTGAAGTTTTTAATTTAAATTTAATTAACTTTATCACAAAAGCGTGAAAAGCTATTTAATACGGTTTTGCCACGAGAGTGAGAAATTAACTAAGGTGAGAACCAACAATCGCGAGAGCGTGAGGCTCGAGCTGGATAGTAAAAATTAGGCATTGAGTTTAAAAACAGCGAGAGCACTTTAAAAGCAATTAGAACTTATTTATTTTCAAAAAGTAATTTTAACTTCAACAATCACGAGAGTGTGAGATAAAGCTTTTTAAATAAATATTTTCTACTGAGAGATATTTGGCATTTAAACTATTCACCAGTGACTTATCGAATCCCTGACAATTAATGCGCTACATACTGATTCCTTTCATAAATTCCTCCTTAAAACTATATTTCCCTTAAATTTACTATTTTCCCCCCAAACTTCTACAAATCCATTCCCTTAGCTAATCATAGTGACGTTAGTAACACTAGTTTGACCATAGGTCCCTGTGGGATCGATATCTTTTAAAACTAAAGCGACTGGATTGTGCACTTGCAGTCAAGTACCCGACAAACTATATTTTATATATAGTGAGATCAAGCATCAAGACCCTACTCACTCCCCCTCAATCACAGCAGTGATAAAAGAACAAATACAAAAAGAAAGAAGACACACTTCAAGGACACATACTTGATCTTGCTTAAAAGCTTCAACCAAGTAAACAAACACTCGTACTTCAAAGCTTAGAGTGGACAAATTACAACACAAAAGTCAGTCTAATTCATACATCAACACGATGAATGAATGGCTCACAATACACGCGTTCACACAAGACTAAAACCCTAAAACTCTCTCACTTCATTGTTTGTTTCTTGTGTATCTAAGACAGGTTTTACATGGCCTTTAAATAGAAGCTTTTGAATGGGCATGGGCAACATGAAACCCTAATTCTATTTTACTTACGCATCTCCTAAGAAACAGCAACTAATCATTCCTTTTTGTAAAATAGAACATTCTGGTTTTAAATATAATTACTCCTTGAATAGCGCATGCAATCTCCGCACAGGCACACAAAGATTTGCATGAAAAACACAGCAACAAAACACATAACATTCAGACTGAATGTTCTGTATGCACATGTCTTAACATCAGGTCTGACATCTTGACTAAATCCTGCACAACCATATTTAAACATCCTGTAGGAAGCTGATATCACATGTCAAGACAACACGCGTGACAACTTGTGATAACTCAAAGTTTTACCAAAATTGATGCCAACACATAGAATCAACAAAAATGATAAATATACAAGTATGATACAATCACATAATGCTTGGTGATCTCCCCCAAAACAAACCCAATGAAAGAGGGGTAAGGAGGATGCCAAGGTGTGATCCCAATGCTAATGCATATGATGAAATTGCATGAGGGATCTTAGGGTCAAAATTGGGGTCTTACAAATCCATTAATTTCAACTTGCACTAGTAGAGTAGGAACCAATTATATATATAAAAAAAAGAGAATAGGAACTTGCATTTTTATGACCACATTTCATTATCCATTCGATTTAAGCTTTTTAAGTCAATATGCACATTTCTACTTTTTTGTTTTAATAAGAAATTAATTCAAATCTTCTTTTTAATTCAATGTTAATCTTTTTATGCAATTATCTTCGATCCATAGAAAATCATTCACACCATTCTATATCAATAGAAATTAAAATAACTTGCATAAAAAATACATTTACATAAAAAAAATACATTTACACCATTCCCTTTAGAACATCCTCATACTTCACCACCATCATACATATATCCATTCACTTAATTAAATGTATTATTGACAAAATAAAAAATCAAAGGAAAACAAAATTAGTGTGATACATACATACATCTCCCATGTGTAATTGATTTAGACAGGTATCACAAAACCCACACGATTTGTTCTCTCAAAAAAATCCCACAAAATCAACAATTCTTTTCTTTCTCACTAACATAATTGATCTCCTCACATTCCACCTTACTACTTCACATGATTCATTATAAAATCCTCACACAAAAATATCTTTATTCACACACTTGAATCAAACTTCACACACTCACCAATCCCCCTTTAAAGTGACATTTCTCTCACCCATTTTAGCATACTTTGACTACACAAAAATTCTGCCAAATTCCCTCAGCAAACCTTTCATTCAGAGCTCTTTTAGAGACCCATTAGAGCTTTAAATTGAAGCTCTAACTCAGGCCTGAGGTAAACCACAATTCACAAGTCCTAAAGCATACCCTAACAGTAGTGGTAGCGCAAGGAGAAGAATGCATGGCACGAAATAAGCAAGACAGAGAGTTGAAGATTACATGGGCATCCTTCTAAATCGCTCAAGTTTGGTATACTATACTGACCTTGATTTGTTGATGAGATTTATTTTCTTGGCTTTATTCACATTTTCAACTCTGTTGTAATATGTAATGGTTCTGACATAGTGAAATATGGGATATGGGTTTATGTGGGTTGAGGTTTATCATTGTTATTTTATGCTACTTCTTATTTGATTGTTTTATCTTTGATTGACTTTTGCTCAAGATTTTAAAAGTGTGTAGGTTTTATTTTAGAAATTTGGAGTTTGAGTAAGTTGAGGTTTAGATTTTGGAGGCACCGATCTGGACGATTGGTCATGTTTCTGTTGGAAATAACTTCATATTTGGACTCAGGGATATAAAATTAGGGGGGT
Organism: Lathyrus oleraceus; assembly: GCF_024323335.1. Classification (NCBI taxonomy): domain Eukaryota; kingdom Viridiplantae; phylum Streptophyta; class Magnoliopsida; order Fabales; family Fabaceae; genus Lathyrus; species Lathyrus oleraceus. The sequence goes on from NC_066584.1 coordinate 54,742,868, forward strand.
TAGTTCTTGTTTTTTTATTTTATTTTAGGGGAGATCATCAGAGGAGGAGGCGGCGACCATGGCAGGCTGTCAGCGTCGCTGCCGCCGGCGATTAGGAAGGGAAGATGAATAATAGAGAACGAGCAGAGAGAGGGTGAAGATGCAGAGAAAGATGAGTGTTTATTCATATTCAATTCCAAATATTAATGCAGTATGTGGCATCTCCATGTTCCTTTTTTATTGCATTTTTTTAAAAGTCGTTTGATTTGAGAGGGAGAGAAGGTCGATGATTAGTAGGCAGAGAAAGGGAGTAGGTATCAGCCTCAATTTAATGCATGTTCCCTTCATAATTAATTGGATTTTGAGAAAGAAAGGGTTTGCTGGGAACACGTGCAAGAGATATAGGAAGGTGTTATTTTTGGTCAAACTTTTCTCTTTCCATTTCATTACATCAGTTTTTTAAATCCTTTCTCTCCCTTAGTTGTGCGAGCGAGCTAACTGTCTGATGGGGTGGTGCGGCCTCCCATTGCTTCTCTTTCTTCCTTGTATGATAACTTTCTTCTAGGGTTTTTACTTGGGCCAAACACTATGCCCACTCATCTGCCAATGCACCAGCGCCCCTTTCCTATGTTGCACCCCTAGTCTACTTGGGTTGGACTCATCTTTGAGCCCATTTCCTACAACATTCTACTAGTTTTTATATTTTTACCTGTCTATTTTCTTTTCTTTTTCCTTTTTATTGTCTCATTTTATATTATATTAGTTAATATTTATTCTTGTTAATTAATTAAGATAAATTAAATTTAATGAATTTAAATTAGTAATTGGATTAGATATTCCAATTTATTATTGAATTGATTAATTTTTAATAATTTAAACAATTAGTTTAAATAAATATTAGTTAGTATAAATGGCTTATATATTTGCCATACATCCTTCATGCATTTTGTTTAGAACTACCTACCTTATTATTATGTTGCTAATTTGATTAATCAAATTTAAATTAAAAAGAGTAATAATATTAATCTTGTAAATGAACATTTTAACAAAAAAACCTTGATTCAACGGCATATGGACTTTTCTAAAAATCTTGATCCAACGCTAAGTGGATTCTTAAAACCCAATACACTTCAACCATTTTCACAGTTCAATCCGTTCAAACGCAAATAAAATACTTGATCCAACGTCAAACTCTCTTTTATATTCAAATTTAAAACGACTAGCTCATACTTTGACATTTTCACAATACTGAAAGAAAAAGACTACCTGGATGAAAGGTTCGGTCATAACCCCGAGTATTAGGCCCAAGTGTTAATCACTTGTAAGTCATATATGCTCATCTTTCACTAAAACTCCAACACGTCTTCATTTCACAATAAATCAAAATAAAAAGACTACCTGAATGAAATGTCTAGTCGTAATCCTGAACAATAAGTCCAAGTGGTAATCACTTGCAAGCTCAAGTGTTTGTCTTTCGCTTAAAACACTTATAATATTCATACTATTTTTGCAATAAAATTGAAAGGAAAAAACTACCTGGGTGAAATGTCCAATCATAGTCCCGAGTATTAGACCCAAGTGGTAATCGCTTGTAAGTCATAAATACTCGTCTTTCAAGTCTAAATCATACTCAAACATATCAAACATTATTTCTCTCCCCCGTGCAACCAATAACTCTTTTGCAAAATGACATTATTTAGTCAATTCTAACATGAATACAAACTAGCGCTTAAGTCTCCATTGCAAGCAAACAAGCCAATGTTTAACCATTAGAATACAATCTAAACACTCGTTCAATAAAATAAACCAACAAATTATAACATTTTCCCCGAACTACGAAGCTTTGAGTTCCTCATGTACCTGAGGATACATAGGAGCAAGACCCGCAATCTCGTCAAGTACCCTAATATAAAATATTTTTGTGATCCTTTTTTCCTTTTACACTCTTATCATTCGAAGAAAAAAATTAACATAAGCTAACATTCAATTGCAAGTTTGACTAAAAAGTTCTTGTTGAGTATAACGAACGTGAGGGGTGTTAAAACATTTTCCTTGCGTAATCGACTCCCGAATCCGAATTTGATTGTGACGATCATCTTCTTTTTTTAAGTGTTTTATCGATATTTTCTCTTTCCTTCTTTTAGAATAAATAAAGTTTGGTGACGATTCTGTTCGATATCATTTTTAGCGAGCGCGCGAACGCTTCATGTATGATTTTTTGAGATGTGACACTAGCTTTGCTAAAATATGTTTTTGTAACTTATAATTCATTATTTCCTTAAATTATAATTAACTATTTCTTCAAAAATTTCTAAAATAAATTATATAGTTAAAATATATATTTATTCTATCAATAAAATAAATAATTTGAAAATGAATTTTTTTATAATATTATATAATAATTTATATTATTATATTATATTATTCACTCCTTTCCAAAATGAATGACACATTTAGAATAAAAAAAGTGTCCCAAAATAAACAACTCATTCCAATTTACAATGCAAATGATTTATTTTTTTCAATTCTATCATTTAGTCATTACTCCCTCCGTTCCTTTTTAAGTGTCATTTTTTGACTTTTTACACATACCAAGGAAGCTAATCATTATTGTTACTTTTCAAACAATAATTCTTCTTTTACCTATAATACCCTTAATTATTTATTACATTCACTTTACTTTTTTTCTCTCTGCAATCATTATCTAGGGATAATTTTGACAAAATTGCAATTAATACTACCTTGAACTTTGCAAGTGACAATTAAAAAGAAATAATTTTTTTGCAAGAAAGTGACACTTAAAAAGGAACGGAGGGAGTACTACTTTCACCACTTATAATACTTGATAACGAGTATTTTAGTAAAAACGATATTCTTTTTTTTTTTTTTTCTGAATATGTGTGAAATGATTGACTTGACACTCATTGTGGGATGAAGAGAGTATTATATTATATAATTTTAAAAAAATATTTTAATTTAAAAAATATGATATGACAAATTTAAAAAATAATTGTCGTCTCTACAAATCTGAAGAGAATAAAAAACCCCAATTTTTTTGAATATAGGATCAAAATGTTGATTATTGTAAGAGAAACTAAAAGATTAAAAAAAATTAAAGTTGGGGATCAAAAATACATTTAAGTCTTTGAAATGATAATATTAACCAATTTGACATTCAAATTCTCTGGAGTATGAGAAAAATTTGAAATTCTTTGATTTTTAGTATCATTTGAAAATCATAAAATTTAACTTGAACAAAATAGTTCATAAATTTTTATCATTTTAACAATTCTTCATATTTTTTATTCAAAATAATAAAATTTAATTAAATTATTTTAAATTTTCTCAAAACATTATGAGTAAGTTTGTTGTGCTTTTTTAAAAATTATTTTTATAGTGTAGCATAATTTTGTATAAAAACAATTTATAAATTATTATTTTTATAAAAAATTCAAATGAAAATTTGGTTTAAATATTTATTTTTAAATTTTATTTTAGAATTTTCATCATTTTATTAAAAAAAAATTTAGATATCAAGATTTCAAAAAACAATCACTTAAATATAAAGCTATTTCAAACACGTTTTTATAAAAATCATTTTTGAAATTTCTTTTTTTAAAAATTTAATATTCTAATTATATTTTAATCTTTAATAATACATATTTATATTATAGAATATCAAATTTAATCTTTTAAAAAACGAAGATAATTTTTTTTATAATATTGTGAAAAACAGTCTTATAAAATCTATTTTTAAAAATACAAAAGTAAATAATTAATTTTTTTAAAGTTGAAACAAGTCATTCGTTAAAATGAGTTATTAAAATTCAAATACACAGTATTTATCAATTGTTTTTACTTTAACTAATTATATGGAAAGCAATCAATATTTATATATCTTATATCCTTTTTTAATATGAAAACCTCTCTATCTAATCCCTATCTGATTGTATTAGTTGTCCTTTGTTATTTCTTTTTTTCGAAAAGACAATCTTCCCAACAACCTAAAGTAAATAATTTAGCTTGATCCAGCTATCCCAAAGTAATCGGTTTATTTAATGTATGAAATGATTGATGAAGAAATTAATAACAAGTAATTAAATATCATATGTACACGCATGCTTCATTAATCATAGATGTTTTAGACGATTAATTTTCTTACTTCATTGCATAATCTTTGGAGGTGCTTAGTCCAACTCAAACTATATAGATAACTTAAGTGCAATGAGCATTATTTGTTTTAATTTTTAAAAAACAGATTTTTTTTGTATTTTTAAAATTGATTTTTATAAAGATGTTTTTAAAATATTATTTTTTTAAAAAAATATTTTTTTATAAATTAAAAAACTAAATTTGACATCGTGGATTATGGTTTGTATTAGTTGAGTCTCATACAGATATAGCAGCAGCACAAGATCATATCTACCACTGGGTTTGTTGAATGCAGGGCAACTAATAGGAGTGTAAAGCGAGAAATGAAGCTCCGTTTGCTCAAAAACAAATGGATTTGGAGATTACAAATGCAATCAAGACCACCATTGCCATGAGACGTAGGAAGCATGTTGACATAGATAGTTTATTTTGGTCTGCTAGGCTTTTAGTTTTTGTTTGAGCTTAAAGTGGCTCTTCCTGGATATGTATGATAGGATGGGATTATTGATTTTGGAATAGAGTTTTCTTTCTCTAAAAAAAAATAACTATTTAAACTAACTATTTATAAAAAAAAATTGTAATTTATTTTAAACAAAAATATATATATTATTATAAAAATCATTTTTAAAAAAACTGGAAAAAAATGGTATTGATATTTAATTATGAAAAAAGAAGAAAAGAATTTAAAAACATACTCAAGTGGCGATTTCCGACACGACAGATTAGCAATTTTCGGCGTGCGTTTTAGGGTTTCAATTTTCAATTTTTTCATAGGCTGAATCTCAATCTGATATGGCTTAAACTCCTAATCTTCGGATTAGGGACCAATTGGAGGGATTTCGGCTGGTCTGAATCCATACAGTTCTTGGAGTATGACTCAGGGAAGAGCACAACTGAAGAAGAAGGTGTTAGTTTCACTAGTTCAACCCTTGAAACTGGAAAAGAGAACGGAAAATTATGACACTAATGAAGAAATAAAAAGTAATGAGAACAATGCACAATCATAGGATAACATTGAATAGGAGTTGATATCACAAGCCCTGGAAGAAAACCCATAACTTGAGTTGAACAAAACAAACACATATGAGGAATGGGCTAAGAAAATGTGGGTTGATGTCATAAGTGGTAACTGAATACCAGCTAACAGGATGGCCATAGAATTCATAGCCCAAAAAATCGTGGAAGGCGAGATTAAAGTGGATATTGAAGAAGCTGATGTAGAGTCTGAGGTTAAATTTTGGGAATATGCCCATATCATTTATGCTCTAGGTATATACCTAAGTATGAACATTGTGAAGCAATACATGAGTAAGTTATGGAACTTCATCCAATTGCTTGATATGTTTTACCATGAAAATGGATATTTCCTCCTGAAGTTTCACTCTTTCAAAGACAGAGATATGGTCCTCATGAAGGGACCATACATAATCTATAATATGCCTATGATACTGAAGGAATGGAGTCATGACTTTGATTTCAATAGGGACATACTGCGTACCTTACCTATCTGGGTGAAATTACCACACCTACCACTTCATCTTTAGGGGGCCAAAAGTATGGGGAAGATAGTGAGTGCCCTAGGTAAATCATTATTCACCGGTGCATGCACAACTAGCAAGCTTAGAGTTTCGTATGCTAGAATTCTTGTGGAGGTTGACATCACTCAAAAGCAAAAGAAGAGCATAACAATAAAGGATAACAAGGGTGTTGTAAAATATTTTACTGATATATTAAAAAGTGATTCTTACATGTTACATCTACATGCTTTAAATAAGAGAGAATAGAAAACCTAATGGGCTTTGACTAATGGGCCTCATTACTAATAGAAATAATTACTATTTACAATCTAATATTTACAACACTCCCCCTCAAGCTGGTGAATGGATATCTATCATTCTCAGCTTGCAAGTAAGTTGCCTGAATCTTTCTGTTGGTAAGCCTTTTGTTAACACATATGACAGCTGATGCCCGGAAGGAACGTAAGATGTAGTTATCAGTCCACTATCCAACTTCTCTTTGATAAAATGTCGGTCAATCTCAATGTGTTTAGTCCTGTCATGCTGAACAGGATTATGAGCAATACTAGTAGCCGATTTATTGTCACAAAACAATTTCATAGGACCTTCACATTGTATCTTCAAGTCTTCTAGAATTTGTTTCATCCACAATAGCTCACAAATTCCTAGTGTCATAGCTCTAAATTCTGCCTCGGCGCTTGATCGAGCAACTACACTTTGCTTCTTACTCTTCCAAGCTACAAGGTTACCATACAGAAAAGTACAATAGCCTAACGTAGATCTTCTGTCACTCACTGATCCGGCATAATCCGCATCAGTGTAAGTCTCCATAGTTAGATTTCCACCTCTTTTAAACAAAAGTCCTCTCCCTGGAGTTGCTTTAAGATATTGTAGAACGCGGTATACAACCTGCAAATGTCTCACCCTCGGATCATGCATGAATTGGCTCACCACACTGATTGTATATGCCAAATCTGGTCTAGTGTGTGCCAAGTAAATCAATTTTCCCACTAATCTCTGATATTGACCCTTGTCAACTTTGTCACTTTCCTCCTCAAAGCTTATCCTGTGATTTTGTTCAATGGGAACACTTGCAGGTTTGCATCCAAGTTTGTCAGTTTCCTGCAAAAGATCAAGCACATACTTCCTTTGAGAAATAAAGATGCCTTGCTTTGAGTAGGCTACCTCAATTCCCAAGAAATACTTGAGTTGCCCAAGGTCTTTCATCTCAAACTCTGCTGATAATTTCTCTTTGAGGAAATGTCTCTCAATCAAATCATCTCCTGTAACAATAATATCATCAACATAAACAAGAAGTACAGTCAGCTTTCCTCCTTGTGAATGTTTAAAAAATATAGTGTGGTCTCCTTGACTTTGCTTATAGCCCAAACACATCATTGCCTTTGTGAATCTTCCAAACCATGCCTGAGGGGACTGCTTTAGTCCATATAAGACTTTCTTCAATTTACACACCTTGTTAGCTCCATTTGTTATGCCAACACCTGGTGGAATCTCCATATACACTTCTTCCTCTAAGTCTCCATGCAAGAACGCATTTTTAACATCAAACTGTTGCAATTCCCATCCACATGAAGCAGCAAGAGATAGTAAAATTCGAACAGTATTCATCTTTTCCACTGGGGCAAATGTCTCCTTATAATCAATACCATACGTCTGAGTATAACCTTTTGCCACTAGTCTTGCTTTGTACCGATCAAGTGTACCATCAGATTTGTACTTTACAGTATAGATCCATCTGCATCCAACTGGACTTTTGTCTCTTTTCCTTTCAATAATCTCCCAAGTACCATTTTTTTCAAGTGCTCTCATTTCCTCATCCATAGCTTGGACCCAATTTCTATTTTGCAATGCTTCTTCAACAGATGATGGGATTTTCACAGAATCAACAGCTGTAATAAAACTTTGATATTGTGCGGAAAGATGTTTAGTGGAGACATATTGAGAGATAGGGTGTCGATATAGGGAGGGACAAGATCTTTTATCCTTCCTCAAAGCAATGGGTAAATCAACTGGATTAGTGTCACAAGTATCAGAAATGGCACAATCATCACTAGAGGAATCATTTTCAGTACTTACCTCCGGTTCAGGCGATTGAATTTGTTTCTAGAGAAGGTCAGGTTTACTTCTTCTCTGATACACTAGAGTTGGTGTTGGAGGTACTGATTCCTGTAAAACAGAAGGCCTTGAAGGACCAGGAACACTTACTGGCTCAGATTCAGGTGTTGAACTAGGACTCAAACTCAAACTAGGTGACAACTCGGGTTCAAGAGAGGGAACACTGATAGGTGTTCTAGGGAGGCTAGGACCAAGGATCAGAAACTCGGACTCAGACTCTGACTCTGACTCTAAGTCACTTATGTTCTCCCCCTGAGACTGAGAACGAGTGAAATATGACACATTTTCATGAAAGGTGACATCTTTGGGGACAAAGAATTTTCGACTCGGAGGATGATAACATTTGTACCCTCTTTTGTTGGGTGCATAACCCAGAAAGATACATCTGACAGCACGGGGATCCAATTTGTTGCGATATTGTTTGTGAACATGAACAAAAGCAACACAACCAAAAATGCGAGACTCAAGAGTGTGTAATATAGGAACAGATGGAAAACGTGAAAGCATAAATTGGGCAGGACTTTTATTACCTAACACTCGAGATGGGACCCGGTTAATCAGATAGGCAGCAGTAAGAATTGCCTCACCCCAATAAGAGGTAGGAATAGACATTTGAAAAAGGATTGATCTAGAAACTTCAAGTAAATGACGATTTTTTCTTTCTGCGACACCGTTTTGTTGTGGGGTGTCAACACATGTGAATTCATGGAGAATGCCATGTTTACTAGTGAAGTTAGAAAAGGTATGATTGACATATTCTTTACCATTGTCAGAACGAATTCTTTTTATGCCTTTCCCAAATTGCGTTTGTACCATATTATAAAATTAGATAAATATTTGTGGTACTTCGGATTTAGTATTCATCAAGAAAATCCAAGTTACCTGAGTACAATCATCAATAAATGAGACAAACCATTTTGCACCAAAAATATTAGAGGTAGGGGCAGGTCCTCCAACATCAGAATGAATCAAATCAAAAGGTTCATCACTTTTATTAAAACTGGAAGGAAAAGATACACGATTGTGTTTTGCCAACTGACAAACATCACACTTAAAAGACTCAACAGAATGGTGTAAGAACAACGACGGAAACATAGACTCAATTATATAAAATGGAGGATGACCGAGACGCTTGTGCTGAAGCCAAATTTGTGAGGCTGAAGAGGAAGACTGAGACTGGAAACAGGAGGACAACACCTTTGGATGGTCATCAGAGAAGTAGTATAACCCTTCCTTTTCCTTAGCAATTCCAATCGTCTGCCCCGTGGTAAGGTCCTGAAAAACACAATGGGACATAGAAAAAATTACTTTACAATTCAGATCACGGGTAAGCTTATAGATGGAAATTAAATTGTGCGAAAGTGTGGGAACATGAAGCACAGATTGCAACTGGAATGGAGGTTGCAAGTCAATATTTCCAGTGCCAACAACACAAGCATGAGAGCCATCAGCAACAGTGATATAAGGAATACTCGAAGGTGTGGTATAAGAGCATAATAATATGGAATCAAATGTCATATGATTAGTAGCACCAGAGTCAAGAATCCACGCATTCTTAGGAATATTACCACAAACAGTAAGAGATCGGGAGCATAAACTCTTACCAGTAACTGCTAGAGACCCAGAACCAGGAGGCTTACTCATGGAGTCAAGCATAGACTTCAACCGTTCCACATCATTCTGACTGAAGGAGGAAAGATTAGTTCCCCTCTTTTCAGCCATTGAAAGGACAATTGAGAGAAAAAAAAACTAAGAAACAGGATGGGTTAGGGTTTCGAAGATGAGTGAACAAAAACAATAAGCACGATGTGCTACAACACAAAACAACAATGACCCAAACACCCAAAAACAACAACAAACTGCAAACTGTAGTAAAAAAAAAAGACTCCGCTACAAGGCGGCTAGGGTTTAGGCGGAAGCGAATCCCCCAAAATCGGGAGCTCTTGATACCATGTTGTAAAATATTTTACTGATATATTAAAAAGTGATTCTTACATGTTACATCTACATGCTTTAAATAAGAGAGAATAGAAAACCTAATGGGCTTTGACTAATGGGCCTCATTACTAATAGAAATAATTACTATTTACAATCTAATATTTACAACAAAGGGGAAGAAAATTAACCAACCTGTGGAGTTTGAATGGAAATCAAAATATTGTGATACCTTCCAGAAAGTAGGACAAAAATGTACCAAAGATAAGACAAAAATCACCAAGCAATAGCGTCTTAAAAATGATCAAGAGAATCAAAAAGCTAATGATGATATCAAACCAGTTGAGAAAGCCATTAATTCATGGACACAAGTCTCTAACAATTTTAAAAACAAAGGTAAGATTGTGATTTAGGTTGGTACTTCTAAGAACCCTGTTTGTTGAAATCCCTTGTCACAATGGTTTTGAAACACTTAGGATTTGGAATGATCCTGAAGTGACGATTGATATAGGAACATGATAGACTTTTGGAATTTTAGGGGGATTAATAACATATCCATGTGCAGAGAGATAAGCTCCCGTCTTATTAGCATGAATCCTGATTTAGCTATTTTAGTAGAAACCAGCGTCAAAGTGCCTAAAGCTAACTATGTTAGGAATAAATTGGGGAATAAATGGTCCTTCTTTGATAACTACTCAAAGCACAATAATGGTAGAATCTAGGTGCTTTGGGATGACTCAAAAATAAAGGTGAAGTGTATTTCTTGCACTTATCAACTTATCCATTGTGGGGTGTCTTCTCTTAATGGTGAGTTCAAGGTCTGGTGCACTGCAATATATGTTTTCGATATTTTGGATTAAAGAAGAAATTTTTGGAAAGATATTGAAAAAATTAATCTTCATACATATGGCCCATGGTTTCTTATGGGGGATTTCAACAATATTTACCAAACCCAAGATAGAATTGGTGGTAACCTTGTTCAAGAAGCTGAATACATCGGCTTAGTGAACATGATGGGGATCACTTCACATGGTCTAATAATAGGTAAATGGTACTATTTACTATAGAATAGATAGATTAATTGGTAACTTGGAATGGCATCATCAAAATATAAATATTAGTCTGAATATTATGGAGCCTAGAGTTTTAGATCATTCCTGCTCAGTTTACAAGGTCAATAGCTAAGAACTATCATAAGGAGGGACTTTAAGTTCCAAAATGTTGTAACTGAAACCAAGGGCTTCCTCGAAGCAGTTAAGGTCAACTAGTTGTAGCCTTTAAGAGGTAGTATCATGTATGTCATGTGGAAGAAATTGCAAAGATTGCAAACTATTATCAAGTTGAAAAGCAAGCCTTTCAATGGTATCCAGTAGCAGATTGAGAAAGCCAGTAATGAGTTAAAAAGGGCTTAGCAAATCCCGTCTTAGGATATGATGAATGTGCAGAAGATTGAAAGAACTAAGTTATGTACTATTGAAGTCATTAATATAAATAACATAGAGGAAGAGATGTTTAGGAAAAGAGCTAAAATTAATTGGTTAAGGTTATGTGATAGTAACAATGCATATTTTCATGCATCTTTGAAGGGAAAAATGAAACAAACCCATATGAGTACCATGTATAGAGATTATGAAACAATGCTAACTAAACATGAGGAGATCGAGGAAGAAATCTTGAGGTTCTATGGCCCCCTTGTAGGATTTATAGCAAATATCCTAAAGGGCATTGATATTAAGGAAAT